>NC_053156.1:11252637-11852637 GCF_016835505.1 Polypterus senegalus
AGTGCACTCAAGTTATCGTGTTTTAACACACACAGAGACATATTTTATAAAATGTCAAGATTCATCAAAATCTTGACGTCTTGATTACAAAACTGCCCTTCTTATGCGAGTAAAAAAGCAAACACTACAAACTTTAGGATTTTCAAAGCTTGTGCGCCCTCTAGTGGCAGATCTCTTTATGGATATCAGAAGGCTCAGTAATAATAAACAGTCTGTGAAGATTCTCAGTCATCCTGGTGAAATTACCTGGTAGTTAAGTCATGGGAACTAGACTTCTTTCTTCTTAGGTATCTAAGAAGAAAGAAGTCCAGTTGCCATGACAACACTACCAGGTAATAATAAACAGTTTCCAATTTACTCCACGTTGCACACTTACTGACGGTAGCATGTTGTTGCACACTTCCAGGTTTCATTACCCGCACCTCAAATTATCTACCAATTTCACATTTTTTCCCCCCCATTTACACCAAATCCGCCTGCAAGACAATTCAGTTATCCTTACCACACGAAGGGAGGCTGGGTTTCAGTATACAGTGGAACCTCGGGTCACAACCGGAATTCGTTCCAAAACTCTGGTCGTAACCCGATTTGGTTGTGACCCAAAGTAATTTACCCCATAGGATTGTATGTAAATGCAATTAATCTGTTGCAGACCATACGCGCTGTATGTAAATACAGTGGAACCTCGGTTTGCGAGCATAATTCGTTGCAGAAACGTGCTCGTAATCCAAAGCACTTGTATATCAAAGCGAATTTCCCCATAAGAAATAATGGAAACTCAGATGATTCATTCCACAACCCAAAACTATTCATATAAAAATGATTAATACAAAATATAAAGTAAAACACATAATACAATTTAACCTACACTTTACCTTTAAAAAGAATCATGGCTGGTGTGAGCGAATTTCTAAACTCATGTGGGAGTCCACCCAACGGGACAACACGTGGAAGAGCGTCCCAAAGTAATCGCAGTCTCCCAGTGCTGTAGCAGTTCGTCGTATAAATGCATCCAAAAAGATCAAAGACATGCTATAAGTGACTGCTGTCGATGGGTCATACATGGAACATTATAAAGATCCTGCTACAATAAATAACAGCACTGTTGCCGTTTCAAGCTGAATAAAACTGGTGTTGTTAAAGTACTGAGACTCAGCTTCGTGTTTTGGGGCGCAAGACGGGAACTCGCACTTCACAGCACACACACACACACAGTCACAATGCTGTAGTAAACAGTATACACTCGTACGGATGTTGACTATATGAGTGAGGCACACAGACTCAGACGGAGAATAGGAGACGATTGCCCTCAAGAGGGGAGAGAGAGAGAGAGAGAGAGAGAGAGAGATGGGCGAGCGAGCTAAGGAGAGAGAGAGAACCATCAGCTCAGTTGTGATCACATGACGCTCAGCAGACAAAGTGTATCCATACTACTCGTATTGCAAGACATCGCTCGTTTATCAAGTCAAAATTTATTAAAAATTTTTGCTCGTCTTGCAAAACACTCGTAAACCGAGGTTCCACTGTATATTTATTTTTAAAGATTTTTAAGCACAAAAATAGTTAATTACACCACAGAATGCACAGCGTAATAGTAAACTAAATTTAAAAACATTGAATAACACTGAGAAAACCTTGAACAGAGAAAACTAACATTGCAAGAGTTCGTGCTACAGCCTTACGAACTGCTCGCTGTAAACGCTTTTTTTAAAGGAGTTTTAAGCATAGGGAAAAAAAGGAAAATTTGAAAAATCCTTAATTTATACAAAACCTAACCATAAACAACCAAGAAAACTAACCTTGCATGAGTCGAGTTCTAGCATGAAGGAAGTGAGGAGGAAGAACTAGCCACTTGTAGAAGGCTAGTTTTGCAGCAAATCACCATGAGCCTTCCTGTCTTTCTCGCATATTATTGCCTCACTTGCGCTGTCCCCTGCAAGTCACTTCTCGTTCAGCCACACTAACAGTTTTTCCACCTCTTCCAGCACTTGAGGCCTCTGATTGGTTCACACTGTAACAACTTTTGCAACATCAGCTGCTTTAATGGCCTCTTTCTGCTTTAGAATAGTTGAAATCGTAGATTTTGACTTCTTGTACTCGGCCGCAAGATCAGTAACACGAACGCCACACTCATACTTTTCAATAATTTTTCTTTAATTCGATTTCAACCTTTCGTCTTAGAACCTTTCTTCTCACCAACACTACCACTATTCACTTGCTTAGAGGCCGTGGTTAATTGCAAAATGAATGCAAAAGCACATGAAATAGAGCACAAAGAGTTCACAGCGAATGCACGCACGTCCGACTGAGAACAATATACTGTACAGGGAGAGACAGAACATGTGCGGAAATCGGTGCGTACGAACCGGAAGGGAAACTGGCTTGCTCGTCACTCGAGTGTGTGGTCGGGAACAGACGCAAAAGTTTGTCGAACTTTTTGGTCGGAACACGATTTGTTCAGAGACGTTCGTGACCCAAGGTTCCACTGTATGAGAGCAGACACTCATTTAAAGTCATCAAGTCTAACTTTAGAGGCCGATTAAATATATGAAGAGAGACTTCCTTCTGGTCTGTCAGAAAAAAAGCAAATCAAAACAGCATTACTTGCACTCCAACTTATTAATAATGTGAGGGCTGAATACACAATGGGGGGTCTGAAAATCAAGAGTCCACCTTATGAGAAGAATTTAGGAGTCGTAGTGGACTCTAAGCTATCAACTTTCAGACAGTGTTCAGAAGCCATAAAGAAGGATAACAGAGTCTCAGGTTATATAGCGCCTTGACGTGTGGAGTACAAGTCACAGGAGGGTCTGGTGAGGCCTCATCTGGAGTCCTGTGGTCAGTTTATGACTCCATAAAGACACAGCAGCACTGGAGAAAGTCCAGAGAAGATCGACGAGGCTGATTGAGAGTACAGGGGGTGAGTTATGAAGATGAAAAGAGCTGAGCCTTTACAGTGATGAAGAGGAGACCTGACTGAAGAGTTTAAAATGATGAAGGGAATCAGTGCAGTGGATCAGACGGTGACTTTAAAATGAGGTCATCAAGAACACGGGGACACAGCTGGAAAGGGTGAATGTCACACACACAAACATTAGGAAGTTTTTCTTTACACAAAGAACGACAGACACTTGGAATAAGAGACCAAGTAGTATGGAAGACAGGAGGACTTTAGGGGCTTTCAAAACTCAACTTGATGTCACTTTATAAGAATTAACTGGACAGGACTGGCGAGCTTTGGTGAGCGGAGTGGCCCGTTCTCATCCAGATTGTTCTAATGATGCACCCAGTTAACTGACGATACTATAAAACTGACACAACACTGTCTTACAAAATAATCTCTGCAAAGCAGGATAAGACAGCTAGTTAAGAATTAAAAAAATGAGTTGAATTAAAGAGAGAGAGAGAGAGAGAGAGAGAGAGAGAGAGAGAGAGAATCAAACCCCAACAACTATAGCAGGTCATTTTGCTTCATTTTGAAACCAAAAATCACACAGGAGACCTACAAAACCCAAAAGGCTATTGGCCGGCATTCCTTCAGGAAGGTAGCTGTTAAATAATCAAGAAGAAGTAAATTAACCAAACTGAACTGAGTGTTGAGAGAGAGACAGAGAGATGTGAAAGGCACAGACAGACAGACAGACACTTTATTTATACAACAGATCTATTAGTTACCTCTAACAAATTCAGTTGTGGGGAAACCTGCAATTCCTTCCAGTGTCATCATCATTGTGCCATTTAACTTGCAAACTGATTGCATTGCTTAAATTAGCTGGTCTTTTAATTTTTAATTCTCAAAACAACAAGGCAATTTCAATGTGGCCATAAATATTTGGACAGTGATACAACGGTCATGATTTTGGCTCTGTACACCACAATGGATTTGTAATAAAGCAATCAAGATGTGATTGAATTGTAGACTAGCAGTTTTAATTCAAAGGGTTTAACAAAAACATCATATGAGCCATTTATAAAAAAAGACATGGTCCCCTCTATTTTCAGGAGCTCAAAAGTCTTTGGACAAACTAATACAATCATAAATATAACGATCATTGTCAATATTTGGTTGAAAGTCTGAGCCCAAGTTATGATTTGCCAGGCCTGTCCTGTGTTTGCTTGTTTGTTGGCCTTTCTGTCTTCAGCAAGTGAACTGCATGTCCAGTTGGGTTGAGGTCAGTTGATGGACTTGGCCATTGAAGAATCTTCCACTACTCTGCGTTGTAAAGCCCTTAGTTTGCTGTCCCAGTAGGTTTTAGCTTGTTGTCCATCTGTACTGTGAAGTGTCGTCCTGTCAGTTTTGCAGCATTTATCAGACTCTGAGCAGACAGTATGGCGCCCTTTACACTTCAGAAATCATCCTGCTGCTTCTGTCAGCGGTCCTATCATCAACAAACACCAGTGACCGACTTCCACAGGATCAGGCCATAACACGGCCTCTACCGTGTCTCACAGATGTGGTACTCACCAGACCAGAAGGCTTTCCTTCCCTTTTCTATACTCTTCTCTATCCATCATTCTGGTGTGTACTGATCTTAGTTTCATTTGTCTAAAGGAAACTGGACTGGCATTTTAAAAAGTATTTTCGGGAAAAGTCTAACCTGCTCTTCCTATGCTTGAGGTCCACAAGTGGTTTGCACCTTGTGGTAAACCCTCTGTCTTTACTTTCATGAAGTCTTCTCTCCATTGTTGACTTTGGCAAGGACAGGCCTACCCACTGCGGAGGGTGGTCTTGGTTTGGCTACATGTCGTGAAGGGGTTCTTCTTCTTCTTCACCAAGGACAGATCTCTGTGATCATCCAGCACAGTCATTTTCTGTGGTTGTCCAGACCTTCTGGCGTTGCCGAGCTCACCAGGGTGCTCCTGGTCTTTCAGAATGTGCCAGATGGTTGACTTGCCCGCTCCTGGTGCGTCTGCTGTCTCTCTAAAGGGTTTGTTTGGTTCTCTCAGCCTGCTGATGGCCTCCACTTACTTACACAGACAGCTCTTTGGACCTCATACTGTATTGAGATTTCGGAGTGACAGCTTCCACGTGCAAATTCCACACTTGGAATCAACGGCAGACCCTCTACCTGCTTAACAGTTAATGAACTAATGATGATGGTGGTGGTGGTGGGGTTGGGTGGTTATGCAGAAAAATGGCTGTCGTTCCTAAATGACTCATAAAATATTTCTGTTAAACCTCGCAGTAAGGAGAACTGGGTTTGCTTCCCGGATCCTCCCTGCGTGGGTTTCCTCCCACAGTCCCAAGACATGCAGGTTAGGTGCATTGGTGATCCTAAATTGTCCATAGTGGGTGTGTGTGTGTGCCCTGACCGGGATTTGTTCCTTCCTTGTGCCCTGTGCTGGCTGGGATTGACTCCAGCAGACTCCCGTGACCCTGTGTTAGGATACAGTGGGTTGGAGGATGACTAACTGACCTTTGAATTAAAGCTGAAAGTCAACACTTCCATCATGCAATATTTTCTTGATTTCAAATCAACTGTGGTGATGTACAGAGCCAAAATTTTGAAAATTGTGTCACTGTATAGAGAGTATACATGTGCAATGGTGTGACATTTTGCATTAGAATTTAGAAACATTTGAAATAGCACTTAACTCTCTCTTGTCATTTTCCTATTACTTTGCAATTCCTGCTTTAACAATTGTATCCTAATAATATCAACTAACGATAAGCAAAGCACATGAGGGCTGCTGCTGCTGCTTCTTCAGTGTCAGACTTACTAATGCGCCCATCCTCTTTAATAAAACTCCTGTGTGCGTGCGTCCAGGTGTCCCTGTGTGTGTGTGTGTCTTCTGGTGAAGTGCGCATGCGCGGACCGCGCTGTGCATCGCGTCGTGCCCAGAGGGGACTGGTCAGGGGGTCTCATGGTCTGGAATCCCTACAGATTTTATTTTTTCTCCAGCTGTCTGGAGTTTTTGTTTTTTCTGTCCCCCCTGGCCATTGAACCTTACTCTTATTCGATGTTAATTAATGTTGATTTATTTTATTTTATAAATTGTGTCTTTCATTTTTCAATTCTTTAATATGTAAAGCACTTTGAGCTACTGTTTGTATGAAAATGTGCTATATAAATAAATGTTTTTGTTGTTGTTGTTGTGCCCGGCCCATGCGCACGGCACCGTGGACACACACACACTGGAAGCTGGGCACCCAGTGAATGGCCTTCCCACGGCCGAGCATGATAAGAAATAAAGGACACCATTGCTGGGGAGAGTGCTGATTGGGTAATCACGGCAGTGCACATAAAATCCGTTGCTGGGGAGACGCCACACATACAATAATCAGCTGCACGCCAGCACAGATTAAAATACTTGCTGGGGAACTAAACAGTACTTGGTGGGGAGACGCCACAGGCACGATTATCAGCTGCACGCCACACATTACATCAGTTGCTGGGGACACTCTGCTGATTGCTCAATGTTGTGACAGAAAATTAAAGTCATATTACAGACAACAAAGCCAGTATTACTGTCAGAGAAAATTAAAGGCATTTTATGGAAATACAAGCCAGTATTACTGTGAGAGAAAATTAAAGACGCACAATACAGTGACGCATATTACAGCCACATACAAGTCAGTATTACAGTAAGAGAAAATATTACGGACGTATCTACCCCACCCCAAAAAAAAAAAAAAAGGACATGTCAAGTAGGACAAAAGACAAAGACAATCAAATCCTATATAAGAAACATCTCCTGGAAGAACAGTCAGCTCAACAAGTAAACATCAACAAAAGAAACGCTAAAAGACAAAGAAAAATACGAGCAAATAGATGGATTGAAGAAAAAGAAAATGAGCGTCAGAAAAACGCTAAAAGAGAGAGAGACTCAGAAGAGCAAACCTTACAGAAAGTTGCCATTTACTTTCCAGATCCAGTATTCAGTTATATGTTGCATTATCAAGAGTTAGAAGTTTTCCAGATGTTGTTGTCCAGGTTGTAGATGGTCCTGAACAAGGCAAACTGTTGCCAGACTCAGAATGTTGTCTGTAGTGAAGTTTTATAGAAACATTTCATGAGGTAAAACAAAATAGAAAGTTTTTCATAAATATCTTCTTGAGATATTGTGTCTTACAGATTGTTACAAAGTTTTACACTAAGGCAATATTAATTATACTTACTGCGTTGTCATATACGTTTCTATTTTATTTTTATTATTATTTTACTTTAGGCTTCTTGCAGAAACATTTTTGAAAAAAAAAAAAAAATTTAAGACAAACAACAGAATGAGGTCAAGGTCCCTTGCCATTTAATATAGACTGTTCCTACTAATGTTTATGCACTACTGTTCTAGCGCCCGTTATTGTAACGGGCTTAATGTCTAGTTACTACATAATGCCTTAAATATCCAGAACTACAAGAGTAGAAAAACCTTCAAAAGCAAAGATAATCACACATTCAGATATTTGAATGTAGTACACTTAAACACTTGCTATGTTCCTATAAGATGTAGAAAACCCACTTTTGTCATTTCTCATTGCCACCAAACATGACTGGGCAAAAGCTGCTGGTTTGATTAAGGTAGAAGTCCAATGAAAAGCAGAAGTTGCTTGGGATGAAAGCCTGCAGCATGAGAGGACAGCCATGACCGAACTTGAGAGGCACGACTTGGCCGCATAGGAAACCTAAGCATGTGGGCAAAGAATGGGCATGTTGTAAAATTTTGTGTAATCCTTGGCAGAACAAATGCACACAAGTTTACTCAATTGCTCAAGTGCACAATTGCTTCCTTCCACATTCCATGGGCTCCCAGTTTAGGGGACTGCAAGGTGTAAATGAGCCCAAAGGCACCAAATCCCTAAGGAGAAGCAGCCCCCTGTCTATGGGTAGTTGTCCCATTTCACCCAGGCTACTGGGGTGGGCTGCAGTCTTTCATGGCCTATATTGAAATGAACAGGCTAAGCAAGGATGTGAGGTAGCAGGTCTGTGTCATGTGTATTTTAAATAAATAGATAATGCGCTCGCACTTTCGGGTGGGGCGTAGGTAACATGGCAGATGTAGAGTGAGGGCGATTATATATCTGTGTGCAGACTCACCTGTTCCCTCATGAGTGCCAGAGCCATGACTGGTGCACCAGCATCCCACAGGGTTGTGAAAAAGAAAAAAAAAAACAGACCTGAGTGGGTGCCTGAGCCTAGTTTGAGAAGTAGAGGGAGAGCGGTTGGTAGCCCCTCGAAGAAGTGAGTGATTTAATGGAGGAGTGGGTATGATGGTGGTGGTGCCCTCTAAACCAGGGATCCCAAAAATGCTAGGAGAGTGTGGGGGAAAGACAGGAGGACAGATGGCTCTGAGCGGTCTGACAGCTGTCGACGGGAGTCACAAGTGTGGACCGCAGCTGCTCGGCAATCTGTCAGATGAGGTGGGTAGACAAGAGAGAAGAGGACATGCTGGGCTCAGGAGAAAGAAGAATAAGGACCCGATGGCTGTCTGATATTATTCCAGTTTTGATATGGGATTATTTATTTATCTATTTATTTAACTCACAGACTGTCAGAGATTTGATGGATTTATTTATTGAAGATCTTTGCACTGCATTTCTGGAGACTATTTTATTGTATTAAATAAAAGCACATAAACAATTCACACCAAGCCCTTTGCCAACTGTAGGTGCCCTCAATTGCCCAGCTCATCCTCTGGTACGCTATTGGTGTTTCCGGATTCAAGAGGCTTTCAGAAGCAACCAGAAAGCAGGAGCAAACACATACTGTCACAAAGATGTACACAACCATCTCCACTTTACTGCAACAAAAATGACTGCAAAAAAAAAAAAAGTCAGGCAACACACATTTACAGTACATACAGTATATGAGTGAAGGCGGCAGGTTTGGGCTCGGGCCTCAGCAGGAACAGGTAGGTTTATGAGGGTCAGACCTGTGCAAGGCCCCAATCCAGAAAACACACAAATATATCAAGTTTAGTATGAATGGTTTTGGGACAATGCATAAAACAGGGGTGGCCAACTCCGGTCCTTGAGGACCACCGCAGCTGTGGGTTTCCATTCTAACCCTGTTTGTGCTGCTAATTAATTTCTTGTGAATTCACTTAAATTGAATTGCTTTTTTAAGATTTCTTCATCGTTCTTCTGAATTTGCTTCATTTCTGCCATTAAATGGCACCCAAACAGAAATGAAATGTGAAGTGAAGTGAGCCAACAGAAAACCAACTAAGTCAGAGCCTCAAACTCCAACCAATTTCACTCTAACCAGTTGCTTAATCAGGCGCAGATTCTTGTTGTTAATTAAACCCGTTCTTAAATTCCGTGGCTTGTTGCTGCTCTCATTGTGCAATGGCAGACATTTCTGAAATTGTTGATTTTCTCTTTTCTAAGAGCACACTGTTAACATGTTTTGAGCAGTCCAACATTCTGGAGACCTTCATCTTTCTTTAATTTTCATATTGTATGGTGGACACCAGTTGTTTTGGCTCATTTTGTATTCTCATTATTGTTTGGCTGCTAATTAAGGAAAAACAAACAATTAAGGGGTCCGAGTCTTCAAGAGCAGGTCAATTAAAATGACTTCAAAAGAAGTTAATTAGCAACATAAACAGGTCACTCATTAAGGGTTAGAATGAAAACCTGCAGCCACAGAGGTTCTCCAGAACTGGAGTTGGCAAACCCTGGCATAGAATAAAGTGTTGCGTAACACCTCAGAGCAATGCTGTATAAACGTAATGTGACGTTAAGTACTCACTCTCACTTCAGTCTCCCTTGGCTTTCCATTCAGGTCGCACTTTGATCCGTTGACATAGGTTTGGCTATGATAGCGCTTGAGTCGGTGTTGCTTGGAGGCCTTAAAGAGATACCACAAGACAGAGGTCAGTACAGCAAACTCGGGCATGAAGCACAACATCAACAGGTTTACAGTTCTGCCCACTAATACTGTGTTATACCAGGTGAATGGTGCCCTCCAGTGCCTTTGTGCCCGCTAATCTGAGCTTCAAGAAATGACTGTTAGACTGTCTTTACATTTCAGTGACTAAAAAACTATTGTTCTAGTGGACAACAATAACAAGGCTTAAATGCACTCATACAGCGCAATCAAGACAGGTTCAATTTCAGGGGTCCCCAAAAGCAAACCTAAGAATAGCATGGGATAGACAGAATATGCAGTCCGCCTGCTCACACCTGGCTATGGAACAGCCCTGGAAATGGTGGGGTGGTTTGGGCTATGCAGAAAAATGGCAGTCATTTCTAAATGGCTCATAAAATATTTATTTATTTAGCCCTTTGAATTAAAGGTGAAAGTCGACACTTCAGTCACGCGATATTTCTTCATTTCAAATCCACTGTGATTTAGTGGTTTACAGAGCCAAAATTATGAGAGAGAAACTGTCCAAATACTTGTGGACCCAAGTGTATAAAATGTGCAATGGTATGAGATTTAGCATTAGATTTTAGAAACATTTGTAATTATGAAATGGCACTTAACTCTCTTTTGTCATTTGATATTTTAAAGTTAAATTTAAAGTTAAGAATAAGAATAGCATGGAATATAGAGAATGTGCAGTCCACCGTTCTGACACTGAGCACGTCTGCCACATACACTGCGCGGCTGTCCACCTACCATCTTCTTGGGCTTTCCTGCATTTACCTTGAGGGCTTCTGCTTCCAAATTTGCTTTCTGTTGTACCATTTTAATATTTTCTGCGTTGATATTTAGCATCAGTATGAGATTATCAGCATACAAGAGCTCGTGTAGCAGTCCTTCACACACTTCCCAATGAACTCGGAACCGATCCCCACCGCGGCTCTACACATTCCCCGTCAAACTTTCACTGTGTCTCAACTGCTGTCCTGACCACAGTTTGCCCCTCCTTGTTGGCCAGTTTCACCACACACTAACCGGTCATCCATAGCTAACCTTCTCGAAGTACCACCTCTCATATGAAGAATGCCCGGTCAAATGCCCTCTCCAGATCCACAGATTCATCAGGCAGCTTCGTTCCTTTCACTTGATTCTTTTCTTGCATTTACCAGATAACAAAAATCTGCTGCTTCCTTCTCAGTCGTGAAACCAAAGTGCATTTGTTAAACTTTCACTTGCTTGCAGATTCTTGTCCCCAACACTCTCTCAGCCACCTTCCAAAGCCTGACCGCAGTCCAGCAGATTGCCCGTTGCTCTGAGGACATTCCCACCACAGTCTTCAGGGGTCCTCCCAACACATTAGGACCATCACAGTACCAACATTTCAAACTCCTATATAATAAGTGTTAAAGTTCCATACCATTTTTTGGCGCTTTTCCACTGCATAGTACAGCACGACACGGTTCAGTTCAGCTCACTTTTGGTGGGTTTTCCACTGGGCACAGTTCCTGGTCCTTTTTTTAGTACCACCTCAGCCGAGGTTCCAAGCGCGCCGAACCGTTACCAAAACGTGACGTGTAAACTCTGCTGGTCACTGATTGGCCGGAGAAAATCGTCATTACTGCGTCACTGGCTATTCTTTTCTTTAAAAGGTACACACACGCGGAACTTCGGAAGTTTGTGTCCCGTCTCTCCATCGCTGGACGCAGTTTGTTGCATAAGTGGATGAATGTTTCCTCAGACATTCGAAAGTTCTCCAGCCACTGAGTGTTTGTAAAACCGGGAACAATCACATCCCACCACTCTGAAGCACGGTTAAATGTCCAAACAGATGGTCTGTTGCGGCGACTTTTTTGCAAAATGTGGAAGATCTGTGATATACAGAATCAGCATTTTAATGTTACATTGGCAGTTAAGTTCATTTTATGTTTTGCAACTGTGATAAAAGTTAGCTAGTGATGTGCTTTATTTTTAGATGCTTACCCTTGCGCGTCGTCGAGCTAAAGTGTTGTCGTTGTCTGCGTGTTGTTGTAAAAGTTCCACGGTGTCACTGCAGTAGAGGCGGCGCAACTGTAAAGACACGTGAATAATCCGCCCACTCTAAAGCGGTACTAAACTGCAGTCGAAACGCAAACCAAGCCGAACCAAGGTGAGCTGAACTGAACCGTGCTGTGCCGTACTATGCAGTGGAAAAGCGCCATTTGACAACCAATGTAGTATACTGTATAATGTAACTCAATAAAAATGTCTTATAATAATTTGAAATTCTGTATCCTTTAAAATCTTAACATTGGTGGGAACAAACAAAAAAAATACAAAATGAAGTACCCCATTTCTGAAGATCATTGCACAAGGTAGTGGGTGGGGTGTTCTTTTGATAGGCGACCCCTTGTAGTTTTCAGTCGGCAGGCCACATGCCTTTGTCCGGTGTGCACCGTTGCTTTGGCTGTCAAAGTGTTCTTCAAAAAACAATGAATCCATCATCACTACGCCACGCGCCTTCTGAACGCACTTCAGTATTCCTCCTAACAGTGACGCCCTAAATCAGAAAACGATTCTAAATTTAGACAGATGGGTAGAACATTGAACAGAAAATCTCCAGGATGTCCTCAGGCTGTACGAATGAATGCCTGTAAACATCCAAGCTGTGAAGGCGTCCATTTTTCAGTCTCCTAGACGTTCAGTGTGCTTCTGGCTCAGGCATTTCCAACACGTCTTTGATTTTGCCGGAGGACCTTCATTTCCATCCATACACAATGATGGCAGTGCAGGAACATACTGAGAGAGACTCTTTTTTCAGGCTCTATTTTCAGAATCAACTTTTCTCTTCAGCATCGTGTGAGCTAGCTTCGCAATAACTTGCAGCATCATGAGCTAGACTTGATTAACGCAGTAAGTGTTCGGCAAGGCAGCTGAAGCGCTGCATTATGGGATCTGTAGTTTATTGTGTTACCAGCGCTTCATATACCCGGGCCATTAATAACAATAATACAGTATATAAAATGATCTCGGCCCTTGAGTTTGACACATATGGAGTAAATAGAACTTGAAAAGATATATTTTTTCAAATGTGATCGCGCAATTCAGATAGAGTTGACGCGCACTACAGCCTGCATGCCTCAATAAGTCATCCTCCCCTTGCCCTTACTTTTTTACCGTTCATCTAATGAATACACTGAGTATGGCTTTACCAAAACAATCATTGATGGCGAATAAAGTATCCATTATTCGAGTATGTAGATCGGAATATATATATATACATATATATCTACCCGTGTATCGCAGCGGAGAAGTAGTGTGTTAAAAAAGCTATGAAAAATAAAAGGGAACATTTTAAAAATAACGTAACATGACTGTCAATATACAGTATTTGTTTTGTGAGTGTTACTGTCATCAAGGATTTGATTATCATTATTTCTTTCAATCAGGTTCGTATTTGTAGGATGTGTTGTGTTCAAGTTACATTCCGTGTTTGTCAATCGTTGTAAAGATGACAGGTTTCATTCATCGATTCGTTTCTTACTGCATCAATAAACAGCTCGTCTTCTTCTTTATCTGAGACCTGACACACTGCATGCACGGGTTTTTTTACACACTGTCTTCCTTTAGCGGGACATTGACTTTTTCCACCGTGTGCTTTGTTTCCGCAGTAGTTGGATTTATGAATATGCTTGTATGTATCAGATGCTTCATATTTTTTGCTGCCTTTTCAACTGTGTAATTCGGTTTTTGTTCAGCGCTCTTTGGAACTGTTGCTTTTATCTGTGCACTGCGTCAGTTCACGTGAGCCACTCTGTGTACATGCATCGAAGGTTCCCAGCTGTGCTGGTGCCATCTCGTGTGATGTCCACGGCTGTATTTAATGTTAGCTTTGACCCGGCACTTAAAAGTTTCTCTCACAGTTTCGCTGAGTTTGTGTCAAACACCACCCTGACCATCTCATCTTCCTCTCCATAAGCACAGTCCTTCACCCGTGAATATTTACCCGTGGCAGTTTGCTATTGGATTGCCGCTGACGGACGGCCTTATATGGGCAGGCACTAAATTACAAACGCCAGCGCAGCCTGTCTATGAACTTAATTTAAAGTGTAGGTTTACATCGTGCTTTGTTTCCAGTAGCAGAACTCATGAATATGGTTGTATATGTCACTCGCTCGCTTCTTATTGTTTCGCTGCCTTCTCAATTATATAATGCATGTTTTCTTCAGCGCTTTTTGGAGGTGTGGTGTTATGGGTCCACAGCTCGTTGAGCAAAGGCCATTCATTTTAAATAATCACCGCACCCGAGGCGGCTTCGTGAGGGGGGCGTTGTTTTAGCGAGCCGCAGGGCAGTTGTCGATGTGGGCATTTCTCACCGTGTGCACAGGTGAGGAACTGCCCACATTTGTGATTGCTCCCGTGGCTAATGCTACAGCTGTGATGGCCCCTCACGTTTTAAAAAGAAGCGCGAGTCGGTTGTGGGGGTGAAAATAAGAACGAGAAAAGGGAAGAAAGAAACGCTCGCGGTAAAAAAATGGAGAGAGGAGAAAGGAGATGAGGACGGAGGTTACAGGAAGCGAGGAAGCATGCGGTGCAAGAGAGACGGACAGGCGGTGTGTGAGTCTGGTGAGCGCGCGATCGAGCGCTCGTGGGCAGCTGTATGGAAGATGGGTGTTAGGCCAACACCTAGACGTTTGAGTTGAGGTTGCTCCCGCTGAGTGAGCAGGTAGCGGGAGTGCCTAGAGGAAAGCGACGAGCCGCAGAAGGCCGTGGAAAGGCAGCGGAAGTCGGGAGGCTTGGTGGTGGAGTCCCCAATGTGAGCATCCTGGCTATTGGGGTAATCAAGTCTCAGGGACTGGGATGAGTGCCAGACCGAAGCCAGGGATCGGGAGGTCTCCAGTCTCGGGTGTGTTGTAGGAGGGCAGCTGCAGAGAGAGTCTTGCCTGCTGCTAAGCCCAAACGGGATAAGCAGGTGGGACGCTAACAGAAAAGAAGCACCAAGCTTATTTGTTGTTGTTTTTAAAGACAGCTTCCTGATCGTTTTAAACCTCATTTTTAAGAAGACTTTTTCCAATGGTTTTAACCTCCACGTTTACCTTTTATGGATTATTTAATGAAGAACTTTTGAATAGATCTGCACTATTTATGGAACACTGTTTTTGTTTTGTTGATTTTTAATAAAAGCACTGTTGCACTTTTTGTATACCTTCCCCTTGCTGGAATTATTTGCCTCCACTGACTAGCTCACTCGGTAACATTATCGACGGTGTTGGGTTCATGTGCTTCCAATATCAAAGGGAGTGTGGAGCCTGAACCTACATCGTCACAGGAGGTCTTCCTGGTTTTCTATGTACTGCGTGATTACGTGGGAGGCGTGATGATGTCACACGAAACTCCGCCCCCACGGCGTTCAAGCTCATCTCCATTACAGTAAATGGAGAAAAACAGCTTCCAGTTATGACCATTACGCGTAGAATTTCGAAATGAAACCTGCCCAACTTTTGTAAGGAATGAACCTGCCAAATTTCAGCCTTCCACCCACACGGGAAGTTGGAGGGAGGGAGGGATGGGGAGAGAGAGAGAGAGAGAGAGAGAGTGTGTGAGTGTGTGTGAGTGTGTGTGAGCGTGAGTGAGTGAGTGAGGGCTTTGCCTTTTATTAGTATAGATAAAGCCTGAAATCCAAATATCAAATAGTAGCTGTACCCCGTGGCTGCGCCCACATAGTAATGAAACAGGACAAACTTTAAAAATCATGAGAAGTTGGTACTGTATCTGATCGCGTTCAGCTCTGACGGAAGAGCATTCCCCACGTGGGGAGAAAAGCACATGGCCGTGATATCTCTTGATCTCGTGATATATCTATTTGCATAAATACATCGGTACCGCAAGCGACCTCTGGTACTTAGTGCGATGACAGAGGTCGCAAAATCAACCAGAAAGTTAAAGCAAATTATAGAAAACAACCAGATCTAAATCCATTAAGTAGTTCTCTTGTGAAAAGCGGACAGACATACAGACAGAAGACGCTTGGGCCACGAAATTTTTAAAACCGTTTGAGTGAGAACCAATGGGCCAAGGGTAACCTACATTCCAAATGTCAAGTCCCAAGTCCTCATGGTTTGGGAGATTTTGAGATGAGTGAGTGGGATTAAGCTTTTATATATACACACTTTCACAAAAGGTACAAGTATAACAAAACAAGTGCGCTTTTATTCGAGAATATAACTGAAGAAAAAGAAATCTGTTTAGGGTGCGACACTATCTCTTGGGTGTCACAGTGGTAAGAACTGCCGACTCATAATCAAGAGGTGCCGGGGTCGAATCCGGGCACTCTCCAGAATTACCATTTTGAGTAGGAGCTGCTCTTGTTACTATTGTACAATAAAAACATACATTTGATTTGAGTCTTAACAGCTGCTGTAAATGTATGGTACTTGTAAATGTTAGCGTTTTTTGTTTTTAATTCAGTTTTATTCTCTCAGTTGTGTTCACGCTCTCCCCACCCCCGATCTGACACTGCTGTTTTCAAATAAAGACGTGCTATAACAGAGGTGAACTCAGATGAGGATGAGGGTTCCACATCGGAGAAATCAATTATTACTAAAACATCAAAAATGTTTCTCTTTTAACGATGTGTTTACATACATTGTTGTAAACACAGAACACACATGAAATGAAATTCCAAATGACGATCTATTATTAACCCTCTACAACTCCAGGCAACTCACACACAGGTAAACAGACATGAGCCGAGAGAACTTTCTGCCCTTTCTGCGTTGGTGTGGGGATGGGATAGCAGGCTGCTTGCGCTGATCATCACTTTTACAACACAAAAGATGCTAACGAAGAGGTGCGAATGGATTCAAAGTGGGCCAGGATTACGAGTTTTTTCATAGGCTTAGGTAATTCTAGTGTTAAAAAACGTACATAATAAAATAAAACATACATTATGGGGCCCTGAAAAGGGAGGACACCACTTCTACATGCATTATGCACTGCAAACATTAACAAGGAGGTTGATGATGATTATTTAAATTTCAACCTGTCTGAGACGGGGAGCACAATTAGTTCAACAATAAAATTAATAAAACAAGATAGTGCTGGGTTCCATTTATGTTAAGTTTGGAGCTGCCGTGTTTTAACTGACCTGTACCTTTATATGTGCACATTAAGCTATAATTGAATTTTACCTGTGAATTTATTATCATGCAAGGAAGAAAGAAAGAGATTCAAAGAAAAAATATTCTGAAATGAACGGAATGGCACAGGGGAAAGGAGTATAAATATGGAAGGGAATATGTCCGGCCTAAGGAAGCACATCTAGCAAACACTACTCCTACCTTTGCGGTTTCATTATTCCAGTCAAACTCTGACCCGTAATAGCCAAGGTAGATGATATCCCCTTTAATTTCTGAATCTGCAAAATAAAAAGACACATCACTTAAAGGGCGGCACTACGACCATTGACCAGAATACAAGGTGCTTTTCAAAAAATTAACTGGACACGGGGGTCCCCAGGGCTGGATTTAGTATTCACTGTATTATTGTAATTTACAAGCATAATGGAACCAGAGATGAGGAAAACCACTTACTGATTCATCATTTATGTCAACAAAGGGAATGTGACAGAACACATACAGAATATTGCATTTAATAAATAGATATGTTGTAGGGATGTGTAATTTAGTTGCAACCCCAAAAATGGGCCTACAGGCTGGCCAAATTAGAGGACTTCACGTTCACTGAGCTACCGAAATCACACCTACAGATGGCATTACAGACGTGGATTAATTTGTCGGTACCCCTCCACGATAAAAGAAGAAAACAAAACCGTCTCTGAAATAACTTCAAACTGACAAAAGTTACTGTCATGCTTAGTGTAAATGCAGATACATGTAAATTATTATCAATATTCACAAGAAAAATGGTATCAAACAATTTTTCCTTGCAGAGCAATATTCAAGGCATACGTGGTTGGCTTTGTATTTAATAGAAGACTGGGATCTTTGGATGTTATTTAATGGAAGGGGATATTGCTAGTATGTACCTTTTATCTGCATGTTCATTGGTGGGACTGAAATGTTTACCAGCTGCTATATCAACAACAACATTTATTTCTATAGCACATTTTCATACAAACAGTAGCACAAAGTGCTTTACATATTAAAGAATAGAAAAATGAAAGACACAATTATAAAACAAAATAAATCAACATTAATTAACATCGAATAAGAGTAAGGTTCAATGGCCAGGGGGGACAGAAAAACAAAAACTCCAGACGGCTGGAGAAAAAATAAAATCTGTAGGGGTTCCAGACCATGAGACCACCCAGTCCCCTCTGGGCATTCTACCTAACATAAATGAAACAGTCCTCTTTGGATTTAGGGTTCTCACGGAAGGGCTTGATGATGATGAACGAATATCGTGAATGACCCTGGGTGACATCAGGAGCCGCTGCACTCTGATGAATCATCAAACTTGCTATGGTCAGTCTTGGATTTTATTTACAGTGAAGACTCAAGACTTTGGTTATTTATTAAGTATTTTTCCACAACGCCTCGATTAAAAAAATCTAAAACGTGATCCGATGAGAATACCGGAGGAATGTCACCGCCCCCTGGCATGTGTGGAATGTGAAGATTCACACAGTCCAAAGACAGCTTATTTTAGTATAGTGACCTCAGGAACAAACCCAGCCTTGGCCCGGTACTCACATGGTAAGCCGCTCGATGAATCGATCAATAATAAAGTACAGTGGAACCTTGGTTTGCGAGTAACTTGGTTTACAAGTGTTTTGCAAGATGAGCTAAATTGAATTAATTTTGACTTGATAAACGAGCGATGTCTTGCAATACGAGTAGTGTGGATACACTTTGTCTGCTGAGTGTCATGTGATTACAACTGAGCTGATGGTTCTTCTCTCTCACGCGTGTTATCTCTGTCGCTCACGCGCATGTCTCTCTCTCATCTCTCACCGGCAATCGTCTCCTATTCTCAGGCTGCATGTCCGCGATCGTTTCGGATACGCTTATACGGCGAACTGCTACAGCGCTGGGAGACTGCGATTGCTTTGGGACGCTCTTCTACGTGTCGTCCCGTTGGGTGGAATCCCACAAGAGTTTAGAAACTCGCTCACACCATCCATGATTCTTTATAAAAGGTAAAGTGCAGGTTAATTTGTTTTATGTATTTTTACTTTATATTTTGTAATAATCATTTTTATATGAATAGTTTTGGGTTGTGGAACAAATCATCGGAGTTTCCATTCTTCATTTCTTAAGGGGAAATTCACTTTGATATACGAGTGCTTTGGACTGCGAGCACGTTTCCGGAACGAATTATGCTCGCAAACCGAGGTTCCACTGTATATATTAATCAAATAATGAATAGAAAAACTCCATGTTAAACAAAAACATGTACGCTCACAATAAGTCCAAACACAGTCCAGTACAGCAGGTGCAGATGACGATGGTCTGGGGAACGAAAAACCCCGTGAAGTACCCTCTGAATGAAATGTAAAGTTTTGTCCTATCAGGTTCCAGTTGTAATGTGAAGGTTTGGCATGATTAGGAGATGAAGATGAAATCACACAAGACAATCAAGCACAGGACAGCACATGCATCCAGACAGAAACCATAATCCAGAGTGGTTGTAATCCAATAGTGTGTGTGCATGCATGCGTGTCTGACGGATGACCTCGATTCCCTCAGCATCTTTTTGGCTCCTCTTTAAAAACAGCCGCTTAACTCTTCTTCTTCTTCCTAGCAACCTCTGTGCCTTCTGAAAATGCCCAATGGTGTAGCACTGCTGGGGCTGCTGGGAGTTGTAGGCAACTGGAGGCTACTACAATGTGGAAATCCCATAACCAATGGACTCCAGACACACTGGAACGCCCTAGCTGCTTATCTTCATCTAAATTGTGCAACTCTGGCTCTCCAGAACATTCCACCTTCAAACTTCTGCAGAGCATCTGTAGAAATAAAAACAGTAGCGGCGAAAGCACCTCAGGTAACTGCTGCGTTCACCTCGGGTCACCCGACAGAGCCGGTTTGTAAAAAGGAGCCTTGCAGCACACAAATCCTCAAACAGAATATCTGTGGCATGGCTGACTCCTGTTGCGGTTATTTTGTTACTGTTGCGGTATCACTGTACGTAGAGAAACTTTTCCACTGTGCAATTCCCAGCATTGAACTTGGTCTACCCGAGGAGCTAGCGGCCCCTGCTGGACACAAAGTTCATAGACAGCAGCAGAGATCTTACTACTTCTGAAGTGCCAGCCATGCCAAGTATCACCATAAATCTACTGGAAAAGGCAACACAAGTAGGGCCCTATAATTTCTGCGATGCGGAAAACACGGACGGATTCACGGAATTAATGCATTAAAAATGGATTTTAGATTTGAAAAAACAGAAACGTGCAGAATTTAGAGACTGAAAGGGTGACTGTTACAAAACTTCCCAAAAAAATCAAATGAGTGAATAATCTGTAGTTCTATCCTTCAGTTACTATTTTCTAGTTTGCCGTTTATCAAGCGCACGCAATTCTTCGCAGAAATTCAGTTGTGTATCTGTTTGTGCGCGTGTTTCTTGCAGTAGCAGTATCAGATACAGTAGAAAAACATTAAAACATCAGCTTAACTGCAAAATTGAGAGCACAACAATATTACAGCCACTTTTACAAACCTGGACAACCACTTTTCTGCAACGTTTGTACTGGACACGAAAAGATACCTGCAATGACCACGTCAAATCTAAAACCCATCTCAAGAAAAGGAGAGATTAAGATCAATAGAGAAAACAACAAAATCGTCAGATGCAAGACGCCAGTTTGCGGCCATGCAAGTCAGACGTACCACTAGAAAAAAAAAAAAAATGACAAAGATGCGTCCTTACTTTGTTCAGCATTGTAAACAGAGGCGCGCTGCCAGAAAATGACAGCAGTCTTCGTCAAACTGTCATTGAATAACACGTGGACGCCTTTAATTGAAAGATTCGTGGCAATAAAATTTATGTTGTAGTTGATGAAACCACTGATAGCCGAGACCACAGCGTTCTCAACATAGTGACAGGTGAGAAAACATACGGCTGTATGGTAATTCTTTTATGTAGGCAGTTCTAACTGTACATGAAATTACCTTTAACCGGTATTAACAGACTTTACGGTATAAAAATGTTATTAGTGAACGGCCCTCGTTGCTAACGGGTTCCCTTTTGAAAATGAACATCGATGTTCCTGGATTTAATAAACGTTTCGCCTCGCGGTGACGAGGCATGCAAGGTCCACATTCGACTCTTCCGTTATAAACTCGACCTCTACAGACCCGGGCAGAAGAGCAGGCACCTCCTCAGATGTAACGAGCCCTTAAAAGCGGGGCACACTTTCTTTTTTTCTGTTTAATTCCCGGATTTAGCATCTTCCAGATTAGTTTGCTTTTGCTTTGTAATTATATATTTTAAGATATGCAGTAGATGAAGCTACAGATGGAATGATGCAGGTTTTCAATCTGTAACATTAAAAGGTTTAAGAATCACTAGAAATAATTTACATAATTACAATTACAGGTACTGAAGACCAGGACTTTTTGGCAGATGTTATCTTTATGGAGAGCTGCGACATTTCCACCTTTCCACAGGCAGCAGCACTTCAGTCGCTACACAACAACCAGCCGAGTCTTAATGACATTTTAGCAGCAGACCAGGGCGTTTTAAAAGGGGTTAGGCCCAACAGTGTACATTCAACCTGCTTTTGTCATGTCATGAGTTTGGTGGGAGAGACCTGGCAGCACTAGAAATACCTTTGTGAGGCTGCATCACTAGTGATGTGGGTAAAGTCGGCCTTCTTCAAGACACCTGCCAGGAACCCAGAGACAGGGAGCACCGGGTGAAATACCCTGTTCAAATCAGTAGGGTACCTTGCTGTTATGGGGTATAACATCTGTATATTTTGGTTTCCTTTATATTTTGTTCGAGACAAGACAATAGATGAACTAAAATCAAAACAGGTGATTGTTCCCTTACAACTCACTTTTAAAACTGCTGTTTCAACATTGAAAGGAAGACATTCTGGTGGCTCAGTGACTTTACAGCCTGGGAAAGGAAGACTGAGCCGACACCGCAGGCTACTGATTACGTTATGGATGGACATCTGGGACAACAATTTGGTTTACAGCCTGGGAAAGACGGACATGAGGCAAAATCAAAGAACTTTACTGACAGATTAAAAGAGTTTGAGCAAAATTCATCAATCATATTGGACAGCCAACCAATCAGGTGCATTTGTTGTGAAACCACTGCATGACATTTCATAATAAATATGCCTTGGTTTGTAAAAGGAGAAGAAGAAGAAGAAGAAGACGACGAACGGATGAAGACGGCACTGGTCGTCAGAAAGGCATCATGAACATGAATTGCTAAATCAAACGCCTCCCTGGGACATTCATCCTTGTCATCTCTACCTTTTTTCGTACGCTTTTTGTAAAGACTATTGTCGCGGATGCCAAGGGCGACGACCCGGCTGGGACGTCTTGGAGGACCGGAAGTGGGCGTGTGCCCATCTGGGATCACATGGGGGCCGCCATCCTGGTTGCTTTGGGGGCCACGGGTTGAGGGCATGAAAGCCCCACCCTTTAGGAGCCCGTGGTCACCGCCAGGGGGTGTCCCAATGCCTTGGGGACCCTGGACCTCAGCACTTCCGCCACACCGGGAAGTGCTGGGGGGAAGAAGAGGGACACCCGGAGAGCTTCCGGGAGAACAGCCGGCATTTCTGCCACACTGGGGCGTGTCCAGGGGGGGAATGCCGGGAACCACCTGGAGCTCAGGGGCCGTCTCCCTTCATTCAAGGCTGGAGTCGGGTGGAAGAAGGACGAGGCACGAGAGGAGTGTGGAGGCGGCCCGAAGAGAATGAGTGACTTAACAATTGTAAATATTATTGCAAATAAATACGTGTGGTGGTGATTAACAACATGTCCGCCTGTCTGTGTCCGGGTCGGCTCCACACTATACAGGTATATATATTCAGACTTTCCTATCAGTACCTATCTTCTAGTGGTATTATTATTCTTGTAATAAATATCATGCTGCTTTTAACTTTCTATGCTTTGTCTTAATGTCTAGAGTGATTGAAGTAATAAGTTAGATTCCTTTGAGCACCTGGTGACAGCTGGATTTTTGCCATTATTTCTGTGCTGCGAGGTTTATAAGGCTGAGAGTGAGGGCGCTACTCAAAAGTTAGGGAACAGTACGAAAAGAAGGTATTCTTGGCTGATAAATGGCCTATAGTCAAGGGTGACTAGTCTTTGTATGTTTAAATGTATTCATGTAGACCAAAAGTAATATTTAGGTCTGAGATATCATTAAAACACCGTATGTTGTTCCTGCCGATAATAAGTTAGTCTCTTGAAGTGCTGAATGACAGGCTGCGTTATTCTTAAAGCATTTGTGTGGTTTAACATGCTAAGGGTTAATCAGTGTGTGTGTGTCATTCATGAGGCACTGTTGTGGTTAGGGTCTGTGTGTCTGCGTATAGCTATGGATGTGTGTGTTCATCTTAAAGTGCAACAGTAGACCAACCTGATAATGAACTTGACGAGAACACTTACCCTTGAGGAAACAGGTAAAAGGGCAAGTGGAGGGAAATACCACGATAATACATTTTTGGCGCTGCGGCAGGGTTAACGGAGTAATCAGGTGTTGCATTTTTGTGTGTTTGGTTACATTTTTCAGGGGATGGATCGTCCACAGGTGGCAAATATGCTGTAAATTGCATGCTGGCATACAGCCGGCACATGTCAGCGTGCATCAACAGCACTTGTAAAGTTTTTTAGGTGTACAGTAGAATCAGATGTTACAGCTGGGTTTTCTCCGCTAAAAACGGAGGCAGCAGCAGCTGCATAGTTAACGGCAACGGCTGTAGAGAGTGAAGAATCGCAGGCCGTTGTGCTTTCCTCGAGGAGCAGTTGAGCCAGTCAAAGTTGCAGAAAAGCCGTTTTTACATAAAGCGAAGGCAAATGCGTCTAAAATAGAAAACATACACTTGTCTGCTGGTCAGACAGGTTGTGTATTGTTAATCATTATAAAGCAGTTAGATGAGGAGGCAAGAGAGATGAGACTAAAAAGTCACGAGCAGTACATGTAGCGATGTATAAAGAGAATGCCATACATATTAAGCAACAACCGCTCGGTGTTAAGTGTGTGCTTTGATTTTAGGGTCTTTTGACCCCGAGAAACAGGAGAGGAATGTAGGAGAACGCTGCACTCTCATATCTGCTTGCTGATAAGAGAGCTGCTTTTGCTGAAAGGCAAGGACGGGCAGCTCTTACGCTGCACACCGGAGCGCAGTTTATAGCAGTGCAGATTGCCGATGGGACACGAGGCAATCAGTCAAGTAGGTTGCTAGTTGTGCAGGAAAAACAGGCAGAGGTGTTTTATGGTAGTGAGCGTCCTGGTGAGAGCAGCTTGCGTGGAGAAGTTTTCAGGTCTCAACGAGGGGTGGAGAGAAAACCCCTGAGGCTAGCCTTTGAAAGGTGGCCCCCTGCAAGTGAGAGAAGGGGAGTGATAGTGGAGACCTACACAAACTGACAATTGTTTTTAAGGAAGGACACTTTTTAAACACTGATTTACATTTAACACGGAACTAGCATTGATCCTAATAACATTAAAGAATACGAGGCTATAGGGCAGTGAAACATCCAGCAACAGCAGCAGCAATGAAGCTGGTTATTGAGAGCACTCGTTTCAAAGCCCCTCTGTTGATTAGTGCTGCAGAGTAAAAAATATGTATATTGGAGAGACAGTGTACAAGGAAAGCTGCTATAATGCGAGGGTGACACATACAAGTAAAGTGACAATATGGTGTGCATTTGTTTAGTGATGGTCAAATGCAACAATTGGTATGAACAAATGGCATGTGGTGGTATAAAAACAGACAATGCCAAATTGTAAGTGAAAGAAAGGGAAAAGAGTAAATGTTTTCATACTGCAGTTTATACAGTACAGTAATCCCTCGCTATATCGCACTTCGACTTTATCGCAGATTTTAAATGTAAGCATATCTAAATATATATCACGGATTTTCCGCTGGTTCGCGGATTTCTGCGGACAATGGGTCTTTTTACTTCCTGTACACGCTTCCTCGGTTTGTTTGCCCAGTTGATTTCATACTAGGGACGCTATTGGCGGATGGCTTAGAAGCTACCCAATCAGAGCATGTATTACATATTAACTAAAACTCCTCAATGATATGTGATGTGCTTCCCGCACGGTGCTGGATTGTTTGCTTCTCTCTGCCTGATGGAGGGGGTGTGAGCAGAGGGGCTGTTTGCACAGAGGATACGGACGCTCCTCTACAAAATGCCGCTTTATTGCGGTACTTCTGGATACTTATAAGCACGTATTGATTTTTTGATTGTTTGCTCTTCTCTCTCTCTCTCTGACATTCTCTGTTCCTGACGGCGCTCCTTTGAAGAGAAGATATGTTTGCATTCTTTTAATTGTGAGAAAGAACTGCCATCTCTGTCTTGTCATGAAGCACAGTTTAAAGTTTTGACTAAAGGGTGTTATTTCATGTCTAGAGGGCTCTAATAATGTTAACAGTGTGGGAGAGTTTACAAGGGCTTAAAATATATAAAAATAACTACACAAATATATGGTTTCTACTTCGCGGATCAAGGGGGGTGGGATGGGGGTCTGGAACGCAACCCCTGCGATCGAGGAGGGATTACTGTATAGCAAATATGCTATACCAATAGTTAATCCATAACTTTTGGTAAAAGAAACCAATGCCAAGATAAAATTTGACACAGAAATTGAGTGTGGAGCAGCTGGTGTGTTTGTACAGCCATTGTAGACTGCAGGGCATGAGTTGAATAATGGGACTGAAAACTAAGTAAATTCAAGAAAGAAACAGAGGAAATGAAAGCAAAGCAAGTATTTGCATATGAAGGATTTTGAAAGTGATTTTGGAATGGTCATTTTAGCATTTAGTTGGAATGAAATTCTTATTGGCGTTTCAAGCAGCACATTCACATTGGGGATAAGAAAATGGAAGGCCGTGGTTTACCATCCAGTTTCTAGTGCTCAGCATGTAGAATAAAGGGGTGGAAAATCTAGCTAGTGAGCCAAGTTGAAAGCTGTCATTTTGATGTTAAGGAGGACATACTGAAAGGCCTGATGCGATTCATACTAACAGCTGGGTAGTTTTTAGGGTCTTTGTTACATAAGCACCAAAGCAGAAAGAAAGATACTTGTTGGCTAACTGTATATTTTCTTTTATTAAGAATCTCTTCAGTTCTTATGTGCTTATTTGTTTGTGTGTTTCTGTTCCATTTACCCTTTGGTTTTGTGTGTCTGATATGCTGTGTTTTTATTGTACAGCACTTTGGTCAGCCTTGACATTGTTTTTAAAGTGCTTTATAAATAAATAAAATAAGATATGTGTCACATATTTGTTAAGCCTGTCTGGTAGTTAAAGAGCTCTCAGAGTCATTGTGGAGCATGAACAGAAGGCAGACATTTTAATAAAATATGTGAGCACTCTCTCTCTCTCAATTAGAAATGAATATTATTTCATTTCACTCTGGTTGTGGACAAGGTATGGAAAGTTGAAGCACTGTTAATAATTACACCTGATAACAAGGTCTGGCTTAATAGTCTAGGAAGAACAACATCCAGAAAATAAGAAAACAGTGGCTGCTGGAAAAAAGGACATAAGACTTGATTTGACTGAAAGCCAGAAAATACTTTCTTGCATCCATTTCTATAGACTTTATTCGAACCGGAGTGAACGGTTTATTTTGGACTGAATTTGCGTGCAACAAAGTTTTTACACGGAAGCATCAGAATCCTGCTGAAAGAGGCCATGGGACTGCATCATCATCACCACCATCATCATCATGGTCAAGCATTGGACAGAAAACCCATACATTTGTTTGCTTTATCTCACTCACTCTCTCTCGCTAACCTGTGATGATGAAGACAACACAATGAAGAGCCCAGCTAAGCAGACATATTGAATAGCCATGTGGCTGAAAGCTGAGCACCAATGATGCCTTAACTAGAGACATTAAGTAACTAACCTGAACTACACATCACCATTTAATCAGGTTGTATGGTTGCCAATATTCAAATGTACTTTGCATATTGTTATTATTTATGATTATCATCAATAATACATTATTTTATGTGTAACTTAACTCCTGCTAGTCTTTTTACTACATTTAATTGCCTGAGGTTATAGATATAGAAGGGAAGGTGGGGATAAGTAATATACACTTATAAACAGTGGCAAGACTGTGAGATTAGGCATACTAAGGCTACATATTAATACAAAGGAGGAAAGTTGAGCAATATATTACTCTACCAAGATAAAAACACTTGCTGAACATATTCACCTCAACAAAGAGTTCTTTCTGGCTGAGAACGCATCAGCTCAGGCTGTAACAAATATCCTACACCCTAAAAGTGAAGTCACCTTCATCATCAAACTAGTAACAGCTCTTACAATTCTGGAGGACACTCACTGTCCTACTGCAGTCTCAGCATACAGCATCATGGAGGATCTGGGTTTCTACCTGATCAATGGAGCTGCAAAATAAGGTTCACTTGTGCTAGTGTGTCGTTTCATTAAAAGGAATGTAAAGTGCCAGTTCATTATTGGTTGTTTTGTTGTAGCTTCTTACAGAGAAGACAAAAAAAAAAAAAAAAATCCAAATCAAGGTAAAAAACCCTTCTTTTCAGCTGCTCCCATTAGGGGTTACCACAGCAGATCACCTTCTTCCATATCTTTCTGTCCTCGTCATCTTGATCTGTCACACCCATCACCTGCATGTCCTCTGTCACCACGTCCATAAACCTCCTCTTAGGTCTTCCTCTTCTCCTCTTGTCTGGCAGCTCTATCCTTAGCACCCTTCTCTCTCCTCATGTCCAAACCAATGCCATCTCGCCTCTCTGTCTCCCACTCGTCCCACTTGAGCTGACCCTCTAATGTCCTCATTTCTAATCCTGTCCATCCTCATCACACCCAATGTAAATCTTAGCATCTTTAACTCTGTCACCTCCAGCTCTGTCAGCTGTGCCACCGTCTCCAGCCCATATAACACAGCTGGTCTCACTACCGTCCTGTAGACCTTCCCTTTCACTCTCGCTGATACCCGTCTGTCACAAATCACTCCTGACACTCTTCTCCACCCTGCCTGCACTCTCTTCTTCACTTCTCTTCCACACTCCATTACTCTGTACGGTTGACCCCAAGTATTTAAACTCCGCCACCTTCACCAACTCTACTCCCGTCATCCTCACCATTCCACTGACTTCCCTCTCATTCACACATGTATTCTGTCTGTTCCTACTGACCTTCATTCCTCTCCTCTCTAGAGCAGATCTCCACCTGTCCAGGGTCTTCTCAACCTGCTCCCTATCATCGTTACAGATCACAATGTCATCAGCAAACATCACAGTCCACAAGGACTCCCGTCTCCTCTCGTCTGTCAGCCTGTCCATCACCATTGCAAATAAGGGCTCAGAGCCGATCCCTGATGTAATCCCAACTCTGTCAATCCCACTGCAGACCTCACCACTGTCGCACTTCCCTCACATACACATCCTGTACCACTCTTACGTACTTCTCTGCCCCTCCCATCTTCCTCATACAATACCACAGCTCCTCTCGAGGAAAACCGAAAATCAAACAAAATAAAACGGACTCCATAGGGCCCTACAGAAAGCAACATGAATCAGCCCTCTAGCTCACCCACACAAACAAACGCTTGCCACGCACGTCAAACACATTACCTTGCATGTGATATTGCCTGATGAACTGTCCGTAGCAGAACTCGTATGTCCACCAATCTTTGGTCTAAAAAAAAAAAAATTACACTGTTAAAATCTGTGAGGCAGAGAGATCTACACATTCATACCAGTGACTTATGGACCACCTTGTTTAGAAAAGTTTAAAATTGTTGTAAAGCATCTCTGTGCTAACGGGCTCATGTGACTTAAATGATGGCCGATTTTGATAGTACAGAAAGAAACCCATATTACAATTATGGAAACAAGGACATCAAATGTATACATTTTCTGCAGTGCATGCATTTCTAAGATAGAATAAGTTTACAGATGAGACCAAGACAGGTGGATTGGCAGAGAGTCGAGAATCCATTGAATCATCACAGAGGGTCTTGGACAGCAGACAGGCTTGGGCAGATGAAACTTAATGGAAGAAAACGTCAAGTATTACATGTAGGAAGTAACACTAGGGTGCTGCACCGTGTTAGCCATTATGGATGTGGTGAGAAGTCAAGCAAAGCGACACCTTTTACTGGCTAACTAAAAAGCTTTCGATGACTGAAGAAGGGGCCAGAGTTGCTATGAAAGCTTGCATATTGTAATTTTTTAGTTGGCCAATAAAAGGGGTCATTTTGCTTGACTTCTCACTAAATGTAGGAAGTACAAATGTGAGGTTTGAATACACAATGGGAGATCTGAAAGTCCAGCTTAAGAAAAGGATTTAGGAGTCGTAGTGGACTCGACATAATCAACTTCCAGGCAGTGTTCAGAAGCCATGAAGAAGGCTAACAGAATGTCAGGTTATTTAGTGCCTTGGTGTGTGGAGTACAAGTCACAGGAGGGTCTGCTCAAGTCTTTATAACACACTGGTGAGGCCTCATCTGGAGTCCTGTGGTCAGTTTATGACTCCATAAAGACACAGCAGCACTGGAGAAAGTCCAGAGAAGAACGACGAGGGGGTGAGTTATGAGGATTAAAAGAGCTGAGCCTTCACAGTGAGGAAGAGGAGACCTGACTGAAGTGTTTAAAATGATGAAGGGAATCAGTGCAGTGGATCAGACGGTGACTTTAAAATGAGGTCATCAAGAACACGGGGACACAGTTGGAAACTTGTGAAGGGCGAATTTCACACAAACATCAGGAAGTTTTTCTTTACACAAAGAACGATGGAATAAGAGACCAAGTAGTGTGGTAGACAGTAAGACTTTAGGAACTTTCAAAACTTGACTTGAAGTTTTTTTTGGAAGACTATGTTGGCTCTGCCCCCTGCTCGCTTCACTCGGCCACCCCTGGGTTTGATTAACCGGATATACAATTTAAAAAGATTGTTATTTTCATGGGAATTGTTACATACTCTTTCGATTCTATGTTGCATCGCTTCTCCGTATTCACAAACATAAACCTGACCGAATTGTGGTTTCTTTGAAATTAAACTTGTCGTAACTTTAATTGTTGCAGGATCACAGATTCTCATAGCGTATGGTCCATTATTGATCGCAAAAGGTTTATTGTAGACTCAGATATTTTCCCTGTAGCGTTTGTGGATTTCATATTCACCGAACAACAAATCTTTCTCGCGGATACACCTCTTCATTGGAAGGCAAAACAACTTTTCCCTGATGGCAACACAAATTAGATGATCTTCAAGTCTCTTGACTTGAACTTTAAAGCCTTACGATATCTCCATACTTCTGTCATATCACCTATGTCCATATATTCGATCTCTTTTCGCTGTTCCGTTATTTCACCGAGTACTAATTTCAGTTCGTTTGTGCTAATATGATATTTACTTTCTTTATTTTTTTTGAGCATTTCGAATTCCTCTGCTTACCTAATCTCTAACCTGCTCTGCATGTGTGTATCGCGACAACATTTTTGAACGCCTTTATGAAGACTTTTATTTCTGACCCCGATTGGACGTATGAGGTTTTCAATTCCACTTGGTCCGGGCCGATTATTACTTTCCTTATTTTCTGAATTTGCACATAGGATTATTGCTGTTCTTTTTTGCCTTCTTTTCTTTCCAATGGTTTTGGGTCTCTTTTCGACGCGCTGCTCTTCCTTCTTCACTTAGTCGTTGACATGCCATCTAGAACATTTAACATTTTTAAGCGCTGAGAGCACAATGAATTGTGTCTGCCAAAAGCATTCCAACAACTGAGAGGTTAGATGTCCGTGATCTTGTTTAAAATTGGTTGTTCTCACGGGACGTCAAAGTGACTTTCCGAGAAGGTCATGTCTCGACCCAAGATTTTTTTTTTTTTTTATATAATAGAGAGAAATAAGCAGACAGGACTAGCAAGCTTTGTTGGGCTGAATGGCCTGCACTCGTCTTGATTGCTGAAATGTTCTCATGTTCTAATTTAAATCTAATAAACGTCCCACTACATGTAGGAAGTAAAAATGTGAGGTTTGAATACACAAAAGGGAGGTCTGAAAATCAAAAGTCCACCTTATGAAAAGGATTTAGGAGTCGTAGTGGACTCAACATGATCAACTGCCAGTTAGTGTTCAGAAGCCATGAAGAAGGCTAACTGAGTCTTAGGTTATATAGCGCCTTGGACTTGTGGAGTAAAAGTCACAGGAGGTTCTGATCAGGCTTTTTAACACACTGGTGAGGCCTCTTCTGGAGTCCTGTGGTCAGTTTATGACTCCATAAAGACACAGCAGCACTGGAGGAGGTCCTGAGAAGAGCGATGAGGCTGATTGAGGGCTACAGGGGACGAGTTATGAAGATGAAAAGAGCTGAGCCTTAAGGAGATGAGGAGGAGACCTGACTGAAGGGTTTAGTCCACAGGATGAAGACGATGACTTTAAAATGAGGTCATCAAGAACACGGGGACACAGTTGGAAACTTGTGAAGGGGAAATTTCACACAAACATTAGGAAGGTTGACTTCACACAGAGAACTACAGACACTTGGAATAAGAGCAAGTAGTGCGGTGGGCGGAAGGACTTTAGGGACTTTCAAAACTCAACTTGATGTCATTTAAGAGGAATTAATTGGATAGAATTGACAAGCTTTGTTGGCTGAATGGCCTGCTCTCGTTTAGATTCTTCTGATGTTCTAAGAAATTCAGAAGCCATTAAGAAGGCTAACAGAATGTCAGGTTATATAGCGCCTTGACGTGTGGAGTACAAGTCACAGGGGGGTCTGCTCAGGCTTTATAACACACTGGTGAGGCCTCATCTGGAGTCCTGTGGTCAGTTTATGACTCCATAAAGACACAGCAGCACTGGAGGAGGTCCAGAGAAGAGCGGCGAGGCTGATTGAGGGGCTACAGGGGGTGAGTTATGAAGATTAAAAGAGCCGAGCCTTTATAGAGATGAAGAGGAGACCTGACTGAAGTGTTTAAAATGATGAAGGAAATCCGTGCAGTGGATAAGACGGTGACTTTAACATGAGAAGAAATCAAAAGTCCGCCTTATGAGTAGAATTTAGGAGTCACAGTAGACTCAACTGCCAGTCAGTGTTCAGAAACCATAAAGGAGGCTAACAGAATGTCAGGTTATTTAGCTCCCTGATATGTGGAGTAAAGGTCACAGGAGGTTCTGTTCAGGCTTTAAAACACACTGGTGAGGCCTCATCTGGAGTTCTGTGGTCAGTTTATGACTCCATAAAGACACAGCAGCACTGGAGAAGGTCCAGAGGAGAGCGGCGAGGCTGATTGAGGGGCTACAGGGTGTGAGTTATGAAGATTAAAAGAGCTGAGCCTTTACAGTTTAACCAAAAAGAGATAAAAATTTGGTATTTTTCAAGTCAGTGCTGTTCCTTCACAAACATGACATGTATCCATTTGCCACGTGAAATTGTGTTCTAAACAGAAGCACTTTCTATAAATAAAAAAAAAAAAATTATATCTTGCCCGCACAAAACACACGCATGCCATGTTTGTGAAGAAATAAGAAACTTATCCTTTAAGAGGTGACATGCATGACTGAAGCATTTCAAATTACAAAAGGGCATTCGACCAGCAGATCATGACGGGGACTTTAAAATGAGTTCATCAAGAACACAGGGGAAACATTTTATGGGTACATTTCAGACAAAAATGTGTAGGTTTATTCTCACATAAGGAAAAACAGATACATGGAACACGTGACCAAGTAGTGTGGGGGACAGTAGGAAATTAAGGACCTTCAAAACTCGACTTGATGCTATTTTGGAAGAATTAAACGGACAGGACTGGCAGACTTGTGGGGCCGAGTGGCCATTTCATAACTACATTTTTCTAATGTTTATGGACTAATCTCACTCTTATTAAAATCCTTGCTGAGGTCACCTTAGGTCTATGGGAAAGGTGCTATATAAATAACATTTATCATTATTCTTCCTTCTTCTTTCGGCTGCTCCCGTTAGAGGTTGGTACAGCGGATCGTCTTTTTCCATCTCTTCCTGTCCTCTGCATCTTGCTCTGTATTATTATTATGAAATCCCACCATTTGATGTCATATGGGAGGCAGACACCCCATCAGAACCAAAGTTCAGGCCTCAGTTTACACATCTCTATTGATTACTTTTGGTTAATCCGTCAGTATAGTTAAACAGTAACACTATAGCAAACACCACAAGTGCCCACTTTTCCAATTCTGTTGCTGGAATTTGCAGCATCCTTCTCATCTTTTTAATAGCAGTGCTGTGTATTAGCCCATGCTGCCAACATGTTAATCTAATAAACGTCCCACTACATGTAGGAAGTAGAAATGTGAGGTTTGAATACACAAAAGGGAAGTCTGAAAATCAAAAGTCCACCTTATGAAAAGGATTTAGGAGTCGTAGTGGACTCAACATGATCAACTGCCAGTTAGTGTTCAGAAGCCATGAAGAAGGCTAACTGAGTCTTAGGTTATATAGCGCCTTGACTTGTGGAGTAAAAGTCACAGGAGGTTCTGATCAGGCTTTTTAACACACTGGTGAGGCCTCTTCTGGAGTCCTGTGGTCAGTTTATGACTCCATAAAGACACAGCAGCACTGGAGAAAGTCCTGAGAAGAGTGATGAGTCTGACTGAGGGGCTACAGGGGACGAGTTATGAAGATGAAAAGAGCTGAGCCTTAAGGAGATGAAGAGGAGACCTGACTGAAAAGGTTTAGTCCACTGGATGAAGACGATGACTTTAAAATGAGGTCATCAAGAACACGGGGACACAGTTGGAAACTTGTGAAGGGGAAATTTCACACAAACATCAGGAAGGTTGACTTCACACAGAGAACTACAGACACTTGGAATAAGAGCAAGTAGTGCGGTGGGCAGAAGGACTTTAGGGACTTTCAAAACTCAACTTGATGTCATTTAAGAGGAATTCATTGGATAGAATTGACAAGCTTTGTTGGCTGAATGGCCTGCTCTCGTTTAGATTCTTCGGATGTTCTAAGAAATTCAGAAGACATTAAGAAGGCTAACAGAATGTCAGGTTATATAAAGTCCTACTGGTGTGTCCCAACACAATCCTAAAACACTTTACTGTTCTTGTACAATTATGCTGAAATGGCAGAGCAATCCCATATTAAAAATCGGGAGTGGTCTCCTCCCCTCGACTCTCTCGTATACTCAGATATGGGGATGGATATTTGGGGAGTAAACTGCAAGACAAGGATTATGTACATTAAAGAACCATCAACAACAAATCAAACCAAATCAATAATATATTGAACAATTATTATAAAAGCTGAATAACTTGAACTCAGCAGCTGCATGAATAAAAAGTAAAAGTAAAATACCACTTCCGGTTAATGGAAATAACCCAAAAGTTGATAGAAATCTACGTTTTGTACCAAATACTAGTATGCAGAATTTGGTTGACCGTAGTGAAAGTGTACTCAAGTTATCGTGTTAACAAAAATGGCATTTTAGTACGCGTGGGGGTCTAAAACGTCAAGATTCATCAAAATCTCAAAGTCAAATTTTTGGAATATTCTAATACTTTCTTCTATACTTCGTATACAAGAAAGTCAAAATCAAGTTGGCCGGCTTGCATTTGGGGTGGTCACTGTCCTAGAGGACATGCCATGTTTTAGTCAAAGCATCACCCAGCTAACTTCGATTTTAAAAGCACCGTAAAAATTCTCCCACTAGCTCCACTTCATCTGAAGTAGTGTGGTGCTGAGGTGCCACTCGTTGCATGGCTGCGCTCGGGTTCTAATATGGATCCCGAGTTGGTTTGTCGTGTGTTGGGTGTGGCAGTGCGCTGTATCAGAGCGTGCTCCTAACCGCCTCCTTCACAGCTAAAGAGGTGCCGATGTCATCTGCCGATACTAGCAAGTTTGACTCTTCTAACTGCACTAATGATACCTGTCGCTAAACTAGGATGGAAGGCACAAAAAGTGAGCAGCTAACATGCGCCAAGGTATAACAGGAAATTTCTTTGATCAGAAGCTAACCTTAAACAGACAGGGTGCGCCATCCATGGGCTTCAGTAGCTCAGATATCTCGAGGCCCGAGTAGCCATCGGAGTCGTCCTCTGCAGACGAGTCCTGCTGAAACTTCTTTGCCTGGGCAGGCAGCTTGCATTCGTACAGCTGCTTGTACTTCGAGGACACAACCAGCACATCTTCAGACAGCGCCTGAGAGGAGAAACAAACAAGAAGGCAGTTAGATGTATTCAGGACGGAAAAAGAGCTCACTGTCACCGGGCACAACGTTCAGCAGGGGGCAGCGTCTGACACACATGTAAAAACAACAAAAATGCAACCTCATCTCCTGTGTTGCTGTCCACTTGGCTTAACGTCGCCACTTACCCGGAGGAGACTTCAGACGTCAGTATTTGGCAATTTAGTCCCAATCCCACAGCCTCTAATTTGCCCATTTAAAATTATCAGAAATGCTAACTAAGGCTTCCTTTATCACGAAATGTTTACTCTTTGGTGGGGGGAAAAAAAACTCCAAATCTCTGCACTGATGCAATCCCATGGGACATTAATAAGCATTCTGGGCAGGACATCCTGCCCTGGACAAAGATTATTTACAATGAATGTCACTGGGGCCCAGCATTGTTGTAAACATGTCTCAGGCTAGACACCACCATGGCCTGTCTCTTCTGCCAAGGAATTTGATCTGCGACATTACAATCCTCAAAGCTGCACGTCAACCAGTGGGCCTTCCGATTACAAAAGTAACGGTCGCAACTCAAGGAGCTAAAGACAGACAACCGCTAGCTCTGCGGAGGAGATACGTTTCAGTCAGGTTTTAGAGACTGCACTGCTTAAAGTGATTAATGCCGACAGAGGAAACAGATCTATAAGAGCCAATCTTAGAAAGTTACGAGTTAATGTTTGCTTAATCTGAATTGAATATCATTTCTTTCATAGTCATAGCTAATGGTATGGTCTTTTCCCCCTATAAGACCGTAAAAGTTAGCCCCTTCTTGCTATAACTGAGGTACAGTGTGATAATAGCTCAGTTGCTGTGTTCAGAACAGGTGCCAGTACACAGGGACTTGAAAGACTCATTTTCAACTTAGAAATGGGATAAGCTTACAGTTTTCTGACCATTTTGTAATGGTTCAGAAATGTTAAGTAAATAGTAACGATTTGAGATGTAACACGATTTAAGCTTCGAACAGAACTTTTCTTAACAAGAATTCTTCCTTTTTTTGCTATTTTAATTTTCTTTTTTATGTGAACGGTTTTACTTTGAAATGTAACTAAACTTTTAAAAATGAAGATATATTTTGTCTGTGGAATCATTTCTGCGTGTCAGGCTTTTGCTGAACCTCATTATTTATTTATTTATTTTTTTTTTTTGAGTTAGAGCTGCTGAACTTTGGAAAAAACGCAGCTACAAGATCTGTTCTTGTTCTACTAGACCGGACACCACAGGCCACAGTGTTGTAATAAATCACCTCAGTCAAAGGGTGGGCCTTTCTGGCAGTGTCTTAAGTTGGCTTCGGCCTTATTTAACAGGCACAAATTCCTTGTTAGTTGTGCTGACTGAAGTTTGGAGGTACTTTGATATGGTGTAAGGCGTACCATGAGGATCTGTTCTGGCCTCACTGATATTTTATATCAATACTAGCCGCTCCCCGACAGGCCCTGCCCACGTAGTAGTGTAACAGGACCGTGAGGAGGGTCCTGCCCGGCTCCCCACCCCTGACGTCACGCTTCCCCCCTCACCTCGCGACGCAGCCTCCGTCTCAGATTAGCGCGATTAAATCACTCCTGCAAGCGAACTGTGATTCTTTGCGCAACGAGAGAAGTTGCAAAGTCAACCGGAATGTTCAAGCAAATTCTAGAAAAGAAAAAAAATAATTATCTAAATCCGTGAAGTAGTTGTCTCGTTTGCTAGCTACGAAGAGGCAAGGAATGCCCAGAGTCTGGCACGTGAGTGAGGAGGGCCCTGCTGCGTCTCTCTCAGATTCGTGAAAATTAAAATCAGTACCGCAAGCGAACTCTGATACTTAGTGCGATGAGAGAAGTCACAAAATCAACCGGGATGTTCAAGAAAAGTCTAAATCTTTTAAGTAGTTCTCTCGTTCTCTAGCACAGTGGAGGTAAGGTACACACACACCCGGAGGCAGACATGTGACATGCGCCCCACAGCTGTTTGTTATCCTTTTGATGTGCCTCCGATGTCAGTCTGTGTCGGGTCGGTGCTGATATAGCGCCTTATTCCACACAGGCTAAGACTGTGGATCATTTAAAGAAACTCCTAAAAACTCAACTTTTCTTTTAATTAGGCCTTCTTGTAACTACAATTTAGCCCTACCATTAAATCTAGGTATGCGTAGAATTATCATACTCTTCAATGAATTTGACGTCTTTAATCATTTTTTATCTATTTTTATCCCTCCAGTTCATCTTTGGGGGTGTTTATATTTATTTATTTATTTACGAAGCACCTTTCACAAACAGAGTTACAAAGCACTGTACACCATGGAAAACAAAACACACAGTTACAAACAATAAAAGATAAAATTAAACTAACATGTCAACAAATGAACATAAAACACAACAGCCATACGCTAGGCCTAAAAAGGTGCCTCTTCAATGTGTCGAGTGTATCAGGTGTCCATAAAGCACAAGGAAGGCTATACCACCATCTTGGTGATCCTCACGAGTCTTTAGCTGAGTATGTGGACCAATAATGCAGCCCTGGTTAGAGGACTCCAGTGGGCGACTGGCAGTATAGCGCTGTAACAAATCTGAAATATATCATGGTGTTTGAACATGCACAGCTCTAGAGGTAATTACTACAATTTTAAAACAGATTTTAAATTCCATTGGAAGCCAATAAAGGGAAGATGAAGAAAGAAAAAAAAAAAAAAATAAAAAAATCAGAGTAATGTGAGACCACATACTGGAGAGCGGGTTAACAATCTAGCAGCAACACACTGAAGAGATTGAAGCCACAGCAGCAATGTCTTGTTTAAACACGTAAATAATGCGTGCTTTGGATTTTTCCATGTCTTGATTATTGTGATTTTTAATGTCTCCATTTGAGGCTTTGATATTACTGTTCTTAGCTTTGATAGAATCAAAGAGAGCGAGATAAGGACCTGACAAGCATCAAGGTTTTCTGCCGGGTGTGGCAGAAGTGCTACAACCCAGGGCTCAGGAACTGTCCAGGCACCCCCAGGCGGTGATCACGGTCCCCAGTAGAGTTGAGCTTCAAAGCTCAAAACTCATTGTCCTGCTGTGAGCCAGAGGGGTTGCCCTCTTATGTTCCGGCGGAGGTATTGCTCTGAATACGCCATCTCCCCAGGTCCTTCCATCACAAAGGAGGGTCCCGGCCGGGCAAAGGCCATGTCCTTCTGTCACACTTGCTTTGTGGAGTAATCCTTAGGGTCCTTATGATCTTTAGTTATCAGAGTCTCTCCCAAACTCTTTCCTGAAGGTACACTATATTGCCCAAAGTATTGGGACCCCCATCCAAATCACTGAATTCAGGTGTTCCACTCACGGCTGTGGCCACAGGTGTATACCACCAAACACCTTGGCATACAGAAGGCTTCTACAAACATTTGTGACAGAATGGGTCGCTCTCATGGAATTCAGGCCTGGTACCATCAAAGGATGCTACCTGTGCCATAAGTCCATTCATGGAATTTCCTTGCTCCTAAATATTCCGCAGTCAACGGTTAGCGTTATAATAACAAAGTGGAAGCAATTGGTAATAACAGCCACCAAGTGGTGGGCCACAGAGCAGGGACAGCACATGCTGAGGAGTGCATTCTGCTGAATCAATAGCTACAGACCTCCAAAAGCTCAAGAACAGGGCAGCATAGAGAGAGCTTCATGGAATGAATGGGTCCCCACGGCCGAGCAGCTGCAGCCAAGCCTGACATCACCAAGTGCAATGCAAAGCATCAGATGCAGCAGTGTAAAGCCCACCAGACACCACTGGACTCTCGAGCAGGGCAGACGTGTCCTCTGGAGTGACGAATCACACAATCCGATGGAGGAGTCTGGACAGGAGAACGGGTCTGACCTGACTGCATTGGGCCAAGTGTGCTAAGAGGGGGAATTATGGTGCGGGGTTGGGCTTGGCCCCTTACTTCCAGTGAAAGGAACTCTTAATGCTTCAACATACAAAGCTATTTTGGATAATTTAACGCTGCAAACTTTGTGGGGACAGCAACATGACCGGGCACCAGTGCACAAAGCAATAAAGGAGCGAGTTTGGTGGGCTGCACAGAGCCCTAACCTCAACCCGGTAGAACACCTTTGGGAATGGAGACTGCGAGCGAGCCAGGCCTTGCTCGTCCAATATGAATGCCAATGCTCTCCTGGTCACAAATTCCCATAAACACCTTGTGGAAAGCCTTCCTACACTCACCTAATGAATTATTAGGACCACCATACTAATACGGTGTTTGACCCCCTTTCGCCTTCAGAACTGCCTTAATTCTACGTGGCATTGATTCAACAAGGTGCTGAAAGCATTCTTTAGAAATGTTGGCCCATATTGATAGGATAGCATCTTGCAGTTGATGGAGATTTGTGGGATGCACATCCAGGGCACGAAGCTCCCGTTCCACAACATCCCAAAGATGGTCTATTGGGTTGAGATCTGGTGACTGTGGGGGCCATTTTAGTACAGTGAACTCATTGTCATGTTCAAGAAACCAATTTGAAATGATTCGAGCTTTGTGACATGGTGCATTATCCTGCTGGAAGTAGCCATCAGAGGATGGGTACATGGTGGTCATGAAGGGATGGACATGGTCAGAAACAATGCTCAGGTAGCCCGTGGCATTTAAACGATGCCCAATTGGCACTAAGGGGCCTAAAGTGTGCCAAGAAAACATCCCCCACACCATTACACCACCACCACCAGCCTGCACAGTGGTAACAAGGCATGAGGCATCCATGTTCTCATTCTGTTTACGCCAAATTCTGACTCCACCATTTGAATGTCTCAACAGAAATCGAGACTCATCAGACCAGGCAACATTTTTCCAGTCTTCAACTGTCCAATTTTGGTGAGCTCGTGCAAATTGTAGCCTCTTTTTCCTATTTGTAGTGGAGATGAGTGGTACCCGGTGGGGTCTTCTGCTGTTGTAGCCCATCCGCCTCAAGGTTGTGGCTTCACAAATGCTTTGCTGCATACCTCGGTTGTAACGAGTGGTTATTTCAGTCAAAGTTGCTCTTCTATCAGCTTGAATCAGTCGGCCCATTCTCCTCTGACCTCTAGCATCAACAAGGCATTTTCGCCCACAGGACTGCCGCGATACTGGATGTTTTTCCCTTTTCACACCATTCTTTGTAAACCCCAGAAATGGTTGTGCGTGAAAATCCCAGTAACTGAGCAGATTGTGAAATACTCAGACCGGCCCGTCTGGCACCAACAACCATGCCACGCTCCAAATTGCTTAAATCACATTTCTTTGCCATTCTGACATTCAGTTTGGAGTTCAGGAGATTGTCTTGACCAGGACCACAACCCTAAATGCATTGAAGCAACTGCCATGTGATTGGTTGATTAGATAATTGCATTCATGAGAAATTGAACAGGTCTTTCTAATAATCCTTTAGGTGAGTGTATAAGAGCTGAAGCGGTCAGGGCTGCAAAGCGTGGGCCGACTCCATATTAAAGCCTATGGGATGTCATTAAAGTTCATGTGTGTGTGTATAACGGCAGGCGCCCCAATACTTTCAGCAGTATGGTGCATCTCCACTGATCTCTACTACCCTACTTGGTTTAACCAGTGCAACTTGGGGACAGAGCCAGTCAATTCATCAGGCGATATAGCCGTAGGTGTCCTCCTAAGGTGCCGTCGTCAGGTTAAGGGACACCAAGGGGACCCCAAAGGTAATCAAACTCTTATGATATGAATGGTGCGCAATTACCTCGGAGTAGAAGTGTGCACATGCTCCATAAAGCCCATGGTATATACACAAAAGGGCACCATTTGTACTGCTGCTGGGGTGCACGCGCCAGACACCAATGGAGAACCATCTAACCACCCCCTTCTGTAGGGATTTACATGGGTTCTGACTGGCACTACTTGGGGTTCACTTATTTTATTGCGCCTGCACAAATTTCTTTTTTTTAAGCACATTTCCAAACTACACACAAAGTCCTCCAAACCAACATACTGAGCTGGTAATTACACACCTATCACGACAATTTCAATGCGGTTTTGTTAAAAATAGTAGAACCTGAACTGCCACCTTTATTTTAAGGAAGATCTCAGAAAGTATAATTGAAATGAAAAAGAAACCTTAACAACTATGACAAAGGCTTTTAAAAGGCATGAAATACGAGGACCTACTCAACATGCTCGAATGGCTGGATATTGATCGGTAACCTTTATTAAAAATCAAACCTGCCACAGTTTAGACGTGGAAATATGGCTGGCACTTTTATTCTACTTAAGAAAGGGAGTTAAATACAATACAGTTTACAATGCAGTTTATTTGTTGTGTAGCCCAAAAATCACACAGGAAGTGCCGCAATGGGCTTTAACAGGCCCTGCCTCTTGACAGCCCCCCAGCCTTGAGTCTCTAAGAAGATAAGGAAAAACTCCCAAAAAAAAAAACACAGTGCTGGGCCAGCTAATCCGATGAAAGGACCCCTCTTTCTCATGATTCCTGCGATCCTCCATCAGGGATGACTACCATAGGCAGGCAAACAACTTGGCAGGTGGGCCGTGGCACCAATTGCCACATATGGATAAATAAGGATGAGCTTTCTCACCAGGTTTGTTTAATTAGTACAGTGAGAAGATCTTAAGAGAGACTGAAGAACTGCTGGAGACGTGAACCTTAATAACTTGGGATGATGTGGATCCAATTGCTGAATCAGAGGAAAAGCTGCAGAAAATTGTTAACCAAATGTCTAGTGGAGGTGAGAAAGAAGAGGGCCAAGGATCAATTCATCATCAGATCTTATCACGCCATAGCCGTATCCAGGCAAGTGTGGAGTCATTAGCATCCTTAAGGTCTTCATCGGTACACGTAGGGCCTCAAGAACATTCACGGAGAATGTGGTCCATTGTTTGGGTGGGGTCACCACAGGGGCACTCAGCGCTTGTTATGAGGCCCCATCTAAATAGGCTGTCCCTTGTTTTGCCCACCTTTGACCCAGTTTTTCCTAGAGAGGGCAGATGCTCTTGAGGTGTAGGTAGAGGGCTACGGTGAGTCTCTCGCCACCTCTCGAGCCTGTGTCGTGGACTGCTTTGGATTGAGGAGTTCCACTGTGGCGAAGCACCAACGAGAGAAGGTAGTTGGCGATTTACTTCCTGGTGGTGGTGGTGCTGGTGGAATGGGTGTCTGGAGTCCATCGGTTTCTTGAACCTTTCTACTCTTGAACTGGTTTCTCGTCGTATATGGGGAGGTACAAGCCAAGCCAGCCTGCATAAAGCAGGAAGGCAAGTTCTTCGCAATGTGCCCACGATGATTCTGCATTCACTATTTGGCTCAGGGTCAACTTTGTTGGCATGGGTTGACCTAGCTGACACTGGTGTGCAATACTCTGCAGCTGAATAACAGAGTCCCATGGCCGTTGATCGGAGGGTCTTAGAGTCTGCTCCCCAGGATGTGTTTCTCGGGGATATCTTCTTTTTGGGGGGTAGTGCTGCTGCCTTGCAGTTAGGAGACCCGGGTTCGCCTCCCGGGTCCTCTCTGTGTGGCGTTTGCATGTTCTCCCTGTGGGTTTCCTCCGGGTACTCCGGTTTCCTCCCACAGTCCAAAGACATGCAGGTTAGGTGCATTGGCACTCCTAACTGTCCCTAGTGTGTGCTTGGTGTGAGGGTGTGTGTGCTCTGCGGTGGGCTGGTGCCCTGTCTGGGGTTTGTTTCCTGCCTTGTGCCCTGTGTTGGCTGGGATTGTCTCCAGCAGACCCCCCCGTGACCCTGTAGTTAGGATAAAACGGGTTGGATAATGGATGGATCTTCTTTTTGACTTTAAGAACATGTTCTTTGAGAGAGCGAGCGAGACACAGACCTGTACAGGGTGAGTAAACAGGAGGTTTGGTGTTCTTCAATACTTCGTTGTTCTATCAGATCTCTACAGTTGGGTTTGCTGATCTGTTGTTAAGATAGAAGGTACAGACCTGCGTCTTCCCTGGGTTGGCATTAATGAACCATTTAATGCAGCTGTGCGCAACCTGCGGCCGTACGGCCGCATGCGGCCGTGGGCAAGGACTTTGGCGGCCGTGGACGGTATATAAAAGTGTACGTAATGGCGACCGTGCAGGTGTAGGGTCTCTGGACTCCAGTGACGGCTCTGATTGACAGCAAAGAAGTAAAGCCTGACCAAATTCCTACTGTCCGTTTTTCGGGCACTTTAGACGGGCTGTTGCAGGAATTCGCTAACCGTTTTCAAGATTTCGAAAAGATTTCAGCAACAATAAGACTCGTTGCTTCTCCTCATCTTGTGGAGACAGAGAGTGCACCGTTACATCTACAAATGGAGCTAGTAGAGTTGAAGAACAATGAGCAGCTTGTGAAAAAGTTTACGGAAGAAAGAGACCTGCTGGATACGTGGAAATCAGCAGTAGAATACCCACAACTACGAGAACTGGCCAGGAACATTCTCGTTCTTTTCGGAAGCACTTATTTGTGTCCAGAATGAAATATCTGAAAAACAGGTACCGGTTTTTTGTCCTATATGACGTTTCGTAGACATTTTTTTTACATATGTAGACGAGTAAATTGAATATTGTCAGATATATCATACTCTGTTTTAATGTGTAATCTGTAAATTTTTACATAAATCATAAAACATTATTAAGTTTACTTGGAAAGTAAAAAGTCTGTAGTGCGGCCGTTATTAAAGTAAAAAGTCTGTAGTGGCAAGTCTCTTTTGGATATCTTAGAAGGAAATTGCAAAGAAGAAGGAATGTATGGTTGTGTCCTGGAAGAAAGAAGCTCCTACAGTGGGGGGAAATAAGTATTTGATCCCCTGCTGAATTTGTAAATTAAAAATTGCACACTGACAAAGAAATGAAGAGTCTCTAATGTTTATGGTAGTTTCATTTTAATGGAGAGACACAGAATATCAACCAAAAACCCAGAAAAAAAAAAATTACATAAAAGTTATCAATTGATTTGCATGTCATTGAGAGAAATGCAGTTAGTATTTGATCCCCTACAACCCAGCCAGATTTCTGGCTTCCACAGATCGGCTGTGTGTCCACGTGGCATAAAGATTACAATCCAGTAATCACAGATACTCCCGATCTCAACTCGTGATGTGTAAAAAGCACACCTTGTATCCAGCAGGGGGTGCTAGCTCCCTTGGAATGAGTTCTTTTGTAATTGCAGCATGTTACATAACCCGAAAACTAGATAGATATAATATAAAAAGGTGATACCCCTCCTTTAGTGATCACATAGGAGAAGCCACTTAGTATTCTTTGATGACAAAGGAAGCCATGACAAGAACCCGGTTCGGGAGTGGGGGCCCGATGTGTAGAGCTGGCCATTTTCACTGCTGCAGTGGAATCAGATGATGTTATCTGTCAGTCAGCTTCCTTTGTCTGTCATGCAGCGTAAGCCGTCATTAAAGAAAGCAAAGTTATTTCTCCAATGTGATTTCTTACCGCCGCATCACTAAGAGAGGGGTATCGCCTTTTTATATTATATTTATATAGTTTCGGGTAATGACACGCAAATTACAAAAGAACTCATTCTAAGGGAGCTAACACACCCTGTTGAATACACATCCATCCACAGAATCAATTTCTTCCATTCCAACCTCTCCACCACCACAGGCAACACCAAAGAGCTGTCAAAGGATGTCAGGGACAAAGCTGGAATGGGCGACAAGACCATCAACAAGAAGCTTGGTGCGAGCATTCAGAAATGGAAGAAACATAAAATGACTGACTATCTGCCCTCCATCTGGAACTCCATGAAAGATCTCGCTTCATGGGGTGGTGAGGAGGATGATGAAAGGTGAGGGATTAGCCCAAAACTACACGGGGGGAGCTTGTTAATGATCTGAAGGCAGTTGGGACCACCACAGTCACCACGGACACCATTGGTAACAACACAATACGCTGTAATGGATTGAAATCTCGCAGCGCACACAAGGTCCTCCTGCTCAAGGCGGCACAGGTACTGTACAAGCCTGTCTTAAGTTTGCCAGTGAACATCCTGGCCTAGTGCGTTACCAATGGTGTTCGTGGTGACTCTGGTGGTACCAACTACCTTCAGATCATTAACAAGCTTTTGGGCTGATCCTTCACCTTTATCATCCTCCTCCTCCTACTCCTCCTCCTCTCCACCCCATGAGGGGAGATCTTGCATAGAGCTCCAGACCGAGGGCAATTTGTCATTTTCAGTTTCTTCCATTTCCAAATAATCTCACCAACAGTTGTCATCTTCTCAACGAGCTTCCTGCCGATGGTCTTGTAGCCCATTCCAGCCTTGTCCCTGCCGTCCTTTGACAGCTCAATGGAAGAAATGGATTCTGTGGACAGGTGTGCTTTAAACAAATCATGAATTGAGATGTGGAGGATCTGGAATTGATTGATTGATTGATTGATTGTAATCTTTATGCCACGTGGGCACACAGGCAATCTGTGGAAGCCAGAATTCTGGCTGGGTTGTAGGGGATCAAATCCTTATTTCACTCAATGACCGGCAAATCAATTTTTTATAACTTTTACGTAACGTGTTCGTTCTGGATTTTTGGTTGACAGACGGGTATCGGCAAGAGTGAAAGGGAAGGTCTACAGGACGGTAGTGAGACCAGCTATGTGATATGGGCTGGAGGTGGCAGAGTTAAAGAGGTTAAGATTTGTACTGGGTGTGACGAGGATGGACAGGATTAGAAATGATGACAATTAGAGGGTCAGCTCAGGTGGGATGGTTGGGAGACAAAGTCAGAGAGGTGAGATTGCGTTGGTTTGGACCTGTGCAGAGGAGACATGCCGAGTATATTGGGAGAAGGATGCTAAGGATAGAGCTGCCAGGGAAGAGGAGAGGAAGGCCGAAGAGAAGGTTTATGGATGTGGTGAGAGAGGACATGCAGGTGATGGGTGTGACAGAACAAGATGACGAGGACAGGAAGATATGGAAGAAGATGATCCATTGTAGCAACCCCTAATGGGAGCAGCCAAAAGAAGAAGAAGATGAAACTACCATAAAAATGAGTGACTGTTCATTTCTTTGTATGCAATGTATGCAAGTAAGCAAAGTTAAAAATTTAGCAGGGGATCAAATACTTATCCCCCACCTGCTTATTATAGGATGCTATTGCTGCTCAGTTTTGACAGTCACTGATGAGAAGTTTTCTTTTGTCTCGACCAGCTCTCAGATACACGTGGGCACACAGTTCTAGAGTGCTACATCTTTCTTCCAGCAAGTTCTCACATACGGAGAGCGTTCAGTTCACTGGCTACGGGTCAGCGGAGTTGTGCTTTACCTGGGCACATTATTAAAGGCAGCTGGACAAGCCACGTTACCAATGAGGAAGTTCTGTGAAGCTCTGGGCACAGAGACCGAGTTGCTGCTGATAGACAGAAAGAGGCAGCTGGGAGTTTCACGGCAACGTCATGAGAAAAGAAGGTATGGAAAAATCTGGTAGTTACAGGAAAAGCTGAAAGAAGAAGAGAGAGATAGTGGCAGACTGAGACGACCTTTCTGACTGGATGAGAACGGCCAGTCTGAAGATTAGGTGGACCTCACTGAACAGGTTCACAAAGTTCTAAGCAGCACTACAACATGTTGTATATACAGGTAAATGCTTCGTCTTTGTACATACGTACAGTACCCTCCATAATGTTTAGGACAAAGACTCATTTTTTTTCTTTGATTAAGCCTTCTGCTCCACAGTTTAAAATTACAAATCAAACAAATTCAGACATCGTGATTACAGACAGGGGATTTGTGCACATTTCAGACACGTAATGCTTTGTCTACACGGCCCTCCCATTTCAGGGCACCATAATGTCTGGACACAGCAATGGCAGGTCAATTCAAGCCGTTGTCTCATTTAGTTCTTTCGTGTGTATCCCAGCATGCAATGGCTTCTTGAATAGTCTGCAATTCATCGACATCACCAGATGCTGAGAGTCTTCTCTGGTGATGCTCTGCCAAGCCCATCATGCAGCCATCTTCACCTCCTGCTTGTTTGGAGGGCTTGTCCTTCTTAAGTTTTCTCTTCAGCATATGGAAGGCCTGCTCAATTGGACTGAAATCAGGTGACTGGCCAGGCCATTCTAGAATGTTCTGTTTTTGTAGCTTTGATAAACTCCAGTGTGGCCTCAGCAGTGTGTTTGGCTCATCATGAAGTGCCATCCACGGAGTTTGGAGGGATCTACTAAAACTTGAGCCGACCAGATGTTTCTACACACCTCAGAATTCATTGTGCGGTCAGCAGTTCCATCATCAGTGAAGAGAAGTGTGCCAGGATCTGTGGCGGCCATACATGTCCAGGCCATAACACCCCCAAGCACTGCCCATGTTTAACAGATGAGGTGGTCTGCTTTGGACCTCAGGCAGTTTGTCGTCTCCACACTTTGCTCTCACCATCATTCTGATGAGGTTCATCTTTGTCTCGTCTCTGTCATCTGCCATCCTGCTTTTGTGGTCTCCATCTTGCAGTGCGTCCTCTGTGTTTCTGTTCATGGAGTCTTCTGCTGATAGTCGTCTCCGACATGCACATACACATCGGCCCCCTGAAGACTGTTTTTGATCTGTCATAGAGATGTTTGGGGGCTTTTTCTTGACCACAGTGAGGATTCTTCTGTTGTCAGCAGTGGAGGTCTTCCTTGGTCTACCAGTCCCTTTGTGACTATGGAGCCCACCAGGGTGTTCCTTCTTCTTCGTGACATTCCAGAAGGTTCATTTTGCTCATCTTTTTTTTCACTTTCACTGGCACAGCACTTGTGCTCATATTGAACAGACTCCAAAGGGTAGAAGGAAGCTGAAGTAGCTTAGGAAGCCCACTTGAGGAAACACAGACACCTGTGACGCCAAATGTCCCAAACATTATGGTGCCCTGAAAATCGGGGGCCGTGTAGAAAAAGTGCTGTGCGAGTGAAACGTGTGCAAATCCCCCCAAAGTGCACTTTAATGATGGCTGAATGGTTTGATTTGTAATTTTAAACTGTGGAGCAGAAGGCTAAAGCAAAGGGAAAAAAAAAAAAAAACGGCTCTTCATTCCAAATATCATGGAGGGCACGGTCTGCTGTGTTCAACTCTTTGAGGGCTAATTTTTATTTTTGTTTGTTTCTTTTCTCTCAGGGCTGAATATTTTTCTTCAAAAAAAAGAACAAAGCAATGGTTTAATATATGAAATCAACAAAACATATTTACTTTGACAAACGTTACCGTCTTGCATGTTGTACGAGCCTGCATACTCTGATTTCACATACGTGTTACCCAGCGAAATCCTGCGCAGTCTGATCTCGCTCAAAGCAGCCAGTAGCAGTCATTGCCACGTTGCACGGCTTACAATGCGTGTTGCACTGGTGCCTCCTTTTCAATTGTCTGTTGCTGCACTTTGCCACATACAGTATATTGTTAGTGTGTACTGTAGAGTCACCCGTTTGACATCGTACCATGCCAATGCCACCAAGTTTTTCCGTCCGGATAAAAACCGTATTGTCGCCTCTTTTCATCTTCAGCCTGTGAAGGCCTGCGTCTCCTGTTCACCCTCACTGTGCCACAAGCTCCAATTCCCCTACTGTCCAAATGTACACACCATGACCCAAATGTTGATAGCCCTGCAGCAGCTCCAGCACAGCCTGACTTGTCAAGGGACGGTTCTCTCTTTGACAGGAATACGTTCCTGTATATCTGATTACTTTCAGGCAGAAACCAGTGTTTGCTTCTGCCAGTACAAAATCCTTTATGGGCTTGTCTGGCATATACCGGCAGAAAAATGGTGTCCCTTTTATTTTATCACAGATTCCTGCACAGACAAACCACTGCCAGGCTGATCAAATTGTTTCTATGTTGGCTCCACAATGTCAAGCAGGGGCTGAACTTTATACATGGGGTTATAGCCTGGCTCACCCCTTGGGATTTGCATCTGGTTATCACACAAGTGAATCAAACTTTGCAGCAGCACATACCTATCATCACGCGGCATAACCTGTCCAAAGCCTCACGCGCATAACCTGTCCAAAGCCACCAGGGGACAAAGCACGTTTGGACCAAAGCTCCCTGAAGTTATATCACCAGTCTAGTCGCATCTCTATTTGTAAGGCCACAACGCCCTTCATCTCGTCTTTTGTTGTGGGTTTGATAAACGAGAATGCGGTGCAAGCACAGCCTTCATAAAATCGCTCTGCATACCCGTTTGTCTGCTGAAAAGCAGCATCAGGACAGAACAGCCTGAAGTAGTTCAGCGGCCGGTAATCCGTCGTGTCCAACAGCAAGCCATGCTGTCTTGTGAAGTCCGGTAGCCAGTTTGGCTCCCGTGGGTCAAAGTCTGGGTATTCCTCCCACACGAACCCTGCCGTAGGTGCATCGGCTGCACAAATGCGCTCGGCTGGCGCCAGTTCCTCACTCTCTTGCTCGATCTCCTGATTACCGTCAACAAGATCAGATTCTGAAAAATCAGAGTCCGACTCGGCGATAATGCGTAAAACATCATCTGCCGAGTATTTTCTTTTCTGCACTCGCTTCGCTCCCTCGTGAGATGTCGATGCCATCTTGCTTTTGTTTACATTTCGTAACTCACGCACACGCAAGACTAGATGGCGAGTCAACGAGTCTAACATTCCTTCAAGCAGAGAGGGAATTCCTACGACGTTAACAGTGAGCTGTGTCACCATTAACAGCTGATTTTTCGCCCTCAACCCCTCCTATCGACAAAAGTCTGCCCTAAAAGAGCTAAGGCTCTTTTTGTTGGTATACAAATACGGTCACTATGTATCACTACATATCAATACATGTCACTAAGTAAGAACGTATTTACACCGAGGTCATGAACTTCACATGTGACACGCTCAAAAAATACAGAATAAAAAAAAAAAAAAATGTAAAACTAGCCGACACGGTTTTTGGCACTAATGTGGTGAGGTGTCTCACCCTCACAAACACAAATCCAAGAGGCCGGTCTCAGGTGGGCACGTCTCACCAATGCCACGGCTGCAGATGAACGCTCCTCAAGCACAGCGGCGTCTCAGTTTCTGGTAAGCGGACCTCCACGATGCCCTTTATATCCGTCACTGGCTAGTCCTGAAAGTCAGCCTTCATTGGGGTTGTCTGTCATAAACTCTCAATAGTCCCCTTTTGTCAGAAAGCTCGTCTCAAGAGTCCCCCAGGGGTACACTTTGTCCCCTGTCCTATGAAGTATCACGCAGTGGATGGCAGGGCTGTGTACAGCAGACGTATGCGTGACACTTGCAAATTTAAGTTGGACAATTAGCTCACTTACGCAAGCACCAAAGTGGAGTCAAATGTATTAATATTGCATTTATTACAACTAAAAGTTGACTAAAGTACTGTACAAGGACATAATCAGCAACAGACAAGAAAAAGGAGTATAAAAAAAAAAAACCAAAAACGTAACACCCCAGCTTAGAGCAATGCCCGACAATGAACAGCCATAAAAATAGATCAACAGAGCTAAAACTACAAAGTTAAAGTTAGACTGACAATTACTGCCAGGAGGATAGCGGTTCGTTCCAAAAACCGTTTTTTATTTTTGTTATGATGTGGATTTTTCTTATACCGCAACACCGGTTTAAATTGCCTAAACAACATTCGGAACCTGGCGCAGCGGGAAACTGTTTAAGGGGGGACCTTTTCACTGCTGCACCGGAGTACACGCATTAGTGGAGGTACTGAACGGTGGAAATGGACAGAGAATATTCTGAAACTGAAGCTGTAGCAGACGATAAAGTTGAACATGATGACACAGAGAAAGGAGCCGTGTCCGTTGTCTGGAGATACTTTGGTTTTAAAAGGTCGAATTTGGACCATTATGTTCAAATGTGTGAACACGGTTTCTATACTACTGGTTAATACTGCAAGCCAAGTTGTACTTGTTTTATTCCCCCCCCACCCCCATACTGTGTAATGTACCTGGGTACTGTGTAATAGTGTGACGACATGTTGAATTTATTCTCGACATTTCCACTTTAAATTACATCCAGCGCCGCCACAAGTGGCAGCCATTCCAGCAGCTCCGTGTATGACTTCATCTTTTTACTTTTTTCTCTATTATTCTCTGTTTCACTGATCACTTCTACCACTTTCTTTTATGTGGAATCGCTCCCTGGGTACATTTTACTGCTTTTACTACTTGACATGGATTTTTACACGCCGAGACTCGCCTATTCAACTTGTCAACATCAAGCGCCGAGAAGAAATGCCCGTGCCGGTGTGGTTCCCTATTTATCTGACAAGATAAGAAGACGATATCGGGGCAGCCGAGCCGGCTCGAAGATAAAAGCCAAGAGGGTTGCGAGAAAGTGGCGCTATAAATCTTCGGTGCCTTCTGTGATCCTGGGAAATGTGAACTCACTACCAAATAAGATCGACGAAATGGCCGCGCTGGTGAAAAATGTCAGAACCTACAGAGAATGCAGCTGGATGTGTGTTAATTGCAGACCTATAAATACTGGGAGTGCAGCCGGATGATAAACTGGACTGGACTGCCAATACTGATGATCTGTGCAAGAGAGGACAGAGCCGACTATACTTCATTAGAAGGCTGGCGTCCTTCAACATCTGCAATAAGATGCTGCAGATGTTCTACCAGACGGTTGTGGTGAGCGCCCTCTTCTACGCGGTGGTGGGCTGGGGAAGCAGCATAAAGAAGAAGGACGCCTCACGCCTGGACAAACTGGTGAGGAAGGCAGGCTCTATTGTAGGCACGGAGCTGGACAGTTTGACATCCGTGGCAGAGCGACGGGCGCTGAGCAGACTCCTGTCAATCTTGGAGAATCCACTGCATCCACTGAACAGGATCATCTCCAGACAGAGGAGCAGCTTCAGTGACAGACAGACTGCTGTCACCATCCTGCTCCACTGACAGACTGAGGAGACCCCACACTATGCGACTCTTCAGTTCCACCAGGGGGGTAAACGTTAACATTATACACAGTTATTGTCAGTTATACCAGCATTGTAATCACTCTGATATTTAATATTGTTATTATCAGTAAGCTGCTGCTGGAGTATGTGAATATCCCCTTGAGATTAATGAAGTATCTATCTTATTCTCGTAGTTTGTCATTAAAGTACAACATTGTAAACTAAACTTCATCTTAAAATGAATATTTAATTTACTAGATGTTCTCAAACCCCATCATAAGTTGTGTAGCACATTAACTGCTTTGTGTTAAGTGTTCCCCGAGCCATGTTAATCACTATGAACTTCTTAAACTGACTTCCTCCGCACTAAGAGGAGACGCAGGCAGTGATCACCGCACACAATCCATTCACTTCATGATATTCCTGCTCCCTGAACATTCAGAATGTTAAGATAAGAACTTTGATATCATTTTCACAATGAAATGCATTAGAGCCGGTATCAAACATGTGGGGGCACAGTGGCGTGGAGGTTGCACTGCTGTCTCACAGCAAGGGGGTCCCGGTTGTTCCTTGCCTTGAATTTGCATGTTTTTCTGGTGGGTTTACTCAGCGTGTTCAGTTTCCTTTCAAAGTCATGTAGGATGTGGGGTTTTGTTCTGCTATATTAACACGCTAGTGTGTGTGTGTTGCTCGTATTCACCCTGCGATGTGCTGGCACCCTGTTCAGGATTTGCTCCTGCCTCGCACACATTGTTTGTTGGGATGGGCACAACCCTGAATGGATGGCATAATTAAACATGTACAGTATAAAGAAGATTTTTTTTAAAGTTCTGAACACTCGGTGGTCTAAGTTTATAGCGAGTTTTAATTTTTACAAAGACGTTTATTGTGTTATGTGGAGAAAGAAAAGGAAGGATAGGAACTGTGGGTTTGGTACGTCAGACAGAGACAGCGCACAGGCAATAAAAGAAAGCCCCTCAGAAAACATCCACTGAATTCTGTGTTCGTGTCTCCAACATTTGCACAATATTTCAGTTAAACCTGTGTGATACCCATTCATACATCCAGTCTTTTGGAGCCTCGTCACACCTGCCATAAATGATCGTACACCTGGGGACCCCTTACTGCGAGGGAGCAGCACTACCGTGCATGTTTAATACCTGCTTTAATGCATTTCATCATGAAAAATGATATTAAAGTACTTAACTTAGCATTTTAAATGTTCAAAGAGCAGGAATATCATGAAGTGACTGGATTGTGTGCGGCGATCGCTGCCGGCGCCTCCTCTTAAGGCGCTTTTCCACTGCATAGTACGGCACGACACGGTTCAGTTCAGCTCACTTTTGGGGGGTTTTCCACTGGGAACAGTACCTGGTCCTTTTTTTAGTACCACCTCAGCCGAGGTTCCAAGCGCGCCGAACCGTTACCAAAACGTGACGTGTAAACTCTGCTAGTCACTGATTGGCCGGAGAAAATCGTCACACAACAGACCCGCTAGATTTTTAGCACAGCCAGCGAAGGTTCGGACGCACCATTTTGTTTTAACCAAAAAGGGCTGTTTCGTGGTCTATTGAGGAAGTACAGACGTTCCTCTCGTTGGTAGCCGAGGAGCGGATCCAGCGAGAGCTGAAAGGGGCGACGCGGAATGAAAAAGTTTTTCAGGAGGTCGCTAAGCTCTTGGGCGCACACGGCTACCATCGGACTTACAAACAGTGTAGGGACAAGTTAAAAAAAAATGAAGAGCGAGCAGTAGAGGCGGCACAACTATAACGACACGTGAATAATCCGCCCACTCTAAAGCGGTACTAAACTGCAGTCGAAACGCAAACCGAGCCGAACCAAGGTGAGCTGTACTGAACTGTGCTGTGCCGTACTATGCAGTGGAAAAGCACCATTAGTGCGGAGGAAGTCAGTTTAAGAAGCGTAGTGATTAACAACTGGGTCGGGGAACACAACAATGTGCTGCATTAACTTATGACGGGGTTTGAGAAAATCTAGTAAATTAAACACTGATTTTAGGATGAAGTTTAGTTTACGACATTCTACTTTAATGACAAAATAAACTATGAGAATAAAGTGGAGACGTCGACTTTAATCTCAACATAAGCGTCAAGATTAAAGTGGAAATGTCGAGAATAAAGTGGACATGTTGACATATAGTATTTTTTTTCTTCACTGTGGCCCTAATACGCTTCCGCAGGGCTATACCACAAATAGCACTATAAATGCAAGTTGCAGTTTTATTATTTATGTATAAAGCTTAGCTTGAAGCAAGGTCCATATTAATGCAGTTTACCTTAATGACGGTTCAGTTGGTAAAGATGTCATCACCAAGTTGCACTTGTTTTATTTTGGTGAATATGAATACTGTGCAATGTACCTGGGCTTGAAGTCTTGAAGTAATAGTATTATTACTGGAAGTTGCACTATTATTTATTTTATTGTTATTTATTAGTTTAAATAATATGCAGTTTAATGTTGTTTTAAAAAGTCACTTTAAAGTGCCAGTCGACAGAGATTGTTAACATGAACAGAAAGTGCAGTTGGTTTACAAAACATATTGACTATTTATTCCTTTTCTAAGACGTGTGCAGTGCAATACAACTTTTGAGAAGCACCTCTGGATATTTGACTAAGTCTAAATGCCTCTTTGCATGGTTGAAAATATGTTGGCAACATGATAGTTTAAGTTGTTTGCAAACTTTGTTCAATTAAAAGGTTCAAAATTTTGACTGCAACTGTCATGCAATGCGATTCCTTCTCTTCATTAGTGCCACCCCCTTGAAAACGATCACTTTACGAGGCCATGCAAACCTGTAAAGACTTGTGTGCACATTAAAATGTTTTTTTTGTTCTCATGACAGTGGAGTAGGTTATTCTTAGCCAGTAATTACAGTGGAAAATGTGGTTAACATCCACTCATGCATGGGGGAAAAAAAAAAAATACTGTGAAACCGGGATAATTTTGAAAAATACCGCAATATAGAATTTTGGTCATACCGCCCAGCACTACTGACAATGCGACTTAAAAGTGAGGAAAAGTACGTTTTCAATGGTCATTCAAAGTAAATCGATTGTGGGAGCCAAGGGCCAGCCCGCTCCATAGCAGAGGACCCACTACAGCACGGGTGTCGAACTCCAGGCCTTGAGTGCTGCAGGTTTTCATTCTAACCACCTTCTTAATCAGTGACCTGTTCTTGCTGCTAATTAACTTCTTTTGCCTTTGTTTTAATTAACGTGACTCACACCCCTTAGTTCTTCCTGTTTCCTTAATTAGAAGCCAAACAATAATGGGACACAAAACGAGCAAACAGGTGACCAGCTAACCACATTACCTGAACATAAAGAAAGGTGAGGGTCTCAGTGAGGTTGATCTCTCAATAGGTCAATAATCACAAACAGACAATCGAGTTCTGGAAATGTCTGCTGTGGCAGAATGACAGCAGCAAGCCAAGGAATGAAATAAGGGGCTTAATTAACAGCAAGAATTGGCTTCTCATTAAGAAAGTGACTGGAGTGAAATTGGTTGCCATTTAGCTGGCCATCTGTTGGCTCGTTTCACGGCTCATTTCTGTTTGGTTGTCATTTAATGAACAAAACAAATCGACTCAAAAGGACTGAATCCTTAAAAACAAGGCTATTAAAATGAAAGGAAACAAGTTAAATAGCAGTGAAAACTGATCACTGATTAGGAAAAGGGTTAGAATTAAAACCTGCAGCCACTGTCGGCCCACCAGGACTACACTACAGCACAGGTGTCGAACTCCAGTCCTGGTGGGCCGCAGTGGCTGCGGGTTTTCATTCTAACCATCTTCTTCATTACTGGTCCGTTTTTGCTGCTAATTGCCTTCTTTTGCCTTGGTTTTAATTAACATGACTCAGAACTTAGTTGTATCTTATTCTTTAAACTAGCAGATTATCCAGTGGCTTCGCTCACTGAGTGGAAGGGAACAATTTGTGGCTCTCATGAGGCAACGGTACTAATGACCCAATTCTATGATAGATTTGCCCCCATATTTTAAATGTCAGCATAAAGCCAGACTCCTCAGTAGCAGCCGTGGTGCCAAACGATGTCATCTGAAAACACAAATTGTATTTTCTAATGTTCCGTAGAAAATGAGTTGAATGTGGATTTGCGCCAGAAATAAGAGACAACAACGGTTCATTCAGGTGGATGGCTTAAAGGTGTTCATGTCACCTTGCCGTCTGAACACCACATCCCACGTGATTCAAATTTAAACTTTTGCGCTTCGCAGTACTCGCACACGATGTCCATTTCTCCTATTGTAACTTTTGGATGTACAGTGGTGTGAAAAACTATTTGCCCCCTTCCTGATTTCTTATTCTTTTGCATGTTTGTCACACAAAATGTTTCTGATTGAGACGAGCCCTAATGTTCTTTTTGCTTAACAGTGGTTTGCGTCTTGGAAATCTGCCATGTAGGCCGTTTTTGCCCAGTCTCTTTCTTATGGTGGAGTCGTGAACACTGACCTTAATTGAGGCAAGTGAGGCCTGCAGTTCTTTAGACGTTGTCCTGGGGTCTTTTGTGACCTCTCGGATGAGTCGTCTCTGCGCTCTTGGGGTAATTTTGGTTGGCCGGCCTGCCGCTCCTGGGAAGGTTCACCACTGTTCCATGTTTTTGCCATTTGTGGATAATGGCTCTCACTGTGGTTCGCTGGAGTCCCAAAGCTTTAGAAATGGCTTTATAACCTTTACCAGACTGATAGATCTCAATGACTTCTCTTCTCATTTGTTCCTGAATTTCTTTGGATCTTGGCATGATGTCTAGCTTTTGAGGTGCTTTTGGTCTACTTCTCTGTGTCAGGCAGCTCCTATTTAAGTGATTTCTTGATTGAAACAGGTGTGGCAGTAATCAGGAAATTGAACTCAGCTGTGATACACCACAGTTAGGTGATTTTTGAACAAGGGGGCAATTACTTTTTCACACAGGGCCATGTAGGTTTGGATTTTTTTTCTCCCTAAATAATCAAAACCATCATTTAAAAACTGCATTTTGTGTTTACTTGTGTTATATTTGACTAATGGTTAAATGTGTTTGATGATCAGAAACATTTTGTGTGACAAACATGCAAAAGAATAAGAAATCAGGAAGGGGGCAAATACTTTTTCACACCACTGTAGTCAATAAGCTTTTTCAATGTTATAATTGAATCCCTCCATATACAGACCCTGACGCCTGTGTGACGTGGTAGCCCGTGAAGACTGCATCCGTCAAAAGCGATTCTGTTCAGCACGTTGTTCAGGTGTTTGTGAGGCCGTCAATTGTGATTGTCGTATACGTTGATCAGCGAGCCTCCTCTCTCGATCTGCTTCTGTCTTACATTCTCAGTGTAACCTGACTCTTGTGGTCTTACGTAATTTCCATTTCAAACGCGAAAAGAATTTTATATACAGTCGACCCTTGATATACGACCGGCCTGACATGCGAACAACTTGACTTACGACCAAAATTTTTGTTTTGGATTTACGACCAACATCTTGCGTTACAACCGAATGCCGTCACGTGTACCCGCTTGTGCGATTGTAAACAAACAGCCGAGAGCGTTCGTAAGCGTCAGTCGGAGCCCAGATACATGTGTTTGTGGACATAATTTCAGTCAGTGCAGTGATTTATCTATATATATATATATCTATATATATCTATCTATCTATCTATATCTATATATCTATCTATATCTATATCTATATATCTATATATCTATATCTATATATCTATATCTATCTATATCTATATATCTATATCTATATCTATCTATATCTATCTATCTATCTATCTATCTATCTATCTATCTATCTATCTATCTATCTATCTATCTATCTATCTATCTATATATATATATATATATATATATATATATATATATATAATTCACCAAGACCATGGCAAGCAAGACGCATAATTGCCAAGGAAGGAAGAGAAGGTAACGAAGGTAAAGAAAGCGATTGTTAAGGGATGTTAGCTAGCGGGCTGGCGCGGCACATGATGATGTCATCAGGCTGAGTCAGCACCGGCTTACTTTGGAGTGTATTATAACAGCAGTTCACGACACGGCCAGCTTTGAACGGAGTGCTCGACTACTGTCATTATTAATTTGAGAAACAGCGATCACAATCGAAACGAAGAAGGAAATTGTGCGGAAACGAGAGTGGCGTTCGTGTGACCGATCTCGCTAATACGTACAGCATGTCGAAATCCACCATCGTGACGATTTTACAAAGAAAAGATTTGCATATGGAGGCTCCTTCTAAACAATAAGCACCTTCCGTTTCATTCTCCTCCTCCTCCTCCCTTCCTGCAGCCCAAAGATGTCAAATTAAATGGCGAGTACAGTGTGAAATTGATGTTTCTGGTAGGCTGGGCACTTTTTGGTTAGTACATTAGAAAAATTATTGGTGTTTTGGTAAATTATGCGCATTATACAACCCTTTTTTTATTATGAAAAGGTTAAGTAAGTGTTGCTGTGGGAGGTTCGGAGTGCATTATGGGTATTTCCATTACAGTATTTCTTATGGGAAAAATAGTCTTGACTTACAACCAGCCCTCGCGAACGAGTTGAGTTCGTAAGTCAAGGGTCCACCGTATATAGATTAGCAGCCAAACAATAACGAGACACCACATGACCGGCTCACCTGTACCCGTCACACAATATCTGAAAATAAAGAAAGGGGAGGGTCTCGGTAAGGCTGATCTCTCAGGTCATCAAAACGTTTGGACGGTGGTCTTAGAAAGAACAGAAACATCAACAGTTTTGGAAATGATGGGTTTAATTAACAACAAGAATTGGCTTCTCATTAAGAGATTGGTTAGAGTTTTAGTTGGTCATCCGCTGGATCGTTTCACATCTCAGTTCTGTTTGGCTGCCATTTAATGAAGGAACGAATCAATTCAGAGGACTGAATACTTAAAAACAGGGCTTTTAAAATGAAGGGAAAAGGAGTTAATTAGCAGTGAAAACTGATTAAGGGTTAGAATGAAAACCTGCAGCCCACCAGGACCGGAGTTGGACAGCAATGGCACCATCAGCCTGCAGCTTCATGTGTGGAACAGACAGTAATAATCAATCAGAGGATCGGAGAGGCCTGGTGGAGGAGATGAGCAAGACAGGCGGGGAGCAGACCTTTGAACACACACACAGGGAACCAAAACAGAGAAGCGAACAAACCTATCAGAAAAGCCTGCTCCATCAGCGGGTGAGCCCTGGACAAACTGGAAAGCTGTTGTGGAAAGAGAGGATGATGGAAAAATGGGGAGCCATCAGAGGAAAACAAACAAACAAAAAAAATACCCTCCAGAAGGCGATCTCTTGGAGCAATTTTAGATAAAACGGGATGCCAAGAAGGACCTCTGGGGGTCTTTTGTGAGCACTGCTATCAAGCAATTTAATAAATACTTGGGGAGGCAGCATTAAGTTTATTTTGAAATATCTACGCAATAAGCATCTACAGAATTGACTGACTGGCTGTATTATTGGTTTATGTCTGCCCATATTGGGTTTTATTTTTGTTTCTGCTTCTGAATCTAAAATTTCCCCCTGGGAATTAATAAAGTTTTAGATTAAAAACGTAACGGTACCAGCTTTTTCAGTATCGCCAGTACCAAGTAAGTCAGTATTGCACATATGTGCCCGCAAACAGACAACTTACACCAGAAGGCACCATAATACATGAGAAAAAGGGAGTGAAAACCGCATATAAGAAACGGCTCCCCGTAGTAAGGATACAGCGCCGCACCGACACACCTCCAAAGAAAAACTGCAGAGGTCACGTCTGGAAATGCTAGCGTGTTGACGTGCGACATTCAGTGCACGAGTGCAGGAATCGCACCTTGTTAAGACAAAAACAAAGCAAAGCACACACACCAAGGCTCGAGGTATGGCCACTGTTGGTTTTTTTGTTAGCTCATTAGGGAATGAATTTGAGAGAGCAAAATAATATTACCAGTCAAATGATGTGTAACCATTTAAATCGTATTGTCAAGCATTTATAAGAAGGAGATGAAAAAAAATAAGAGATTAATCGTCCTACACAGTCCCAATAAATGGACAGATGCCTCGCATTCATTCTCCGATTGTAAAGAGCACTTTGAAAGCAGTCCAGCACTCCAGGCCTCGATCCATTTTCCCAACTGGTGTATTCTGTTCACGCCCGTGCTGGGCTGGGACTTATCTGTGTCCACAGTTATGCATATAGGAGTGTGGGACGACTGCTGGTCCGAGCCCTCACCCCCTCAGTGCTGCCACCGCCGCCAATGCTGATGACATTGTGATCTGTAGTGAGAGAGTAGGGCGCAGGTTGAGGAGACCCTGGAGAGGTGGAGATATGAGGAGGAGAGGAATGAAGGTCAGTAGGACCACCAGGACAGAATACATGTGTGAGAATGAGAGAGAGGTCAGTGGAATGGTGAGGATGAGGGAGTAGAGTTGGTGAAGGTGGAGGAGTTTAAATACTTGGAGTCAACAGTACAGAGTAATGGGGATTGTGGAAGAGACATGAAGAAGAGAGTGCAGGCAGGGTGGAGTGGGTGGAGAAGAGTGTCAGGAGTGATTGGTGACAGACGGGTATCAGCGAGAGTGAAAGGGAAGGTCTACAGGACGGTAGTGAGACCAGTTATGTTATATGGGCAGAAGACGGTGGCACAGGAGACAGAGCTGGAGATGGCAGAGTTAATGATGTTAAGATTTGCATTGGGGGTAACGAGGATGGACAGGATTAGAAATGAGGACATTAGAGGGTCAGCTCAGGTGGGATGGTTGGGAGACAAAGTCAGAGAGGCGAGATTGGGTTGGTTTGGACAAGTGCAGAGGAGAGATGAGGGGTATCGTTTCCTCTGGGGTCGCTAGCTCCCTAGATGGAATAAGTTCTTTTGTAATTAAGGCACTTTAAGTAACCCAAAACTATATAGATATAATGTAAAAAGGCGATATCCCTCCCATAGTGATACGGTGGGTTAAAAAAGAGAAAATAACTTGGCTCTCTAGAATGACGATTTACACAGCATAACAGGCGAAGGAAGCCATGACAACACTTTGTGTGTAGTTTGTCATTTTTGGTCGCTGCGCTGAAAGGATTTTCAGGACGGATGACATTATCACTCATCCATCCATCGGCTGGCCTTTACTTAGGTTCCAAACAAGGGAAGGAGAGGATTCCATTTCATCTCTTACATACAGAAATAGTAGACGTTGCCCATTTTCGTAGTTGTACCTTTCTCTCTTCAAATGCTTGCCTAGTAGTTCTAAATGCAGAGAGCCCCTGTGTGCTAACTTTGGCCTGTACATGCGGGTGGATTTATAAAATCATTTTTGTACAGAGACATTAAACTTATATTCTTATTACAGGTATATTGACAGAAGGGTACTAAGGATAGTGCTGCCAGGGAAGAGGAAAAGAGGAAGGCCTAAGAGAAAGTTTATGGATGTGGTGAGAGAGGACATGCAGGTGATGGGAGTGACAGAACAAGATGAGGAGGACAGGAAGATATGGAAGATGATGATCCGCTGTGGCAACCCCTAATGAGAGCAGCCGAAAAAGAAGAAGAAGAAGAAGTTAATATGGAGGTGGTCCACTCCTACAAGCACTTGGGGGTCTGCATAAATGTTTACGTTTTCCTCACTTTAAGTTCCCAATAAAAGAAGACGTATTATGTCCAAATCTTATTGAAGAATTTCATCCCGAAGGGTTATCAACAGCAGAAATGAATATACGGGCAATCCTAACACCGAGAAAGGATGAAGTCAAATAATTGTGAAAACACATGACTTTAACGTGGCCTTTTTATAACTTCACTTTTAGGGCTGGGCAAAAAATCGATTTCATTGATTTATCGATTTTGTAGTTTAAAGCGATTATTTTGCAAACTCGAGTTTTTTGCCACAATAGTTTTTTCGGACTTTTCCGCGTTTCATCCTTGTTGGTTACCGTAGCGCGATATGAGCCAGCCACTGCCCCGCCTAACACAGTCAAAACAACATGGCAGCGTGTAGCAGAGAACTACTTCCAAAGAAAGGCACAGGTAATTCCGTAATTTGGAACTGGTTTGGTTTTGATGCAGCAGACGAAACACAGAAGAAGCCTTGCTGCAAAATATGTTTCAAGGCTGTTGCTACTGGAAGCAGCAGTACAACAAATCTTTTCCAGCACCTGAGGAATAAACATCCCGAAGAATGGGAGAAGTGCAGCCGACTCCGTAGCGAAAACGGCTCCTCTAGCACACCTGCTAAAAAGCAAACTACACTTCCAGAGAGCTTCACAAACTGTGTACCTTATGATAAGAACGGAGCGCGATGGAAAGCGATTACAGAGGCGATCACGTTTTATATTGCCACAGACATGCTGCCAAGTTATTCTGTCGAAAAGTGAGGCTTTAATCACATGCTGAAAGTATTAGATGCGAGGTACGTTCTCCCCAGTCGCAAGTATTTCGCCGATGTAGTGCTGCCTCACATGTACAATACAACTCGGGAAAAGATCCGCAGTGAGCTGGAGGAGATGCAGTTTTACTCAGCCACAACGGACCTGAGGTCCAGCCGGACGATGCGGCCATATCTGAGTCTGACGGTTCACTACATCAACACTAGTTGGACTCTGCGCAGCATCTGCCTTCAGACAGCGTATTTCCCCGACAACCACACTGGTGACATAATTGCCCATGGCTTAAAAGACTCTCTCCGCTCCTGGGGACTTTCGGAGGAACGACTCGTCTGCATGACAACTGATAGTGGCACCAACATCATAAAAGCCCTTAAGGACAACAACTGGCCCAGCTTGCAGTGTTTTGGCCACAGACTCCACAGCGCAATAGGTAAGAGTTGGTGTAAGAATAAATAGGTGCACATACTTGCACATTGTAAAGTACTGTTTGCTTATAATTTAATAGCCAGAACATGGTATATATTTCAACTGGTTTACACACATAGACTGGGTTACATAAATAAACCTGACTTTTCCTTAATCTGCATTCATTATACATTATGTATTAAACTGTGTTACAGCTATTAAAATTGTGATAAAAGTACAAAACAATTTTGAAAACTCACATAATCAAATATATAGTTTAAGCTTGGAGTGACAAAAAATATACTAAATATCTTTTCACATTTATGACAGAGAATGGTGTGAAGGATCCAAGGATCGATCGGGCCATAGGGGTCTGCAAAAAAGCTGTATCGGCCTTCTCCTACAGCTGGAAAAAAAGGCGAGACATGACAGAGGTGCAGGCTGAGCATGGACTTCCAAAGCATCTTTTGATCTCAGAATCCCCAACACGTTGGGGGTCTCGTCAAAAGTTGATTGAGCGCTTTCTTGAGCAAGAGAAGGCAATAACTCGTGTCCTGGGTGCGGACAAGAAAACGCGTCACCTTGTTCCCACGTGGCAAGATTTGGAAGTATTAGAAGCCACCAACAAAGCAGTAAAACCTCTCCAGGACTTCACTGATGCACTGTCAGGGGAATCATATGTCAGTGTGTCATGCATCAAACCAGTGCTGCATTGGTTTAAAACAAGTCTCCTCCTGCCAGAGGAGGAAGATTTGGAGCTAACAAAAACGATCAAAGCTAACTTCATGCGTTACCTCGAAAGTAAATACTGTGATTTGGGGAAAGAGGAACTTTTGGACATGGCCACACTTTTAGACCTGAGGTTCCGTACAACCTACATTGATGCAAGCAAACTGGAAGTTGTCAAAAAAAAGAGCGGTGTCTGAGATCTCTGCTCTCTGCAACTCTACCACAGAGGAAGCTGGTCCCTCAGCTGTTCAAGAGAACACCCCACCAAAAAAGAAAATGACTCTGGGTGCCTTCTTTAAAAACAGTGCACCATCCAGCACGCCACACCCACAATCTGAGAAAACAAAAATTGAGACTGAGCTTGCAACGTATTTCCTTATTCCAGACATAGAGCCAGACACAGATCCTCTTGAATGGTGGAAGCTGCATCAGCCCAACTTTCCAAGGCTAAGCTTACTGGCTAAAAATATCTTTCTATTCCAGCCACTAGTGCCCCCTCAGAGAGGGTATTTAGTGTGGGTGGGGGAATAGTTACCTGCAACCGGGCCTGCCTTAAGCCAGAGGTTGTGGACAGGCTCATCTTTCTTGCAAAAAAATGTTTAGAATGAGCATGCACAATGTTTCAGAGATCTAACAAGCACATGTTTTGTTGTTATAGATAAAAGGTTACATTTGTTCATTCTTTGAGCAGGCTATATGTCTGCCACAGGCATGTTTCATTTTTTATATTCACACTATACGGAGAAGAGTTTATTTTTTTTAATTGTAATGTTATATGTTACAACATTTGTAATTATCTGATTTCTTGAACAGAAAATTTAAGCTACTGTGAAGCTGTTGCACTTTTGCTTAAACCTGGGTTAAAGCTTGAAATTGTTGAATGACAGAGCCTCATTTACTTTTTGTTTTGGGATTCTACGCATTTTAACTCTTGAGGACAATCATAGCAATAAAGTTGCACTTTTGACACTATATCTGATGTCTGCAGCCGTTTTTTAAGTGCATTGGAAAAAAAAAAAATCGAATCGAAACTCAAATTTTTCTTTAAAAATCGAAGATTTTTTTTTAGGCAAAATCGCCCAGCCCTATTCACTTTAACTTAATCCTGATACTCTGTATGTTCAATTCTTCATAATAACTATTCACAGTGGCTCCAAAATCTGTACTGACCCCAACTCTCTCTTCTGTTTCTTTTTCCGGCCTGCGCCACCACCACCTACTGAAAGCATCCTGATGCACCAACATTGATGGACTGAAAGCCAGAAGTCTACGTGACCATCATCATCAGGTCCTTCCATGAAAACTCTAAATCCAAAGAGGACTGTTTGACTTATGTTAGGTAGATTGCCCAGAGGGGACTGGGTGGTCTCTTGGTCTGGAACCCCTACAGATTTTATTTTTTTCTCCAGCCTTTGGAGTTTTTTTGTTTTTTCTGTCCACCCTGGCCATCGGACCTTACTTATTCTGTGTTAATTAATGTTGACTTATGTTTATTTTTTTATTGTGTCTTCTATTTTTCTATTCATTTTGTAAAGCACTTTGAGCTACATTTTTTTTTTGTATGACTATGTGCTATATAAATAAATGTTGATTGATTGATTGATTGATTGAATGAACGTGAAAATTGTTGATCGGTTACACAGCAAATTGGTTAAATGTGTATCAGGAGACACTGCTGACACAGTTGGTGGTGATGGTGCAGAAGATGAAAACATCAACTTACAATATCATGAAGAATATCTACAACCGTTAACACCGTCTGGTCTTCCACCGCACGAATTACTGATGAAAGGAGGACGTATCCAAGAAAGGTAATGTAGGACATCTTCAGGGGATAACATGAGACAACAAAGGAGATCTTGATATGCCGTTCACATTCAAAACGGTTTACAGTTTCCTGTTAGAATAACTTTTGCAAAGACAATTAACAAATCACAGGGACAAACATTCAAAAAAAGTTGTTTTATTTAATAGAGAGAAAGAAACGAATTTCAATCACGGGCAGTTATACGTTGCGTTGTCCAAACACGGAATCAAAATTCAATGCGATACTGAAGAAAAGTTAATTCAAAAAATGTTGTTACTGAAGTTTTACAGTAAAGGTGCAAGTCTAATAAGCATTTGCGTTTTAATTTTAAATCCAAGCAGAATGAAATCAATGAATACCTCTAACGCAACATGAAACAATTTTCTTTCGATTTATTATTATGTTTTACTAGGGTTGATTACTCGCTGTAATGTAAAATAGTTAGGCCTATTATGTATATGTAACAAGTGCCATGAAAATATCAGTCAGTTTAAATTGTCCATCCGCATCCCCATACGCGAGTGGCAGAGCCGTGAAGTGACTAATGTGTAGCGCCCGCCCGGGGGATGGCAAGTGAAGCGAGCAGGGGGCAGGGCAGAGCCCCCTAGTGAATTGTATAGAACACTGGGAGCCAGTGCAGCGTGTGCAAAATGAGCGTAATGGGTGCGAGTTAGGAGCCTGGCGGCTGCATTTTGGCTTAACCGAAGACGCGAGAGAGATGACTTACTCAGACCCATATATAAAGAGCACTGCAATAATCAAGTCGCGAGGAAATAAAAGAAGGAACAAGCATCTCCAATTCTGATTTGAAACAGCATTTCTTAGCTTAGAAAGATTTCTTAAAATGAATGAAACACGAGCAGCTGACTGCTCTTCAATATGAAACGAGCGGCAGGGACTGATCAAAAATAACCCCAAGGTTACGTAAACTCGACTTAATAACAGGAGATCATTTTAAGCGAATCTCAGAATAAAGAACAGGAGGAGCAACAATTACAGTTGTGCTTGAAAGTTTGTGGACCCTTTAGAATTTTCTAGATTTCTGCATAAATATGACCTAAAACATCATCACATTTTCACTCAAGTCCTAAAAGTAGATAAAGAGAAACCAGTTAAACAAATGAGACAAAAATATTATACTTGGTCATTTATTTATTGAGGAAAATGATGGAATATTCCATATTTGTGAGTGGCAGACGTATGTGAACCTCACAGATGATCAGTTAGTTTGAAGGTGAAATTCGAGTCAATGGGATGCCAATCAGGTGTGAGTGGGCACCCTGTGTTGTTTAAAGAACAGGATCTATCAAAGTCTGCTCTTCACAACACATGTTTGTAGACGTGTATCATGGCACCAACAAAGGAGATTTCTGAGGACCTCACAAGAGTTGTTGATGCTCATCAGGCTGGAAAAGGTTACCAAACCATCTCTGAAGAGTTTGGACTCCACCAATCCACAGTTAGACAGATTGTGTACAAATGTAGGAAATTCAAGACCACTTTTATCCTCCCCAGGAGTGTTCGACCAACAAAGATCACTCCAAGAGCAAGGCACACGTGTAATAGTCGGTGAAGTCACAAAGGACCCCAGGGTAACTTCTAAGGAACTGAAGGTCTCTCTCATATTGGCTGATGTTCATGTCCATGAGTCCACCATCAGGAGAACACTGAACAACAATGGTGTGCATGGCAGGGTTGCAAGGAGAAAGCCACTGCTCTCCAAAAAAAACATTGCTGCTCGTCTGCAGTTTGCTGAAGATCACATGGACAAACCAGAAGGCTATTGGAAGAACGTTTTGTGGATGGATGAGACCAAAATAGAACTTTATGGTTTAAATGAAAAGCGTTATGTTTGGAGAATGGAAAACACTGCATTCCAGCATAAGAACCTCATCCCATCTGTGAAACATGGTGCTGGTAGTATCATGGGTTGGGCCCGTTGTGCTGCATCTGGGCCAGGACGACTTGCCTTCAATGATGGAACAATGAATTCTGAATGATATCAGAGAATTCTAAAGAAAAATGTCAGGACATCTGTCCATGAACTGAATCTCAAGAGAAGGTGGCTCATGCAGCAAGACAACGACCCTAAGCACACAAGTCGTTCTACCAAAGAATGGTTAAAGAAGAACAAAGTCAATGTTCTGGAATGGCCAAGTCAAAGTCCTGACCTTAATCCAATCAAGATGTTGTGGAAGGACCTGAAGAGAGCAGTTCATGTGAGGAAACCCACCAACATCCCAGAGATGAAGCTGTTCTGTACGGAGGAATGGGCTGAAATTTCTCCAAGCCGGTGTGCAGGAATGAGCAGAAGTTACCGGAAACGTTTAGTTGCAGTTATTGGGGGGTCACAGCAGATACTGAAAGCAAAGGGTCACATACGTCTGCCACTCCCAAATATGTAATACTAGCAAAATACCCGCGCTTCGCAGCGGCGAAGTACTGCCTTCAAATTTTTATTAAGAAGAAAATGAAACCTTTTTAAACTGAGGGAAAATATCCCAATAATTATTTGTTAAGGATCTCTTTGTATACCACATTGTGAGTTCGCCCTCCAGTTGTAACATGACCAAGCTGTGTGCTGAGCTTACTCTTGAGCATGTAACGTACAGTCGGCCATGTGAACAGTAATCTTGTCTCAAATCTCACAGCTTGGATTGCTGCTGTCATAATCGGTTTGAGTTTCATGGTTTGTTTCAATGACGACAGTATTTGTAGGACTTGTTGTGTTGAAGTGACATTCGCCATCTGTCAAGCGTTGTAAGCACACAACCGGTTTCATCGATAAAATCACATCCAGCTTTTGAGAGTTTAAACATTCATAAACATCAAAGTGTCCACTACTCAAATCGTCACCTGTCAATCTAAGATGTTTAAGAGGCATTGGCGGTTGTCCAAAGGTGTAAAATATTTGGCCATTTCGGTACACTTGAAAGCGACAACCGAACAATTCAGCGGCAGCCATCAACTCACATGCAGATCCATAGGTGAAGGTCTTAAGCATTTCACTCTTCTAGTGCTCCTGTGTAGTCTAATTATCTCCTGTACCGTCATCAGTCCACACCTTGAACCTGTCCCAGTCATTCAATACATAAGACACAATGGATATCAAGAGTGAGCCTGATATGGCCGTGCAATATGTAACACAGAGAATGGAAAAGGTAGGTGCCATCTCCGGGCATGGAAACCACTCAGTAAGTGACAGTTCTTTGATCGATGGTGATCACCTCGATAGACATGTTAATGGGGGTACGGCTGGAACGATAAAGGAAATGAGTACCTGAACAATGTAAAGTAAGTCTAAAATACCTACACAATAACTATAATCGTAATAAACGAACAATAAAACAGCGGAGAAGCCGTGGATTAAATAAAAAGGCTGTAGTTATCAGCAGGGAGACGTGAATCCCGTGGCGTAGCAAGGAAGGGAATGTAGAGACCGGAGCGACGGACGGCCTTATATAGGCAGGCAGCCAGCCAACAACGTGGGAGGCGTTGGGATGGGGGACCCAACGCCGCCTCACACGGTGACCGAGCTGCAGGCTATGGACGTATATATGTACTTAAGTAGGATTCAGTTAGCGTTGGGAACCCGCGTACCAAATTTCTTGAAGATGGGCCCATAGGTAACAAAGACCGTTGGAAAGTTCAATATGGTGGCCAACAGTGGCGTCATACCACCGAAATACGTACATACATCGGTTTTGGTTAGCGCAGGGAAGCGGCCTACAAAATTTCATGAAGATGGGACCATAAATAAGAAAGTTCAACACGGCGGACGTTGTCGACCATTAATGCGTAGAATTTCGAAATGAAACCTGCCCAACTTTTGTAAGTAAGCTGTAAGGAATGAGCCTGCCAAAGTTCAGCCTTCTACCTACACGGGAAGTTGGAGAATTAGTGACGAGTGAGTGAGTGAGTCAGTGAGGGCTTTGCCTTTTATTAGTATAGATTCGATCATTTTCCTCAATAAATCAATGATCAAGTATAATATTTTTGTCTCATTTGTTTAACTGGTTTCTCTTTATCTACTTTTAGGACTTGAGTGAAAATGTGATGATGTTTTAGGTCATATTTATGCAGAAATCTAGAAACTTCTAAAGAGTTCATAAACTTTCAAGCACCACTGTAGTACCTCAGTCTTTCCCGAGTTCAACTGCAGGTAATTACTACAGTAGCACGGAGGCCTTTCAGCCAACACATTATTTAGCAGAAGTGTGTCAAGAAATGCGATGGGGGGCTCCTTTACACCAACGACAATACGCCTGTAGAGTACCTCACTGGGGCTGGGACGGCCAATATATGGATATGTATTCATTTATTTATTTATGTACCTATTTAAGTATTTATTTATTTATTTATTTAAAGAGCTTCTATAAAAAGCACAATTTCCCACAGGAGACAAAAAAAGTTCTACCTATCTGCTGTGAAGCAAAAACTTGCCTTGAAAATATGCCAGACTTGTCCTTTAAAACTTTCTCCTAAAGGCCAATTTATACATCTGCATTGAGCCTACGACACAGATATGCCAAAGTACTCGTCGCCTACAGCGAGATCTGCGGCACAGCCCGATGTACACATACTCAAAAATGGGCCGACGCGTGGCATTGACACAAACCCAACGCAGATCGTTACGACTCCGATCGTCCACCTTGCTGACTACATATTTCCTGAAATACATTTTTGTTGATCTCCAGTTTGGAAGTCGGCGAACATATCGAAAAGTGACAAAACCTGAAGGACAAAGATGTTCACCGATGGAAAGAAATGTGTAGCAAGAGGAACAGAAATTCTGGAGGGGAAAGCCTGCCTGCACTTTAACAGATCATTCAGATTTCTAAGTTGCTAACCATACAACACCTCTAGCCTGGTCAAGGCGGCTCACCAGCGCCTATTCTTCTTGAGAACACTTAAGAACCACCAGCTATCCTCAACTACTCTGGTGAACTTCTATCGCTGCACAATAGAAAGCATCCTAACCAACTGCGTCACACTTTGGTACGGAAGCTGCTCTGTTGCCGAGCGTAAGGCACTGCAAGCGGGTGGTGAAAGCTGCCCAGCATATTATAGGGACTCCACTTCTTGCCATTGAGGACATTCAAAAGAAACACTGTGAGCGTCGAGCACGCAGTATTCTTGAGGATTACTCTCACCCCGCCGACAAACTGTTTTCTCTCCTGCCTTCTGGTAGGCGCTTCAGGTATCTCAGGTCAAGAACCAGCAGACTGAGGAACAGCTTCTTTCCTAGAGCCGTCTCCTTATTGAACTCTGCCCTCCACTGACACCTCACACACCCCTTTACTCTTCCCATTACCACTACACTCTTTAATATGGACTGCGCTACAATGTACATACCTGTTTGAAAATACAAATATCCACGCAGAATACATTTGTACACTTCTGATTATCCCTTTTAGGTGTACTTAGAACTTATACCTTTATCCTGCACTTTCTGCAGATTGCACTTCTGGTTAGACCTAAACTGAATTTCGTTGCCTTGTACTTGAACATGTGTAATGACAATAAAGTTGAATCTAATGTAGTTGCAGGATGACGTCAATAAAAGTAAAACGTGAAAGAAATAACAATAATTCTTTACATTTACATAACAATTGTCTCACTAATCAAATTGCTTTAAACAGTGAAAGGGGAGCCACTTCCACCTCCACTAATGTGCAGCATCCACCTGGATGATGTGATGGCAGCCATTTTTGCACCAGTATGCTCACCACACATGAACTGTTAGGTGGTGAAGGGGTGAGAGAGACAGTTAGCCAATTAGAGACAGGGGATGATTAGGAGGCCCAAAATCATTTTGGTGCCACTTTGTTATAAATACATCTTTTTTATATAAAGATTCTTCATTGCATTCATTCTTCATACTAGCCAGGGTTTGACGGGACATCCCCCCTCTCATAGCTGGCTGAGGTGTTGGACAATTTAACCAGGACATTGGAATACACCCTACTGTTTTCAAAAGACACCCAGAGATCTTTAACAACCACAGAGAGCGAGGACTTCAGCTTTACATCTTATCCAAAGGACTGTGACATTTTTACACCACGGTGTCCCCAGTCACTGCACTGGAGTATTGGGATCCACACACAGACCACAGGGTAAGCGCCCCCTGCAGGCCTCACCAATACCTCATACAGCAACAACCCAAGCTTTTCCCAGATGGTCTCCCATCCAAGTACTGGCCAGACCTGATCATGCTTAGCGTCAGGTGGATGACCGGTTGTGAAGTTCATGCAGTATGAAATGCTTTTCAAGACTACGTAATCAGAATTAGAGAAACATCATGATTATCTGACAAAGAATAGTGAAACAATAATGGATAAAATAAATAAATAAAACAAGACGATTTGTTAAAATATTTACAGTCTTAAGGACTTTCAGCCCCTGGTAGTTTTTCACAGGTCATTGACTTTGTATGACAATTGGAACTGCAGTTATGTAAGGATGTCAGGTGTCCACGCTTATCTTATTGGGTCAGTTAGTGTCCCATCTACAGAGTACAGTGAACTTCTTACTTCTGCTAAACAAAGAGCAGCACAGCGCATCGCAACAAGGGGACCGAGGTTCACGTCCCTACAAGGAGTTTCCATGATCTCCCACAGTCCAAAGATGTGCACATTCGGTGGGCTGGTATTGCTCAAATTGGCCCTAGTGTGTGTGTGTGTGTTCACCTTGAGATAGACTGGCAGCCTAGCCAGGTATTATTCGTGCCTTGTGCCCAGTGAATGCTGGGATAGGCTCCAGCTGCCCCACGATCCTGCCCTAGGTAGGCACATTACCAAGACGGATTGTGCCAAACAACACACAACATGTTGGCGCTCTGTAAAGCTGCAACCTCAGGGCCGGAGAGAGATCTACCCAAGGCAGCTCCACGTGCAGCTCTGTGACCTGGCATTGAGAATACTTACATTTTACATACACTGATTTAAATGGCATAATGCTCCCGTCCGTTACAAGTGGGCTATTTCTAAGAATATTTAAGGCTATAAATTCCAACCACTATCTGCCAACCCTGGTACCGACTGCTCTGGTTTTATTCTGCTACTGAATGATCTTCCAGTCTATCACCACCACCACCACGTTATGCTGGGCTGTTGGCACACTAACTCCATTTATGACCTAACAATTATTTTTCTATTTCACATGACATTAGAATGTCTACTGGGTTTTCACGTCCCCCACTACTGTAAGTGACAGGCGGATTTACTTACACAAGAGAAACTGGCCGAAAGTGACTGCATGACAAGAGAGGGGCAGCAGTCGGGATGTTTGACCAAATGTCAGTCCAGAGGACTCCCCGACAGCTCTTGCCAATGCAGAAGCTTTAATGGCAGACGACTGCCTGATGGGTGACCGGTGCCCTCGGCGGCTGCACTCTCCCCATTCTGACGGCGCTTGAATCCCGGACCACCGACTCGCGTGTCAGCACTAGTTGACAGACTGAAAGCAAAAGCAGACACCGATGGACACACCGAACGGCTCTGATGGGGACACGAACATCGCCCTCACAGTCACGGAGAGAGCGGGAGCTCGGCCATTCTGGGCTCAGACCTGTCACTGGTTTCCAGATGGACTCCTCTTAAGACTCGGCTTTTCAAGCTCCCGGAGGTGCGCACGCCTCGTACTCGACATGCACCGACCGTCTTTACGGACCCACATGCTCCGGTGTTAAGACATGAACGTTCACTCTGTCTTCCAGGTCACAGGTGGTCCCTTTCCAGACACGCTCGACTCTCACAGACACTTTGGACTGCAGCGCACGCCTTGCTCGCTGTCCTTCTCTCACAAGTTTGCGGCGTAACAAACACGCAACAAGACTCACCTGGCCTCGGATAACAGGGTCCGGTAGGATCTCGATGCCGTATTTCATCTCATTTAGCTCCTCTAAGTTCAGCAGCGCGACAGCCGACAAGAAGAAGAAGGTGATAAAAGTCCAAAAGCTCCACAGCTCCGTTCCCCGCGACATGGCGGCAGCCATCTTCCGCGCTCACCCCTCAGTCTCCGTGTTTCACGTGCCACCTACGCGCCCCTCATTGGCTGGAACTCACGCTAGTCGTAGTTGTCCCGCTTTCATTGGTGCACTGCTGCATAAAGCTCCGCCCTCCACAGCTTCCTCTATTTATTTTGTTTTGCCTTTCAAGCCCGGGGATAGATTGGCAGACGAAAGACCAACAGAAAGACGAGATCTGTCGAGAATGCGCGGTGTCATCGAGGAGTCTGGGCAAAACATATACCCGGCAGCCAATGACCGCTTCCGTGAGATGCAGGATGAAGGGATCAGTGACATTTGATTGGTAGGCACTGTTTAATCAGGGGTGGAACACTTTTTTAATAGCAAGTTTATTCTTTACCAGCTCGTAACGGATTAAAATTTAAGTAACGAATGTCCTAAGTGTTAACATTCTCAGTGCACCATCTATTGGAATGTATTATTTAACGCATGCAGGGATAAATGCATTGCATTTTCCATTCCAGTGATGGGCCATCTGTTGGAATGGCGATGCATTTTATTACTACAAATGTTTGCAACATCTATCAGAATGACAAATGTTATACATATTTTTTTGTTATTTGCCATTTGGTATTGCACTCATAAAAGCTGTGTTGATGTTTCTGATAGATAAATATGTTTTAGAATTAGAATTAGAATTAGAACAATCTAGACGAGAACAGGCCATTCAGCCCAACAAAGCTCGCCAGTCCTATCCACTTGCTTCCTCCAAGAAAACATCAAGTCGAGTTTTGAAAGTCCCTAACGTCTTACTGTCTACCACAATACTTGGTAGCTTATTCCAAGTGTCTATCGTTCTTTGTGTAAAGAAAAACTTCCTAATGTTTGTGCGTAATTTACCCTTAACAAGTTTCCCTTAATTTAATTCCCTTAATTTACCCTTAACAAGTTAAATAGATAATATACAAATATTAAATATATAATACACTATATAATAGAAAGTGATAGATGGATGAAATGCACTATAATGTTAATGTTTCTGATGTGCCATCTGTTGGAATGACAAATACAAAGCATTTTATTGCTACATATATTTGTGATGCACCATCTGTTGGAATGACAGAGAAACATGACAACTGAGAAGTCAAACAGATTCCAAGACACATAGACACTTAACCTTTTATTATGGTGGATGGTAATAATCAATACAAATGAAAAAGATGAAATATTATAAATAATAGATGTGAAAGGCACTATATAATAGATAGATAGATATGAAAGGCACTACATAATAGATAGTGATAGATGGATGAAATGCACTATATAATAGAAAGATAGATAGATAGATAGATGTGAAAGGCACTATAATGTTAATGTTTCTGATGTACCATCTGTTGGAATGACAGAGAGACATGACAACTGAACAGTCAAACAGATACAAAGACACACAGACACTTAACCTTTTATTAAGGTAGATAGTAATAATCAATACAAATAAAAAAAGATGAAAGATTATAATTAATAGATGTGAAAGGCACTATATAATAGATAGATAGATATGAAAGGCACTATATAATAGATAGTGATAGATGGATGAAATGCACTATATAATAGATAGATAGATAGATAGATAGATGTGAAAGGCACTATAATGTTAATGTTTCTGATGTACCATCTGTTGGAATGACAGAGAGACATGACAACTGAACAGTCAAACAGATACAAAGACACACAGACACTTAACCTTTTATTAAGGTAGATAGTAATAATCAATACAAATAAAAAAAGATGAAAGATTATAATTAATAGATGTGAAAGGCACTATATAATAGATAGATAGATATGAAAGGCACTATATAATAGATAGTGATAGATACCATACCATATTTATTTGTTGAGCGCTTAAAAACACAGCATTACAACTGACCAAAGTGCTGTACAGTTACAACAAGCAGGACTAAAAGCAAAATATTAAAAACAAACATTGAGAGAGAATTAAAACAGAGATACTAAAACAGGTCAGGGGACCAAATAAAATAGAGAAAATAGCAAAAGGCAAGTGGAAAATGAAACAGGTTAAGAATTAAAAGCCAATGTGAAGAAGTGCGTTTTTAGGCGAGATTTGAATGCGGCGACTGAAGCGGCTTGCCTAACCTCTAAGAGCCTGGGTGCACAGACGGAGAAAGCCCTTTCACCACAAGCTTTAAAACGTGCCTTGGGAACGGTTAGGAGCAGCTGATCTGCGGATCTAAGAACACGAGGGGGATTGTGACAATGGAGCAAGACACTCAGATAGGTGGGGGCTAGACCGTTTAATGCCCTATAGGTTAGGAGGAGAATCTTAAAATCGATTCTGAATCTAACCGCAGCCAGTGTAGGGTTTTAAAATCGGTGAAATGTGTTGGATTCTGCTACTTCCAGTTAGAAGCCTTGCAGCCGCATTTTGAGCCAGTTGGAGTCTAGAAAGAGTGGCTTTACTGATACCAAAAAGGCAGGAATTAGAGTAGTCAAGCCGGGACGTAATGAATGCATGGATTACTGAATCCAGGAGGTGGTTAGACAGAATAGAATAGAGATGGAAAAAGCAGGATTTTACTGTGCTGTTGACTTGAGCATCCATTTTCAGGAACGTATCCATTTTGATTCCAGACAGACGAAGTTACTGGAATGGGAAGAGAGTCGAGCCCAAGGGGTGGAGCCTGTTTGCAGTCGGGACTAAAACAATGACCTCGGTTTTGAATCGTTCAGGTGAAGGAAGTTTACAGCCAGCCAGTCCTTAATGTCAGATAGGCAGTCGAGGAGAGGTTTGGTGGAGTCAGTTGGCTTGAGGGAGAAATAAATTTGGCAGTCGTCAGCATATAGGTGATATGAAATTGCATGTTTCTAAAAATTGCACCTAAAGGCAGGATGTAGATTGAAAAAGTAGTGGCCCTAAAATGGAACCCTGGGGGACCCCACATGGGAGTGGGACTGATTCAGATGAAAAACCGTCTAGCGTGACTCTGAGAGTCCTGTTGCAGAAATATGACCTGAACCAGTCGAGGGCTAAGCCAGATACACCAGCCCAGGATTGAGTCGGAGATCATGATGTCGTGGTCGATTGTGTCGAAAGCAGCAGATAAGTCGAGAAGAACCATAACCACGTGGAGTCCTGAGTCCAATGCCAAAAGGACGTCATTTAGGACACGTAAATGCGCGGTTTCTGTGCTGTGTTGGGGCCTAAAGCCTGACTGAAAAAGGTCCATTACCTGATGGTCCTGTAGGTGATGAGTTAATTGCTCATAAACTACTTTTCTAGTATTTTGACAAGAAAGGTAGTTTGGAGATTGGACGAAGATTGGAAAGAACGGCAGGGTCAAGATCAGGTTTTTCACAATTGGATGTACAACTGCGTGTTTGAAAGCATGAGGAACTATAGCCGAGGATAGACTACTAGTTATGATCTTTAGGACATCATATCGAATCACAGGAAACACATCTTTCAGCAGTCTGGACGGCACCACATCGTCCGGAGAGCCCGAAGGCTTCATTGAGGCAACGATTTTTCCAGATGGGGAGCGAAATGGTTCAAAGCTGGTGAGGGAACCGTGCGCAGGAGCGCTAAATCAACAGAGCCAGAAGAAGAAATGGAGATCTGGGATCTAATGTTCGTGACCTTATCCAGAAAAACGTGAGGATCTGATTACAAAGAGCAGTGGAGGCAGAAGAAAACAGTTACGGCTGGAGAGAGGACAGCATTTAGTGTTTTGTATAAGACACGTTGATCGCCAGAGTTTTTTGAGATGATGTCGGCGAAAAAACGGTTCCTTGCACCTCTGACTGCTCTCTGGTATTGGGACCACGCGTCTCTCATGCAGTCGAAGGTAACAGTGAGACCATCTTTCCTCCATTTACGTTCTAGCCGCCTACAGTTTTGCCTGATGGAGCGAGTTTGTTCATTTAGCCATGGGTCATGCTTGACTTTGGATTGTCTCCGTTTGAGTGGGGCTACGACATCCATCACAGAACAGCAGGAAGTGTGGAAAGTTTGCAATAAAACATCAGCATCCGTGGATTCACATGATGTGGAGATTGGTGAAAAAGCAGCTGCAAAATCTTCAGCAGCAGAGGGGGGAATGACACGGGAGGGACGAGTGGTGGTGGATTTACCATGCTCAACAGAGACCAAATCCAGATTAAACAGAACAGGCGAGTGATCAGAAAAGCTGGGAGGCAGAATGTCCAAGTCACTGATTCTGAGACCGCGAGAAAGAACCAGGTCCAGTGTGTGAACCTGTCCATGTGTTGGTCCGTTCACTAGTTGAGAGAGACCAAAGGAGTCAATAATGTCCAGAAAGTCTTTTGCTAGAGGATTAACGGGACAGCAGACATGGATATTAAAATCACCCAAACAAAGGAAGCGATCATATCTGCAGGTAATATCAGCCAGGAAAGCTGCAAATTCATCTAAAACGTTCTTATTGTATTTTGGAGGGCGATAAATGAGTGTGCACAGCAGCGGTGGTGAGCAGACTAGTTCAAACATACTGAGCTCAAAAGTTGAAGGGGAAAATGAAAGGGGAAAGGAAGGGCGGTTGCAAATAAAATCAGATTTAAATAAGGTCAATAAGCCACCGCCGCGGCGCTGCGCTCTCGGCGTGTTGATAAAGGAACATCCCGGAGGCAAAACTTCAGTGAGTGGGAGCGTCTCGCCCGGTAAAAACCAGGTTTCAGCGGTACATAAAAAATCCAGGCCATTAGAAAGAAAAAAGTCTTTCAGGATGAAAGTTTTGTTCACGACCGATCTGGCATTTATCAGCGCGAAACGAACCGGCTGGGAGGACATTAACAGAGACACACCAGCCGTGGCGGCTGTCATTGTCATGATATGGCGTAGGTTGTTAAAGTTCACCCCCCGGCGGCGGTGACGGAGCGAGGCAGGGAGGTACACCGGAGCGTCCGAGGGCAAATGGCATTCCGGCAACATTACCCTTATGTTGGGAGCCAGGAGAGTTGTTCCTAGAGAGGATCCGGGAAGCTCGGAGCCGAGCCCTGGTGCCACCGCGCTACCCCCGGCGGCGGCGTTTCCATCGGCGACCGGCCAAGCCGTAGGCAGTGATGAGGAAAGCTGGGACTTCCTCAAACAGTCGGCCAAAGGCTTGACTGAACTCAGGGGTCAGATGTTGAGAAATCCCCACACTCGTTCGAAGAGCCAGAAGGGTGAGGCGATCATAAGAAATGATCGAGTCAAGAAGAGCATCACAGGAACAGGTAAGCCGAGGAAAAAGCAGGACTGACAAGAAACAAAAAAGCCAGAGCGGCTGACGGCGTGCCTCAACAGTCGGCGCCATCTTGTAAGATGATGAAAAGCACCATGTAATGGATAGATGGTAGATATGAAAGGTGCTATATTATAGATAGATAGATAGATAGATAGATAGATGTGAAAGGCACTATAATGTTAATGTTTCTGATGTACCATCTGTTGGAATGACAGAGAGACATGACAACTGAACAGTCAAACAGATACAAAGACACACAGACACTTAACCTTTTATTAAGGTAGATAGTAACAATCAATACAAACGAAAAAATGATGAAAGATTATAATTAATAGATGTGAAAGGCACTATATAATAGATAGATAGATAGATATGAAATGCACTATATAATAGATAGCTAGATAGATATGAAATGCACTATATAATAGTGATAGATGGATGAAAGGCACTATATAATAGATAGATAGATAGATAGATGTGAAAGGCACTATATAATAGATAGTGATAGATTAAAGAAAGGCACTATATAATAGATAGATAGATAGATAGAAGAGGGCAAATAACAGAATTGATGCCAATGGTCAAACAGCTGTGAATCTTCTTTTCTGCAGAGGGAGGAAGAGAGAAGGCATTAGGTCACAGTGCCACCCCCTGGTTCAGCGTGAAATTACCGCCAATAGAACCCTGCAGCTGTGTCCCATGTCCACGACTGTGACAACACATTACAGATTATTAGAAGATTAAAAAGATTACAGAGGAAATCAATTAATAGATAACAAGTAGAAACAAACTGCAGAACTCCACGGCCATATTAAACTCTATAACAAAGAAACAAACTGTGTTAATTTAGCATGTTTTAAATAAAATGATGTTTAGATAACAAATGTGTTATTTCGGCTGCCTTGTCAGTTTTTTTTATATTTTTGATAGATGATGCAAATGACTTGACAGTTGTGATGGTTGAGGTACGAAGGGTGGACAAACAAAGAACAGTTTGGGGTGCCAACACAGCCCTCCCTGTCTGGTAACATTGCTTTCAAACAAAACAAACACACAATGTTGTAAAATAAGAACAAAAGCAGCTTTAATAATAATAATAACAAAGTGGCCTTGACCGTCAGTTCCTGCCGGTGATGCCCGTTCTCATAAAGGAGGTTCTCTCGTTCTCTCTCTGGATCGTCTCCTTGGTTAAGGTCGCCTCCATTAGGGCGGTCGTCCTTTTTAAAGCCCCCAGACCATAATGGGCGGGGCCAACTGCCCTCACTGGGTGTTTTCTCTGGGCTGTGGATGAAGAACGTGACAAGGCAGCCTGTTGGCCCTGGGGGGTAGTACACACCTGGGAAGATCTTGAGTGGTGATCCTCAGCCACACATGCATGACAAGGTCCTCAGTTAATAAGCTATCATTTGGAGTTGCATTATTAAATTTACTAAGCTACAAAATGTCAAATTATGAATAAAGACGTTTGCAAGGAATATGAAGAGATTTACAACGTCACTACGTTCTTTGTTACTTTATGTATAACAGAACCGGACATAAGCCTGCTCCATATTTACTGTAGTGCTCATTTTATCTTCCCAAACTGCTTTTCCTTTTGATTTTTTGAATTTTTTTTATTTATTTTGTCGTGTGTGTGTGCTTGGGGGACCTGGAGGACAGCCTGTAATTCTACTGCCACTCCAGGGGTTGGCGCTGTTTCCTAACGCCTTTCTCTCTTCCTTCCTCTGCAGACCAGATGATTGACAGCGCTAACACCTCTGACGTCACTTCCCAATTCCCGCCCGCTTGGACCCGCCTCTTCCTGTTTAACCGGAGGCTCTGTCAATGTGTCATAAAACATCAGACATGCGCAGAACAAATCTTACAGCATCGTGAAATACATTTTAATCAAGCAGAGAGCGCGTGTGCGAGACAAATCGGATGGGGACTCGTGTCGCGAAGTAAAAAAAACACAGATAGGGCAGGGTCGTAATAATAAAGCTCTGTCATGCACCACAGATCGGGTAGAGACAGGCTCCACCAGACTTTGCCAGTGCAGTCCTGAACGTGCGTCCATAAGGGGTGTCTTTGCATTTTTATGGGGTGACCAGGCAGGTACCCCAAACTCTTTATCACTGTCCTCATGTTCTCTTACCATGTTTATTTGTTCCAGATGAATACATTACAGAAATAATGGAAGAATATAACATTCAGAGCTAAGTTTAAGAAAAACAGAATGACAAGATTTAAAAAGTTGGTTCAAATGAGCCCTTTAGTCACTAAAACAATTCCCATATTTAATTATAAAGCACGCCATGATACTTTATTTTGACCAAAGTCCTTCATTAAACGAATATGTAAATCTCCAGTGCGTATTTTACTGTAAGTATGCTCAATACATTCATTATTTTCACCACAAAAGCTGCATCAGTTTAGCATATTTGGAGTAAATTTCCAAAAAGACTCCTTTTGTTCCATCAGCTGCAGTGGCGAGAAGCCCAGGCACATGCCAGGGGTCTTCAAGTTTGGTCTCGGGGGGGATGCATTGGCAGCAGATTTTCCATCCGCTACAAAGTCTTAGTTAGAAGCCAAGCCCTCGTCAAGAGCAGAACTGCATGGCTTTCATTCTGAGGTCAAGTTCTGTGCTTTTCGTGTCGTATTGCAGCATACAGTGGCACGATGTAACGTTCCCCAGGACCTCGCAGTGCGGCAAACACAACAAGTGACAGGCAGGTTAAAGCAAAACAACCACAAAACACCGGCGCATACTATACTTTAGTGCCGGCGCCATGTGCTGGAATGCATACTCTTGGTCTTTATGTGGCTGAAGAACTGCTCACCTTTGCCGCATGGGATGGAGTTCTGTTTGCGACTTTGCCGGTTTGACTTTTTATAGGCGTCCCTGCCGCTGGTGACCAAATGCCAGCTCATACTATGGGTGACTCGTCTCTTGCTGATGCAACTTGTCAACACCGTTACGGTGCTAGGAGGAGGTTGGGAGCATGCACTGATTACAGCACGTCACCGTACCCACCACACAACAGACCACCCGGATGGTCACCCGAGTGCAGCCGTGCAACGGGTAACACCTCATAAGTCAATAAATAATCGGTATTCAATAGACAGTAATAAGTATCAATAAGTTAGTGATAACAACAACTGATATGGGCAGCGGTCGCAAATGAGGTCCTGTATGCAGATCAGCAGACCTGAGGTGAGCAGGGTAGCATAGGGTCCGGACCACCAAGGGGTAGAGAAGTTGACGTCCCCCTGACGCCTCTCCTCTGCCTCCCCCTCTTATCAGTACACCCGCGTAAGTGCAGAGTCACCTGAGGATTTCTACAAGTGACATGACCTGCTGTTATGGACCTTCCAGAACTGGTTTGGATGCTACAGAGTGGGACAAAGAGACCACGGTGAAGGGTGGCATAGGTCATTCACGTTACGGATGTAATTCTTAATAATGGAGGGCAGAGAGGACCTAATGACCTATTCTGGTGTGCATGTGTGAACTGGACAGTGGTTTGCACCTTGTGGTAAGCCCTCTCTCTTTACTTTCATGAAGCCTTCTCTCAATTGTGCACTTTGGCAATGATAGGCCTACCCCCCTGTGGAGGGTGGTCTTGGTTTGGCTACGTGTCGTGAAGGGGTTCTTCTTCTTCTTCTTCACCAAGGACAGATCTCCATGATCATCCAGCCCAGTTGTCTTCTGTGGTTGTCCAGACCTTCCAGTGTTGCTGAGCTCTCCAGTGTGCTCCTTGTCTTTCAGAATGTGCCAGATGGTTGATTTGCCCACTCCTGGTGTCTCTGCTGTCTCTCCAAAGGGTTTGTTTGGTTCTCTCAGTCTGCTGATGGCCTCCTCTTACTTACACAGACAGCTCTTTGGACCTCATATTGAGAGTTCCAGTCTGGATTTTTATGTGGAGACCTCTTGGGTCTTCTTCTACCTGCTTAATGGTTAATGAGATGATGAGGGGCCTGCTCCCACCTGGCTATGGAAGAGCATGTCAGCCACATGTTCAAATTTGTTTGAGCACCTGGAAATGGGGGGAAGACTGTGCAGAAAAAAATCCAAAACGGCTCACATGATATTTTTTGTAAACCCCTTGAATTAAAGCTGAAAGCCTCCACTTCAAACATCATCCTGATTACTTTGTTTGAAAAGCATTGTGGTGGCGCACTGTGCCAAATTCATATAAACTGTGACACTGTCCAAACACCGGTACTTGTGTACCCGACAGTACTTAAGGTCTTTTCTAAGGGTCCCAACAAACATGTCCAGGCCGCTTTAGAAGACTGTTGTAGAATAAGTAACACTTGACCGCTTGTCACACTTGGTTTGTTTAACTCAATGACATCAGAATGGCATGCAGGTACACAGGGGACAATGGCTTCTCATGTCATCGATTTTCAGGTGGCAGACCCTACTCAGGGAGCTCCAAGGGGGCCAACGCCTTCATCCACGTCTGTAGATTTTCCATTTTATCACGCTGCCCACCACCTTGTTGACGGTTGCCATGACGAATTCTTGCCATGACGTCACCGATGTGGCCGCGTGAAGATCAAAACACCTCCAAGATAACTTGGGACGGTGCGACATTATGACATTTACACAGCGGGGTTTACAGAATTTGGCTTTGGCTCGGACCTGCGGCCCGTCCAGGGGTTGTTCCTGCTGTGCCCCCTGCTGATTGCTGAGACGGACTTCAACTTTCCCAAAAAGCGCCTCAGGATCAGCGGGTTTGGAAGGTGGATGGATGAATGAATACAAACGTACTGTAGCTCGTTGGCATGTGTGCTCAAGACTTTATCTCTCCGTTTTCAGATTTCTAGCTCTCCTTGTTTCTATGGTCGCCATTTTGGCTCAGGCGACATGTCAAGCAGCACTTTAGTGTCTCGACTTTGGCTTCTTTTTTTATTTCATGCCATTCCTAAATCGGCCTTTTGCAGACAGCACAACATCAAGCACCAGTGATGGTAAAATGGCAAACAAATAATGGAATATAAAATGACACAACATGAAGATATACCGGAGGTCATCCAAACCACAGGATATCCCACCATGAAATACTCGACACCAGAAGCAGAACCATAAATGAATATTTTTGGAATTCCAATTTTTGTCCAATGCCCAATGTGCTAAATCATACTATAGATAAGTCATGGGCGCGATTCACGACAATGAAGACCACTACTCCAAAATAGTCAGCTGTACAAGTTCAGGCGTCCGTTGTGTCACAAAACAAATCAAGCATTGGGTCGCTTTAAAGGGCTCAGGCAGAACTAAAACGTTGAGGCTACACCTGTGCCCACCTTAGCAAAGGTATGAGGGTCCATGGGCAGCCTTAATAAACTGTCATGAAGATAGATAGATAGATAGGAAAGGCACTATATAATAGATAGATAGATAGATAGATAGATAGATAGGAAAGGCACTATATAATAGATAGATAGATAGATAGATAGATAGATAGATAGATAGATAGATAGATAGGAAAGGCACTATATAATTAGATAGATAGATAGATAGATAGATAGATACTTTATTAATCCCAAGGGGAAATTTCCTCAGATGTCAGATCTCAAATGTCCTCAGACATAACAGTCCCAAAAATGCCCAATAGAGGGGGAGAAGGCCATAAGGAGCTCTAGGAGGTGTTGGGGGACCCCCTCAGTGTCAGACAGTGAGTCGTGGTGGGAGGGGTCTTGGTTCCAAGACTGATGGAAGTCTCTTGTATGTGACTCCCCAGGAGGCAGGCCCACCTAATTGTGTAAGGTGGGGGTTTGCTGGCCCAGCAGTATGTGTTGTGATTACTCACATGAAATGGCCAAAGTGTCTTGTCCTGCCTTCATTGTGAGCCTCTTCATTGTTGTTCGAGTAGATTGTCCAGTCGACAAATTAACTTCCTTCCTAGCTGAAGCTTTCTGACCGAGGGCAGCCGAGTTTCCTCTCTTAGGTTTTGTTGTGTCAGCAAGTCGACGGGTTTTAGTTGGAGGAAAAGACGAAAGACAGCAAAAAAAACAAACAAAAGCAAAGAGTCAAAGCCAAAAAAGAGAAGCAAAACTCAAGAGAGTTAGGACAAAACCAAAAAAACGAAGATTCTTTAAAAAGGCCTGAAGTCACCCGAGGACACCGAGAAAGCAGGCAATGTTTTCAACTACAGGAGGTAACGCAGCAGTCAGAAACTCAACCAAACCCTGAACATACAGCAGTGTGCAAAAGTCTGGGCCCCCCGTCTGAAAGAAGAAGGTGAAGACGAAGATGAGCTGATCAGCACAAGGCATCAAGTTCAAGATGACAGCACATTGCTGTTCAGTATTTGATGTGAGATTAGTGTTTGGGTTTTGTTTTCTATAAATGCACTGTGGAAAAAAAGAAAGAGCACCGTGCAAAAGTTTGGGCACCCCCAGATATTTGCGCTCAAGGTGGTCTCAGACCTTCATCAGTCACCAGTGATGCAAATGTCAATGCTGTTTAAATTCTCTGACCCCTCAAACCATAATCAGCAGCCACGGGCTCCTCTAAGCAGCTGCCATCAAAGAACTGATGACCACAAAGCAGGGGAAGGCGACAAGAAGGCAGCAAAGTGTTTTCAGGGGGCCGTTTCCTCAGATCGTCATGTTATTGAGAAATGGCAGCTTGACAGTGGAGGGCAAGTTGAGGTCTGGAAAACCAAAAAGACTTTCTAACAGAACGGCTTGCTGGAATGCTAGAACGACAACTAATGACTTCAAAAGACCTCCAGGAAGATGCAGGAGACTCTGGAGTGGTGGTCCACTGGTCTACAAATGTGACCTTCATGATGGAGTCAGCAGAACAAAACCTCTCCTTCATCCTCCCTACAAAATTCGCAAGTGAAGATCTCGACAAGCTCGAGGCATTCCGGAAACGAGCCCTGTGGACCACTGGACTCCAAATAGAACTTTGTGGCCGAAGACAGCAAAGGTGTGTTTGGAGATCAAAGGGGGGCCGGACTCCAGGAAAAGAACAACGACTCTAACTATGAAACATGCCGCCGGTTCAATCAGGCTGTGGGCTTGGGTGGCAGCCAGTGGCACAGGGGACACGTCATCGGTGGAGAGAGGGATGGGGTCAAAGAAATGGCGGAACATTCTGGAAGCAAACGTCACACCATCTGTTAGAAAGTTGAAGTTAGAAAGAGGACAAGATAACAATTTGAAGCACACCCCAAATCTACAATGGGATACCTCCAGAGACGCAAGCTGACGGTTTTGCCACGGCCCCTCACAGCCCCCCCAATCTGAACATCACTGAAGATCTGTGGAGTGCGGGCAAGATGGCCCAAGAATCTTGGAATCTTTGGAAGGATGAGTGGGTGACAAGACCCCAAGTGAGAACTGAATGACTCTTAGCAGTCCACAAAAAAAGCATTTACAAGCTCGATAAAGGGGGTCTTACTAAGTACTGAGCATGTCAGGGGCCCAAACATTTGCTTCAGGCCCTTTTCATTTTTTTGGCCTTGTGTACCTGTGAATGAAATAAAATAATAATAGTATCTGTCCTCAAATATTCATCTTTTGGCGATCAGCTCATCCTCTGCTCACTTCACTGCTGACAGTGACAAACTTTTTAAGGCAAGGGGTCCACACTTTTGCATGCCACTGTAATTACCTGGATGAGGTCCGAATCACAGTAGGACATGGCCTTAGCTCCCATGATGCACCTGTGCACAGCTTGAGGTGCTGCTCTGTCTGTCTTGTAGTGTAGTGACAAAGAACTGCACAGAGGACTCCAGGGGTGACATGTCTAGTGTGGCAGGGCGACCGGGCAGATCAGAGCAACTGGAGGCCAGTAAGCTTAACGTGCATCACAGGAAAATTAATGGAAGGAATTATTAAGGAGAAGACTGGGCAACACCTGGCAAGGACAGGAGTTATTAGGAACAGTAAGCGTGGGGTCAGACGAGGGGGTTGTGTTTTACTAACAGGCTGGAATTCTATGAGGAAGAAACAAAAGGATATGACCAGAGAGGAGCAGATGAGATTATTGATCAGGACTGTCAGAAAGCATCTGATGAGGTGCCACATGAGAGGTGGGCATCAAACTGAGAGAAGTGGCAGTTCAGGGTGAGGTGTGCAGAATTGGCTCAGACACACGAAGCAGAGGGTGATGGAGTGAGGACCCTCATCAGATTTGGGTGACATTAAGAGTGGTGACCAGCAAGGGGCAGTGTGGTAGGGGGTCACTGCTATTCTTAATATATATAAATGATTTAGACAGGAATATAAAGAACAAGCTGGTGAAGTTGTCAGATGATACCAAGACAGAGGGACTGGTAGATAATCGAGAATCCATTGAATCATCACAGAGGGACTGGGACAGCAGACAGGCTTTGGGCAGATTTGTGGACGATGAAATTTAATGTCAGTAAATGTAAAGAGTTACACATAGGAAGTCAAAATGTGAGGTGTGAATACACAATGGGGGTCAGAAGATCGAGAGACCACCTTATGAGGAGGATTTAGCAGTTGTAGTGGACTCTAAGCTATCGACTGGCAGACAAGCCATTAAGAACACTAACAGAGTGTCAGGTTATATAGCGCCTTGACATGTGGAGTAAAGGTCACAGGAGGTTTTATAACACACTGGTGAGGCCTCATCTGGAGTCCTGTGGTCAGTTGATGACTCCATAAAGACACAGCAGCACTGGAGGAGGTCCAGAGGAGAGTGACGAGGCTGATTGAGGGGCTACAGGGGGTGAGTTATGAAGATGAAAAGAGCTGAGCCTTCACAGTGATGAAGAGGAGACCTGACTGAAGTGTTTAAAATGATGAAGGTGATCAGTGCAGTGGATCAGATGGGGACTTTAACATGAGAAGAAATCGAAAGTCCGCCTTATGAGTAGAATTTAGGAGTCACAGTGGACTCAACTGCCAGTCAGTGTTCAGAAGCCATTAAGAAGGCTAACAGACTGTCAGGTTATATAGCGCCTTGACATGTGGAGTTCAAGTCACAGGAGGTTTTATAACACACTGGTGAGGCCTCATCTGGAGTCCTGGGGTCAGTTGATGACTCCATAAAGACACAGCAGCACTGGAGAAGGTCCAGAGAAGAGCGACGAGGCTGATTGAGGGGCTACAGGGGGTGAGTTATGAGGAGAAATTGATGGAGTTGAGACTTGTAACCATTGAATGTCAGTAAATGTAAAGAATTACACATAGGAAGTCAAAATGTGAGGGTTGAATACACAATGGGGGTCTGAAAATGGAGAGACCACCTTATTTGAAGGACTTAGGAGTCATAGTGGACTCTAAGCTATTGACTGGCAGACAAGCCATTAAGAAGGCTTACAGAATGTCAGGTTATATAGCGCCTTGATGTGTGGAGTACAAGTCACAGGAGGTTTTATAACACACTGGTGAGGCCTCATCTGGAGTCCTGGGGTCAGTTGATGACTCCATAAAGACACAGCAGCACTGGAGAAAGTCCAGAGAAGAGCGACGAGGCTGATTGAGGGGCTACAGGGGGTGAGTTATGAAGATGAAAAGAGCTGAGCCTTCACAGTGATGAAGAGGAGACCTGACTGAAGTGTTTAAAATGATGAAGGGAATCAGCGCAGTTGGTTTGCTTCGGGCACAACTTGTAATCACATTTTTTTCCCAGTAGGTATGATAATTATTTAGTGGATAATGATTTCTGCCCCTTATCTATTTATAATTTTTTTATTTGCTATAGAATGTGTGTTTTTTATATTATGGTTGTCATCGTTGCAGTTTTTACAATTTCATTGTGCTGGTGGAATGACAATCATGGCCTTCTAATCTCTCATTTTTGAGAAGGCGTGTGTCAGGCTGAGCCGCAGGCCACATGGGTGCCGGTGTACTCACAGCGTAGGCTCCTCACAGAAGTTAAACTCCGTCTCAGTTACGCTACCTGCCAAAGCAGCGCTGTGCCCCAGTGGTCTCAACCTGTCGACAGGCTTAGTTATTCACTCATCTCACATTAAAAGAGCGCCTGTGTGTCTGTAAAATCCAGGATATCAGAATCGCATTGGAGTCCTGTAAGCGTCGTAAGCAGCCCTAAAACTTCTCCATGTGGGTCCTTCTAAGCGGGCGGTCGGCTCGGGATTATTAAAGTGCTGATTAAGATTCGACATCTGTCAAAGAAGTCAGGCTGGACTTACCTCTGTCTCTGCAGAACAGACACCGTGTGCCCATTCACCCAAACGTGGTGAGGTTGGCATATGGGGGTACCTGCAGGGTCCCATTTTGGTAAAACACTGGTTATTACGCCGGACTTCCCTAAGAAACAGGCACAGTGACTCGAGATTAGCCTCGGGTACGCTTTATTTATTTAGTAGCAAAATACCCGCGCTTCGCAGCGGTGAAGTACTGCATTAAAATTTTTATTAAGAAGAAAAGTAAAACTTTTTAAACTGAGGGAAAATATCCCAATAATTATCTGTCAAGGATCTCTTTGTATGCCACATTGTGAGTTCGGCCCTCCAGTTGTAATCTGACCAAGCTGTGTGCTGAGCTTACTCTTGAGCATTCAACGTACAGTCGGCCATGTGAACAGGAATCTTGTGTCAAATCTCACAGCTTGGATTGCTGCTGTCATAATCGGTTTGAGTTTCATGGTTTGTTTCAATTACGACAGTATTTGTAGGACTTGTTGTGTTGAAGTGACATTAAGCCATCTGTCAAGCGTTGTAAGCACACAACCGGTTTCATCGATAAAATCACATCCAGCTTTTGAGAGTTTAAACATTCATAAACATCAAAGTGTCCACTACTGAAATCGTCACCTGTCAATCTAAGATGTTTAAGAGGCATTGGCGGTTGTCGAAAGGTGTAAAATATTTGGCCATTTCGGTACACTTGAAAGCGACAACCGAACAATTCACCAGCGGCCATCAACTCACATGCAGATCCACAGGTGAAGGGCTTAAGCATTTCACTCTTCTAGTGCTCCTGTGTAGTCTAATTATCTCCTGTACGTCATCAGTCCACACCTTGAACCTGTCCAGTCATTCAATACATAAGACACAATGGATATCAAGAGTGAGCCTGATATGGCCGTGCAATATGTAACACAGAGAATGGAAAAGGTAGGTGCCATCTCCGGGCATGGACACCACTCGGTAAGTGACAGTTCTTTGATCGATGGTGATCACCTCGATAGACATGTTAATGGGGGTACGGCTGGAACGATAAAGGAAATGGGGACCTGAACAATGTAAAGTAAGTCTAAAATACCTACACAATAACTATAATCGTAATAAATGAACAATAAAACAGCGGAGAAGCCGTGGATTAAATAAAAAGGCTGCAGTTATCAGCAGGGAGACGTGAATCCCGTGGCAAAGCAAGGAAGGGAATGTAGAGACCGGAGCGACGGACGGCCTTATATAGGCAGGCAGCCAGCAACGTGGGAGGTGTTGGGATGGGGACCGCGCCACCTCACACGTGACCGAGCTGCAGGCTATGGACGTATATATGAATGTAAGTAGGATTCAGTTAGCGTTGGGAACCCGCGTACCAAATTTCTTGAAGATGGGCCCATAAGTAACAAAGACCATTGGAAAGTTCAATATGGCGGCCGACAGTGGCGTCATACCACCGAAATAAGTATGTACATTGGTTTCGTTAGCGCAGGGAAGCCACCTACCAAATTTCGTGAAGATGGGGCCATAAATAAGAAAGTTCAACATGGCGGACGTTATCGACCGTTATGACCGTTACGCGTAGAATTTCGAAATGAAACCTGCCCAACTTTTGTAAGTAAGCTGTAAGGAATGAGCCTGCCAAATTTCAGCCTTCTACCTACACGGGAAGTTGGAGAATTAGTGACGTTGGAAAGTTCAATATGGCGGCCGACAGTGGTGTCATACCAACGAAATAAGTACGTACATCGGTTTCCATTAAAAGTTCAATATGGCGGCCGACAGTGGCGTCATACCACTGAAATAAGTACATACATTGGTTTCGGTTAGCGGAGGGAAGCTGCCTACCAAATTTCGTGAAGATGGGGCCATAAATAAGAAAGTTCAACATGGCGGACGTTATCGACCGTTATGACCGTTACGCGTAGAATGTCTAAATGAAACCTGCCTAACTTTTGTTAAGTAAGCTGTAAGGAATGAGCCTGCGAAATTTCAGCCTTCTACCTACACAGGAAGTTGGAGAATTAGTGATGAGTGAGTCAGTCAGTCAGTGAGGGCTTTACCTTTTATTAGTATAGATATCTATGTGTGTTTGTGTGGGCGAATTCCCGCCTAACTGGGAGCGTTCAGCTCCTCCTCCTCCTCAGAAATACACCAATGCGTCGACAAAGCTCCGCCCACCATAGCGCTGAGTTAACTCAGTCTCGCTGTATGTACGGCGCGCACAAGCTGACAGCTGATCGCGGTGTTCAGGTTTGCTGATGTCGGTGTGCACAGACTTGCAGTTCATTTAGTACAAACGGCACAAGAGGTCCACGGGTGTGCCACAGCGTTTTTTTTAAAACAAATTAATTAAAGACTTTTTTTTTTTTAAAGAAATACGACGCCAAAGAAGTCTACGACCCAAATTTTATGTGATTTATATATCATTTCAATAGAAATGGACACACGGACGGCTACTACCCTTAGGGACTGATAGGCAACTACACTTCACCCCTACTAACTTTAAAGTTGTTATTGTGGCAGTCTAATAATTTAAACTTCAAAAATTAAGTAACCGGGGTGACTAACCTACCCCAACCACAAACACTAACCTTAAAGTTAGTAGGGGTGGAGCGTATTTACCTATAGGTCCCTAAGACAGCAGCCGTCCGTGCCGTCCATTTAGTACACAAGTACCCCAATTTGCTCGTCTCAGCTTGTTAAAAATGTGTATACTATAATTGTAATCAATTAATACAAATATTGACTTCAATAATATACACATCATGTTTATTCGTGCGCACCCTGCTGTGTAATTATTCCAATGAACGTGTCTTACTTTCGAGCACATCGAGTGTCCCTACTTATCCCCCACTTCTCCGCGGCTGAATTTGATCACGCATAATAATAATAATAATAATAATAATGAAGAAGAAGAAAAAGAATTCTTTACATTTATATAGCGCCTTTCTCACTACTCATAGCTCTTTGCAGGACCGGTGACACAAACCCATGATGGCCTTACTGCACCTTACCTACTCAAAATACAAACACATGCACCTAATAATTTGTTAATTATTTTCAATTATTGCAAGGTATCACAAGTAAATATTTTTAAAAAGCCACTTTGGAGCAAAAAGGGTAGGTAATTACTTTTATTTTTACTTTTTTTTTGTAAATCAATCAAAATGAAAGCGATATTTTGTATTTTTGGTGTGCCTCAGAACTGTAGTCATGATTTTATGTGCTGTAGAGCAACTAACACAGGTGGCCTTTTCCAGTCTGCACTCCACTGCAGTCACTGCAGGCTCTCAGAAGTGATTGACAGTCATTTCCACCAACCAGCATCCGTCTTTCGTTTTGCCTCTGTACCCTCCTTTTCCGTAAGCTCAACCCCGTCTAATTTCGCGCGCTGCAGCTGTTTGAATTTACTGACAGACCCCCCCCCGGTTATTTGCCAGGCGTCACTTGGGTTGACTTTATTGACACCCCTCTTATTTTGCGTGCGTCACGTCTTATTTTGACAAAGTCTCATTTGCTGGTTGACCTCATTTAAAATATCATCTCACCGGCTGTATGAATTTATTGACACCCCTTGTATTTTGTGCGCCCCCACCTCTCATAATGCACGGATCACGTCTTATTTTGCATGCGTCACATCTTATTTTATGTGGGGTACTTGTTTGAGTTTATCGACACCCCTTTTATTTTATACATTTCATGTCTTTTTTTTTTTTTTGCATTGCACTTGTTTGAATTTTCTGTCGCTTGGCCTACAAGTCCACCATACAAAATAAGGCCCCCTAAAACAAACTAGGGAGCAGGCAAGGATCCTACCCGATCTGCCCAGAAGAGGCTCACTTGACTTCAGCAGGACCCCAAAGGCAACCTACTGGCTGAAAAATGTGGAACTGGGAGAACTACAAATATCCCACAAATATAACAAAAACCCTAAAATGGGGAGGGATAACTATAAACCCTTGGCTAGTATTAAAGAGCAGGCAAGCAGTCCTTAATAAGAATTTATTTTTCAAAAAACAGGAAAATATGAAAAGAAAGTTCAAAAGAGCTAAAAGGCAATCCTAAACAAACGAGTCCCAAAACATAATTCAAAACTGGAACCCTTGAACCAGGGCAGATAAAATCAGAAACAGCAGAAGATCCAACAAACTCGATACTCACAGAAACTCCTATGTGTGTGAATGATTCCTCACTCATGAGCCTTCTCACCCTATTCAAACAGCCTGAGGGAGGTTCTAAGGAGTAGTGATGCCACGGTGGACCCGCCTCCTGGGGCACCTCCCACAAAGTACAAGGAACATAAGCAGATTTATAGGGATGGTACAGCATCACAAAATCATGTATGAAATCTACAAGAAAGATATGAAAAATAATAACTCAGAATGAACAAAGACAACAGGCAGTCAGTCAGTCAGTCAGTTGTTATATCCTAACACAGGGTCACGGGGGATCTGCTGGAGTCAATCCCAGCCAACACAGACTACAAGACAGGTCGCCAACCCACCGCAGGGCACACACACCCACCCACACACCAAGCACACACCCAGGACAATTTAGGATCACCAATACACCTAACCTGCATGTCTTTGGACTGTGGGAGGAAACCCACACAGATATCCCATAATATGATTTGGATTTGTTCAGAGTCCTGGAGACCTCGGCCAACAAGCTGCCTCCCCCTATTGGCCATTCCACAGCTGAGTCAGCGCTGGATCAGCCAATCCGATGAAGGGACCCGTCTACCCAATGATTCCTGCAATCCTCCACCAGAGATGACTTTACTTTAGGCAGGCAGGTGGGCCGTGGCACCAAGTGGCACATTTGAGTACCAAGAAGAGAAACAGAATAGGTGAGGGTGAGTAACCCATTTTAACTGTCATGTCACTTATGTTTTAGTGCTAATGACCAACAACAGTTAGAAGACCCCCGGAAGTGCGCCAGGTGCTCGTTGTTCCACTTCCAGGTGTGGCGGTAGAGCTGCCCATAGGGCATCAGCAGCAGCAGCAGCACCCCCTGGTGGCACCCACAGAACCCAACAGGGCTGTGCCAAACTCCAACTCCCATGGAGCCTTGTGGGAGTCTGAGGCACTGCTGCCACCTAGTGGTCCGGGGGAGGTAATACACCTGAGGGGCTTCCAGCATGGAGGCGTCCCGGCTGGTCAAGGGTCCCGGCCATACGCCACAGCGGCCTGTCTGGCTCTCTCTCGTGGTTAAGGCCTCCGTGACTGCATTTCTTAAAACAATGGCCTGTTTAGCCTTCTCGACGCATGCACAGTGTCCTTGACTGAAGTTATATATTGGTGGTCTGCAGCTGCAAAGAGGAAAATAATAAAATATGCAGGCGAGGGGCTTTTGATGATTTAACCCTTACTATACTAGCGTGCATTAGGATGTAATACTTATTTTCATAGTTGCTCATGATTCTCTTTGAAATTGCAAATCATCAACATAAGAATGTACTTTTCTGTAGACGCCAGCTTTTCACGCCCAATATCAGTAACGAGGACGAGCCGCACCACTCAGCGGACGTCACAAACAGGACAGCACAAGTCACCTGAGGTCGAGCTTTTTGAACTGGAGAGCCGTCCCTCCCCAAAAATAAGAGCAATAAATGAGGGGGAAAGAGCAGAGGGCTGGTGGGACAGGGTGGCAGGATCCCCAAGCAGATGAACTGGATGTGGAGAGGTCCCCGGACCACCAATTTCACCAATCCAAGCTCATCAGCACCGAGTGTGCTGGGGGAGTCCCCTCTAATGGCTGAAGGGCCACCACAGAGACTGAGGTGGCATAACAAGGGGGCAAAGTGGTGTCTGGACGTGAATGGGAAGTGCCCAGGACTGCCAAAGGGGCGGAGCCGTGGAGAAAGTGCAACAGCGAGGGTGTCAGAGTAAGAGAGTGAAAGAGGGAGGGTTAGTGAGACGAGTAAGAGTAAGGGAACGTGAGCATGAGAGAGAAAGTGAGAGATGTGAGCTAGCGAGAGTACAGAGTGAGACAACAAGAGTGAGAGAGAAACAGAGAGGGGGAGAGACATGAGCAGGTGAAAGTAGAGAGTGAGAGAGTAAGGCTAAAAGAAAGTGAGCATGAGAGAGAGAGATGCAAGGTAGTGAGAGCAGAGAGTGAGGGACAGAGTGAGGCAGTGAGACTAAGAGAGATGAGCAAGACAAAGCAAGAAAATAACAGTTAGAGAGATGTGCGAGTGAGTGAAGAGAGTGAGATAGTAAGAGTAAGAGAAAGTTTGCCATTACTCAGACAGAGTAAGCATGAGAGAGTGTGAGAGTGAGAGAAAGTGATAGAGTAAAAGTGAGAGAGAGGTAGTGAGCCAGTAAGTGCATGAGCATTAGAGAGAGTGAGATGTGAGGAAGACTGAGAGTGCCAGGATGGTGTGGTGCCATGAGGCCTTCCAGTAGGAGTGTTAGGTTAGGGCTCTGGTCGGGCCGAGTCTTCTGAGGGGGTCTTTGGTCACCCACAGTGTCTGCACAGCAGCCCTTCCTGCGCCCAACAAGTACAGAAAATGAACTCAATGAGCAGCTCAAATTAAAATTCACAATGAAATGCTTGTCTTGTTTGCCCCCACTGAGTATAAAAGCCAGTCAAACCAGAGCAGAGACCACTCAGCATGGGAGTGGCTCATGGGGCTGGCTAGCTAGCAGCTAGGTGGTCTCACAGTCTCTGCCTCCAGTCCATTGCCCCTGTCATGTCAACTGCCACTGCAATTTTGATCTTTCGGGAAGTCCACATGGGTCCTCAGACTGCCCAGGGGGGATTGTGTCGAGCCCCTACTATGACCACATGGCCAAACGCAGCTCTGTGCCCACCAGTAAATGAACTAAACACACCGCCATTGCAGCCCTGAGGAGATGTGCCTTCCCACTCAGTGGTGCCGGGCAGCAATGCCAGCACAAGAGTGAGACAGACCACACTTCCTTCAGCAGCCTCCAGTTTCTAGAAGGGACCACCTAAAGAAGGCATGACACCACCTCACCTAAAGTCAAGAAGCCCAAGTGCCTCCGTCGATGACAACTGACTACTGGTGCCCACTGAAGTCCAGTGATGTTCGTGACCATCAGGGTGGAGAGGCTGGCTCACTTCATCCCTGGCACACGGCTGCCTGCTGCTACCCAGGGATATGTGCCAGACACATTCTAGACAGGCTAACAGGATTGTTGAAGACCACTTCTCATGCACGGGGGTCATACGGCCACTCTCGCTGACTACTGTCGGTCTTTGTCCTGCTGTCACTAGCCCAATGGAGACACCTCATCGAACTGTGGGTACGAGTCAAGAAAGTTGAGAGGATTTAGCTACGACCCCCTTGCCATCCCAAAGGCGAATAGAGCAGGTTGGCATTCAATGTCACGAGTATACAAAAACGAAGGCCATCTGGACTCGGCTGATCCGCCTCTTCTATTGTTCACCGTCAGCCAGATGCATGCGATCGGCTTGAAGTGTGTAGATCTGCGCTTGCTTGTCACCATTCACGCGCACTCCCAGCTCAGGCGATTTAACGGGGTGGGATTGTTTGGCGTTTCCATGCCCTTCATTCGTTTACTAATCCATTCGTTCTCTCCCTTGCGCAGTTTGGCGGTGGCGTAAACGAAAACATTGAGACGGATGCGCCCCAAAACAAGAACGTCACAAAAGGGGCGGGGCTCGTCTCATATAACAGGTCACTTTTCTAGAGCCCCTTGAACCCGTGTCATAGCGGAATGGCATCCCCTCCTGCACACCGTGGGCTCCTTTCTGTATCCCTCTCTTATTATCTGCAGCACGAGAACACAACTGAGGCGAAGTGGCAGACGGACCGGAGGGGGGGGCTTAATGGGGGTCTCCGCAGCTGCGCACTGACAGACTCGTTGGAAATTCCCCAGGGTGTCAAGACGTAGCTCCACAGCCGCCAACTGCAACCCGCCCAGCGCTTCTTTCCTCCCGTCCCCTCGTCCGGCTTTTTTTTTTTCTTTGTTTGTGTCAACTGAAATCCCGGCATCCTGCAGACCGGCTGGTCGCCGCAGTGTTACGTAGCCCTCGGCCGCCACTAGGGGGCAGCGGTCGGACTTCAGCTGAACAGACACGACTGGGAGATGGCAAACGGAACCGGTGAGGAGAACGCAAGATGATTTAGAAAGAGGGACGAGAGGAGAGCTCGCCAAAGGTAAGAACCGTGCGGGGTAGCGGGCAGCGGGCAACGTGCGGGAGGGCGGCGGGCTGGGCACAGCCCCGAAGATGCGGGGTGCGGAGCGCGCGTTCCGGCCGACCGAAAAATTGGAGACGCGCTGCGGCAGGAGGTGTGGCAAGGTGTATGCACCGCTTCGGCGACAGCGAGAGAGACCCCCTTCCCCGTCCCCCTCATCGAGTCAAGGCGTGGCACGGACCCTACCCGAGACCCTCGGAGACTGACGGCGGTGGGGACATGGGGGGCACACGCTGCTCGGCTCGTTCCCAAGCCGCCGTTACACCTCCATGAGGGTAGGTTAACCGGCGTAACGGGCATTCAGCACGCGTCCAGTACGCGCCCACCCTTTTGTATCGCAGGAAGGCCGCCCGAGCATCCCAAAGACAATAATAAAGCGGGGTGACAGTCGCCGCTTCAAGACGCTTTACTGCGTGACAGATGACATATCACCTCAGACGAGGGCCGAGCGCAGCGCAGACTACATGCGCAATGGTGGCCTCTGCGGCGTAAAGTGGAGGGGGCTCGTTCGGGTTCAAGTGCCAGCAGGAGGCTTGGGGGGTGGCAGCGTGCCACTCTCAGCATGGGCGCAGCTGGCCAGGTGCCTCGATTGTCAAGCTCCGTGGGGTCATCACGGGCCGAAATGGAAGTTGATTAAGCTGGGCAGCGGGGTATGCACTTTTGGGAGCTTTATTGGAGTAGAAAAGAAACCGCAAACATCCTGCCCGTCTGGCTACTCAGCTGGTGCCCCGGAACTCCTGGTCTTGTTTTCTGTTTGGCTGTGACGTCATGGTGTGTGGGAAAAACAGACTTTAAGCGGGCACTTAAACACGAGGCGAGGCTTTACATGCTGGCACAGTTGGCATCTCCCTTTTTAACTTCCAGTGAGGTGTGGTTGCATACTGGTGAAGCCCCATTTGCAGCCCTGGTGGAGTCTTCTTGTCTGGCTGTGCCGCAGACATGTGGCAATGCCCAATGAGTGTATGGAGGATGGCTGGCATTTTAAGGGCCTGGGGTTTAGACAAATAGCCTTGCACGGTCAGCTGTTGTTTATTTCATTTCCCTGATTTACAGTATTGACTTCCTCGGAGAAGCCCGCCGCCAGCTTCTAGAAGGTTAATGTCATGTGAACTTCTGGCCATTCTGCTGGGTGCCAACATGCTGGGCTCATGCATAGCTACAGAAGTCGTGCGATTGCTATGGCGAGCCCTCGGGCCTCGAATTATTTATAGCCCTGGCCTCTCCAAGTGGCACATTTTGTTATTAATAGGTGTGTCATCAGTGCAGCAGCTGGAGGCCACATCATGGACATGTCCCTCCTCCTCTGCCTGCTTTGCCAAAATGTCACTGGCGTCACTTTTGTGGGAGCAGTAAGTGAAAGAGAACTGGGAGTCGAGTGGTAGTGAAGGCCGGTTGGAGGCATACAGAGCCCTCCGAGCAGCTTTGGGATGACTTGACCCCTGGAGGTGTGTGCCAGCCTGAATCACAGAAGAGAAGAGGGACATGTGCCATTCGTTGGTGTGTAACAGGGACAGGGCCGGTGACACTCAGGTGACTGAGGCGAGTGACTCTAGAGATAAGCCTGACTGACCCCCTGGGGTTAAGAGGCAGTGACCACGAGGAGAACCAAGCAGAGAAAGTTGGGAGCATGATGGTCGGGATATAAGAAAAAAAACTTTATAGTGTTGTAATAAAAGAGGCAAAACTGCACAAAGGCTTGGGGTTTTCCGGCCCCGTATGCTGTACAGTTTGCAAAAAAAGAATTCATTTTTCCAGGTCAGTGTTCACACAAAGTACAACAGACAACAGGCATGTGGAGAGGGGAACATTTATGGAGAGGGACCGGACATTGCAGAATAGGATGCTGGGAAGGAACCGAGGTGCAGTATGGGAGTCATGACATCATCCTTGGTGGACCAGGGAAAATGCGGAAGTGAAGGTGCCTGGCTTAGGGAAAGTCGCGTGGATTATGGCGACGTTGTTCCTCTTCTGTGAAACGTTTAGTACCCGGTCTTCGTCCCCTGGCGTGATATGTTACACTGCTTATTGGGTCTCTCCGCGGCTCCCTATGCGCGCGTGTGTGACAGTGTATAGCGCCTTTCGAGTCTAAATAGCTTTCCAGAGCTCCTGGGCAGACGTGTCCGTATTGTGTGCCATGCAGGGCTGAGTGACTTCCTGAGGTCACAAAATCTAATGGAAGGAGGACAGTTTTGAGATTTGGAGCCACTAGGGGGCACACTACCGGCAAGAAAGACTGCTTGAAAGGCACTATATCAGTCAGTGCTTATATTAAAAAAAAGGTCTCTGTAAGAGAAAATGCCATTACCAGAGCCTAAAGAGGGTACACTGCCCACAAATGCAGATTGTGCATAAACAGGTGTTTGCATGAAAGGCGCTATATTAATCAGCGCTTATATTAAAATAAAAATAAAGGATTTCAAGAGCAAACACCATCACCAAAGCTGCTGGGGGGACACACTATGCAAAAACAGGCACTTGGATGAAAGGCGCTATATCAGTCAGTGCTTACAATAATTAAAATAGGATCTTTTTAACTGTAAGGAGCATTACCATAACCACTAGGGGGCACACTACCTGCAAGAAAGACTGCTGTACAGGCACTATATCAGTCAATGGTCAAATTTAAATAAAAAAGGATCTCTTTGAGAGAAAGCACCATTACCAGAGCCTAAAGAGGGCACACAGCCCACAAATGCAGATTGTGCATAAGCAGGAGTTTGCATGAAAGGCGCTATATTGGTCAGCTCTTATATTTAATAAAAAAAAAGGGATTTCAAGAGCAAACACCATCACCAATACCGCTTGGGGGGTCAAACTACACAAAAACAGGCACTTGGATGAAAGGCGCCATATCAATCAGTGCTTACAATAATTAAAAACGGACCTTTAAATTGTACGTAGCATTACCATAACCACTAGGGGGCACACTACCTGCAAGAATGATTACAAAAACAAAAAAAAAATCCTCAGGGGCTGTGATGAAAGGCGCTATATCAATCAGTGTTTATATTATTGAGGACTCTCAACAGCAAACAAGCACCGTTACTTTAGCCATTGGGGCACATGGCCTGCAAAATTAGATTAGAGGCTTGGATGAAAGGCGCTATATTGTGCAGTCCTTTTCACAGCGGGCATCATTATCTTAGCCACTGGGGGCCTACTACCTTAAAGTAGATTACACAAAAAACAGTTGCTTGGATGAAAGGCACTTTATCAGAAGAAAGTATCTTTAATAACACGCACCATTACTAGAAGCTGAAGATGGCACACAGCTTACAAAACAGGTGCTTGGACAAAAGGCGCTATATCAATCGGACAAACACATTTTTAAGGGCTAGCACCATTACGATTAGGAGGCACATTGCCTGTTAAGTTTAAAGGCTTGAATGAAAGGCACTATATAGGCCAAGATACTACTGCATGTAAGCCACTTTGTATTAAATGTTTATATTATGTCGTCCTTTTTCAGCAAGCCTCATTATCTTAGCCACTAGGGGGCACTAGGCCTGTAAAGCAGGTTACACAAAACTGGTGCTCGAATGAAAGGCACTATATTAGTCAACGTTTGTATAACTTACTATTGTTACCTGAGCTTTAAGAGGGCACACTGCTCACAATAGTAGATTGGATGAAAGGCGCTATATCAACCTCAAAATGGCTCCCTGGTTTCTGCACAATGGCTGACCCTGCATTTTGACATCTAAAGGTCAATATTAACTTATATTATAAAAAAAATAATAATAATTAGAGCAAGCACCATTACCATAGCCACTAGGGGGCACACTGCCTGTTAAAGCAGATAACAAAGAAAACTTAAAGGCTTAGAAGAAAGACACTATATAGGCCAAGATACTACTGTATATACTGTAGACCACTATAAAGGGAATGCTTATGTTATATAGTATTTGTTACAGCACCGTCTTAGCCACTAGGGGGCACATGGCCTGCCAAGCAGATTATACAGGAACAGGCGCTTTACTGAAAGGCACTATATCAGTCAGTGTTTATAGTAAAAAGGGTCTTTAATAGCAAGCACCCTTATCAGAGACTCAAGGTGGCACACAGAATGCAAAAGCAGATTGCACAAAAATGGCTGCCAGGATAAAAGATGCTATATGTGGCTCAGTGTTTCATCTTTAAAAAGAACCTTTAACAGTACCGTAGCCACTAGGGGGCACAATACCAGCAAGAAACATTGCCAAAGGGAAAAAAAAAAAAAAAACAACAACTCAGTGATTGGCATGAAAGGTGCCATATCTGTCAGTGGGACCTTTGACAGCAAACAAGCCACTAGGGGGCACTCTTCCTGGAAAGTAGATTACAACTTATTTAAAAGATGAAGATTTAAAGACGCCATATAGGCAGTGTTTATATTATATAGAACTTTTCCGAGTAAGCATCGTTTTCTTAACCACTAGGGGGCACGCTGCCCGCAAAAGCAAAGATAAGAAGGACATTTAAAGGCTTGGATGAAAGGCACTATATAGGTCACATGTTTACATGATAGAGCACCTATCACGGCAAGCGTTACTATCTTAGCCACTAGGGGGTGCACTTCCTGCTAAGTAGATTAAACAAAAACAGGTGCCAGGATTAAAGGCGCTATATCAGTCAGTGTTTGTATTAATCATACCCCTGAGAGCAAGCACAATCCCCTTGGCCCCTAGGAGGGGCACGTGGCCTGCAAAGAAGATTGTGATGCACGGATGAAAGGCGCTATATCAGGCAGCGCTCAGATTTTATTGCACCTTTCACAGCGGGCACAGTTAGAAGTGGTTTAAGACTGAACATGTCCAGCCGTCCACTTTCTGAAATGGTGTCATTCAAATCAAGGGGCACATTTGTGCCCAAGAAGACTGAACACTCCACGCAGCTTTCATTTTAGATTTGCTGTTGTCTCCAGCGTGGGTCTGAGCGAGCTGAGCAGTTTGTTTAAATGACGCTCTGAGGTGGCGTCACCTTGCGTTGTCATTTCTGGTCCGAAGCCACAAGGGGGCCACTGCGTGTGTCCCAGTCCTTCGATGACAGGCTTTTGTTGGTGACAGCTTTGACCTTCTTGCCTTCGTTGCCCACCTCACTCGACTTTTCTTTTGTTTTACCCCCTAAAACCTTCAAATCCCCCCCTTCAGATCTGTCTACCCTTTTTTTCTGTTTTAAGAACAGGACATTTTATCATTAAACGTGTCAAAGGCGCTGCAGCAACATGGACTGTGATGGCTAAGGAGCTGCAGGTCCCCCCTTGGGAGACCCAGGGTGGGTTTTTGGACCACTTTTTGAGTTACAGCTGAGCTCTTTTGGTCCAGGACAGCCTTTATTGTTTCTCATTTGGGTGGGGGGGTAAAAAAAAAAAAAAACCTCTCTAGTGGGCTACAGCAACTTTCAGGGGCACCGAAGTGTGTTGTGCGGGCGATGTGGGCAGGAAGCGCCTGGGGGGCACAAACTCTTTCCCATTCATTTCTTGTGTCCTCTTATTCCCAGAAGGTCCTGCAGGGATGTTGTTTACTGGTTTGTCAAACTGGGAAAATTGGATAATTCGAATGTTGCTGTGGCAGCCCCTCGGACACAAAGGTCCTTTGAATGGTGGGCTCGTGTAGCTGACGTCTTGAATTAGAATAACACAACAAGGTGGTGGGACGCAGCCGTCACGGGACAGGCTCCGATTGTTCTCTCATTGATACATACACCTAACTAGTGGGGGTCCGCAACTAAGAGACGAAGGACGGGGCAGCCACGAGAGCCCACCTTGTGTGTCTGGGCTGCTGTGTTACGTGTTTGGGTCACTTGGAGTAGAAGGACTCCATTGCTGAGCCCCCAGGTGGCTTCTCTCTGAATTTGTCATTAATTCCCAGGGGGCAGTAGTGGAGTCTGCGCATAGTGAAGTCACAGCGCTTATGTGGGCGAGGGGGTACCTCAGTGGCAGAAGCCCTGACTTGTCTACTGGGCACACGACTGCTGGCGATTCCTAGAAATACAAACCCACGGGCTGAAGGTGCCATATAACGCTGCGGTTTGGCGTCTATCCTCCCACACAGCATGAAAAAAAACAAAAGTTTAGGGGTCTACCCTGACTCCCAACGAAAAGCGGTTAGGGTTTTGTATCCGCCGATCCGAATAGGAAATGCGCTGGAAGTCACGACCCTCGTGAACCACGCCCCTAGTAACGCAGGACGCGTCCCTAACGACAGATTCAAAACCGACGGCGAAAGTCAAGTCAAGTCAAGACCCCCCAAATTATAACTCTGATCAGGACAGTTGTTAGTGTGAAAAGCAGGGCACCCCCTCACGACCGTGCATGTCATGTTTCGGTCAGCATGCGTACCCCCCCGTCCAGCTGGCTGGCTGGCCTCCCCAGTTGTGTTTCTTGTTTGATTTGTTTAATTTGGGGTCCCGTATTTGTATCTTTGATTTATTATGTACGTTTGTCATTCTGTTTGTTTGTTTGTAGGTGAATGCGGCCGTGATTACAGCCCGTGTGTTTAGTGGGTGGTTCCCCAAGGGGTGGGGCCACCTGTCAATCACTCCCACCAGGGGCCGCCCTCCACCCTATTTATGGGTGGGCCTTCTGTAGTTCCTGGCGTTGAGGAGTGGAGACTTTGGGGACGATTTCTATCTTTGCCTTTTCTGGATATTTGAACCTGTGCTCGGTTTTTGACTGCGCCTCACGATTTAATTTTGAGATTTTGGTTTGCTGTGTGTTACTTTACCTTTTAGACAGTTCCTTCATGCCCTTTGGTTAAAACAAAGCTTTTATTTTATAAAGACTTTATAAGACCTTTTTTTGGGTTTCTAATTGGGGTTTTCGACAGTGTTTTCCCCCTCTAGTGGGCAACATTTGAAAGTGTTTTGGTACCTGTGCTTTCAGGAATCCCCAGTTCATGACATGGGTGTCCAAGATTTTGGATACAAACTTACAGTTGTTATTTTCTGTAGTCTCAAACGTGACAAAAGTGGGGGGATCGTCACAAGGCAGGCCTGGACCTTCACTACCAGCAGCCGAGCCAACTACTAACAGCAGGGCCCAGCAATGGGGCTTACCGCTTCTTCAAGTTCAGAATCCTCTTGTGTTCCATAATGAATCCAGTTTTCCTTACAAGAGGGAGAAATCGTGAAAACTCAGGCGTGTCTTCATCTTCTTTTATGAAACAGAGGAGTCACAAAGGGTGCTCAGGAGAGCTGACATTCCATCCAAAGGAGATCAGGAGCAACGCTCAGTTCAATATACGAAATCCACAAATTGGAACAGCTGATCCAAATGACGATAAAAAGGAAAAACGGGGCAGAATGCACAGCGGTGGACGGAGAATGAGGGGGCAGTCATGAGAGTCCATGTTGTGTGGGCCGTCTGCCCGGGCCTCCCTTTAAAGTATTCGGTGTGGGGGGGTCGTGTTGAAGAGAAGGACCGCTGACGACGTTTGGCGCGGGTGACGACTCTAGTGGTCTGAACTGCTGATCTTCTACTTGAAATCGACAGCGATGTGGTCTCCTTTGCCGACTTATAATTGTTAGAATTGGATGTTTGTTTCATTGTTTTATGTGCTCGTCTTCATCGTTTTGGAAGATCAGAGAGTCGTCTCGCGGTTGTTTTGGTCGCTGGTCTCGATTCTGAACACACTTTTCTATTATTTGGTGTACTTTCTTCTCTTTTGTTGTGCTAATTCAGGCTCCCGTCATTACAGTGGCGTCCCAAGTGGTCAGGGGCGTGTCCTCCGAGGTCGTGACCTGCGGGAAATGATGTGCCAGGTGAAAAGGTCATCCCAGGGAATTCTTCCTCATGCAATCCAAACACCCTTCTTGCTTTTCAAATTAAATCAAATTCTTTGACTCTCTCTTCATTTGGTTTTGTTACCGATTTTTGGACTTTGGCTTTTTGTCTCACGTTTTGGTTTGGGTCCAGAACATAAAAAATGTGACAAACAAGAGGCCACCATTCAGTCCATTTGTCACTCGTTGCTTTAGCTCAGAGCTCAGCTGTGCCCACATCTCAACCAGGTTCTTCTTAAAGGCCATCAAGGCTTGTGCTTCATCTCCATGACTCAGTAGTTTGTTCATTCATCTAGCCCCACGCCCACTAAGCTGCCACTCAATATTTATCCACACCCACCTGCTGTTTCTCATGCATGTAGCCCTGCCCAATCAGCGTAGACTTATTCATCTAGCTCCACCCACTCACCTACCACTCACTTTTTATCCACACCCACCTGCTGTTTCTCATGCATGTAGCCCTGCCCAATCAGTTTAGACTTATTCATCTAGCCCCACCCACTAAGCTGCCACTCAATATTTATCTACACCCACCTGCTGTTTCTCATGCATGTAGCCCTGCCCAATCAGCTTAGACTTATTCATCTAGCTCCACCCACTCACCTACCACTCACTTTTTATCCACACCCACCTGCTGTTTCTCATGCATGTAGCCCTGCCCAATCAGCTTAGACTTATTCATCTAGCCCCACCCACTAAGCTGCCACTCAATATTTATCCACACCCACCTGCTGTTTCTCATGCATGTACCCCTGCCCAATCAGCTGAGACTTAAGCATCTTGCCCCGCCCAGACTGCTGCCACTCAAGAACGTAACAAATTTGCAAATGAGGGGAGACCTTTCAGTCCATTTGTCACTCGTTGCTTTAGCTCATAGCTCAGCTGTCCCCATATCTCCTCCAGATTCTTAATTCTTAAATGTTCTCAAGGTTTCTTCTTCGACCCCACAGCTTGGTAGTTTGTTCATTCGCTTAGCCTTGTCCAATCAGCTGCCACTCAGGCTTTTTGCCACACCCAGCCTGCTGCCACTCAAGTTCCTAACCTTGCCTAAATAGCCAGCTGAGACTAAAGTATCTAGCCCCGCCCAAACTACGGCCACTCAAGTGCCAAGCTCCATCCAAAAACATAAGACGAGATGAAATTTGATGACCGTGAGGTCTGCTTCAACTCCATGATTTTGCAGTTTGTTTATACATTTAGCCCCAACCAATCTGGAGCCACTCAAGCATTTGGCCACACCCAGGCTGCTGCCACTCATGTATTTAGCTCCTCCCAGCCTGCTGCTAGTCAAGTGTCCAGTCCCAACCAGCCTGCAGCTACACAAGAACATCAAAACATGAGAAATCTGATGAACGAGAGGAGACCATTCAGTCCTCTTATCTGTTGAGCTAATGCAGTAGCTACAGTAACTGTGCCCACATCTCAACCACGTTCAACATAAAGGCCATCAAGGCTTGTGCTTCATCTCCATGACTCAGTAGTTTGTTCATTCGTCTAGCCCCGCCTACCAAGCTGCCACTCAAGCAATTATCCGCACCCCACCTGCTGCTACCCTGCCCAATCAGCTGAGACTTAAGCATCTTGCCCCACCCAGACTGCTGTCACTCATGGACATAACAAATTTACCAAATGAGGGGAGACTTTTGAGTCCATTTGTCACTCGCTTGTTTAGCTCAAAGTTAAAATGTCCCCATTTCTCCTTCAGATTCTTCTTAAAGGTTCTCAAGATTTCTGCTTCAACTCCATGACTCAGTAGATTGTGTGTTCCTCTAGCTCCGCCCACTCACCTGCCATTCAAACATTTGGCCACACCCACCTGCTGCTTCTCAGGCTTGTAGCCCTGCCCAGTGAATAGAAATGAGTCTTTAATCTCGTTTGACATTTGGGACAACAAGAGACAACTGACCAGAAGATCTAAGCACACTGGATGGCTGGTGTAAAACACACAGTTCAGATAAATCGGCAGGAGCGAGTCCATGTAAAGATTTAAAAACTAGCAACACGATTTTAAAATCAGTTCACAAACTGACAGGCAGCAGCCAGTGTAAAGAAGCTCATATTGGAGAAACAGAGTCAGACTTTCTTGCCCCAACCCGAAAGCGAGCGGCAGCATTCTGGACCAACTGTAACCTGCGTATCAGAGATTTGCTAATCCCAGAATACAGCGAGTTGCAGTAATCGAGGCGAGAGAAGATAAAAGCAGGAGTAGATTTCTCAAGATCTTTAGAAGATAAAAAAAAGGCTCGATCTCACCTAATAGACAAAGTTGGAAAAAGCAACTCCTGAGTACAGAATTAACTTGTTGCTCAAAAGAGAGGCTACTGTCAAAGATAACACCAGGATTACGGACTTGACAGAGAAAGAGCCGAGAAGTCCGAGACCAGTTTGGGTTTAGCTGGTGGACCCGCTATAAGCACCACTGTTTTATTTTGATTAGCCATTGTGACAGATAGGAGTCGCTGTTGACCCCTGAACCCTCGGACAAACACGTCAGACACCAGGCAAAAGTATCAGAAATGAATTTAATATTTCTAATAATGTGCACAAAGCACCTCCACTGCCTCGATACTCCATATGAGAATCACAATAATCTCAATCCTCCTCTCCTCCCAGCAGCTCCGTCACCCTTCCTCCCAACTCCGGCTCAGTCCCACAGTCCTTTTATATTCCTTTCCCTCAGTCAGATTAAAATCTTCTTTTCTTCAGCCCGGAAGCATTTCATTCCTTCCGTCCCCGTGATTAGGGGGCTATAATGAAAACACTCGTGCCTCCCTGCAGCGACCCCACGGTATCCAGCTGAACTCCAATGTCCAGGATGCCCTGCTGGAATTTGGGGCACCTCCATGTTGCAGGGAGGACTCCACCTAGTGGCCTGATGGTGTTGGCCGGGATAAGCAGCCGGCCATATGTCACACCATCCAGGATCTGAGTTCAGACAGAGTGTTGTGGAGTTGATTCACTGCAGAGCTGCCGACGGGAATATAAACTCGAGTGTCATCAGCATAGCAGTGAAAAGAAATGTTACACTTCCTAAAAAGAGCTCCAATATGGTGAAGGCATCTAGAGAATAAGACAGGACCCAAAATGGATCACCACATTTAAGAGGAGCAGTAGACGAAAAAGAGGAATTTAAAGTCACTGAAAGTGTCCACCAGTTAGATGCCACCTGAACCAGTTAAGAGCGGCCCCTTTAAGACCAACAAGACGTTCGAGCCGCATCAGTAACATCTCGCGGTCAGTGGTGTCAAAGGCAGCGGACAGGCCAAGGAGGACAGGGACTGCAGCGCCACCTGAGTCAGTGACAATAGAGATGTCATTGAATACGTTCAGGAGGGCCGTCTCAACACCATGGTAACAACGAAAGCCAGATTGGTAGATCTCAAAGAAATTATTGGAGTTTAGGTGATCGACCAATTGATTATAGATGATTCTTTTTAATATTTTAGCCAGAAATGGCAATTGGGAAATTGGGCGAAAATTCGCTAAAACTCCAGGATCTAATCCTGCCTTTTTCAGACGGGGACGCACCGCAGCGTGTTTAAAAAACGAGGGCACAACCACAGCACTAATAGAATCGTTGATAATGGGCCCAACACATCAAAGGCTTCCACTACGAGGTGTGGTGGTCAGGGCCGATCCTGGGTGCCAATGTGGTTTCGCCGTCCTACGTACCTATTTTCTATTATGATATGACGGATGTTACTATTCCATGTACTACTTCAAACAGGATTAAGACGGTGTTAGGTGCTGTACTTCATAATCAGCCGCAGGTCGTCCCAAGTGTGATAAGCTCGTACTAGGAAGTGCAGACGTTTTTGGATGAAAAGCTCCCTGTAGACTTTTCCTCTCTTCTAGCTTCTTTACTCTATTTTGCTTGTAGTGCCACCCGCTTTCACGTTTTGTCTTTCTCTCGGACATTCTACAAAATAGAAGAGCTAATTCAAATATAATAATAATAATTTGGTAATAATCTTGGGCCTAATTCACACAAGTGACATATACACACTAATGTCATGTCAGTGTGCATTGGGCAATAAGTAAACATGTAAAAGTGTGTAATTTTTATTATTATAATAATAATATATATTATATATAATAATAATAATATATAATAATAATAATAATAATAATATATATTAATATTATTTATTGTATTTTATTAACACTTTGAGCCCCACGTGTGCCACCGCTGGTCATTTTAAATGTAAGAATACACTGCCGGTGAAAACGTGGGCTCAAAGTGTTATGTCCAGAATTGAACCCTGCGTTTCTTTAAGAGTTTGTACATATTTTTTTACTAAAAGACAAGGCAGGATGGGTATAAAATAGGGTGTGGTGAACTGAGGGTTTGTGGGAAAAAGAAGGTTGGAAATAAGAAAACATTTGGGCAAAACCCGTGTGTGCGAGTTTTGTGTCTGGATACAACATTTTGGCGACGAGGATGGGATGAGTTCACGTTACCACCTCCTAACCCGTTGCTGACCTTCCCAGGAGAGCCTACGCTGCCCTGGCAGAGATGGATCGAGTCGTTCGAACTATATTCGGTAGCCCTTGATGTTCAGGATATGGCGGAGGTTAGGAAGAGGGCTTTGTTGTTGCACTGTTTGGGAGTAGAGGGACAGCGCATTTTCTCCACGTTGCAACCGGACGCACCTACGTATGCAGCAGCGAAGGCAGCATTAGCAGGGCCGTTTGAAGGAATTTGGGGGCCCCAAGCAAAATGGACATGGAGGCCCCCCCCGCACGCACGCACGCAAAGGAACCACAGCATAGCCATACAGTACATATTTCTGCTAGCCTACCTGCTGCAAAATTGCACCATTTGTACAAGACAAGTCGAGCTATTTTATGTGTGTAATTTATCACTTACCACTGTCTTGTTTTTTCTTATCCTCCTCTTCCTTTCTCTTCTTTCTTTTTGGTTTCCTGAAGCATAATTCCGCTTCCTGACCGCCGAGGAAGTTTTGTATTTTGCCGGCAGCAGAGATTGCGTGGTTGGCTGGCTGCTGTCAGCGAGGGGGGCCCCTTGAGGGGGATCCCGATAACAGTGTCATTGCACTTTACTGCATTCACTATCAATGGGGCGCTCACACAGTTTGTCGCTGCATTTTATTCTTAACCAGTCATTGTCTTGGGGCCCCAAGCAATTGCTTGGTTTGCCTGCCTTGTCGCGACGGGCCTGAGCATTAGCGGCAAATTTCCAGCTCTGGTCGCAGCGTCCTTATGCATCGTTTTCGAGCACAACAGCCGGGTGAGTCGATAACTCAGTACGTCTCTGCTTTACATGAACTGGCGCGGCATTGTAATTTTGGAACCCTGCAAAATGAAATGATCCGCGATCAAATCATTGAGAAAACCAATTGCAATCAGCTGCGCGCCAGGTTACTGCTTGAACCCGATGACCTCACACTAGAGAACGGTGTCACTAGGAAAACAGACAGAAAGCGCTGTCGCGGATGCGCAAAAGTTTGCAAGGAGCGCACGCGGAGACTTCCAATCAAATCCCTGTGCACAAAGTCACAGCTGCGGCTACATCGCAACGTTGTTCAAACCGTGGGTCAAATCAGCATAATACGAGGGCAGCCACAAGGCCAGCGATGCCGCCGCTGTAACAAACTTAATCATTTCGCACGCTGGTGCCGGTCACGTGAGCCTGCACGGGAGTATCGTCGTGCCCACTCGCCAGAACCTATAAATTGGGTGCAGTGGGACACACCGTTCTTAAAACACTGCATCTGCATGGTGGGTGGGGTGGAAATCCCACTCCTACTAGATACTGGTGCCAGAGTGTCTCTTTTAAATAAAGCCATGTTCTCATGTACCTGTTAAACCTGCAGCTGTACAACTCACTGGCTATGACCAGTCTCCTATAAATGTCCTGGGTACAGTTACTTAGATAGATAGATAGATAGATAATGTGAAAGGCACTATATGATAGATAGATAGATAGATAGATAGATAGATAGATAGATAGATAGGAAAGGCACTATATAATAGATAGATAGATAGATAGATAGATAGATAGATAGATAGATAGTGTGAAAGGCACTATATGATAGATAGATAGATAGATAGATAGATAGATAGATAGATAGATAGATAGTGTGAAAGGCACTATATGATAGATAGATAGATAGATAGATAGATAGATGTGAAAGGCACTATATGATAGATAGATAGATAGATAGATAGATAGATAGATAGATACTTTATTAATCCCAAGGGAAATTCACATAATCCAGCAGCAGTATACTGATACAAAGAAACAATATTAAATTAAATAGTAATAAAATGAAAAAAATTAAAATAAAATTAATGTTCGCATTTACTCCCCCGGGTGGAATTGAAGAGTCGCATAGTGTGGGGTCTCCTCAGTCTGTCACTGAAGCTACTCCTCTGTCTGGAGATGATCCTGTTCAGTGGATGCAGTGGATTCTTCATGACTAACAGGAGTTTGCTTAATGCCTGTCGCTCTGCCACAGAGCTCTGCAACTTTAATCCTACAATAGAGCCTGCCTTCCTCACCAGTTTGTCCATGCGTGAGGCGTCCCTCTTCTTTATGCTGCCACCCCAGCACACCACGCGTAGAAGAGGGCACTCGCCACAACCGTCTGGTAGAACATCTGCAGCATCTTACTGCAGATGTTGAAGGACGCCAACCTTCTCAGAAAGTATAGTCGTCTCTGTCCTCTCTTGCACAGACCATCAGTATTGGCAGTCCAGTCCAATTTGTCATCCAGCTGCACTCCCAGGTATTTATAGGTCTGCACCCTCTGGACAGTCACCTCTGATGATCACGGGGTCCATGAGGGGCCTGGGCCTCCTAAAATCCACCACGAGCTCCTTGGTTTTGCTGGTGTTAAGGTGTAGGTGGTTTGAGTTGCACCATTTAACAAAGTCTTTGATTAACTTTCTGTACTCCTCCTCCTGCCCACTCCTGATGCAGCCCTTGACTGTGAGTTACAAAGATAGGACCACTCCAGCAGTGTCTGTCCACATCACAACAGGTGGAGCTAACATCATGGGGCTCGATCTTTTCCTTGCTTTAAGCTTTACAGTATCAGACTCTGAAGTTGTGGACTCCTGGCTACAGAGGTTTCCAGCCTTATTCTCAGGTCTTGGCTGCATCACTGGTTTTGTCCACAAGCCGACGATTAACCCAGAAGTGATTCAGCCCCTTCGTCGAATTCCGCTGGCACTACATGAGGAGGTCTCTGCGGAGTTGGAAAGGTTGCAGGAGGCTGGCCTCATTGAGCCAGTTGATGCTTCACCTCGGATATCAAACCTTGTTATTGCACAGAAAAGAATGGCAAAATTCGTTTGTGTGTGGATTTGAGGGAAGTGAATAAAGCCATAATTCCACATCAACAGAGGAGCTCACCACGCAGTTCCAGGGCTCAGCCGTTTTCACTAACTTGGACCTGGCACAGGGTGATTTACAGGTGCCATTACGTGCTGCTTGTCGGGATTCGACTGCTTTTGTTTCTCACTTGGGCGTTTTCAGGTTCACACGGATGGCTTTTGGATTAAGCTCAGCTCCAAGCTGTTTCCAAAAGATCATGTCACTACTACTGGCAAACATTCCTGGTGTGTCGATATCCTTAGATGAAATTGTGGTGCGGCGCCACACAAGAACAACATGATATTCGTTGGCAGCAGGTACTGCACCGACTGGAGCAAAACCAGACCACCTTAAATGTTGAAAAGTGTATTTTTAACGCTCCAGAAATTGACTTTGTGGGGCACAAACTTACGCGCAATGGCATCCAGCCCTTGCTGTCTAATGTGGATGCTATACTGGCCTTGCGGAGCCTAAATCAACTACTGAGTTGGCCTCATTTTTGGGTATGGCGAACTACTACCTTCGTTTTCTACCACATTATGCTGACACAACGGCACCATTGAGGCGCTTTTGAAAAAGGATGCCACACGGGTTTGGACTGCTGCTTGTACACCGGCACTTCATGACATCAAACAACAGCTCACAAGGCCACCGACACTAGCCGCCCCCACTCTGGTCACATGTGGTGCCTCAGCTGTGGCATCGGGCTCTTCTATCCCAGATAGTTGATGGTGTGGAGCGCCCAGTTGCTTTTGCCTCCCGTGCCCTCACAGAAGCTGAACAGAAGTACTCTGTGGGAGAGAGAAGCGCCGGCTTGCTTGTGGGCCTGTGAATGTTGGCATATTTATCTTTATGGCGGCATTTTACCTTGCGCACTGACCACCAGGCATTAACCGCTCTTCTGGGCAAGGGGGGTTCAGGTCACAAGCCACTCCGGCTCCTCCGGTGGGCAGATCAGTTAAACCAGTACAACTTTAAACTACAGTTCACACCTGGCTATGAAAATACAGTTGCTGGGCTGTTTCCGTTTCCCTGCCTGTGGCTGTGGTCTCAGAGGACGAGAGCGCCGGATTCACATGCTGCAGGAAGCACTTAAGGGCACAGTAGCCATGGAGGAACTACGTCAGGCCTCCTGTGGTCTGATACGAAAAGATATTGTGGAGGGATGGCCAAAAGTTGTGGAGCCAGCACTTCTTCCCTTTATCGAGTGCGAGATGAACTTTCTTGTAGGGACGAAGTATGTGTAGCAAGGGGCCACCGAACCTTAATTCCTGAATCTCTCCGGGCAGGAGTACTCCACATGGCCCATCATGAGGGCCATTTGGGAATTGTGAAAGTAAAACAACGCTGCAGGGACACGGTCTGGTGGCCAAACATTGACCGTGATGTGGAACTGCTGGTGAAAGACTGCTCAGTGTGTTTAGCGAGTGGCAAGACAACGAGGCCCACGCCAGCTCCTTTGAGACCTGCGGCATGGCCGCCATCCCCTTGGGAACACTTAGAAATAGATATTTGTGGGGAACTCCATGGGGCTGCGGCTCGTGCAAGGTACCTTTGGTAGTGCATGACTTGTATTCAAAATGGCCTGAGGCCATCATGCTGAGCTCCACCACAACACACTCTATCAGATGCTCCCTAAGCCACCTGTTCAGTCAGTGGGGTTTGCCAAGTGTTATTACAACAGACAACGGACCCCAGTTTTCATCAGCAGAGTTTACTTCTTTTCTCAAAGAGAATGGTATTAAGCACATCAGAACAGTAGTGTACCACCCTGAAGCTTATAGTGGGGTGGTACACCTGAACCGTAGACTGGAAGAGGGCATCAGAGCATACTTAATGGAAGGAAGGATTTTTGATGAAGCTCTCCATCTAACTCTGTTGCACACACGAACTTCCCTGCATGCTACTACAGGTGTCTCCCTGCTCCTTTAATGATAGGCCGAGAACTAAAATTCAAATTTAACATGACTAGCACCAAAATCCAAACCTGGTTATGGGGCACAGATGCCCACAAAAGCAGCTCAAAAGGTCCTACAGTCACAGTATGACAGGGCCAAACATGCAAAGTCACCCAGACTGGCTGTTTCAGATTGGGTAAGGGTAAAGCATGCAAATCGCAAGAACAACCTACGGTCTTACTGGTCAGATCGCATTCAAATTTTAAGGCAACTGGGTCCTTCCACTTTCCAGCTTACAGATGGGTCACGTTGGCATGCTAATCGTCTTTGTGCAGTGCCAGCACTACACTTTCGGAGACTTCGGTCCTCACTTGGCAGTGCCCCACAACAGAAGCTACATCTTTGGGGTTACCTTTCCTGTTTCTTCACAAACTTATCATCGACCGCAAAGGGCACGGGTTCCCCGCATTGGCTCAGTGATTATGTAACGGAAGGTTAAGAAGGAAAAGGGGAAATGTTATGTCCAGAATTGAACCCTGCGTTTCTTTAAAAGTTTGTACATAGTTTTTACTAAAAGACAAGGCAGGATGGGTATAAAGAGGGTGTGGTGAACTGAGGGTTTGTGGGAAAAAGAAGGTTGGAAATAAGAAAACATTTGGGCAAAACCCGTGTGTGCCGAGTTTTTGTGTCTGGATACAGTTTACAATACAATACAATACAGTTTATTTTGTGTAGCCCAAAATCACACAGGAAGTGCCGCAATGGGCTTTAACAGGCCCTGCCTTTGACAGCCCCCAGCCTCGACTCTCTGAGAAGACAAGGAAAAACTCCCAATAAAACCTTGTAGGAAAATGGAAGAAACCTCGGAAAGGCAGTTCAAAGAGAGACCCCTTTCCAGGTAGGTTGGGCGTGCGTGGGTGTCAAAAGTAGGGGTCAATACAATACAATATACAGAACAGAACAATTCTTTAAGACAGCATAATAATAAAAATTTTAGAAGTACGGTTTAACAGTAGATGATGTGACATAATTAGGTTTGGATATTTTTAGAGTCCTGGAGACCTCATCCATCTAGCTGCCTCCCAATTTGGCCATGCCACGGCTGAAACGTGGCTCCGATGAAAGGACCCCTCTTTCCCATGATTCCTGTGATCCTCCATCAGGGATGACTTTACCACAGGCAGGCAAACAACTTGGCAGGTGGGCCTGGCACCAATTGCCACATTTGGGTACCGAGAACAGAAACCGAATAGGTGAGGGTTAGTATTCAAATATAATTATCATGTTACTTATGTTTTAGTGCTAATGACTAACAACAGAGATGCAGTCTGTACAGTTAATCAGCAGCTCTAGTCAGGGTGTGTTAAACTGAAGTGGTGAGATTTGAGAGCTTTGACCGAAGGGGCATCTCTTGTACTAGCAGTCAGACCACTCCACAGTTAAGAGGGGTCCTGCAACTAAAAGCTCGACCTCCCACTCTTATTTTATTAATCCTTGGAATCCTAAGCAGACCGGCATCTTGAGATCTTAATGTGCGCTCAGGTTTGTAAGTCATGATAAGTTCAGAGAAGTAAGACGGACCTCGCCATTTAATGCTTTATATGTTAAAAGGAGGATTTTGAAATCTGCCCTAAACTTAACTGGGAGCCAGTGTAAGGATTTAAGAACTGGACTGATGTGTTGGTATTTTCATGTTCTTGTAATAATTCTTGCAGCAGCATTTTGGATTAACTGGTGGCTGAATAAAGAACAGTTTGAACAGCCAGTGACCACCGCATTGCAGTAGTCAGTCCTACTAGAGATGAATGCATGAATTAATTTCTCACAATCCTGTTTATTTAGAAAGCGCCTTAATTTCCTAACATTTTTAAGATGGAAAAAACATGTTTTGGACGACTTTGTAATATGCGCTTTAAATGACATGCTAGAGTCAAAGATAACTCCTAGATTGCAGGCTGATACAACACAAAGTGATACGAAGTGTTAAAACAAATCTGTACATACTTTCTCAATGAAACAGCGTATCATAATCATAACGTACGTTTGTGGAGAACCACGAGTCCTGAGCCTTTGTGCAGTCCAAACAAATAGAAAGCCGGTTTATTTAATCGTTCTAAGCGACAGGTTTAGAGTGACAAACAGTCAATTCAGAGATCGCCGCAGCCCCGCTGTCTTTTGCCGCTTCTCTTGACTCGCAATCCCGTTGAGGAACGTACGCGTCTCACATGAAATCTATCGCCTTCGCGACGCAATATGCAAGTTGAACGTTGACTAAGGGACTACACACATTTAGAGGAGCGTGTCGTAAACACACGGTAAGCAAAGGAACCGTTCAGACAGAGCGTGCCGTTAGCCGGCGACCATCAAAGGCTTTTGCGCCCGCTCGCGCGAGCAAATCGCTGTGTATGTGGAGTCCCTAATAGGCATCAACTCATCGACTACAATACACGCCACACGCAACTTTGTCAAACGCCGCCGCTGCTAAAGTCGTCGGCCGCCCTCAGACTTTAAGATTCAAAGGCGGACAGCCGCCGGTCGCAGCGTCGCCGGCTGCTTCCCGGTCTCCTTAACGGCCGCCTTTGAGTTTGGCCGCCCACGTGCGGGGCACGTTTTTGCCCGTCGCCAGGATCGGCCCTGGTGGTGGTACAACATCAAGAGGACTGGGAGCCGAGAGCTGGTTCAAGGGTGTCAATAATTCTTTTTAACTGTGAAAGTGGGACAGGATCAAATGATTTGAATGCAATACCACGATTAACAGTAGGAAGTTCACTTCATAGCCAGTTTGAACAATGCCACGGCGGATTGTATTCGTTTTATTGATAAAGAATGAAAGAAACTACTCACATGAAAGAACAGTACTATTTAATCCCGTCACAGAATGGGGGTGAATGGCCGCATTACTTGAATTCAATAAGACCCTAGGATTCTTAGAACGACAGGAAACTAAATCAGTGAAGAAATCTTAACCTGGAAGTTGTCCTAAAAATCTGTTTAGAAACAATCAGACCGTCTCTTTTCCAACGCCGTTCCGCAGTTCCATGGCAGTGTCAGTTTTTGGTAAATGCAGTGTGTCTAAGCTCGGGGTGTGGTGCAGGTAAGTGGTAGCGAAGTGGAGGGGCTCCAGGGCGTGGGTGAGGCAATGGCTAAGTATTCACGTTCAGAGGTGTGCGGCAGCCAGTTACCTCATTAGTGGTCTGAGGTTTGTGCAAATGCAGTTTAAAAAGAGTCGCGCAGGAAGAAGATGGAGAGGCTTTGGAAGGAAATCAAGGGAAAGGACGAGCGAGGGAGCGAATGAAGGCGGAAGTGAGAAGGCAATGTGGTCGGGTTTGCGCCTGGATAGGAGCAAAGCCCTGACGCGCTTATAGGGATGTCCCCGCTGAGCAATTGTGTTGAAGCAGGGGCCGGGATCAAAGTCACTCGGGGGTCCAGAATGCGTCTAAAGGAAGTGTGAAGGACGACAGAAGTCCGACTTAATGTGATCTGGCGGACACTAGCGGAGGCTTGCAGGACGGCAGTTTGGAGAGAGAGAGTGAGTTGCTATGCCAGGATTAATGATGGCCACACAAGACCTGGTTTAATTAGTGCATTGTAACAATTGATTGTTTTCCAGCCTGCATTTTATCATTATTTATTGATTTAATGGCAATGCACAACTTGCACTTTGGGGTTTTAAAACTGCTGTTTGGAATTGTGAAGATGAGAGCACTTTGCACAATGTGACACCATGTCTTTTGTGTAAGTGTCCTCATTGCACTGGCGTATCTCAGCTTATGACTGTCGACGGTTTTAGGCTGCTGCCAACCTGGACCGTCACACCGCCGTCTGTTAAAATGACAATACAAGGCATATATCTTTGTTATATGCCATTTGGAATGGGATTTGCAGAAGCAAATTATTGTTTATGATGAATCATCTGTTGGAATGACAAAAGCACTGCATTTTATTGCTAAAATTGTTTGTGATGCAGCATTTGTTGGAATGGCTAAAGCAATGTGTAGCCCTGTTTTAAGCCATTTGGTATGGGATTGGAAAAGCTGTGTTAATGTTTATGATATGTTGGAATGACGAATGAAGTGTATTTTATTACTGTAAAATTTTGTAATGCACCATATGTTGGAATGACAAAAACAATGCATATACCACCTATATGATATTTGGTATGGGATTTATAAAAGTCACTGTTTGTGATCTGTCATGTGTTGAAATACCAAATACAATGCATATGTTTGTTGAATGCCATTTGGTATGGGGTTCATAAAAGCAGTGTTAGTGTTTATGATGCTCCATCTGTTGGAATGACAAATGCAGAGTATTTTATTACTGTCAATGTTTGCGATTCACCACATGTTGGAATTACACATGCAATGCATATACCACCTATATGATATTTGGTATGGGATTTATAAAAGTCACTGTTTGTGATCTGTCATGTGTTGAAATACCAAATACAATGCATATGTTTGTTGAATGCCATTTGGTATGGGGTTCATAAAAGCAGTGTTAATGTTTATGATGCTCCATCTGTTGGAATGACAAATGCAGAGTATTGTATTACTGTCAATGTTTGGGATGCACCACATGTTGGAATGACACATGCAATGCATACGTCTCTATTATGTGCCATTTGGTATGGGGTTCATAAAAGCAGTGTTAATGTTTGTGATGCTCCATCTGTTGGACATGGCAACTGGTCGGACACACAGATGCACAGATACTAGTCCTTTTAGTAAGGTGGAAAAAGTGGACACAAGCACATGCAGGGCACACTCTTATGAGGCTTTGAACCCGAAACCCGTGTCCATCATCTCAATAAGCCCATCGGTCTGCAGCCTCAGACTCTTTAGTACACCCGAGTCCAATATGGAGGAGCATCCGAGTCCACTGCCACCGGCAGTGGCCAGGGCCAGTCTGGTACCCAAAATGAACAGAAAACACCCATCTTCAGATTCAGCTAAATCAGCTAATTTGTAAAGGTGCTCAAAAAAGTGAGGATGGAATTCTAGAAGTTGGGCATCTGCTGATTGAAGAGGAGAAGAGAAACAGAACAGTTGGAGGGGACAAGGTTCAAGTCAAAATGGTGTCCCTGCCAGCGCTGTAAGCTCCTGGCACTGGTTGGCACTTAAGGCGATGGAAAACAAACAGCTGGGGACACTTGTGCGAAGGTGGCGAGGGTGAGGAGGTGTCAATGAGGGCACCATCTTGCTTTGCCAGGTTGGGCTCTCCTCATGATGAAAGGGAGCCATCGGTTGGATTCTTGCTTGCCAGTGCTCTGTTTGGGGGTCTTCTTTAGAGGTGCCAGTAGGGGACAGTAATTTCACGTTCCAGGAGCCTCTAGGTGGGCATCATAGAATGCCACAGAGGCAAGCTGGCAGTCAGGTGATGTGGGAAGTGGAGCGTCGTCTGATTCAGTCCAGTGAGTGACTTGGGCTCAGAACTGACAAAATGTTAGGAGAGCTTCTTCTAGGAGGACAGTGAAAGTGTGAAAGGGTTGCGATCCACCAGGGACCCCCGTTACGCATAATGGAAATTTATGAACGTGTGGCGCTGGCCCAGAAGGCCTAATTACCTACAGCTAATGGCAGTCAGGCCCCCAACTGGGGACACCAAATATGGAAGGGGAAGCAGGTGCCTCATTATGGACCCCCAGGCGGCCTTGGTGAGGTAGGAAAGCGAAATCCGCTAAGTGAAATCTCACACAGGCGTCACTTCGGGGGCCACAAGCCCTGACGCAGAGCTGTCACCTGTGAGTCCCCAAAGACCGGGGAGGTGGAAAGACGGCCAGACTGAGCCTCACTCATCAGGAGAACCACCACAGCCATGATGGGGTGTGTGTGAATGAGCTGTGTAAAAAAATAAAAAATATCGTCCTCCTGGGACAAAAGGAACAATAACACACTGCTACCGTAATAAAGTGCAGCACCTCTAGAAGGAAGGCCACTCCATGACACCATTCATGAGCCTCACTACAAGCGGCTTGTCCGTGGGGTGTGCAGTCCATGGCCATGACCTCTGGGCCACCCTGTGAAACACAGCAGGGAGTGTTTGGAGCTGCTGCCCCTTCACTGGTGGGCACTGAGCCCAGCGCTCCCTCCATCAGAAGAGGTGTCTTCACAAGTCGGGCCATAAAGAGCAGGAAGCTTTGAACCCGAAACGCGTGTCCATCATCTCAGTAAGCCCATCGGTCTGCAGCCTCAGACTCTTCAGTACACCCGAGTCCAATATGGGGGAGCATCCGAGTCCGCTGTCACCGACAGATCAGTAAAGTGGGATTCAACGACGGAGTGGGCAGAGCTGGAGGTTCAAGGAGGACTGAAGGCTCAGGTTGACTCTCAGGCGAGCTCAGATGGACCTGCCATTATGGAGTCGGTGAGGGTTTGAGTGTAGTTAGGATTTAAATCTGAAACTTAGTAGGGATTGGACTTCAGCTGGACACCTCAAGATAGCTTACTAAGGTGAGACTGGGGGTCTACATGGTCAGTAAAAGGAGCCTAAGATCAGTTAGTCAGTTCAGCTGCACCTGGGATTGCTGGCCGGTTGGTGGCCAGGAGAGATGATCCTGAGCTTAAGTTAGCCTGCTAATGTTAGTCTACAAGACGAGGACAACTGGGCAGAGACGACTCGATCGATCACGTCCTCCTGGTCCAAAGAACGGGGGTTTAAATACAAACTGAGACAACCAACGACCAACAAGGAGTTAAACTGGACTTGAACTTCACCAAGACTCCTCAGGTTATTTACTAAACTGGGGCAGATGAAGAGTGTCTCCTAAACTGGGACATCTGCCAAATGAATAACAGCAACCTAAGAGTATTAACACTAGAATTACCAGAGCCTACGAAAAAACTCGTAATTCCGTCCCACCTTAAACTGCTTCTTAAATCCCTTCACACCTCTCCGCCAGCGCCCTTTGTCTTCTAAATGTGCTGATAAAGAGAAGCTCGGAGCAGCCGGCTATTCCATCCCCCCACCAATTTAGAACGTGCATGAACTTCTCTCAGCTCAGGCCTTGATTGAGTATCTGGGAGTGAAGTGGAGTTTTAGAGTGGAAATAATAGATCGTTGTTTGGAACACACGCATTTCATGTCTGTTCCGTTTCTACAGTAATCTGTGTCAACACATTGTTAAAACAGAAACTTTTTTTATATTCTAGTAGTAGATGACAAAATGTAGGCATAAACTATATAATGTATGAAGCCTGAAGTCCAAATAGCAAAGAAACATTTTCACAAGAATAACACAATTGCACTTTTATTCAAACATATAACTGCAGAAACAAAAAGCCGCCTTAACATGCGACATTGACACCAGTTTACTGTAACTGACTCCGTGGCTCAATAGACTCAGCCCTCGCTTGGGAATCAAGGGATCGCGGGTTTGATCCTGCGCCCCTCTGTTTTGAGAAGTAAACTGCTCTTGTCTTACTGTTTTAGAATAAAAGCATACATTTGATTTCAGTCTGTAACAGCCGGTGCAATTTATGATCCTTGTAAAGGTTAGCTTTTTTTTATTCACTTTTCACTCTCTCAGTCGCGTTCAGAATCAATCCATACAACCCCATCTGACACGGCTGTTTTCACTAAAGACGCGCTATAGCTCTGCAGTGTACCACGATGCATACTAACGCACAATCACCCCCCCCGGTTCTGACACACAAACGCTGGCGAAGCTGCCTTCTTCGTATCTCACCGTCACTTGCTTTTCTTTTATTCAGTTTTATGGAGTGTTCCTGCCAGTCCCCGCATGTTGCTGTATGCTTTTTCTTTTGTACTACAGGACATGCAGAGGAAAGAATGGTAAAGACCAGTAACTTCGGCGCTATATGCAATCATCAGACACTCCCCATCTGCCCGTGTTGTTCAAACACAGGAACATATATTGGTGTAAAAGTATAACAAAAGTGCACTTTTATTCAAGTGCACTTTTTCCATCGCTTTTCCTGTAAGAAGCAGTGTACACACTTCTCTCTATCCAGCATACAGCAACATGCGGGGACTGGCAGGAACACTCAATAAAACTGAATAAAAAGAAAATCAAGTGACGGTGAGATACGAAGAAGGCAGCTTCGCCAGCGCCTGTGTGTCAGAACCGGTGGGGGCGTTAGTATGCATCGTGGTACAGCACAGAGCTATAGCGTCTGTATTCTGTTTCTTTTGTACTCCAGGGCATGCAGAGGAGAGAATAGTAAAGAGCAGTAAGTTCGGCGCTATATGCAATCATCAGACACTCCCCATCTGCCCGTTGTTTTGTTATACTTTTCAATACTTTTATACTGCTCAAACGGGCATGCTCAAAAATACACGTGTAATGCCACGAAAAGTGCACGCAGACACTTCATTTCGCAAACAAAACAAGTGCACTTTTATTCAAAACTACCTGTATAACCGAAGAAAAAAGAAAGCAAGTTACAGTAGGCGATTGATATGACAGCTTGCATGGTGCAATGCTAAGAAGTGCAGATTTTCATTCCGTGCTATATAAAATCATCACATTCAAATATTAACAGTTCCCACACACCCAAGGACCGTCCTTCCTACATTTACGACACGTGTACTTGTTGCGTGTACACACCTCTCTGTGCTATGGTTTCTATTACACTGAATGAGCACCTGACACTGTACTTTCTTCCCTGGGGAAGGTCCGCATCAGAGAATTTCCAGTTCCTGCATAAATTCACACCCGATCTGACGCTGTTCGTTTTCAAATAATATTGCATTAGTGCGATTATATTTTCACATATATTGTCTCTTTCTTTCAGGTGTGTAATAGAAACCACAGCATAGAGAGAAGTGTGTACATTGCTTCTTACAGGAAAAGGCGATGGAAAAAGTGCACTTGAATAAAAGTGCACTTTTGTTATACTTTTACACCAATATATGTTCCTGTGTTTGAACGACACGGGCAGATGGGGAGTGTCTGATGATTGCATATAGCGCCGAAGTTACTGGTCTTTACCATTCTTTCCTCTGCATGTCCTGTAGTACAAAAGAAAAGCATACAGCAACATGCGGGACTGGCAGGAACACTCAATAAAACGAAAAGCAAGTGACGGTGAGATACGAAGAAGGCAGCTTCGCCAGCGTTTGTGTGTCAGAACCGGGGGGGGGTGATGTGCGTTAGTATGCATCGTGGTACACTGCAGAGCTATAGCGGGCCTTTAGTGAAAACAGCCGTGTCAGATGGGGTTGTATGGATTGATTCTGAACGCGACTGAGAGAGTGAAAAGTGAATAAAAAAAAAGCTAACCTTTACAAGGATCATAAATTGCACCGGCTGTTACAGACTGAAATCAAATGTATGCTTTTATTCTAAAACAGTAAGACTAAGAGCAGTTTACTTCTCAAAACAGAGGGGCGCAGGATCAAACCCGCGACCCCTTGATTCCCAAGCGGGGCTGAGTCTATTGAGCCACGGAGTCAGTTACAGTAAACTGGTGTCAATGTCGCATGTTAAGGCGGCTTTTTGTTTCTGCAGTTATATGTTTGAATAAAAGTGCAATTGTGTTATTCTTGTGAAAATGTTTCTTTGCTATTTGGACTTCAGGCTTCATACATTATATAGTTTATGCCTACATTTTGTCATCTACTACTAGAATATAAAACGTTTCTGTTTTAACAATGTGGTTACACAGATTACTGTAGAAACGGAACAGACATGAAATGCGTGTGTTCCAAACAACGATCTATTATTTCACTCTAAAACTCCACTTCACTCCCAGATACTCAATCAAGGCATGAGCTGAGAGAAGTTCGTGCACGTTCTAAATTGGTGGGGGGATGGAATAGCCGACTTCTCTTTATCAGCACATTTAGAAGACAAAGGGCGCTGGCGGAGAGGTGTGAAGGGATTTAAGAAGCAGTTTAAGGTGGGACGGAATTACGAGTTTTTTCGTAGGCTCTGGTAATTCTAGTGTTAAATGAGCTCACTTGGGGTTGCTGGCCTGCTGACGATCGTTAGTGTTGACTCCATTTGTGAAAACCAGGAGAGATGAGCCTGAGCTTAACTTAGCCTGCTAATGTTAGTCTACAAGACAAGGACAACTGGACAGAGACGACGACTCGAGCGATCACGTCCTCCTGGTCCAATGAACAGGGATTGAAATCCAAGCTGAAATGACAAATGACAGAAGACTGGGACTGGAGCTCACTGGGACTCCTGAAGCTGTTTTACTAAGGTGGGACTCGGGGTCTACGGTGTCAATAAAAGGAACCAATGATTATAAAATGAGCTCGACCACACCCGGGATTGATGGACTGTTGACATTCGTTAATTCCAACTGAATTTGAGTAAACCGGGATTGACTCTGCTAGGAGCAGAGGTGGTGAAGGCAGACAGATTTAAATACTTGGCTTCAACAGGCCAAAGCTATGGAGAGTGCGGCAGAGAGGTTTTGCTGGTCTGCCGACATTCATCAGTGCTGACTGAACCACAACTGATAGAGCGAATAAGCCTGAGCTTAACTTAGCCTGATAAAGTTAGCCTACAACGTGAGGACGATTGAAGTGGCCACCTAAACCGAGACCCTAAAATGAGACGAATCATGGCAGAGTAGCTCAGCTGGGTTTGAACTTCACTGGGGACGTCTGAAGTTACAACACTAAACTGGCACCTGGGACTCCTGGATCAGTCATAGTCGCCTAAGCAGGATTTCAATCCCAAATGGATGGAAGGATCCCATCCCAGAATGAGACCCCCTAGTCGACAACGGGACTGGATTCTGGGACTGAAAAAGAAAGTCCTAAATGGAGACAGTGGTCGGGTGGGGTCTGCTGACTCCCTAAAAGGTACTCCAGTGTTGTGAGTGTGTGTGGTGGACGTCTCGTTACTTATTCACTCACTTCTTTGCTCTTCTTGTTTTTCTGCATTGTTAGCACCATCTTGCGTGGATCTTCACGTGGCCGATGCCGGGTTGCTTACAGTCATCATGCCTGTTGCTGGTCACATGACATGTTGGGTCATCGTGCTCCCCCTATTTAAGATGGCCGTGTAGACATAAAACACAAACAGACGTCATGTGAGAGACAGAGAGAGAGACTGAAGACATCCATTGGCCATCACGGTTTTGGCTCCAGCCTTGTGGTTTTATGGCCTTTCTGTGCAATCCTGGTGGTTCACTTCGGTTTGTCTACAATTTGTTTTGCTCCTAAAAGATAATTTCCACCACCTGGCTTTTCCCTTGGCATCTCCTTTTACGCACCTGCTCATGACACTGACGTGATTAAATTAGCTCAGCCACACCGGGGATTTCTGGCCCGCCGACGTTCATTAATGCAGAAGGAGTCTGACTAACCCGTGACTGAGACGGCTAATGACGGAGCACGTGAGCTTGAGCTTAAATGAGGACGACTGGACTGAGACATCCGGTTTGATGAAGTCGTACTGCTCAAATAAACTGGGATGGGACCCTAAAATGAGGCGGCCAATGACAGAGAAGTTAGAACGGGTTTGGGCTTCACCAGGACTTCTCAATAAGGTGAGGTGACTGAAGAGCGACAACTAAACTGGGATTCTGAGTTGGCCAAATGAATAATAGAAACCTGAGATCTTAAATTGGTTCAAACACACCGGGGATTTCTGGCCTGTTGACGTTCATTAATGCTGACTGAGTCTGACTAAACCATGACTGAGATGACTAAGGATGGAGCACATGAGCTTGAGCTTAACTTAGCCGGCTAACGTTAGCCCGCTAAACGAGGACGACTGATCAGAGACATCTAAATTGGTGAAGCCGTACTGCTCAAATAAACTGGGATGGGACCCTAAAAGGAGACAGCCAATGACAGAGAAGTTAGATCGGGTTTTGACATCACAAGGCCTTCTCAAGTTAGTTTGCTAAGGTGAGGTGACTGAAGAGTGACAACTAAACTGGGATTCCGAGTTGGCCAAATGAATAATAGCAACCTGAGATCTTAAATTGGCTCAAACACACCGGGGATTTCTGGCCTGTTGCTGTTCACTAATGCTGACTGAGACTAATGATGGAGCAAATGAGCCTAAGCTTAACTTAGCCAGCTCAAGTTAGCCTACAAAATGAGGATGACTATACAGAAATGACTAAATCGATAAAGACTTAGTGGTCAGTCCAACTGAGATTTAACCTTAAAAGGAGACGACTGATTACTGGAATTGGACTCCATTGGGTATCCTGAAACTGGTTTGCTAAACTGGGATGAGAATGGCGACTCCTCCATGGAGACCTACTTCAGAAACTCTTTAGTTCCCAACCTGTAAACAGCTAAAGAGCCGCCGGTCACTCTCACACCGCCGTTTTGACGGTACTAAAATCTGAGTGAAGATATCACATGGAGACCCCCTAACTGGGCTTCACCCGCTGGCCCACCACTCATCCAATGCCCACTGCTGTTAGATTTGATGTGATGACCTGAGAGGACAACATCAGTGATGACTAAATGACATCATCTGGGTGCTGGTGGGCTCGCCAGAACTGAAGAACGCTAAGCTGGACATTAATACACACAGAGAGCTGATCTGTCATTTAGGGGTCCGGACAAGAGCAGATTACACCCCTAAGGTGGCACTCCTGCTCTGATAACTGGGACTGCTGGAGTGCCATCTGCAGGTCTTTGTGGGATGGCACTGTGGTTCTCGTGGGTCTCATTGCTGTCTTTTTGCTATTTTTTCATGTTCCCCTCTGAGCTTCAGATGATCACTGTGAAAGGCGCTATATAATAAGAAGTCCACTCCTGGCATCCTTTCTTCTCTTTTCAGCTAACCCAGCTGTGCCAAAGCCAGACACCCCCAATGTCTTATTGATCTCCTCACAGCTGGTTTATTTCTTTAAATCTCAAACTCCCTTCTGCCCCCGCGTGGTGCCACCGGCAAGACTACTTGATGATTAAAGGTGCCACCGTGTCACTGTCACATACAGTGGCCGAGTCACACAGGCCGACGGAGGATAAAGAGAGGCAGGCTGACACTCACTTAAAAAAAAGAAAGAGCAGAGCCCACTCACAAACAGGCAGCCTTTGCTTGATATAGCGCCTTTCATATTGAATGCCACTCCAAAGGGCTTACGAGTTTTGAGACAAGAGTGCCACTGTATGCCTCAGTGCCCTGGCTAGGACTGACGTGACATCTTTGGGCTTTATGGCGCAATACTATAGCCAGCAGGCCACACGGCAGGCTGTAAGTTAGGACTGCAGTGGTGGGCACCCAGGAGGGCAGATGGGCACTGACCAGCACGAGGAGCTCACTGACCACGGCTCAAGTGGAACAAGTCGGCTGACTGCCCATTGCCCGCCTGTCTGTCACAGGACTACTTCTAACCAATGCATGGTCATTCACAGGTGGACCCCCTGCTGTGCTCCCTGAGTCCACAGTCGCACAAACTCACTGCCATAAGCCTGGCATCCGAACCTCTATGACCAAATGATTAGGTGGTGAACCTAGCAGGTGCCCATGAAAACGTACAGTATATAGTGCCTTACAGTGAAGCTCTTGGCTGCTCTTCTCATGCTCATACACAAACGGCCTCTGGCCCACCTGTGGTGCCACCACCCTCAGCACCCACCCAGATGCCAGTACCCACTTGTCACCCTGTTCACTACCGGTTGCTCCAGGGGGCACACAAGTCACTCCGCCAGTTCTCACATGAATGAGGTGCTTCACAGTGGCAGTGTCACACATCACCCACTAGAGGGCCACGCTGCCCCACTTGTAGAGCCATTCTGTGCCACCCACTCTCAATGTTAGGTGGCCTGCTTGAGGCTTACAGAAGCCGCGAGGGGTGGGAGAGGAGGCCGCCGAACTGTGATGAAGGAGGACGGGCTCCATGGTCACTCACAGACCTCGTTACAACCTCCTAAAGCTGCCTTCGAGGCCGGAAAGGCACAACAGGCCCTGGGAGGGCAAATCAAGTACATCAGGTGGCCATTGGATGGGGGGGGATGATGACTGAGATCTTGGGGACGGGGACGGGACGGCGGGGCCAGGAATCTGAGGATCAAGTGGCATCTCTAATCCTGCAGGACCTGAATTCACGGCGTGGGAGTGGAGTGCCTCATTGGCACTACCCACTTGAACAAGAAGAGCGCCCATTCAGACTGGCGCTGGACACATTTTGGCTGCAGACAGTCACAAGCTTACAATTCCACGCCCTTGGAACTTTCCAGGGATTGTCACAAACAAGGCAGACATTTGTAAGAGGAGGGCGGCCGGGCCTGAAGATCTGCGTCAGAGTGAGTACTGTATGTCTTTACGTAGCGACTTGTGCACCAAGCGGCGCTCCAAAGAGCCTTACAAAGCAATCTGTGTGGTTTATATAGCGCCTTCCACCTTGGATGACACGTAACAGACTCTGCATTGTACAGTCTGTCTGTGTTTCATATTGTGCCTGCAGCTAAAAGGACTGAGTGCTTTACGTGGTACAGTATGGCGCCTTTCACAGAAGCATTTCATAGAACAGCAGGTTCTACTGTATAGAGTGCCTTCATCTTGAAAATAGATAAAAGGTTCGGCATTTTGAAACCTGGTTGTTGTATGTGGGGCCTTCTGCCAAGGGTACTGGAATCAAAGCCCTTTATTTTATATAAGCCCTATCAAAAAGCATTCTCTGTTTTATATAGCGCCTTTCACCTTGGATGACACCTGCATTGTAAAATCTGTCATGGTTTAGGGTAGTGCCTTCTGCCTACAGGACTGCCATTAATGCTTTGCTTTATGCATGGCGCTGTTCACAGTAAGCATTACCAAGCATTTTACAGAATTGTCTATTTTATGTAGCGCCTTTCCCCCCTTGCTTGACACCCGACGGACTCTGCCTTGTGAACAATCTGTTTTCATTTTATAAAGCAGATGTGATACTGAAATCAAAGTCCTTCATGTTCTAAAGCTCCTGTCACTGAAACAAGAAGAAGTAGTGCGTGTTTAATATAGCGCCTTTCACCCTCAGCGTTACCTAATGGCACTCTGACTTTGCTTTCTAGAGCAGCTTCTGCTAAGAGTAACAGAATCAAAGTCCTTAATGCTATATAGCTCCTTTCACTCAAAACACCATCGGGGGGCATTTTACAAGGCAGTCTGTTTTATATAGCGCCTTTCATCTTCAGAAGGCGCTTTACATTTTAGACAGTCTGTCTTTGTTATATACTGTATAGCGCCTTCTGCATCTGGCTTTAAGGAGTTTTATTTGTTTTCACAAGGAGAACTGCAGTCTGCCTCTCATATAGCGCCTTTCATCTTTGGGGACACCAGATGTGCTGTGCCCTTTGAGCAGTCAGCTGTGCTTTACGCACTAATTCTTCTGATTTCTTTTATTCTGCCGTGTGTAGTGCACTGTGCCTTGTAGAGCCTTCACTCTTTGTTTTATATAGCGCCTTGTTGGTTAAGGGACTGCGGTGGGTTGGCACCCTGCCCAGGATTGGTTTCTGCCTTCTGCCCTGCGTTGGCTGGGATTGGCTCCAGCAGACCCCCATGACCCTGTGTTCGGATTCAGCGGGTTAGAAAATGGATGGATGGATGGTTAAGGGTGTCATTTCTGGAGGACACTCGGCTGACTTTGTGGCTTGCTTGGTCTTTGCAGTTCCGGTTTGGTGTGACCCTGAGGTGACACAGGGCTTTGGAATGGACTTTCCGTCTGTGGTCGCCATGGAGGTTCATAATCTTCTGTGAGGTTCTCTAGTGCTGGATCTGGGGTGGGGGGGGTCACCTTAGTGGGTGCCATGGTGGTCACAACATCTAATGGGTGACTTGAGACTTGGTAGAAATGACCAGGATGACGGCCTGCCTGAGCAGAAACCAATGGCTAAATTGTTATTGGATTGTTTGTGGTAGTCATGTATTGTCCAAGCTGGGCACCGTGATGGCACAATAGGACATGGATTCATCTCCCTGCCTGTCAGATAAGCGATTGGTCAATCAAGACTGGACATCAGTGACCATGGCATCTAGAGTGATTTAGAGTTGTGCAGTCCAAACAAATAGAATCAAACCACGAATCAAACCAAACCAAACCAGCGTAGATTAGAAAGCCGGCTTATTTAATCGTTCTAAGCGACAGGCAGCTCTGCACACAGTGACAGTCATTTCTGAGATCGCCGCAGTCCCGCTGTCTTTTGCCGCTTCTCTTACTCGCAATCCCGTTGAGGAACGTACGCGTCTCACATGAAATCTATCGCCTTCGCGACGCGACTATGAAACATGCAAGTTGAACGTTGACTAAGGGACTACACACATTTAGAGTTTTGGTGCGCGAGCGTGTCGTAAACACACGGTAAGCAAAGGAACCGTTCAGACAGAGGGTGCGATGAGCCGGCGACCATCAAAGGCTTTTGCGCCCGCTCGCGCGAGCAAATCGCTATGTATGTGGAGTCCCTAATAGGCATCAACGCATCGACTACAATACACGCTACACGCAACTTTGTCAAACTTTGCTCACTGCAAACGCCGCCGCTGCTATAGTCGTCGGCCGCCCTCAGACTTTAAAATTCAAAGGCGGACAGCCGCCGGTGGCAGCGTCGCCGGCTGCTGCCCGTCTCCTCAACGGCCGCCTTTGAGTTTGGCCGCCCACGTGCGGGGCACGTTTTTGCCCGTCGCCAGGATCGGCCCTGCCGGTAGCGAGAAAGCAGGTGGAGATTTTTCTCTTTCTTTTACTTTTTAAATCTTTATCTTGAAGTCAAACGGCGTTAGTCTGTAACTGTGCCTGCTTCTCTTTGATGCGCGTGAGAAGCAGATTTCCTTAAACGATTTTTGTAATTCGCCAGGATGGCGACGGTGATGTTCACAAACACTTCGTAATTACGAGATATTGACAAAAATGTCTCTCGCTTGGCTATTCATAACAATTACTTAGGGCTAATAAAATGACGGGCAGCAAGGTGGCGCAGTGGTAGCGCTGCTGCTGCCTCGCAGTAAGGAGTATGCTGCTGGAGTATGTGAATTTCCCCTTGGGATTAATAAAGTATCTATCTATCTATCTATCTATCTATCTATCTATCTATCTATCTATCTATCTATCTATCTATTATATAGTGCCTTTCATATCTATCTATCTATCTATCTATCTATCTATCTATCTATCTATCTATCTATCTATCATATAGTGCCTTTCATATCTATCTATCTATCTATCTATCTATCTATCTATCTATCTATCTATCTATCTATCTATCATATAGTGCCTTTCATATCTATCTATCTATCTATCTATCTATCTATCTATCTATCATATAGTGCCTTTCATATCTATCTATCATATAGTGCCTTTCATATCTATCTATCTATCTATCTATCTATCTATCTATCATATAGTGCCTTTCATATCTATCTATCTTATATACTGCGTTCATCTATCTATCTATCTATCTATCTATCTATCTATCTATCTATCTATCTATCTATCATATAGTGCCTTTCACATCTATCTATCTATCTATCTATCTATCTATCTATCTATCTATCTATCTATCTATCTATCTATCTATCTATCTAAGGAGACCTGGGTTCACTTCCCTGCGTGGAGTTTGCATGTTCTCCCCGTGTCTGCCTGGGTTTCCTCCCCCAGTCTAAAGTCTTTCAAGTTAGGTACATTGGCACTCCTAACTGTCCCTAGTGTGTGCTTGGTGTGTGTGCCCTGCGGTGGGCTGGTGCCCTGTCTGGCGTTTGCTTCCTGCCTTGCGCCCTGTGCTGGCTGGGATTGGCCCCAGCAGACCCCCGTGACCCTATGGTTAGGATATAGCTGGATAATGACTGACTAATGGAATGGCGGGTTATATAGCGCCCCCTATGTGTGCGGTTACTCTTAAGCTTTGTACCACACCAGTGAGCCCTCATCTTGGTTTCCATTTTACAAAATGTCATAAAACGAACACCTTAGGTACATTCAGAGACGTTGCAGTTGATAAGAACTCCCTTTGAATGCTTGAAAATGGCTTCATCATTTTTGTCTGACTCACTGGTACAAGAAAGCCCCCCACAAATGAAATACTGTCAATCTCGCCTTGATGCGGGTTTCCGCTCCCCCCTGTTTTTGGCCCTCTAGTCCAGGACTGGTTTAGAGCCCTCAGGCTGGTGGTGGTGCAGCTGTAAATATTGAGCACGGGGGGAGTTTGGAAGGGGGGGTCCCCCTTTGGCATAACTGATGAGTGCAATCAAAGAACGGAGGGCACCTGTAAAGCATGGAAGCGATTGATGTTTTGAGTGACACAATAGCGAGTCTGCATTATTCTTGGTGGGGACAAGGCAAGTTTTTTTTGGGGGGCACAGCCTCTCCCAACACCCCCCTAAATCCAGCCTTGCTCTAGACCAGAAAACACTATTTTTTTACGCCATTTTTGGAGGAAATGGCAACCTTATGATAAAAAGAAAACCAATAGGTGTCTGCAGCAAAAATAATTACAAGGACCTGAAGTTGTCTCGGCCACATCATCCGACCCCCTAATGGCATACGAGGGGTCAAAGTGCAAAACCATATGCAAAACTTCACCAGTAAAGGGCACATGGAGGGTGATTGGTTGCAATTTTGAGGTTGCTGATCATGAATATGTTTGTTTGTCACTGGTGGTCCGAGCCCTCTAAGTGACACTTGCAGAAGGTTAAACATGGCAAATATCAAACCTAAGCATGTGGGGTATCGTTTCAGACTATTTCAAGGTCAGCGATATGAATATGAGGTTATTTGTGATTTTTGAGCCTTTACTTGTCCTCTATGGACCCCCATTAGAGGGTAACAAATAACAAATGTCTGTTACAGTCAAGGATATTTAGTCTTGAAACATTTAAACTGAAGCACACATTTGAACATTCCAGCTACTCTTGTGCAGGGTGACGCAGATAAACGGGAACTTTTGAAATGCGTAGAGTTGGCAGCGCTGCGGAGCAGAGACCTTGAGCTGTAAACCATCTCGCCATTTAGTAATCAAGGCAATCAATGGCAGCTGTGTGAGAATTGTTCGGTAACCGTGTCATCTCAAGATTCAGTGACATTTCCTGGCCCTCAAGATCACCGGATTTGTCCTTTTATGATTTTTTTCTTGTGGGGTCTACACGAGTCGGCCAAGGACACTGAATGAACTGAAACAAAGAATTCAAGACGAAATTCGTGGTATCCCAGCTGAGATGTTGCAGCGATCAACGGGGAACCTCGACAGCAGATTGGAAGAATGGAGACGTACAGGAGGACGCCATCTACAGGACGTCATTTTCAGACATTGATCATTTGGATTACTGTCTCTTAGAAGGCAAGTTGTAACGGTTCGATTGCTGTCAGTACAATTTTTATGTTGGATTTCTGCTATTTTTATTGGGTTTTTCAAAAGTTCCCGTTTTTCTGTGTCACCCTGTATATTATGTACTTTGACCTCATGAAGTAAATCATTACATTTCTTAGGAATGCCCCGAATTAGGGCAGCTTATGCTAATTCCGACTTTTTGTTTTTTGCTCCCTTTTAAAGAGACCGAAGTCAATAACAGACATGCTGACAAGCCAGAAACTTGCATTACACAGATTTTCCTGATGTCACGGCCTTGTTCACTCCCTGGCATTCCCCGAATAACGCAAACAGGAGAGCGTAGTCGGTGAGATGAATGAATAATGGAGGGAGGCTCCGCGTGTCCAGAGTGTGGGGGTCTGCGGTTTGTTAATCGTTAACATTATTTTGTTAATTTCTCTACACCCTGAGCAAAGCGACATCTCATCTCGGAGCAAAGAAGCGAAGTGCAACTTGTTCAACTAGATGCTCATTCGGAAATCTCTGCAAGGGGAGAGTGGACACGTGTGAGAAGAAAAGTAGGGTTTGGACGGACTTCTTATATCTGTTTCACATTAAAATGAGGAAAGAAAGAAAGAAAGAAAGAGAAAAAACAGATAAACAAATAAAGAGATAAAGAAAGAATGAAAGAGATAAAGAAAGAAAGAAAGAAAGAAAGAAAGAAAGAAACAGAAAAAACAGATAAACAAATAAAGAGATAAAGAAAGAATGAAAGAGATAAAGAAAGAAAGAAAGAAAGAAAGAGAAAAAACAGATAAACAAATAAAGAGACAAAGAAAGAATGAAAGAGATAAAGAAAAGAAAGAAAGAAAGAGAAAGAAAGAAAGAGAAAAAACAGATAAACAAATAAAGAGACAAAGAAAGAATGAAAGAGATAAAGAAAAGAAAGAAAGAAAGAAACAGAAAAAACAGATAAACAAATAAAGAGATAAAGAAAGAATGAAAGAGATAAAGAAAGAAAGAAAGAAACAGAAAAAACAGATAAACAAATAAAGAGATAAAGAAAGAATGAAAGAGATAAAGAAAGAAAGAGAAAGAAACAAAGAAAGAAAGAGAAAGAAAGAGATTAAGAGTAAGAAATGAATCAAGAAAGAAAGAAAGAAAGAGAAAGAAACAAAGAGATAAAGAAAAGAAGAAAGAAAGAGATAAAGAGAAAGAAAGAGATAAAGAAAGAAAGAGAAGGAAAGAAAGATAAAGAAAGAAAGAAAGAAAGAGAGAATGAAAGAGATAAAGAAAGAAAGATAGAAACAAACAAACAAACAAATAAACAAATAGATAAAGAAAGAAAGAGAAAGAAAAAAGATAAAGAGAGAGATAAAGAAAGAACCGAGCCCCTATCCCCCACCACGGTGCTGACTCAGTGACGTCTGCTGCATTGTCTCGTATTTTAGATATCGATGTTAGTGTTGCACTTTCTTATATTTCAGCCAGGGCTCCTCCCCAAATCCTTCTTTGTGTCCCTTTGTCTTCGTTTTTGTGTCATTTATTGATGTTAAAGTCACTTTGGTGGATTATCTTCTTGATTCTCTATACCTGTGTGGTGTTCTTTGTGTTTTTTGTGGGGGGTTCCCCAGGAGGCGGGGCCACCTGCCCTCAGGTCCTTGGCAAACCTACCATCCTTGGTGGTTCACTTGAATGCGCTCGTGCTGTGGTGACTTCTCTGTGTCACTGTGAGCTTTTTATGATTGGCTGGATGTTTGAACCATTGCTGTGTGTGCTTTTCACTTTGCCTTGGATTACCTTTACCTTGTCAAGTAATTCCTTAAGATTCTATGTGGTCCTCTGTGTTACTAGCCAGGGTTTTTGACTGTGTTTTCCCCCTCTAGTTCAGGATATTGTATATCATCCAAGGTTCCACCCCAGCTGGGGTTCAATTCCTTATTTTATGTTGTTTTGGTGTCATTTATTAACGTTAAGGTTACTTTTGTTAATTATCCATTGCCTGTTTTATGTTCTTTGTGCTTTGTGGGTGGTTCCCAAAGAGGAGAGGCCACCTGCCCATCACCTCCTAGGGACTGCCCTCAACCTTATAAAGGTGGGAACAGCCCAGAGTCCCTTGTGGTTCATTTGAATGCCACAGGGATTCGTTGAGCATTTCTTGAGATTTTGCTGCACCTTGTGCTTGTGATTTTCGGGATTTGTCACCATTTTCCTGTGTATTCAGACTCAGCTTTGGATTTGGCATTGGGACTTTGTTTACTTTGGGTCGGTTTATTGTTACTGACAATTTCTTCTGCCTTTTGTGCATTGGGATATTTTTGTGAGAAGGTACCTTTTCTTTTCCAAAGATCCAGTGTTTGTCTTTATGTCTTGCCAGGGTTTTACGGCATTCCCTCTCCCTAGTGGACATTATGGAGTATTGCAAGTTCATAACATGGGAGAGAACTGAAATTTCTAACAAAAGATGGATTTGGTCCTGAGAACAACAAACTGATATGCTGAATAGATGGAGGGAGGTGGTCTTTTTTCCCATGGAGGATGCAGAGATATTACTCAGCATATCGAGACTGAAAAGCATAAGACCCCGAGAAGAGTCAAGCGTGTCATGTGTGTCAGCACACTAATCTAATTTATACAAGCGGAGGGCTGTTCACATGTCATTAATTAAATGGGATCTGAGTGGCTGTGTCCGGCTTTCTGATTCAATGGAGTCACCTCATGTGCAAGTCGTGTCAAAGACCCCCGGCAGGAGCGTAAGGTGTTGGTTAAAGTGGTCAAGTAATAAAGGACCTCATGATATGAGCGACTTTCAAGGGTGCATGGATTGGGTTTGACTCTTTGGACCTGCCGAGCGTTTGAGCAGCGGAAATGCATTAGTGTAAAATGGCGAGACCCCCGAGCCCCCACTCCCCCAGTGAGGGGCCTTCCCATAATTCTTTCAGGGAGTGTTAAGAACTAGAGGGGCACTAAGCACAACATTAAAAAATCACGTCAAAAGCCAGCTAGTCAGACAAGAAACTCTGAATCTTCACACATGGACGGCAACACTCAAAGTACCAAAGGGCACAAAAGACACAAGGGGGGCTGCCTGAGAACGTCGATCCGACAGCAGACTGGCGAATGTTTGGGCAAAATCTGTGCTTACGTTTCCAACGGTGTCCCCACGTTCTTGTTATTTTAAAGTGACAACTGCGATCCCCTGCACCAGTTTGTTTTGTAACTTTAAACACTTCAGACCCCCCATTGCACCCCCCGACCTCCATTTTCTTACGCTGCACAGGTTGAGCCCCTTCAGTCTCTCCTCGTAGCTCAGACCTCTCGGCCCTCAATCGTCTAGATGTTCTTCTCTGGACTTTTTCTCAATATGGATTGTTACATTTGATACAGAGAGAATATAGAAATAAATGCGGACCCCAGAAGTGACAATTAGGTACATAGCCTACAATGGTGGTCCTCGGTACAGGCGTGTCATTCAAACTAAAGGTTACTGGAGGCACATTCCGTAAATCCCCCTCTCCGCTGCCCCTTTCATTTCACTGCCCACTCCCCAGACCCCATCACGACTCTCGTTGCCCCCCCAGGTACACTCACAGGATTTCCAAAGCCGACTGTCACTTTGCCTCACGGTGGAAAAAGTGGAAAAGTTGTCATGTAATTCTGAATTAGTGGTGGCTTATGACATGCGCCAGAGTGACGACAGATTTGTGCTTTTTGCATCGCTAATGTAACGGCGCTGGCAAGTGGCATCAGCCTGAGTGAGCTGGCATCGCATCATTCAAACGGGTGGCTCCGGTGCCATCTGCAAGGGAGCCTAAAAAATGCCAAGGTTGCCAGTCGCATTAGAATTCCAACAGTGGGTGGAACCGTATAAGGATGCCAAGCAATCTAAGAGAGCGATGGACAGCACAAGAAACCATTGGCACTCTACGCCATGACGCCACAGGATTCAGAATGGTTGCTATAATGGCATCTTTAGGGCAGCACATTGGAACACAACACTCTCCCGGCAGGTGAAGTGACAGGCTCAGGGTCACACGGGTGTCAGTAGTGGGGTTTGAAGTCCAAAGCCTTAACCACTTAGACTGTGTGGACTCTGGCCGGCCATTCATCCCGGCCAATACCCCTAGGCCGCCAGGTGGAGCCCTCCGTGTAGGATGGAGATGCCCCGAATTCCAGCAGGGCATCATGGACTATGTAGTTTTAATACACAACCCTGCTGGATAACGTCGGGGACACCAGGAGATGCTGCAGGAAGGCTCAGAGATATGTGCCCTCGTCTTAGTCACAGCGACAGGCGAAATGACGTACTTCCGGGATGAAGAAGAGGACTTTTTACCTGAGCCAGAAGTGCTGATGATCACGTGGACTGAGGACTCAGAAGCACTTCCAGGTCATTAACTATAAAAGACTGTGAGAGATCCCAGACGAGTGAGCTGAGCTGGGTGGCAGGGTGGCAACGTGTCTGGGAGTGGAGGATTGTATTGTTATTGTGATTATTGATTATTTATAAGAGTATTGTGGAGTGGAGGGGACTTTACCTGCTGTCTGATCTGAGGGTTCAAGGGGACGACAGCGCCCCCTGTCTGTCACAACAGACACTATATAGCTGATAGATAATTATTAGACTGTCACGTTTACTCAGGGCCACAGCATTTGAGATACAGCGGGTTCCATTTCTTATGTTTGTCACACAGGTGTCAGCGGTGGGATGTGAACCCCGAACTTCAGGGCTTGAAGTCCAAAGCCTTAACCACGGCACCACACTTCCCACCTGGCCATGGAAAACTTGTCTCATGGACTTGACTTTCTCATGGACAGAAGAGCAGCCTGACAGTACAGCAGAGGGGGGGTTAGTGACAGCGTATGAAGATTGTATTCCTTTTTATTTTTTTAGAAATGATAAACAGAGAAGAGACGCAGCAGGCACAGCCAATCAGCAGCTCTAGTCAGGGTATGCCGGACCACAGCTGAGAGTCTTCAGCCTGACACCATCTCAGATTTAAGCAGGCGGGTCATTCAGTCCACAGCTGTAGGTCCTGTAAACCCCCCAGGAAGTGTTAGTTTGTTCCTTTTTAGTAGACCCGCATCTTGACATCTTCATGTGGACACCAGTTTGTAAGTCGTGACAAGTTCAGATCGCTCAGCAGGGCCTCAGCCATTGAAGGCCGTAGATGTTAAAAGGAGGATTTTTAACACCAGCCCTAAACTTACCTGGAAGCAGGTGTAAGGCCTCTCGGATTGGGGTTATGAGTTTGTACTTTTTACTTCTTATCGTGATTCTTTCAGCAGCATTTTGAACGAATTGAGAGCCGCATAGGGAACGATTAGAACGTCGGCTCCCTGTTGAATTCTGGCCCGCTTGTTCTTCAAGGCAATCAATTTGGGTGAAGATACCTCGAGGTGAACGTGTTGTGCAAAGTGGTGGGATGTCAGAATCCCCAACTGGAAAGCACTGGCGAGGTTCTCTTCTGTCTTATGGGGTTGGCTTACTGTTTGATACTTCCCTTGAGAGGTCACTACAGGTGTGCAGGTTATCTTCTGCTGTCTTACCGGCGTGGACCACCAGGGCACGTACAGCCATCCTAACCCTGACACAGACAGGCCGAGACACCTTTATTTACATATGGGGGGCTTCCTTCACTCCCCACAAGAGCGTAATGTCCAGAGCAACAGCACGGTACACATCAGTAAAGCACAGTCCTTTCTGGCTCCACTCTTCCTCACAGGCTTTGTCCTTCTTCCTCCCGACTCTGGCCATTGAGTAGTGGTGACTGGCCAGGTGACCAATGACCTTCTTCTGGCAGCACTTCCTGGTGTGGCGGAAGTGTTGCCAAATCAGGGCCCAGTAAAAGTCCAGGCTCCCCCTGGTGGTGGCCGCGAGGGGGCGTCCGTCCTGGTTATGTTGGGGGCCTCGGGTACAGGGCTTGGAAGCCCAGCCCTGTAGGGACCTGTGGCCAGCACCCCAGTGCCGGAATATCCCGTGTGGTACCCGGCCGGTGCTGGAGCCCAGCCGGGACGCCCAGGAGGACCGGAGGAGGGCTTGTGCCTCCTCCAGACCGCAAGGGGGCAATCGCCCTGGTTGTATTGGGGGCCACGGGTAGAGGGCTTGGAAGCCCAACCCTGTAGGGGCCCGTGGCCACCGCCAGGCGGCGCCCCAGTGCCTGAGGAACCCTGGAGCCCAGCACTTCCACCACACCAGGAAGTGCTGTTGGGGAAGAAGACAGGAGACACCCGGACGGCTTCCGGGTGCACAGCCGGCACTTCCGCCACACTGGGGTGTGTCCAAAGGGGAGTGCCGGGAAGCAGCTGGAGCCCATCCGGGTTCCTACTTAAGGGGCCGCCTCTCGCTCCCTTGAACCCCTGTCCACGACTCCAGACACCAGATAAAGGTCCAAATGTTGACTTTATTTTGTTGCCACAATGCACAAAGCACACTCTCCACCACAATACTCATATAAACAATCACTATTCACAATAAACCAATCCTCCAGCTCCCAGACGCGTTGCCACCCTTCCACCCAGCTCAGCTCGCCGTCTGGGAGCTCCCACAGTCCTTTTATATCTCCTGACGTGACTGAAGTGTTCCAATCCCCAGTCCATGTGACTCTCAATCACTTCCGGGTCAGGTACAAGTTCTTTTCTTCCCGGAAGCACACGTGGACAAGAGGAATGACGTGCTTCCGGGGCGTAGGGAAAATAGCTATTGTTCCTCCCTGCAGCATCCCCTAGTGGCCCCCACGGCATCCAGCAGGGCTGCGCATGAAAACTACATTGTCCAAGATGTCCTGCTGGTCTTCTGGGGACCTCCATACTGCAAGGAGGGCTCCACCTGGCGGCTTGGGGGTATTGGCCGGGATAAACGGCCGGCCATCCTCTCACACCGTGAAGCGCTGTAAGCCAAGGGGGCTGCCCTCTATTGGTCTGGGGAAGAAACGCGCTCTCGCCTGGTCCTTCCATTGTCGGAGCATCCCGGCCGTTCGCCACACCGTCAAAGCAGACCCCTAATACAAGTTAGCAAAATGTCAGAGGGGAGGCGGGCAGACACAAGCCCCCTGTAACACCATAACGGTAAAAATTGGAAGCAAACTTCGCTTATCGAGAGGAGGATGTCAGAGGAGATGAATTGTGTAAGCGAAGCTCTGCAGGCACAGTGAGTACGTAACATAATGAGTCGCCTCACGGCCGCGTTATCTGCTCATCTCTGGTGAATTGTGCTTTTTGTATTGCGCTAAATGTGACTCGCATTATGTAATTTGTGTCCTTTTGTGTCTTGGAGTGTTTTAAATTTGGAATGATTTAGATAATGGCTCTTCAACTGTGTGACCAGGGCTACGTGTTGGCGCTCATATGACATCCTGTAATGAAAATGTGCTGTAAGTGAAAGGGCAGGCAGGCAGCCCTATGCAAATGAGCTCATTAATATTCATGAGGGGGATTTCCCCCAAGACTGTCACATTTTGGAAGCAGCTACAATAAGTAGGGTGTATGCAAAATAGGCATGGACAGGAATTCTGGGAGAATAAGTATAAATTGTTAAAGAGTGTCATTGTGTATTAGAATGTAAATGTTTGAAGTTGAGATAAAGTGACCCGTGTGAGAATATGTAATATGGAGGCTGGAGACTTTAAGATGAACATGCAACTTAACTTAATCAACAGTCACCCAGTCCTCTCAATGTTCCAAACTTAGACTGATGCATAAGACGGAGGTTTTGTTGTGAAAAGGGGCAGTCGGCAAGACCCTATAAATTCAAAAGGGCACTGCCAGAGTGACATCCTAACATTAGAAGATCAGAACACTCTGGACGAGAACAGGCCATTCAGCCCAACAAAGCTCGCCAGTCTTCTCCACTAATTTCCATCCATCCAGTATCCAACCCACTATATCCTAACTACAGGGTCACGGGGGTCCAAAAAAACATCAATTCGAGTTTTGAAAGTCCTTAACGCAGTGGTTCTTAAACTGTGGGGCGGACCCCCCTAGGGGGGCACGAAGATGTGAAAAAAAGAAAGCAAGAATCAAAAATATGAAACCAAAACAAATTAACTTAAACTACATTCTGATACAAGAAACATAAATATAGAGTTAGATAAATGTCGATAAAAGTTAAGTAGGTATAATAAAATATGCATCTATGATACATCATTGATTAAAAAAGAACAAATTGGTATTAGTGGGCTCCTTTCAAAAAAACGTTAGGGGGGATGCGATTAAAACTGTTATGAAAACTCGGGTCGTAAATACGTCAAGGTTGAGAAACGCCGGTCTATCGTCTTACTGTCTACCACACTGCTTGGTCTCTTAGTCCATCGTTCTTTGTGTGAAGAAAAACTTCCTAATGTCTGTGTGACATTCACCCTTCACAAGTTTCCAAACTGCATCCCCGTGTTCTTGATGAACTCATTTTAAAATAACCGTCTTCATCCACTGGACTAAACCCTTCAGTCAGGTCTCCTCTTCATCTTTGTCATTTGTCACCAACTGATGGAGGTCCATAGTGGGCTACTAAATGATCAAAACTCAAAAGTAACCTCATATTCATATCACTGACCTCAAAACAGTCTGCAACGATACCCCACATGCTTAGGTTTGAAATTTATTATTTCATACCCACTGATGGTGGTCCATAGTGGGCTACTAAATTATTAGAACTCAAAACTAACCTCATATTCATATCACTGACCTCAAAATAGTCTGAAACGATATCCCACATGCTTAGGTTTGAAATTTGTTATTTTGAACTTTCTAGGAGTAGCTTTTAAGGGGCTAGGACCACCGGTAAAGAATCAAATATTACAAATGTGATCATATTCGTGATCTACAACCTTGAAGTAGCATCAAACGATACTCCATGTGACCGTTTTACTAATCCTCATTCTTTCCAAAGTTTGGTGAAAAACAGTAACTTTGACCCCTCGTATCCAATTAAGGGGACGGTTGATGGGTCAGGACAAAACTTCAAGTCCTTCTGAGCATTTGTGCTGAAGACCCCTGTCAGTTTACTATATATCATTTTCTGTACATAATATGATCCAAAAATGGCCTGAAAATGTATTTTTTTTTCAGGTCTAGAGGGCCAAAAAAAAAAAATTGTTGGGAGAACCTCAAAGAACTCGACGTCTTGCATGACGAGACACCAAGACGAGTCATCGGTGGGGTTTGAGGGTTAAGTTATTCTGGTCCACCTGCACATCAGTTTCTCCTTTAAGAAAACACTTTGCTGCTAATTGGGGGTTCATAAGCTACAACAGAACTGATAATCCACCAATAACAAGAACAAAACAACAATGATCCCACTGCTACTGATGATGATGATAATCTGTATGTCTGTCTGTCTCTCTGTCTCCCATACAATCCTTCACCCTTTGCCTGATCTGGGCCAAATTTGGCACAATTGCTCTCTAGGGCCACACGGACAAAGACAGCCTCCTTTGGAACCCAAAATTTGGATTTTGGGTTATCAGTGGGATTTCGATTCCTGTGTGCTACAGTATGCACACCAGTGCCACCTGCTGGCTCAGAACAAGAGTTACAATCCTACACCCTTTGAGTGATCTCGACCACGTTTGACGTTGTTCCTCTGTAGGAACACACGGACAAGGCAGACCGCTTTTGAACCCCAAATTTTGACAGCGTTAGTCCCATTATTTATTTATTTTTTAATTTTCCACCAGTGCCCCCTGCTGGCTCAGAGCTGGTGAAGCATCTGAACAGACCAAAGGCAGACTGGCAGACAAAATGAGCAGAGCTTAACACGACTTACTTACCCGGTTGTGTCTGCTGTTCTATAAATTGGAGCGTCGTGTGCTGTTGTGGGTTGGGGGGGTGAGGTGGGGTTTGATGAAGAATGGAAGTGCAGCGCAACACAAAGGAGGATCAAAGGGTTGTTGTGTAACTCCTGCTTTGTCAGCCTTTGTTCATAATTTAAGCGCGACGGACTGTCCCACCTTGAACTACGAGGCCGAGTCAGACATGACGGCAAGAAGTCAACACAAGTCTAGAATTCAAACAAAGCCAATAAGAGCAAATAGTCGAATCAGGGGAGCAGAGACATTGATAGAGGGGCAGTGTGTGTGTGATGGATGGGACAGCCAGCAATGACAGCAGGGTCACCATTTGCCTTCTTTCCTTACCCAATTCTGTAAATATACCACGGGCACTTGGACTAGTTGTAATTCTAACTGTCAACCTGGTGCAGCATAGAAGAGACAGACACAGCAAAATAAAAGACAACGACAGGACTGCAGCTCGTGACCTCTAAGGGGCCGACTTACCTCAGTCTCGAATGGGCGCGCATTAAAAGTCATGTTAAAACTCAACAAGTGTCACTCCCCGATGTACACCTCCATCTTTGAGATTCACTCTGGACCAGCTGAAGCCGTTTGCCATTCGTTCAGCGACTGGATAGTTAGATCGCATTATTTGCATACATTGGATCCAGTCAACAGGAATCATGGGTAATTATTTAATGATAATCATTTTACTTTGATTTCTTTGAATTTTGTGCTTATAATTGATTGACAATTTATGTCATTAGTATTGTATGTGTGTGTCAATAAATATGTGATGCTGTCTTAATAAAAGCACAACAAGACTGTCACCATCACCAGCAGTCACCTTTCTCAATAGCAGTTTAAATAGAGAGCTACAAGCTCAAATTTTGTAATAGGAGAATCACATTACACGTAGAAAGAATTTGTACTAATAATAGCCTATTCAATTAGCCCCCCACATGTGTATTTTTCTGTGAACAGACGTTGTTATAAGTAATCAGATCCCCCCCAGCTCCCCCCCGACATCCTCAAATTCTGACGTCACTTGTTTTTTATCCAGTCCCCACCCCCCCTTTGTTCTCTTTTGTCTCTCCAGGATTCTACTTCCAGGTCTGGCACTGAAGATGCCACTCAAATCAAAGGGGGCAGCACGAGGGGGGTCTTTGGTGGTGAGGGTTGGATATTTCACCATTTTCAACTTCAGTCAGGGCAGCGAAAATACTCAAGCCGATCCCACCGGCGTGCAGGCCGATTTCGCAGCCACTTCCGCACTGGGATTTTGGATGCCCAGTTCTTATTACTAAGGTGTCATGTGGGGTGGCTTATTGAAACCCCAGAGCAACGTCATGGGGTCAACAAAACAGACACTAAATATGTTTGTCGTAAGGGTGAGAATGCCTGACTCTGCCACCCGCGTTGTCTGAAGTGCTTGTCCCCGAGGGTCACTTCCTGTTCGGCCAGCGCAGGTTAAACGGCTCATCTGATGAGCTCACGCCAGCTGTCCTGCTTCCATTGCCCTGCCGTGATTTATTTATTTTTTCAATCAATTCATCGTTGCTTTTGTTTCCTTCCTGTGGTTTCTGATTGGGCCGTTTCACAGCTGCAGTTGCCACGGTGAGCGGTACTGGAGATTGTGTACCTCACGTCAATGACACGACGGGACCGTATTGTCCGAGTTTGATGGATTCACATCTAAATCCCAGTCTGCTTGCTTTCAAATTTTTCCTATTTGTCCTCATGACTTTGGACTCCTGGCTTTTGTTCTCGACTCCATTTGGAGGTGCAGTTCGGGATTTGAAGCCCTCTTTAGGTTCCTGGTCTCGATCTCGTGCCTCTCCTGACGCGTCAAAGAAATTCATCAGGAGCCACTCGGACTGAGTCAGAGCGTATCTCATGCCCTGATACAGGGGTGATGGTACCGGGAGCCTGGGTGGGCCCAGACTACCCATTTAGAAGCCCCCAACACTTCTATTTGATTTCAATTCATCATTAATTAAAAAGTCAATCATTTTAGCTGCGCACCCTCACCCTAACCTTTGATTGATCATCCATAAACTGAGCCAGTGTAAACTTCATGGGGTACTTACCATCTTTAACTCTGCCACCTCCAGCTCTGCCTTCTGTGCCACCGTCTCAAGCTCATATCACATAGCTGGTCTCACTACTGTCCTGTAGACCTTCACTGTCACTCTCGCTGATACCCGTCTGTCACCAATCACTCCTGACACTCTTCTCCACCCACTCCACCCTGCCTGCACTCTCTTCTTCACTTCTCTTCCACAATCCCCATTACTCTGTACTGTTGATCCCAAGTATCTCCTCCACCTTCACCAACTCTTCACCCTCATCCTCACCATTCCACTAACCTCCCTCTCATTCACACACATGTATTCTGTCTTTGTGGTCCTACTGACCTTCATTCCTCTCCTCTCATATCTCCACCTCTCCAGGGTCTCCTCACCTTGTAGATCACAATGTCATCAGCAGACATCACAGTCCACGGGGACTCCTGTCTGATCTCGTCTGTCACCCTGTCCGTCACCATTGCAAATAAGAACGGGCTCAGAGCCGATCCCTGATGTAATCTCACCTCCGTCACTCCCACCGCAGACCTCACCACAGTCACACGTCCCTGGTACATATCCTGTGCCACTCTTACGTACTTCTCTGCCACTCCCGACTTCCTTATACAACACCACAGCTCCTCTCGAGGCCCCCGTCATTTGCTTTCTTCAGGTCCACAAAGACGCAATGTAACTCCTTCTGTTCTTCTCGCTACTTCTCCATCAACACCCTCAGAGCAGACATCACATCTGTGGTGCTCTTTCTTGGCATGAAACCATCCTGCTGCTCACTGATCATCACCTCACTTCTTAACTGACCTTCCACTACTCTTTCCCATAACTTCATGCTGTGGCTCATCAATTTTATCCCCCTGTAGTTACTGCAGTCCTGCACATCCCCCTTATTCTTAAATATCGGCCCACCAGTACACTTCTTCTCCACTCCTCATCATCCTCTCACTTTCCAAGATTCCATTAAACAATCAGGTTAAAAACTCCACAGCCATCTCTCCTAGACACCTCCATGCTTCCACAGGTAGGTCATCTGCACCAATGGGCCTTTCCATTCTTCATCCTCTTCATCATTGTCCTTACTTCCTCCTTGTTAATCCGTTGCACTTCCTGATTCACTATCTCCACATCAACCAACCTCTTCTCTCTCTCTTATTCTCTTCATTCATCAGCCTCTCAAAGTCCTCTTTCCATCTGCTCCACACACTCTCCTCACTTGTGAGTTTGTTTCCATCTTTATCCTTTATCACCCTAACCTGCTGCTCATCTTTCCCAGCTCGGCCCCTCTCTGTAGCCCACCGGTCCTTATCTCCTTCCTTAGTGTCCAACCTCTCACACAACTCATCATACGCCTTTTCTTTATCCTTCGCCACCTCTCTCTTCACCTTGCGCCTTATCTCCTTGTACTCTTGTCTACTTTCTGTATCTCTCTGACTATCCCACTTCTTCTTCACCATCCTCTTCCTCGGTATACTCTCCTGTATTTCCTCATTCCACCACCAGGTTTCCTTTTCCTCCATCCTCTGTCCAGATGTCATGCCAAGCCCTCTTCTTGCTGTCACCCTTACTACTTCTGCTGTAGTCACCCAGCTGTCTTCACTGCCACCCAGTGCCTGTCTCACCTCCTCCCTAAACTCAACCTTGCAGTCTTCCTTTTTCAATTTCCACCATTTGATCCTTGGCTCTGCCCTCACTCTCTTCCTCTTCTTGATCTCCAACGTCATCCTACAGACCACCATCTTATGCTGCTTAACTCCACTTTCCCCTGCCACCACTTTGCAGTCTTCAGTCTCCTTCAGATTGACTCTTCTTCACTGGATGTCATCCTTCTGTGTGCATCTTCCTCCACTCTTGTACGTCACCCTGTGTTCCTCCCTCTTCTTAAAATGCGTATTCACCACAGCCATGTCCATCCTTTTGGCAAAATCCACTGTCCTCTGACCTTCTTCATTCCTCTCCTTGACGCCATACCTACCCATCACCTCCTCGTCTCCTCTGTTCCCTTCACCAACATGTCCACTGACATCCGCTCCAATCACCACTCTCTGTTCATCACTTCATCCAACTCACTCCAGAAATCTTCATTCTCACCCATCGCACACCCAACCTGTGGTGCGTATGCACTAACAACATTCATCATCACACCTCCAATTTCCATCTTCATCATCCTCACTCTGCCTGACACTCTCTTGTTGCCAGCGGTTTAGACATCAATGGCTGTGTGTTGAGTTATTTCGAGGCGACAGCAGATTCACGCTGTTATTATCCAAGCTGCACACGGACTACTTGACATTGGATCACAGTGTCATATCTTCAGTGTTTGATAGAATCAAATATTTATAAAAATGTGAGGGGTGGACTCACTTTTCTGAGATACTGTATGCCACCTCCAGCCTTTGAACACATAACCAAATCACAGTTTACTCCAAATTTACTTTACTTTACTTAAATGCAAAATGAATGACAGGTTTCTAAACTTGGCGCATTACAATTATATCCATCTATTGTCCAACTCTCTATGTCCTAACTGCAGGGTCACGGGGGTCTGCTGGAGCCAATCCCAGCCAACACAGGGCACAAGGCAGGAAACAAACCCCGGGCAGGGTGCCAGCCCACCACAGGGCACACACACACCAAGCACAATTTAGGACTGCCAATGCACCTGACCTGCATGGCTTTGGACTGTGGGAGGAAAGCCACGCAGACACGGGGAGCGACCCCAGGTCTCCTAACTGTAAGGCAACAGCGCTACCCACTGCGCCACCGTGCCGCCTATTACAATGATATACAACACATAATTAAACACAAACTCTGAATTATTTACAGCTATATATATTGTCCGTCTGATACTACTGGTGAGCTCACCCTTATTAATTGCCACAGTCAGTGACGTTTACTCATTACGTTCGGGGCCCCAAACCGTAGCTCAAGTGCGTGGTGGCCAAACGAACAAAACAGAACTGGCCCCTTCACTTGAGGATTTAACTCAAGCCACATAAAACTTAACGAAAAGCAAACCACACCACACAGACCCTGTTTGAATGTACTCTCCTTTCTCCTCGGGTTCCTCCTTTGGGCCTCTCGTCTCCCTCTCTCGCGGTTTGCCGGTGCTGAACTCGTGTCCTGCCGTCTTTCTCTTCTTCAGCTCACCAAATCACTCCGTCCGCCCCGTGTCCGTCCCTCTCCTCTCTCCTCTCTCTTCATGTCCTGCAGTGTCACACTTACTTGTCCTTGTCATTGGCTATTGACATCCTCTGTTTGATGGTGCACTTTTACAGGGTTTCCCACCTGCTTTCTATCCTCTGAACTATCTGTCACGTCTTTCTGTCTAATCACTTCAGCGTGTGGCTACATCTTTCTCTTCTCCCCTCTTCTCCTTTTATGTTTTTAGCGGTTTGCTAAAATGATTTCCTCTTTCTTTTCCCGTCTCATTTCGGTGTTCTCCCTCAAACTGTCCTTTTTTTCCCTCTTCCTTTCCTCTGCTTTCCTCCAATCCCATCTCACAATTATCTTATGTGGACTGTGCATAAGCCAATCAGAGGACACTTAACATATCCAGCTTAACCTTACATTACCCCAGTAACTTGTACTCCATTTCAGTCAATAAAGTTTATTAGCCAAACTCGCATTCTGATATTCTCTTTTTTTAACCTAGCCCAGGTTACACGTGCAATACGCGTCATAACAAATTAGACAGGTGCGTAAATGTGTGCCCCCAACAGAGATATGACATCAATACTTAGCTGAGCCTCCTTTTGCTCCTTTGAGCCTCCAGACGTTGTCCTCCTGTAGCCTGTGATGAGTGTCTGGACTCTGGATGGAGGTATTTCTGACCATTCTTCATACAAAATCTCTCCAGTTCAGTTCAATTTGATGGACAGCCTGCTTCAGATCATCCCATAGATGATATTCAAGTCAGGGGACTGTGATCAGAGTTGCCAGGTCCTTAAAAAACGTATAGCTCAAGGACAGCTTAAAATCAGTGAATATGACCATAAAATAGCTCAATACTTGAGGTAGTAAGTACAGTACTTGAGTATCTTCTGCCATACTTGAGGTAGTAAATACAGGTAGTAAATACAGTACTTGAGTATCTTCTGCCATATTTGAGGTAGTAAGTATAGTACTTGAGTATCTTCTGCCATACTTGAGGTAGTAAATACAGTACTTGAGTATCTTCTGCCATACTTGAGGTAGTAAATACAGTACTTGAGTATCTTCTGCCATACTTGAGGTACTAAATACAGGTAGTAAATACAGTACTTGAGTATCTTCTGCCATACTTGAGGTAGTAAGTACAGTACTTGAGTATCTTCTGCCATACTTGAGGTAGTAAGTATAGTACTTGAGTATCTTCTGCCATACTTGAGGTACTAAATACAGGTAGTAAATACAGTACTTGAGTATCTTCTGCCATACTTGAGGTAGTAAATACAGTACTTGAGTATCTTCTGCCATATTTGAGGTAGTAAGTACAGTACTTGAGTATCTTCTGCCATACTTGAGGTAGTAAATACAGTACTTGAGTATCTTCTGCCATACTTGAGGTAGTAAGTACAGTACTTGAGTATCTTCTGCCATACTTGAGGTAGTAAATACAGTACTTGAGTATCTTCTGCCATATTTGAGGTAGTAAGTACAGTACTTGAGTATCTTCTGCCATACTTGAGGTAGTAAATACAGTACTTGAGTATCTTCTGCCATACTTGAGGTAGTAAATACAGTACTTGAGTATCTTCTGCCATACTTGAGGTATTAAGTACAGTACTCGCGTATCTTCTGCCATACTTGAGGTAGTAAATACAGTACTTGAGTATCTTCTGCCATACTTGAGGTAGTAAATACAGTACTTGAGTATCTTCTGCCATACTTGAGGTAGTAAATACAGTACTTGAGTATCTTCTGCCATATTTGAGGTAGTAAGTACAGTACTTGAGTATCTTCTGCCATACTTGAGGTAGTAAGTACAGTACTTGAGTATCTTCTGCCATACTTGAGGTAGTAAATACAGTACTTGAGTATCTTCTGCCATACTTGAGGTAGTAAGTACAGTACTTGAGTATCTTCTGCCATACTTGAGGTAGTAAATACAGTACTTGAGTATCTTCTGCCATACTTGAGGTAGTAAATACAGTATTTGAGTATCTTCTGCCATACTTGAGGTATTAAGTACAGTACTCGCGTAGTAAGTACAGTACTTGAGTATCTTCTGCTGTACTTGAGTTCGTGTTCCTTTTGGGGTTCGCTAGCTCACTAGTTGGAATAAGTTCTTTTGTAATTGTGGCGTGTTAAGTAACCCAAACCCATTATATAGATATAATGTAAAAATGTGATATCCCTCCCATAACGATGTGGCAGTTAAAATCATCCATCCATTATCCAACCCGCTGTATCCTAACTACAGGGTCACGGGGGTTTGCCGGAGCCAATCCCAGGCAGCACAGGGCACAAGTCAGGAAACAAACCCCGGGCAGGGAGGCGGTAAAAAGCACATAAGAGAATATAATTTAGCTTTCTTTACTGACGATTTACGCAGCATTACAGACGAGAAGCCATAGCAAGACAATACCAAGGTGAGATCTTGATCTATACAGTCTGCCATTTTTCGTCGCTGTGCTGAAAGGATTTTAAGGACAGGTGACGTTATCTTCCATCTGTCTGTCGGCTTCAAAGTATTTGGTTGCTGTCCAAGTCTTTCATACTGGTTCCTCCACGTGCTGCCCCCACGTCAGCAAATAGTCCATTTCCAAAGAAGGAAAGAAGATTTTGTGCTGACTTTTAACAGAGGACAAGATAGCATCCACCTGTCTTTAGTCTGACCATCCATTCCTCCAGCTGTCTTTGTCTGTCTTGTCCTACGCTTGGCCCAGCACTTCTAAATGCTGAGAGCCCCAGTGTGCTAACTTTGGCCTGGCCTGTACATGTGAGTGGATTTATAAAATAATTTTTGTACAGAGCACAGCGACATTAAACGTATAATCTGATTACACAGCGGAAAGCGAGAGGTGGTGACAGAGTGAGAGTGTAAGGCACATACCATCAGAGTCTGGGGTGGTCTCTTCAGAGAGTGACAAAATGGGTTTGTACCATCACACTAAAATAAAGGGCGATTGGGGGGATATTGTATAGTGGGAAAGAACTTATACAAGTGCAGATAGCAGCAGAAGGGGTGACAGATGGATGAATGAATGAAACACGTGCTAAAAATGCAGTGCAGGTGAGTTGAAAAGTAGAACAAAATATTGCATTGTTTTTAAAAAGGAAGTACAGAAAACCACAAACTGCAAAGGGCCATTTGCTTTCACAGAAGACAAATTTTCTAACCCTGAGTGAGAAAACCACAGACCTGGCAACACTGACTGTGGCGGCCATTTCCAGAACATTGTGCTTCTCCCTCTGCATGAATGCCTTTGTAGATTTCCAACTGTGTTTTGGGTCATCGTCTTGTTGGAATATCCAACCCCTGCGTAACTTCAACTTTGTGACTGATGCTTGAACATTATCCTGAAGAATTGGTTGATATTGGGTTGAATTCATCGGACCCTCGACTTTAACAAGGGCCCCAGTCCCTGAACTAGCCACACAGCCCCACAGCATGATGGGACCTCCACCACATTTGATTGTAGGTAGCAGGTGATTCTCTTGGACTGCGGTGTTCTACTTCCGCCATGCAAAGTGCTTTTTCTTCTGACCAAATAACTCCATTTTTGTCACATCAAAATGAATCTGGCTTGTCTAAATGAGCATTGGCATCCAACAAGTGACTCTGTTTGTGGCATGAGAACAGAAAGGGCTTCTCTCTCATCACCCTGTCATACAGATGTTCTGAATTGTAGAACGATGTCCAGATACACCATCTGCAGCGAGATGTTCTTGCAGGTCTTTGGAGGTGATCTGTGGGTTGTCTGTAGCCATTCTCACAATCCTGCTCATATGTCGCTCCTGTATTTTTCTTGGCCTGCCAGACCTGCTGTGTTGGTTTAACAGCAACTGTGCCTGTGGCCTTCCATTTCCTGATTCCATTCCTTACAGTTGAAGCTGACAGTTTAAACCTCTGAGATGGCTTTTTGTAGCCTTCCCCTAAACCAGGAGACTCAACAATCTTTGTTTTCAGATCTTTGGAGAGTTGCTTTGAGGATCCCATGCTGTCTGTCACTCTTCAGAGGAGAGTCAAAGGGAAGGAAACGTGCGATTGACCACCTTAAATACCTTTGACCACTCATGATTGGACACTCCGGTCTATGAAGGCCTAACGAGCTCACCAAGTGAACAGCACTGAGCGGTGACAGGCATTCAAATCAGCACAATGACAAGGGGACCCACATTTGTGCAAAGCCAGTTTTTCACATTTGATTTAATTTTATACGACTAAATACTGCGTCACTAAAAATCTTTGTTCGGAAAACACCGCAGTGCTCCTAGGAAATGAAAGACAAGCCACTGTGATCTTAATTGTTGAAAGGAATTTTCATGATTCGCATGCCATGCCAAGATTTGGCCATCTGAGAAAAAATAATCGTACATTGGTGTTGTAAGCAGAATCTGAATTACTTAGGCTGGCAAGAAAAGATATACAGTGGGTACGGAAAGTCTTCAGACCCCCTTCAGTTTGTCACTCTGTTATATTGCAGCCATTTGCTAAAATCATTTAAATTATTTTTTTTCCCCTCATTAATGTACACACAGCACCCCATATTGAATTTTTGAAATTGTTGCCGATTTATTAAAAAAGAAAAACTGAAATCTCACCTGGTCCTAAGTATTCAGACCCTTTGCTCAGTATTTAGAAGAAGCCCCCTTTTGAGCTCATACAGCTCAGGAGTCTTCTTGGGAAGTTTGCAACACACCTGGATTTGGGGATCCTCTGCCATTCCTCCTTGCAGATCCTCTCCAGTTCTGTCAGGTTGGATGGTAAACGTTGGTGGACAGCCATTTTAGGTCTCTCCAGAGATGCTCCATTGGGTTTAAGTCAGGGCTCTGGCTGGGCCATTCAAGAACAGTCACAGAGTTGTTGTGAAGCCACTCCTTCATTATTTTAGCTGTGTGCTCAGGGTCATTGTCTTGTTGGAAGGTAAACCTTCGGCCCAGTCTGAGGTCCTTAGAACTCTGGAGAAGGTTTTTGTCCAGGATATCCCTGTACTCGGCCGCATTCATCTTTCCCTCGATTGCAACCAGTCGTCCTGTCCCTGCAGCTGAAAACACCCCACAGCATGATGCTGCCACCGCCATGCTTCACTGTGGGACTGTATTGGACAAGTGATGAGCAGTGCCTGGTTGTCTCCACACATACCGCTTAGAATTAAGGCCAAAAAGTTCTATCTTGGTCTCATCAGACCAGAGAATCTTATTTCTCACCATCTCAGAGTCCTTCAGGTGTCTTTTAGCAAACTCCATGCGGGCTGTCATGTGTCTTGCACTGAGGAGAGGCTTCCGACAGGCCACTCTGCCATAAAGCCCTGACTGGTGGAGGGCTGCAGTGATGGTTGACTTTCTACAACTTTCTCCCATCTCCTGACTGCATCTCTGGAGCTCAGCCAAAGTGATCTTTGGGTTCTTCTTTACCTCTCTCACCAAGGCTCTTCTCCCCCGGTAGCTCAGCTCTAGGAAGGGTTCTGGTCGTCCCAAACGTCTTCCATTTAAGGATTATGGAGGCCACTGTGCTCTTGGGAACCTTAAGTGCAGCAGAATTTTTTTGTAACCTTGGCCAGATCTGTGCCTTGCCACAATTCTGTCTCTGAGCTCTTCAGGCAGTTCCTTTGACCTCCTGATTCTCATTTGCTCTGACATGCATTGTGAGCTGTAAGGTCTTATATAGACAGACAGGTGTGTGGCTTTCCTAATCAAGTCCAATCAGTAGAATCAAACACAGCTGGACTCAAATGAAGGTGATCTCAAGGATGATCAGAAGAAACGGAAAGCACCGAGTTAAATATATGAGTGTCACAGCAAAGGGTCTGAATACTTAGGACCATGTGAGATTTCAGTTTTTCTTTTTTAATAAATCTGCAACCATTTCAAAAATTCAATATGGGGTGCTGTGTGTACATTAATGAGGGAAAAAATTAATTGAAATGATTTTAGCAAATGGCTGCAATATAACAGAGTGACAAATTGAAGGGGGTCTGAAGACTTTCCGTACCCACGGTGTGTTAGAAGATATCAGCTGTCTCCAGTTCCTTTATACTGGCTATTATCATTTAAAAGGAGTACAGAAATTCAGTTCTATGCATTGTTTGGGGTGGATGTGATCAGAAAGGCCCTGATGATTCCAAAGATCAGTCAAGAAAACTGTTGGAAAAAAATGGGCAGAACTCTTTTGGAAAACAAGGACTTTTCTTATAATGTTTTAAAACCGGACCTTTACAAAGATGCTTTATTTTCATGTTAAAGCAACCGGTCGTTTTTCATGTATTTTTGTTCACTAACACTTTAGTGTTTAATTAAGTACTACCTGAATATCTGATCATTAGTTTAAGCAGAAAGAGTAATCAGCTCTGCTATTTCGTGAGCTATACAAGCGTGCTGAGCTGTTGGCGCCCATTTATGAGGTCACTAGCACGAGCTGAAGCTGCCGATTTTAAAAACGTGATTTTAGTTCGATGAACTTCGGAGGTGCAGAAGAGCGCTTCTTACATCCCTTGCCTCTCGTTAAACCAGCACACCTCGCTATAACCTCCTGGCTCTAAGAGCAGAAACGGATGAGCTGTGAATGAGTTTTCAGAGACAGGAAAAGTTGTCTTGGAGACAGGATGACCGCATCGTCCCTTTATAAAATCAGTAGAAAAGCTGATCAGAAAAGAATAAAAGAAAGATCTTGACTTATGGCTGATACCTTAAGCAACGCAAAAATGGGTCACCTGGAAAAAACGAAGCCATAGCAGGTTGTGCGGCGTTCATGTGACGATGCGGGTTCGACTCCGCGCTCCCAACTGCTGTTCAGGAGCCCTTTGAACCCAACACCGTCGCTAGTTATAACCGAGATGAGCGAGACAGTCGAGGCAATAACAATTGAGCAACGGGATGGCTCAAAAGGAGCAAAGTGCTTTTATTAAAATTGTCATCGAAACAAAGCGTTCATAAAGTGCAGTCATTCAAAGTTCAATAAATAATCCAGAAGAAAAAAAACGTGGAGGTAAAAACAATAGAAAAACAACCCTGTAAAACCAGTAGGGTTCAAATGACGCTGGAAGCAGTCTTCTAAAAACCAATGACAAGCCTGGTGCTCACCTGCGTCTCCCATACGGGCCCTTGGACAGGCGAGACGCTCTCTCTGCAGCTGCCCTTCTCCATGTCACATCCACACACATCCCTGGCATCGGTCGGGCACTCATCCCAGTCCCAAGACTTGGTTCACATCCAACGGCCAGGACGCTCACGTTGGGTAATCCGCCACCAAGCCCTCCCGACTCCCGCTGCCTTTCTGGCCTTCCGCGGCCAGTCGCCTTTCCCTGGTCACTCCCCCTACCTGATCGGACTTCAACTTCAACACCCAGGCATCCTGGCAGCTGCCCACAAGCGCTCGCTCGCCCACATGCTCTCTCACTTGCTCCCTGTAACCTCTGTCCTTTACTTTTCTTTTATTTCTCTCGTTCTTCTCTGATCTTTCTGTCCTTTCTCTTATACAGAGAGGGGCCATAGCAGCTGCAGCCACGGGAATAATCACCGATGGGCGGCACGGTGGTGCAGTGGGTAGCGCTGCTGCCTCACAGTTAGGAGACCCGGGTTCACTTCCCAGGTCCTCCCTGCGTGGAGTTTCCCCATGTCTGTGTGGGTTTCCTCCCACATGCTGGTTAGGTGGACTGGCGATTCTAAATTGGCCCTGGTGTGTGGGTTGGCACCCTGCCCAGGATTGGTTCCTGCCTTGTGCCCTGTGTTGGCTGGGATTGGCTCCAGCAGACCCCCGTGACCTGGTGTTCGGATTCAGCGGGTTGGAAGATGGATGGACAATCACGGATGTGGGCAGTGCCTCACCTGTGCAGTACATGAGAAATGCCCACACCGCAGATCGCCCCGTAGCTTGCTACGGCCACTACGCCCCCTCACTAATTATTTATTTAAAAAATACGGCCTTTGCTGAGCGAGCTGTGGACCCATAACACCACAGTTCACACTTTATTCTGCTTTTATTTTATGGCCCTGTGTATTTGACCTATCATACTTTTCTCCTCAGCCTTTTAAAAGCAGGCGGCTCCGTACAGAGAGATTACGCATTTCACAAGCGGGGTCCCTTCTGCAGGCAGTTCAGCACCACCGACCTGCGCTTTAAAGCCACTCCTGAATATTCTCAGATGAGAGGCCCTGTTTGAATCTTCAGACGCCGAGACAAAAACTGCTTGATTGGATTACCCGTTTCGGTATGAAAAGACTCCTATTGTTTGCTTCAGTCCTATGAGTTTTACATTAATCGTCGTACACGCAGATAGAAAAAAATACTGCCTTCTATATTATACGCACGCACGCTCTTGAGAATCAACTTGGAAATATTCATATTATGGATAAAATATAAGGATTCAGCCATCCGTTTTTTTAAAAAGATACTCGTTTGGCGCATATAATAATCATGAATAGGGCTTACAGTAATCCTGGAGAATAGTCTGCATGAAGAATAGTTACAATAGTTGCATTCTCATCCTATCCAAAGATAAAAGAAATCATTTTTTCCAAGAAGTTCATATAGACGCTGGGGGCCATGTGCTTCGGAAACAGTTGGAAAAAATGACCGACGTGTTCGTGGCTCGCCAAAGGGTGTTTTAAAGGCCTTTCTCTATCACCAGACGGCCCGCAAAGCATTCCTCAGCAGCATGGCGGGCAGGTTGGGTGAGAGATTCCAGTTTCGGTACCCGCCGGCGAGCTCGTAGGGCCTCACCCAGCGGGGGATGGGTGCTCGAAACGGGCGAACTCGCAGAGTCCCAAAGGTGGGGTACCTGACATCTTCCATCTACCGTCACTTGCCGGCTCGTACCATCCTGTCCAGCCTGTGGGGCGCTTTGGAGAGCCTGTCGGAGCTCGGAGAGTCTGAGCGTGTGGACGAGAGAGACCGGGAGGGGGAGCAGGGGCTGTGGGCTGAGAGCTGACTGGGTCTGCCACTTGGGCTTGAGGATCTTAGGGTCAGCTGAAGATTACATGTGTTTGATTATTTAAAATGTGGGGTGAGTCTGAATAGAAAAGGGCTTGTTTTACATCGGTTTTAATATAAATTATAATTACATGTATATTAATTAATATAATTACAAATTACACAGCCCTGGCTAGATTTTTTAGACGTCTCAAACGTGATTTAAAAGGGAACTGCGGCATATTATTTAACGACGTGTGATTTGTAAAGGGCTGATAGCGAACTAGTAGTTATCTTTAATCTTTAAAAACCCTTTAACTTTAAAAGTGAAGTACAGCTCATGGACAGAGGGGGTCTGCGCGGTCTCGAGCGCGCTCACGCATGGGGGTTATGGGGATGGGGAGGGGAGACCGTCCCAACGTGTCAGCGCTCAGAAGGCAACAGGAACGGGCGCGCGCAGCTGATTAGACCTTTCTGTGCAAGGATCTTCAGGAATGTAGGGAGGGCAGCTTGATTTAGATTAAGCAAAGGTTAGATAGATATTTTAAATAATAGATACAGGGGTTCTTACCCAAAGCAGGAGAGGCTATAAGGTAACTCGCCCCGCCTGGAGTGCTGGGACCTCGGGCCTAGATTCCATTTCCCAGTCAGAGTCTTTAGAAAACGCTTTGCTGTTTTATACAGCACTTTCAGAAGTGGCTGGGGAGACCGGCCGTTAGGTGTGGCCTGACCCGGGGGGCCGAAACAGGGTGCGATCGCACTGGTGTCTGCGATCTGACAGTCTGTCTGTGAGATGGAAAAAAAAGGAGGGGGCAGACATCCGTCAAAATGCCTTTGACAGTTTGGTGAACCAATCAGTTTCAAGGAGGGGGCAGACATCCATCAAAATGCCTTTGACAGTTGCAGGTGCAGGGGGGGCGGGTTTAAGGAGTCTGGGCAGTGCCTCCCTTCGCATCCATCAATCTGCAGCCAGGGGGCGGGGCCAGGGAATTCCGGTGTGACGTCATCAGGGGAGGCTTCCGGGATTGCTTCGTATGGGGCGGGGCTTCCTGTGTGACGTCATAGGGGCTTAAAGTCATTATCATTTTGATTGACAGTTTGACACAATGTCCATGCCTAATACTGCTGATCGCATTAGCGCAAACAAACAGAAAATATTGCTCGGTGAAATAACGGAGAAGCGAAAAGAGATTTAAACGTGTAGATTGTCTAATTCGTGTTGCCATCAGGGTAAAGTAGTGTTTCTTCCCAATGAAGAGGCGTATCTGCGAGAAATAAAAGATTTGTTGTTTGGTGAAAGTGAAATCCACACACGCGAGCGGCAGAGACGCCAAGTGGCGGGCGCGTAGTGCAGGCCTGGGGGGTGTGATACCCCGTGTAGTGGGAAGCGGCCCCAGCCTACACTCTGGACATCTGATAGTTTGTGAACCGAACGTGATCAGTGGAGAGATGAGACACAGACAAAAAGTGAAGGGTGAATGGTGCAAGTTTATTCACAAGAGTGCTGTACCACCAAAATGCAGTCGTGTCAGGTGGGCTTTGAGACACAGTCCTTCAACACTGACACTTCTTCAGAAATAGATAAAAACAAACAAAAGGGACAAATATGGTGTATTTACAAAAACTGCACACACACTCCAGTAATGAAGGTTGTCTTCTTCTACCCCTCGCTCAAGACGCTCCTCCAGCAGGAAAGAACAATGCACAAAAACAAGTGTGTGTATATACAAAAACAATTGCACCAAACCCAAAATCAAAAACTGTCCCAGCACCAAATAAGTATACACACCGTGAAAGACGCTATATAGCGCCCGACCCGGCACAGACTTACGCAGAGGCACTGGCTTTTATTTTTCTTCACCCGTGGGCCCACGTCTTCCTCGTGACCCACAGGCAATACACAGTCCCAAAAGCACTTTACACGATTCCACAAACAACTCTCCGCCTTGCACCACCGCTCCTCCCAGGCAACCTCGTCCTCTTCCTCCCGATTCTGGCCCCTTAGTGGTGGAGGCTGGCCCGTTTTATAGCCCACCCGGAAGTGTTCCAGGTGCTTGACCACCTGGTCCCGATTGCACCTCCGGGTGGGGCTGATGACTCGTCCAGCCAGGTAGCACCCCCTAGCGGCCACCCAGGTTGTGGAGGACTCCATGTCCCATGAAACCATGCGGGACACTGGGGAATCGGCATCGGCCAGGGTGGCTGCCACCAAGCGTCCCTGGGGAGGTATTGAGCGGTCCATGGTGGCTCCCCTGGAACATATGCAGCAGGGGCGTCCCGGCCGGTCATGGGACCTGACTGTCCATCACAACACCTCCACCAGAAACGATCACTAGGAGATATATAACTCTATATACAAAAGAATATTTACAAAAGCCGCCAAAATCACAACTGCTCCTCTAATAGCTCAGCAGTGCCTACTCCTACCTTGCCTTCAGGTCCACTGACGACCCCGTTGGCCGGTGACTCCTTAAATATAACCGGCAAGATTGTCCAGCCAATCTACCAACACATCTACCTCACGCACCTATCCAGGTAGACGCCACACGCCACAACACACCCCGGACAACTATGTATTTAACACTGAACTCCGGCGGGTCGCGCGTGCGTATAAACCCTCCGGGTGACGGCCAGCGGCTATGCTGAGCTCAAGCACACCCGTTGCCGACTCACCAGTAAGTAAAATCATTTCTTCAACGTTATGGGATCCCCATCTCTGATTCAAACAGATGCCCGCTTTCTCTTTTCGGCGCGCTGCACTTTAAACCGCCTGCGCTGGGCAAGCTGCGAGGACACCGGCGTGTCAAAATGAACACATACTGGCCATTATACCGGCTCCTCGTGTGTCCAGACACACCGCGCCACACAGCGCTCGCCCGCTAGACGGCCCCGCCTTCCCTCGACGGCGCCCTCAACACACCAACGGTAAGCGCTCTTCCTTACAACCATATACCGTAAATGCTTTGATTTCAAGGCTGCTTCAACTTAAATTTGGTAATGCGCAGGGGGTTGGCATACGAATCAAGTTATTATTATTGTTGTTATTATTATTAGTTATTATTATTGTTGTTATTATTATTAGTTATTATTATTGTTGTTATTCCTACCCGACTCCCCTTCTAGAGTCTCAAGTGCTTTCAAAAGCAGAGCTAGGAGTCCAGCTGTGACCTCTGCCCGTTTGTGTTGGCAGACACACTCATAAAGACACACCGCTATGCCAAACAAAAGTATAATATTTGTTAAACTTAAATCCATTATGTGAATGTTGACAGCTGGCCAGACTGTCATGTTTGCATAAGGGGGATGCCATGTGGCTTGAGCTTTGCAGTGCAAACAAGATGTGTCAATAAAGGCGGGCGACCTTGAGTGCCAGCACACCTCCTTGGTGCCCGCTTGGCATTGAGAGCATCAAGATCCACACTTTCCATCCCGATCACGTGGATACTCTGACTGCCCCCGTCTGCCGGGCTGTTTTCTGATAAACGCAGTTCAGTCCACCCAGATAAACACAGCAGACAAGTCGTCTGAAATCTGCTCACAGAGGATTTAGTGTTAATGAAAGCAAACGTGGCGGAGTTCACAGCTCAGGTAAACATTTTGGGGGGCTTATAACCGACAACCTAATAGTCCAACAATAGCTTTAATAATGATGATGATGATGATCATCCAATCCATCTTCCTATCTCGCTTATCCAGGTCAGGGTTGCAAGCGTTGGGCATGAGACAGGAAAAACACCTGGACAGGGTGCCAGCTGACAGAATCAGATCACAGATCTTCAGACTGGCATAGCAAAGGAGATGCAGACGTGCCAACACGGCCACAGAAGTGCAGCTCTCGGCTTGGACTGCATTGCTTAAAGCCGATTTCATCTGAAGTACAAGCAGCCCCGAGATGCCCTTACATTAAAACTCCATCCTCTGTTGTTCACCACCATCGATGAATTCAAGCGGGTCTAAGGGTCCACGCTGGTATCTGGAAGGTTGCCAGTTCAGATCCCATTACTGCCAGAAAGGATCCTACTCAGTCGGGCCCTTCAGGAAGGCCCTTAACCTGATCATTGCGCCAGGGATGCTGCACAATAGTGGACCCCAGGGCCGTCTTAATGCATGGGCACGCTGGGCAGTTGCCCGGGGGCCCCACAAGCATAATGCTAATCTATGTATGCTGTGACTTGTTGAAGTGGTTGTGTAGGTAGGGTCCCCATTGCACTACTTTGCCTGGGGGGGGCCTATAATGCTATTGGACCCTACTCTCTGACTCCCAAAGGTCATGTGTAAAGATAATTTCCTCTTGTGGATTAATACATTATATCAAAAACCAACCAAAGGATTTGACTCTTCACATTCACTCCTGGCACACTAATAAAGACCACCATAGTCGGTGTCGTTGCATGCCGTTGGCTGGAAGTCATGCATTGATTGGATGGTGATATTGCTTTCTTTGCATACATTAGTGAGGATATGGTAATAGTGGGTAACATTTAGAGATCATCATTACATTGTGATTTTATTTAATTTTCTGATCATTTTAGGCTAATTGCATTTGTTTATGGGGTGCGTGGTATGGTTACTGTATAATTGTACTGTCACCGTCACTGTAAGCTGCCGTTAGGTTGACAAGGTTATATTAAAGCTTCTCTATTGGACTTCAGCCTTCAGTTGAGTGGATTCCTGCCCATAAAGGAGTGTATGCAAATGAGATGATGTCATGTGCTCAGGCCAGGTTCCTCCTCTGGCTGAGGTCCAAATGATGTCTCTGTGCCTTATTTGTAGGTTGTGGATCGGTGAATACTTTCAAATAGAGTTTAAAAGGTTTGGGGGGGGTCACCCCTTTTAATTCTACAACATGTAAATCAAAATTCATTGTCAAATAAGCAGCCTTCTTGGTGATGTGAAAAAGGCTTTGGCTCCAGAGAGAAGAGGCCTCATACATAACGGCGTGCATAGCATTCACACTAAAACGTGGCGTATGGACAAAAGCAGAAATGTGCGTACGCACAAAAAAATCCAGATGCATAAATCTGTGCGTTCGCCAGCTTCCACGTTCTTCTGCTCCATAAATCCTGATCAGCGTGAAAAGTAACGCCCATTCATGCGCCTGCTGCCCCGCCCCAAACTCCTCTCAGAATTACGCCTCTTTGAATATGCAAATCAATATAAATAACCCTTAAGCTCAGCGTTCTTAAGGGCTAAGCGAAAGCTTAATATGCATCACAGGAAAATTAATGGAAGGAATTACTAAGGATAAGATTGAGCAACACATGGCAAGGACAGGAGTTATTAGGAACAGTCAGTGTGGGGTCACAAGAGGGAGGTCGTGTTTTACTAACATGTTGGAATTCTGTGAGGAGGCAACAAAAGGAGACGACCAGAGAGGAGCAGATGATGTTATTGATCTGGACTGTCAGAGAGCATTTGATAAGGTGCCACATGAGAGGTTGGGCATCAAAATAAAAGAAGTGCCAGTTCAGGGTGATGTTTTTAGATGGGTGCAGAATTGGCTCAGACACAGGAAGCAGAGGGTGAGGGTGTGAGGAACCTCATCAGAACTGGGTGATGTTAAGAGTGGTGACCAGCAGGGGGCAGTGCTGCGGCCACTGCTTTATTTTAATATATATATATATAAATGATTTAGATAGGAATATAAGTGACAAGCTGGTTAAGTTGGCAGATGATACCAAGATAGGTGGATTAGCAGATAATTTGGAATCCGTTATATCATCAAAGAAGGCCTTGGATAGCAGACAGGCTTGGGCAGATTTGTGGCAAATGAAATTTAATGTCAGTAAATGTAAAGAATTACACATAGGAAGTAAAAATGTTAGGTTTGAATACACAATGGGGGTCTGAAAATCGAGAGTACACCTTATGAGAAGGATTTAGGAGTCATAGTGGACTCCAAGCTATCAACTTCCCAACAGTGTTCAGAAGACATTAAGGAGGCTAACAGAATGTCAAGTTATATAGCGCCTTGATGTGTGGAGTACAAGTCACAGGAGGTTCTGTTTGTGCTTTATAACACACTGGTGAAGCCTCATCTTGAGTCCTGTGTGCAGTTTTGGTCTCCAGGCTACAAAAAGGACATAGCAGCACAAGAGAAGGTCCAGAGAAGAGCGACTAGGCTGATTCCAGGTCTACAGGGGATGAGTTATGAGGAAAGATTAAAAGAGCTGAGCCTTTACAGTTTAAGCAAAAGAAGGTTAAGAGGTGACGTGATTGAAGTGTTTAAAATTATGAAGGGAATTAGTCCAGTGGATCGAGACTTGTATTTTAAAATGAGTTCATCAAGAACACGGGGACACAGTTGGAAACTTGTTAAGGGTAAATTTCGCACAAACATTAGGAAGTTTTTCTTTACACAAAGAACGATAGACACTTGGAATAAGAGACCAAGTAGTGTGGTAGACAGTAAGACGTTAGGGACTTTCAAAACTCGACTTGATGTTTTCTTGGAGGAAACAAGTGGATAGGACTGGCGAGCTTTGTTGGGCTGAATGGCCTGTTCTCGTCTCGAGTGTTCTAATGTTCTGTGAACAGACAATGGCAAAAGCACGGGGGAAAATAGAAGAATTTCAGAGAATACCAAGTGGAGGCAAAGAAAAAAATATACTATTTGTTGGTTTAAACAGAGGAATAAACAACAAAAGGAAGTTGATCGAGTGACATAGCGTGTTGGAGAAGCTCGAAAGTTCAAGTTCACAAAGTCGCACAGTGCCGGAAGTAAAAAAGAAGTCACCTGTCAAAGTCGCTGTAAAAGGGCGGGTCGTAGCCCACCGTCTGAGTGTCATATGAAAACTTATTAGGGTACAGAGAAAAAAAATAGGCACACAATGGGAAAAAAGCACGAAATGTCCACTTTAATCTCGACATTTCCACTTTAATCACGTAGTTTATTTTGTCATTAAAGTAGAACATCATAAACTTCATCTTAAAATCGTTTAATTAACCAGTTTCTCAAATCACATCGTAACTAAAGTAGCACGTTAAATGTTTTGTTTTGTATTTGATCTTCTATGTGCTCTATGCGTGTGAATCACTACTTGCTTCTTAAACCGGCTCTCTTCCTCCGACAGGACACAGAGTCCATTACATTCGTGATATTGCAGCTCTCTGAATAACTAAAATACTGAGATGTGTACGTGATATCAATTTCATGATGATTGGAGTTAAATCATTTTATTAAACACGGGCACACGGGCACATGGTGGCGCAGTGATTGTGTGCGACCTTTGATGAAATAGTTTATTGCAGCAGTACTCGGGGGCGGCCCTGGACAGAGGAAGAATCGGTGGCCCCTTCGCCCGCCAATGTCAATATGGTATCTTATGCATTGCGGATGGCCACGTCTGTTGTGGACACTGCATCGCCGCCTCGTGGTCATGACACAAGCGTTTAACTTTTTGTCGAAATTTGCCGCTGCGTTTTTAGCTGTGTCGTTATTTTCTCTTTCTGTTTTATATTCAATATATATTGGCATGGACGACCCAGTGCTGGTGCACAGTTGGCACATGCCTAAGGCTTCTTTCAAACGTACTAACCTGCAATTCCTGTCCTTACCTTTCTTTCCCCAAATACCCACTCGCCACACAATCAGCTCTGTAATAGACGTTAAGCCATCTGTGAGCTTACAACGCCGATTCTTCAAAACGGAACATTGAAATATCTTCATAGTGCGTGTTTAATTATTCTATCCTTCATGCCAGTCCCAGTGAAGCATACAGTGCGAGGCAGGAACAACCTTTAATTATTAACAATACAGATTATTTAAATGAAGTTAAAGTTTTACCTGTATAATATAATAAACATATTTTGCTGCATTTCATCATACAAATGATATCGTCATCATATGTAAATACGCGCTTTATAAAGTGGCTCAGGTTGTGCGATATTATAACTATAGTGCAAGTTTACAATGGGGTGATTGTACTTATAAGTCCTAACAGTTCTACAAGGAGCAATTGATTGAGTGCATTTAAAGTTCTTGGGATGAAACTGTTTGTGAACCGCAAGGTCCGTACAGGAAAGGCTTTGAAATGTTTGTAATGTGAGCGCAGTTCAAATAGACTGTGCGCATAACTGAGGCAGCGTGTCCTTGATGCTTTATACTGATAATTCTCTTTCCGATCAGCTGCTGCTGTGATTCCCACTCAGATACAGTGATATAAATACTCCGAGTCGTGCAGTGAGAGTAATATGGAAAAAGATGATCCGCTGTGGCAACTCCTAACGGGAGGAGCTGAAAGAAGAAGAAGAAGAAGAAGAAGAAGAAGAAGAAGAAGAAGAAGAAGAAGAAGAAGAAGAAGAAGAAGTGAGAGTAACAACGCTAAAGCAGTTATGGTATTTGGTATACTATGGCTATTCTCTGTAAAAGTTAATTACAATCAGATGCATTACACTAATAAACAATATGCGGTTAGTTTCAGTGTATTTATAAAGCCGTGTCAGGAAAATAAGGAGTAACCACACAGGAACAGTAGCACTGCTTTGACGCTGGGTGCTGCCAGTCTGCAAAACCGAGCGGAGAACTTGCGTACCACAAGGCATGAGGTACCGTGGAAAAGTGCGTGGCTTTACGCCAAGTGTAGGTTTTATACATCGCGATTTGAACGTGGAAAAGTTCTTACGCAACATTTCTGTGCGTACGCACTGTTCATACATGAGGCCCCTGGTGTTGCCTTTGAGGGCCTGCTGGCAACAGCATTTCATTGGCATAGGAAGACTGATGTTTGTGTTCTTTAAATTGTGGCAATCAATTAAATCACAAAACGTGAGGAAAGGGAATACTGAAAAGAGGGGTGTCTGATACAGTAGGCCCTCAGGCGTGTATTTAAATATATATATATTAAATAGGACAGAAGACATCAAAGGGCAGGTAAGCCAGGCAGGCCACCGCACAACGGGTAGGTGAGTGGCACCTGGGTCTCACCAGTCACCTGTCTGTGTCATCGCTGCTTATGGGCTGTGCCCACGTGTGGTCAGAGCTCAGGGGCACACAATCGGTCTGAGGCAGGAACCGAACTGGCCTGCCCTCCAGCCGAGCCTTGACCACTCATGTTTGCTTTATGGCTCACCCAACTCCCTTTGCCCACCGCTTCACGCGTCTATGCTGCCCACCAAAGGCAGTCACCCTCCTCAAACTAAAGTGACTTCTGTATTGTTGGTAAATGCTGAGTTCTGCACAGCGTTAAGGGTCCGAACCTGCAGGAGGTGCTGCAACAGGCTCTGTGCGTCTCATATAGCGCCTTTCACTAGTAGACTGTCACAAACTGCCTGGCACTGTGCATCCATGTTAGATTATCAAATGCCTTAGACTATCCATTGCCATGGATTATTATATAGCATCTCACACTAGCCTTCGGGTTTAGGTCACTATAGAGTGCCTTTCATTACCCATCTGTGTCTCTGTTACAGTACATGGTGCCTGTCGTTAGGCATTTGTCTTGGATGATCAGGTAGCACCTTTCACTGCCTTTGTGTCTTATAGTGCATCTCACTGTCCTTCTGCTTTATATTATTATATAGTGCCTTTTACTAGCCTTTCATTTTATATTATTATATAGTGCCTTTTACTACCCTCCTGGTTTATATTACTATATAGTGCCTTTCATTATTCAGCTCTCCTAGACTGCTACTTATTGACATTCAGTTTGCATTTGCCTTAGATTATCTCTTATTATTTGGCTGATGTCTTCATCCAAAGCAACTTACAACCCTCGAGATACCATGAGTCCCATTTCTTTTGATTTGTCCAAATGGCGCACAGGCATGTGAAGTGACTTGCTCGGGGACACACACTAGAGGCCGTAGTGGGATTTGATTATCATAAAGCCCCTTTCATGGTCCATCTGTTTGAACTGATCATGCAGCACCTTTAAGATCACTATATAGTGCCTGTCACTATCGTTCAGTTTTAGATTATTAAACAGTGTGCTTCATTTGCCATCCATCTTAGGCTGATATATGGTGTCTGTCACTATCCTTCAGTTTTAAATCAATATATTGTATACTGCTCTTCCTTATCAATTCCTCTTATGCTGTTACTTTGTGACTTCTATTATTATTCCCTTTCCAAATATGATGGAGCCCCTTTTCCTATAATTTTGTTTTTGATTATTATATAGTGCCTTTCATTCTCCTTCTGTCTTAGATTGCCATACAGTGTCCTTCTTTATCTGTTCCTCTTAGACTGTTACATTGTCTTTCACTGTCCTTCTGTATTAGATTAATAGGAAGTCTTTCATTGTCACCCCTCCTAGTTTGATATATAGTGCCTTTCACTATCAGTTTGTTTTAGATCACTGTGTAGTGCCTCTCACTGTCCTCTTTAAGATTATTACACAGAACCATTCACTGTCCTTCTGTCTTATATTTTGATATAGTGTCTTTAATTTTCTATCCCTCTTAGACTGATATATATAGTGTCTTTCACTTTCCTTCAGTTTTAGATTAATAAATGTTGCCTTTCCTATTTAGTGACTTTCAATATTCTTTTCTTTCAGAATATTATGTAGCACCTTTTGCTACAGTTTTGTTTCAGATTACAGAACTACATAGTTTACTATATAGTGCCTTTCACTGTCTTTCTGCCTTAGAGTATTATATAGTGCCTTTCATTATCTATCCCAGTTAGACTATGACATTGTGCCTTTCACTTTCCCTAGTGTTTTAAATTAACATATAGTGCCTTTCATTATCTATACGTCTGAGACTATTATATAGTGCCTTTCACTATACTTCTGTGGTTTGCCTTATTATGTTACATTTTTCACTGTCTTCTGTTTTGGATTAAGATATAACATCTTTCATGATCCATCGGTCTTATACTGTTAAATGATGAGTTTCAATATTCTATTTCAGATGAATATGTGGTGCCTTTCACTCTGTGTTTTCCATTACTATACAGTGCCTTGCACTATCCTTCTGTCTTAGATTATTATGTGGTCTTTCGTTTTTAATCCCTCTTAGATTGTTAAATCATGGCTTTCACTATCCTGTCTTACTTTTATTACATAGTGACTTTTATCATTCACGTCTCACTGCCCCTCATACTCATATAGTGCCTTTCACACTTTCGAAAAGCCCAAACCGCAAACTCCAACTAAACGCAGATTGCACTGCAGACTCGGGCCCCACCCTGACAATGCCAACTCTCGCTAATCGCCGAGCGCTCCCAAAAATCCGAATAAGCATCCAAACCGGGGCTCACGGGTCACGCGCTCACGTACGGCCGCCCTCGCGCATGCGCGTCGCCGAGGGTAGGTAGAGCGGCACCAAGCCGAACTGAAGTAAAAGTGTTGTTAGTAGGAAAATGAGGTAAAAACAAAAAATACTCTCGTCGCAGAAAACTCGTTAAAAAACGTGCAGGAGTGAAAACGATTTTAAATTGGGCTTTAAAATAGTGACACGGTAATCGAGTCAAGAGGGTCCACTCATCATGCGGTAAATCCTTTTCAATCAGTTAAACTGGAATAGCTACAATATGACGTACAAAGATAAAACAAATTTCAAGTCCCGCTTCGTACGTTTACAGACATCAGCCTGTCTTTAAAGGATGTCAACATCTCAAAGGGCACAGACCAAAAAGAAGTTGAAATGCCAATTTTGAGTTCCGCCCCAGATCTTCATCTCACCTCGGAACATCTTGTCACGCGTTCAGTTAAAAAAAACAAAAAACTGCGAGTTTGTTCAAAGTGAGAAAAGCAAACGGCGCGGATGGTGGGCTATCTTTATCAGTCTGTATTTTTTTACACTTTCCGCCCTGAGCGCACTACGGCTTCGTCTTTTCGCAGAGACCCCGACATCCTCGGAGACACCGCCCTGTGAACAAACGTGTAAACCGCTGAGCTCATCGACGACTCGTCCGCCAGCAGCTGCCCTCGGGAGGTCGAAGTCGAGCGCGCTGGTTATTCCGTAATTGCGGGAAGTGAGAAATACGGGAATGTTACTGCGCAGTCAATCGATCTGATTCGGGAGCTAATGTATTATTATTATTATTATTATTATTATTATTATTATTATTACTTGGGATCAACAGTACAGAGTAATGGGGATTGTGTGAGAGAAGTGAAGAAGAATGCGTGCAGGCAGAGGGAAGTGAATGGAGAAGAGTGGCAGGAGTGATTGGTGACAGACGGGTATCAGCGACAGTGACAGTGATGGTCTACAGGACGGCAGTGAGACCAGCTATGTGATATGGGCTGGAGACGGTGGCACAGGAGACAGAGCTGGAGGTGGCAGAGTTAAAGAAGTGAAGATTGGCATTGGGTGTGACGAGGATGCACAGGATAAGAAATGAGGACATTAGAGGGTCAGCTCAGGTGGGACGGTTGGGAGACAAAGTCAGAGAGGCGAGATTGGGTTGGTTTGGACCTGAGCAGAGGAGAGATGAGGGGTGTATTGAGGGAAGGGTGATAAGGATAGAGCTGGCAGGTTAGAGGAGGTTTATGGATGTGGTGAGAGAGGACATGCAGGTGATGGGGGTAACAGAACAAGATGATGAGGACAGGAAGATATGGAAGAAGATGATCTGCTGTGGCAACCACTAACGGGAGCAGCCGAAATAATAAGAAGAAGATTATTAATTATTATTTATTATTTATTGTTGTGTATTTGTACGCACATCAACAAGTTAAATTTATATTGATCTTGATTGACATTCCTGTTATTGGTCATTTCCAGTAGAATGTTAGTGGGTGGGATTTTAAAGTGGAAAAGGGAAGTTCTCAAAAACGTTTTTCTTTCTGTTACTGAGAGAACCCAATGAGAAACTGACACGATTTTACAGTTATTAAAAAATAGTTAAGAATTATTTATAAACGTCTTTGTGTCATCAATCAAAATTATTATTATTATTATTAGTTGTTGTTGTTATAGATCTTTATTTGCCCCATACTACTACTTCTTCTTTCGGCTGCTCCTGTTCGGGGTCGCTACAGCGGATCATCTTCTTCCATCTCTTGCTGTCCTTGTCATCTTGTTCTGTCACACCCATCACCCGCATGTCCTCTCTCAGCACATCTTAGGCCTTCCTCTTCTCCACGTCACCAAGTACGAGCAGCCTCAGCCCCGCCCCCTTGATACACGGGCGGGTTTATTACTTGCTATCAACAGGCAAATCGCATCACCTCAGCACGCCTGCGCTGAGTCAAAGGGGCGGGGCTCAGGCTACTTGTGGTTGGTGACGTCCGAACGCTGCTCTAGTCTCGTGCTCGTTACATTATTATTATTAGTAGTATGGGGCAAATAAAGATCCATCTTTCTTTCTATCTATCTAATAATAAAAATAATAATTGACTAATGGCAGAATGACGTTGATTAATGATTATTAATAGATCTAAAATCTGGATTTCGGTAAACCTGTGCTTCTGGAACAGATTAAGAGAGAATGACGTGATGCCAAAAATGCGTATATGCATGTATATGCAAAGGCAAGACAATGATTAATAATGTACGTATGAGAGTAAGGCGACAATGAACATGGAATTTGCATGAGTTATTTACTGACAGAGGAAAAATGACTGCAACACTCACAGAAACTTCTCAACCCACCACCGGTCTTCAGTCAGTCATTGTCCAACCGGCTACAGTATATCCTAACACAGGGTCACGGGGGGTCTGCTGGAGCCAATCCCAGCCAGCGCAGGGCGCAAGGCAGGAACAAACCCTGCGTGCACCCCCGAGATGCGACTGGGTCGAAGCTCCAAGCGGCATGCAGTCAAGTTCGAAAGACACATCCCAGTCCCCCACACGTCCCTGCCAGTTCTGAAAGGCCGGTATAAAAAGCGAAGCACTTTGTTCTATCTACGTTTTTAAGATGAACACGCAATTAAAACATCTCATCTTTGCTTCAAACTTAGTCAAGCTGCTTTTCTTTCCATCTCACAGACAGATTCTGCAGTAAAAAGCAGCCTTAGCGGTGATTCAAGCATCCCACCTCACAGAAATCAAGCAGCTCGGCTTTTTAGCAGCCCCCATGCTCTCTCTCAAAACTGACAGGCTCTGTGTAGACAGAGAGAGTCGAACAGCCCCCTGCACGGCCCTGCGAGGTCTATAGCTGCAGACTGTATGAGGCCGGAGCTCTGCTGACAGAAACACCCCCCCCCCCCCACCTTGCTGTGTTCTGTGAGCGCATGCTTGTCAACCCCCCACCCTAACCCGGAACGGGAGCGCGCATCAAGCTCGCACGTTCGCGCAGCTGTTCAGTCCGGGAGAACAAGTTAAAGGATTTAAAAATCACCCGCACAGTTAAATAATAGGCAACAGGGACCTTTTAAAGAACGTTTGAGACGCTAGCCTCGGATGTATATTTTGTATATCTTTAAAAAAAAGCCCTGTTCCAACCATCATCTCCCATGTTAAATAATCAGCTGCCCCTAAGGAAACAGATCGCGAAAGCACGGCGAATAGTTTTCTAACAGTTAGAATTGTATTCAGATAATCCCAGAGTGAACGGAGCACAAATATTTACCAGAAGCGGGAATCGAAACCACGCTGGCCTCTGTCCCTTGAATCTTAAAACCATAGCCTTAAACAGGTCGCACCTCCGGGGATAAAGAAATGCGCTTATCAGCCCAGAGATGGCAGGTGTTTGTGTGACCGATTAGGATGAAAGGACGGGGCGCGATTCAGAGCACATAGCAACAAAAATGGCCTTACCTTGTGGAATGCAGCTTGTAAAACAAAGGATGTTTTTAGGAGACAATCCAAAGACGCGGTGCAACGAGCGTGGCTTGTGTCCGATTAAAATGATTGGTAAACATCTGGTATCATAAAGCACTTCCATAATACAGCTCTATAAAGAGAGATGCTTTAAAATTGGTCTAAAACCTTTTTTCATCCCCTTTTAAATATATTTTGATATATAAGCCTTGTAAAAATCACACAGACGTATGCCTGTTCCCTTTTAAATCGTGTTTGAGACGTCTAAAATATCTAGCCTGGGCTGATTGGTGGCTGATACCAAAAATGTTCACATATATACAGAGTTTAACTTTAGGGTTTATTTTCCTGGGGCCGTCTAAAATCAGACAAAAGACTGTTACTAAAAAAGAGCAAAACCCTAATTTCCTTAATTACATTGTCCTCCTGGCTGAGTAACGAATCACGTCCTGTACATGTCGAGATGCCAGCCCATGTCTGCCGTCCCTTACAAAATGAGCAACCTAAAAACGTTATATAGTGTAAGTATAATATAATGGATTTATTTTTAAAAGTAACACCACACCGCTCAAGAGAGACTGATTCCACGTGTGTTTTTGGATTTGCTGTGGTCAGTGATTTTTTAATTTTTTGCTTAGCTCATTTCTATCACCTAGAAGCCTTTTGACAAAGGAAAACTCTGTAAGTACACTTGTGCGTTTAAACGGAGCTTTATAAGAAAGCACACGAGGCTCTACTGGAGTGTGCTGGTTTAACTAGAGGCCTTTAAAACACCCTTTGGCAAGCCACGAATACGTCGGTCATTTTCAACTGTTTCCAAAGCACATAGCCCCCCCCAGCGTCTATATGAACTTCTTAGAAAAATGATTTCTTTTATCTTTGTATAGGATGAAATGAAATAAAACTATTCTTCATGCAGACTATTCATGATTCTTATAAGCGTTAAACGAACATATTTTTAAAAATGGAAGTTTGAAACCTTTTTTATTTATATATATATATATATATTTATATATATATATTTATATATATTTATATATATATATATATATATATATTTATATATTTATATATATTTTATATATATATATATATATATATATATATATATATATATATATATATATATATATATATATATATATATATATATATATATATATATATATATATATTTTAGAGGGTTATATCCCCGAAGAGTCTCCGATCTATTATACGGATTCAGGTAAGACCCTTTTTTTAAAAATGCTTTAGGCTTGCAAGGTGCTTCAGAGCACTCGTGCGTGTGTGCGTGCATTTGGGCACGCGCATTGTGCGTGTGTGCGCGAGCTTGGGCACGCACTTGTGTCCAAAGTCCGGGCGACTTTTAAACGTCTCCAGTGTATTGCTCATGTGTAAATGAATAGGGTTAAGAACTAGGGTGTCTGTTTTGATAAAGTTATTATCTTGGTGTAGGGATTGAGGTTTCACGTAGTTACAAAATAACCTATTTAGTTCGAGATTCTGTTTAGCTAACGTAAAATAGAATTTTTTGTATGGACAAGCATCTAGCGGAATAGAGTCTGCAGGGTGATAACGCATGAGCTGTGGTTGCATGTGTGGATGGATTGATTTAAAGAGAGAGCACGCGTGTTTTTTTATGAGCCGAGGCAAACCTTGGAAGCTTAGGACTTTTTGTTTTTTAGAAGCTAGTCCTTTACACAGTGAAGACGTTTCTCAAGGGGCTTCCTCAGGGTTGACCAATCGCAGTAGTTTTTGTCTCGGCGTCTGACAATTCAAACAGGGGCCTCTCCTCTCAGAATATTCAGGAGTGCCTTTAAAGCGCAGGCCGGTGGCGCATTAACTCCGACATAATAAAAGGATTCTGAACGACCTGCAGAAGGGACCCGCTGGTGAAATGCCTACTGTTTCGAAACGGCCTCTCTCTGTACGGAGCCGCCTGTTTTTTGAAGGCTGAGATAACGAAACATTTTTGCTTTATAAACTCTCATTTGAACAACCGGTTAGAGACAGACTCCAGGAGCTTACTGTAACGGTGTTTTCGTTCATTTCATTAAATGTAATGATTTTAATACAGAATAGTAGCCCTGATTCCGGATGATTTTAGACGTGTGAATAATATAATGAAGTTATTTTAAAAGTAACCCCACACCGCTCAAGAGAGGCAGATTCCACGTGTGTTTTACGATTTGCTGCGGTCAGTGATTTTTTAAATTTTTTGTTTAGCTCGTTTCTATCACCTAGGAGCCTTTTGACAAAGTAAAACTCTGTAAGTACACTTGTGAATTTAAACGGAGATTTATAAGAAAGCAGGTTGCACACCTTATCCCAGTTTTGTACGTGCATTTAAAAGCACTCACTGTTACACGAGCACAAATGTTAATATTTTCTGTCTACTCAAAACTAAAATTATTTCTATTAACACAGGGGATAATTAGAAATCATTTTACTATTTTTTAATAGCATTATGATTTTTGTTTCTGCGGTGGGTTGGCGCCCTGCCCGGGACTGGTTCCCTGCCTTGCGCCCTGTGTTGGAGGGATTGGCTCCAGCAGACCCCCGCGACCCCATGTTCGGATTCAGCGGGGCGCTCTGTTGCACAGACGAAGTTCATTGAATTAAAATAGATTCTGCTTACAACACACATGTACGATTATTTTTTCTCAATCGGCCAAATCTTTGATTTTATTCTCACGACACTTTTAGAATTTATTCTCACGACACTTTTATTATACCTACTTAATTTTTATCGACATTTTTCTGTATCAGAAGGTAGTTTAAGTTAATTTGTTTTGGGTTCAATAGATGTATTTTTTCCTATTTTCGATTCTTGTTTTCTTTGTGCCCCCCTAGCAGGGGCGGGACTTCCGGTGTTGCATCAGCTGGGGGGGACGTCCGGTATTGCGTCATAGGGGCGGGGCTTAAGGTAATCAATCATAGGGCGGGACTTCCGCGTCACCCACAGAGTGCAGGTTAGTGTGGGCCTCCGAATCGGAGGACCTTAGTGGGCAGGCAGGCACAACAAGATGGCCACAATTGGAGGACCTTAGTGGCTGAACAGGAGCGGAGAGTGATGGAGAAGGTCACCGATGTCGTGCGGTGTGAGGCCATTTAAACCTTTGTAGGTTACAAATAGGATTTTAAATTCGATTCTGTAAGACACAGGGAGCCGGTGGAGGCGAAGCAGGATGGCTGGGATGTGTTCATTGTTGGTGGTCCATCTTAGGACCCCTGCAGCAGAGTTTTGAATCCACTGGAGCTGTGGTAGAAGATTAGAAGAGGGCACCTGCCCGTGTGGGGAGGCGGTTACAAGAATCGATGATCGATAAAAGCAGGAACGAGAGTCTCAGCATCAGGAGAGGAAAGAGCGAACACGGGATCAGTGACGGAGGTGGAAGTAAGAACGTTTCTTAATGAGGTTTAAGGTTGTGGAGGAATCAAAACTGACCCCCAGATGCCTTGGCATTAGAAGAAGGTCTGACGAGTGACCGAGGAGGAACTCATCGTCTTCACTTGCTCTTTTTGTGCCGATTTGCAGGAGTTTCATTTTCAAGAGTTCGGCTCCATCCCCACTTTAAAGAGTTTAGAGACCTGCGGGTTCGCTTCACGGGTCCTCCCTGCGTGGAGTTTGCATGTTCTCCCCGTGCCTGCTCCGGGTTTCCTCCCACAGTCCAAAGACATGCAGCTAAGATTCCTTTTGTGATTCTGAATTGGGGAAGACTTGACTTAAAAACAGAGCGGCGCAGTGGTTAGCCCAGCAGCCCTATGGCTATCGAGTGTTTGGCTTGAGTTTGGCGCCCCCTAGAGGTCTGTGTGAAGTTTGCATGCTCGTCCCGTGAAAACCGGTCCAGGAGATGGTCAAAAAGACATGAGACACAGTTAAAACAAAGGAAGAGGTCAAATTGATGGAAACAGAAACCAAGAAGCAAGACAAGAATCAGAACTCGGGGGGGGGGGCAAAACAAAGTCAAAAGCAGAAGCACAAATGTAGCTCGAAAGAAACTAATTCATATGACAGATAGGGGGCGCTGTCGTTCCCTTGAACCCTAAGACCAGATGCCAGACACCAGGTTAAAGTCCAATAATTTGACTTTTTATTAATTAACAGTGCACAAAGCACCCTCCTCTCCACAATACTCATATAATCCACAACCACAATACAATCCTCCTCTCCCAGACGCGTTGCCACCCTGCCACCCTGCCACCCTGCTCAGCTCAAGGTCTGGGATCTCCCACTGTCCTTTTATATTCCCTGACCCGGAAGTGTTTCCGAACCCTCAGTCCATGTGACTTCCTAGCACTTCCGGGTCAGATCAAAAGTCTTCTTGTATCTCAAATGCTGTGGCTCTGAGTAAACGTGACAGTCTAATAATTATCTATCAGTTATATGGTGTCTTTCATTTCTATCTGTCTGTTGTGACAGATAGGGGGCGCTGTCGTCCCCTTGAACCCTCAGATCAGTCGCCAGACACAAGGTAAAAGTCCAATTATTATTTATTCATGCTATAATACAGTGCACAAAGCACCCTCCTCTCCACAATACTCATATAATACACAACCACAACACAATCCTCGACTCCCAGACGCGTTGCCACCCTGCCACCCTGCTCAGCTCAACGTCTAGGATCTCCCACTGTCCTTTTATATTCCCTGACCCAGAAGTGTTTCCGAACCCTCAGTCCATGTGACTTCCTAGCACTTCCGGGTCAGATCAAAAGTCCTCTTCTTCATCCCAGAACTACGTCATTCCTCCTGTCACCGTGACTGAGATGTACTTCCGGGTTATTGGGCACCTAAGAGTCTCTGGGCCTCCCTGCAGCGTCCTCTGTTGGCCCCCAAGGTATCCAGCAGGGATGTAAAGGAAAACTCCACTGTCCATGATTCCCTGCTGGTATTCGGGGCACCTCCATGCTGCAGAGAGAGCTCCACCTGGCACTCTGGGGGTATTGGCCGGGATGACTGGCCGGCCATAGTCCACATTCATCAGTCTTGCAAATCACCTACAAAATTTTGCCGCATGTGTTCTCGAATCTCTAGACGCACCCAGGGATGGAGCTATAAAAAACGGCAATATTATATTTTGTACAGTTTATTACTTTTCAGATGGGTGCTACCCAGTCTTCCAAGTTTACAAAAACGGGACACCAAGGTATATTCGAATTTATTTCTATTATCTAGAAGTACAATACATTGGTCTAGATCAGGAATACCATCATATTATTTCTAGAAGTTGTTTCAACAGTCATAACTAAGTGAAGTTATCTCTGACTTTTAAAAAGATCACTGATTGTCCCGATGCCCAAGCAGAGTACAATCAACTGAAAGGACTAGACAAACTGGCATTGCTGAAATCTTATGCAGTAATTTGAATAAAGCTGTTCCATGCCCATGTATGAATATATATAAAATCCGTTCTCATTGTAATTGTTCTAATGATCATTCTTTTGTACTCTTCCAATATGATTAATTGCCGATTTTTAGAAAATAAATTATTAACTTCAAAAAGTATTCATTATGGGGCGGCGCGGTGGGCAGCACTGGTGCCTCGTAGTTGGGAGATCCGGGTTCACTTCCCAGGTCCTCCCTGTGTGGAGTTTGCTCCCACTGTCCAAAGAGGTCCTAAATTGTCCCTAGTGTGTGTGTGTGTGTGTGTGCCCTGCGGTGGGCTGGCGCCCTACCCAGGGGTTTGTCTCCTGCCTTGCGCCCTGTGTTGGCTGGGATTGGCTCCAGCAGACCCCCGTGACCCTCTAGTTAGGATATAGCGGGTTGGATAATGGATGGATGGACGTCGTGCTTAATTAATGGAAGGTGGCGCGCTGGGCAGGCAGGAGTGAACGTGGCAGCGCCTGATTTAGGACATCAACCTCGGACTGCGGAGACAACATCGGAGAAGTGACATGGCAGGCCAGACGAGCAGCCGCGGCCTTTCGTGGCCCGGAGGTGACGACACGTCTGCCTCGTCTGTCACATTAAGATAATGACAGCTGACGCAATTGAGATGAGGACACTTCTGCAGACCTTTTTCCTCTTTTGTCACACAGAGATGACAAAACCTGCCATACTTGCTCTTTTCTTTTTTTTTTTGTGTCACCCTGCACGCTGGCAGAATGTGGAGCTTCACTCGAGCTGTCTGGCAGACCCCCGGGGCTCGCGTCTTCTCGCTGCTCAGCTCCACATTCTTCAGGAGCGGGCCCGCCGGTTTTTCAAGGTTTGATGAAGTTGCGACTCGCACGCAAGCCACAAAGCTGGGCAGTGGGCCACGAAAGGGACAAACTGACCGCAACCCGAAAAATGACCACTGAGATCGGGCCGACCCTGGTCGGATCTTTGGCTTGGAGTGAGACGGAAAACTGAGTGACCGACAAAACCCGCAGAATAAGCCCGTAAGACGAAGGGTCTGCACCGGCGTGAAGAAGAACAAGAAGAGGAGGAAGCATAAAAGTCAATGGGAGCCACGGAGGTGTGACGGGCCAGGACATGGAAAAAATAAAATAAATAATACTCTTAAAGGACGCGGTTTTCTAAAATGGCATCTTTTACTATCTTTCTGTGTTACATGACTATACAGGGCCATTCGCGAGCCTTCTGTTTTAGGTTACTGTATAGCGTTCATCTTCGATTATTATGTAGTGCCGTTCATTATCCTTCTGTTTTAGATTATTATATTGTGCATTTCATTGACCACCCCTCTTAGATTATTAAAGTGCCTTATGCTGCATGCGTCTGTCTAAGATTATTATATACTGCCTGTCATTTGCCACCTCTGATAGACTTAAGTAGCGCCTTTCATTCTTCTTCTTCTTCTTCTTCTTCTTTCGGCTGCTCCCACCAAAGTGAATCCTCTTCTTCCATATCTTAGTCCTCAGCATCTTGTTCTGTTACACCATCGCCTGCATGTCCTCTCTCAAGTAGTGCCTTTCATTATCCTCCCTCTTACACTGTTACATAGTGTCGTTCACAGTCTCTTTCTATTGGATTAGAATATAGTGCCTTTCATTATCATTGCCCTTAGACTGTTACATAGTGTCTTTATCCTGGCTTAGATTATTAGAGGGTCCCTCATCATACTTTTTTAGACCATTATATAGTGTCTTCATTTTCAATCCCTCATTGACTTAAACTGTGCCTTTCATTTTCCTCCTGTTTTTTTTTTTTGTTTTCATATAGTGCCTTTCTCTTATGTTGTGTGTAATACCTTTCACTATAATTTTCTTTTAGGTTACTATATAGTGCCTTTCGTTAACTATTACTCTTATTACTCTTAGGTTATTACACAGTGTCCTTCACTATCCTTCTGTTTTAGACGATTATTATGTAGTGCATTTCATTATCCGTCCGTCTTATTTACATAGAGCCTTTCACTATCCTTTCATCTTAGATCAATATATAGCGCCTTTCATTATCATTACTGTGAGACAATAATATAGTATCTTTACCTATGAATTAGATGATCATATAGTGTCCCTCATTTTCCTCCAGTTTTTGACTATCATTGTCAATCCCTCTTAGACTGTTACATAGTGACTTCCACTATCCTCTTTTCTTAGATTATTATATAGTGCCTTTCATCATCATTACTCTTAGACTGTGTGTTTCTGTCCTTCTGTCTTTAGTGTCTCTCTGTATCCATTTTTTTTAGGCTGCAGTATTGTACTGTGCCTTAACTTATCTATCCATCTTAGTCTATTATATAGTGCCTTTCAACAACAACAACCTTTATTTCTGTCGCACATTTTCATACAAACAATGGAGCTCAAAGTGCTTTACATGATGAAGATAAAGAAAAAAAAAAAGACAAAGTCAGAATTAAAATATGAGAATACTAATTAACATAAAATAAGAGTAAGGTCTGATGGCCAGGGAGGACAGAAAAAACAAAAAAAAAAAATAAAATCTGCAGGGGGTCCGAGGCCACGAGACCACCCAGCCCCCTCTGGGCATTCTATCTCACATAAATGAAACAGTCAGTCCTCTTTGTATTCAGGGTCCTCATGGAAGGACTTGATGACGATGGTCATGCAGACTTCTGGCTTTTAATCCATCAATGTAGGACCATCACGGTGCTTTGATTAGGCAGATCATCTCCACAGAAAACCAGGAAAAGAAGAGAAGGGAGAGTAGGCGTCAGTACAGGTCACCATGAATAGTTATGATAATGAATTGAACATACAGAGTATCAGGATTAAATGAAGGTGAAGTTATCAGAAAGCCATCTTTAAATTGTCCATTCCTCTTAGGACTGTCACATAGTGCCCTTCACCATTCTTGGTTTTAGGTTATTATATAGCGCCTTTCATTATCCATCCCTCTAGACTGTTACACAGTGCCTTTCATTTTCCCTTTCTCTTAGATTAATATATCATGCCTTTCATCGGCATTACTCTTAGGCAGTTATACAGTTGTGCTTGAAAGTTTGTGAACCCTTTAGAATTTTCTAGATTTCTGCATAAATATGACCTAAAACATCATCAGATCTTCACTCAAGTCCTAAACGTAGATAAAGAGAAACCAGTTAAACAAATGAGACACAAATATTATACTTGATCATTTATTTATTGAGGAAAAGAATCGAATATTCCATATTTGTGAGTGGCAGATGTTTGTGAACCTCACGGATGATCAGTTAGTTTGAAGGTGAGGTGTCAGGTGTTTTCAATCAATGGGATGCCAGTCAGGTGTGAGTGGGCACCCTGTGTTATTTAAAGAACAGGATCTATCAAAGTCTGCTCTTCACAACACATGTTTGTGGAAGTGTATCATGGCACGAACAAAGGAGATTTCTGAGGACCTCACAAAAAGAGTTGTTGATGCTCATCAGGCTGGAAAAGGTTACAAGACCATCTCTAAAGAGTTTGGACTCCACCAATCCACAGTCAGACAGATTGTGTACAAATGGAGGAAATTCAAGACCATTGTTACCCTCCCCAGGAGTGGTCGACCAACAAAGATCACTCCAAGAGCAAGGCACACGTGTAATAGTCGGCGAGGTCACAAAGGACCTCAGGGTAACTTCTAAGCAACTGAAGGCCTCTCTCATATTGGCTGATGTTCATGAGTCCACCATCAGGAGAACACTGAACAACAATGGTGTGCATGGCAGGGTTGCAAGGAGAAAGCCACTGCTCTCCAAAAAAACATTGCTGCTCGTCTGCAGTTTGCTGAAGATCATGTGGACAAACCAGAAGGCTATTGGAAGAATGTTCTGTGGACGGATGAGACCAAAATAGAACTTTTTGGTTTAAATGAAAAGCGTTATGTTTGGAGAAAGGAAAACACTGCATTCCAGCATAAGAACCTCATCCCATCTGTGAAACATGGTGGTGGTAGTATCATGGTTTGGGCCTGTTTTGCTGCATCTGGGCCAGGACGGCTTGCCTTCATTGATGGAACAATGAATTCTGAATTATATCAGAGAATTCTAAAGGAAAATGTCAGGACATCTGTCCATGAACTGAATCTCAAGAGAAGGTGGGTCATGCAGCAAGACAATGACCCTAAGCACACAAGTCGTTCTACCAAAGAATGGTTAAAGAAGAATAAAGTGAATGTTCTGGAATGGCCAAGTCAAAGTCCTGACCTTAACCCAATTGAGATGTTGTGGAAGGACCTGAAGTGAGCAGTTCATGTGAGGAAACCCACCAACATCCCAGAGTTGAAGCTGTTCTGTACGGAGGAATGGGCTGAAATTCCTCCAAGCCGGTGTGCAGGAATGAGCAGAAGTTACCGGAAACGTTTAGTAAGGGGGGTCACAGCAGGTACTGAAAGCAAAGGGTCACATACGTCTGCCACTCACAAATATGGAATATCTGATCATTTTCCTCAAATAAATGACCAAGTATAATATTTTTGTCTCATTTGTTTCACTTTATCTACTTTTAAGACTTTAGTGAAAGTCTGATGATATTTCAGGTCATATTTATGCAGAAATCTAGAAAATTCTAAAGAGTTCACAAACTTTCAAGCACCACTGTGTAGTATCTTTACGTATCCTGAATTAGATGATCATATAGTGTCCCTCATTGTCCATCCCTCTTAGACTGTTACACAGCGCCTCTCTTTTCTTATTATATTGCGACTTTTCCTGTCTGTGTCTCTCTGCCCATCATATAGCACCTTTCACACTAAATCTCAAGCTCCTCTCAAATGCCAGGCCAACTCAGGCTGCTCAACGCGCCACCAGCTACCCTGGCAGTGTACACAAGCAGTGCAGTTAATGCCACACGTTTCCGCCTTGCGGCCCCCAGTCACAGCCACTCTCTCCAGCACCTGGCATCTCCTCAGACTCTGCTGACACTGCCACCAGTAGACCACCTTCATTGGGCACAGTGCGCCTGTTTAAAGACTTTGTCCTGGTGGAGGGTGAGTGTCTACTAACTATGAAGCAGGGGAGTCTCACATTCAACACACAATATTGTAATGGCGCAGTCAGCCAAGGATGGCGTCATCGGTGGTATGAGTGGGCATCCCGTGCCGAGCAGCTGCAGTGCCAAGCCTGCCACAGTGGTGTCGTCTCCATTCTAGTGTGGCTAAGTGAGCTGTTCAGGGCAGTGTGGTCCGAGTGAGGCTTTCTCCTTTGTTCAGCTTTGAGGAAATGAGAAGCTACTGTGGGCGCCAGCGCCCCCTCTCGTCCTGAGGTGGCACTGCTTACCTCCTCACAGCGTCAAAGGTGGTCCCCAGGCACACACATGCGTGGTCCATCTGTTCACACAGCTATTTACCTTCCATTCTGTTTTAAAGATCATTCTGACAGTTGTAGTCAGCGGGGAGCTGATATAAAGTGAAGTAACGTAATGTAAGTGAAGTTTATTAGAGCTTTTCACAGAGACGCTCACAAAGTGCTTTACAAGTGACAAACCAAGTTAAAAAGATATAAAGTAAAATGATACACAAGACAGAAATATCCAAAGAAACAAACAATGTTAGCCAAAGAAGTTTTTTTTTAGCAGATATTTATAATTGTCTGCAGAGTCGGCACACTGCAGGGCCAATGGAAGAACATTCCAGAATTTTAGTACACTAAGCCCCTAAAAGCTCGGTCAGCATGGGGCTTCAGTTTGATCAGGGACTTGAAGTTCAGACACTGGACTTAAGGGACCGGTTTGCACAGTATCGATGAGGTAGGTCCACAGTCTGTTTGGGTTTCAAATGAAATCTCTAACAGTAACGGGAAGCCAGTGAAGGGAGATTAAAATTTGGGTACATGAGACCCTCTGTTGGACTCTGTCAAAAGCAATGCAGCAGCATTTTGGACTTTGCATTACAGCAGTTTAAATAAAAGAATGAAGCAGCATTTCCATCTCAGACTTTTACGCAACCGTTTCTGTTGTGGCATTTGAACGGCTGGTATTAAAGGGGGCACGGGCTGGGCAAGGGGCATGAAGGACAGTGAGGACTCCACTGGTGCTACGGGGGTTTGTATTGATGCCAGGCTGAAGGTGCGCGAGAGAGTAAAGTCTAAACAGTGGGCCCGCAGGATCACCTTACCAATTGTAATTTATTAACTAACATTAACTACGGAATAGCAGAAGAGGAACCCGAGGTGTCTGCAGCCAGACGGACATGCGCACTCCAAATTGTCGGGACAGGAGCCGCAGTGGCTGTGAATGGAAACGCCGAAACGGGGGGGGGATTGAGACGTGTAACATTATGCTTGCGTGTTCATTGGCTGACTAAAAGTTCATCTTTAACATGCCTTGTGAATGTCAAATTATTGGTGTGCGCATTTTGTCTGGCGAGGAAAACTTTTAAACGGATCGCATGCACGGGCTCAGGGAGGATTATTCCGGCGTAGATCCGATGTGGACGGGATGGTCCGTTATGGAGTTCTGAAGAACAAATTGATATGAAGTCGATCATTTGAGCAGCTCCACCTAAAGCAAGACATTGGATTACGTTTGGACGCGGATTGACAATTGGAGATCAGTTATTTGCCTGGCAGAGTTTCGGTGCGCGAAGGCCGCATTGCTGGAGAATCCATCCGGGGTCCGAGTGCGAATCGTCCGCTGCAGAGAGAGAGAGAGAGAGAGAGAGAGAGAGAGAGAGAGAGACCACCCAGTCCTCGGGGGAACGCCATTCGCCACCGACTAAGATGATTGAGTAAGTAAGGAAGGGGCTTTAAAAGTGGGAGTGTCCAGGAGACTCTTGAAATCCAGCAAAACAGAAGGCGCAAATAGCAGAACCTGATCAAACTAACCACCTCCACCGCCATTAGGAAGCGTGTTGAGACGGTGGGTCGTTACAGGCGACAAGAAAATAAATAAATACATAAATAAATAAGGAAAAGCCCATTTCCGCCAAGACGTAGTTTAACGTGAGACCGACAAGGGGACTCGGGGTCCATTAGTGTCTAATGTCTCAGTTACACACGCAAAGCAAAAGAAATCGCGCCTGTTTAGTTCATTTATCAAACGTAATTAACAAATATCACTTGAAATAACCGTTTGCCGATCATTGCTTGTTGATTATTCGTTTGTTGCTTATTACTTAGCTTTTCCTATTTATCTTGGCATAATTCTCTTAGCTATCGCGTTAACACAATTCACTGTTTTGGGATTAAAACCATTGCGTGTTTTTCGTTTAACAGCCAGCCGGATTGTTGTGTGTCTTTACTGAGCTGATTAAAGGTTATCAGTTAAGATGACTTAAATTACGGGACTATCGTGTATTAGCATTAAGACCCACCCCTTGTGTTGCATTGTGGTTCAAGGGACCTTTATAAATTTGGAAACAAAGTGCAAGAGTTTTGGTGAATTTATTTTTGTTCCGAATTCTGTCGGTTGTGTGTGGTTATGGAACATGATTTTATGATATATAGGGGCCATGGCGGATGTTTGCCAAATGGCAGACCAACCACATGTGTTACCTGGTGAATAACCACCCATACAATCAGATCGAGACTCAGCCTATGGATGATGTGAATTATATATATATATATATATATATATATATATATATATACATACATACATATATATACACACACACACACACAAATACATACCCACAAAGCGCCTTTCCAATGCTCATAATATACAGTTTAATACCAGTAATGGCGCACTTGGCTTGAGCCTCTCTAGTTTTCATCCTCTTTTCTCTGTACGTTTGCTCAGAGGTCGATGCGCTTGCAGCTTCCTGAGCAGATCTTCTTATCTCCACCCTAGCGGCCCGCCGCTTCTCTTCATTTGTCGGCAACTTTCCGCGTTCAAACTGACAAAGTCGGTGTTTGTGTTGCACTTATTAAATACTTTTCCCTTAATTTTTCACTTATGATGGCACTTAAGTCTTCAATCTGCCTTTAATTTAAAATTTGATTAAATGATTGATTTAAAATATGAAGAGGTAGGTGAAGTGACGGCGGTACGCATGCGCCGCACGGTCGCCCTGCTGCCCGCTGCCGAGAGTTGATTCTATAATAAAATAAAATGCAATTAAAAAGAGGACTAACCTTGGCGGTTAATCGTCCCACCCCCCCGAAATCGGATAGTAGACGTCACGTAGGACACGTGTATCAAATTCCAGGTCAATCGGTTTGCGGGAGACAGGTGATTTAAAATCCTGGACAGAGAAACGAACAGCCACGGTAGTGTATTAAATAATAAGAAGATAATAAGATACAGTGGTAAATGTGTTGCTCACCCTTCCATCAGAAAAGCGCCTTTTCCTTTGCCTACATTAGAATAACGTCATAAGTGTTAAGATTGCATAAAAAGTTAAAGTCATCTCAAAATAACAGAAAATAAAATGGGTTTCTGCATATCTAACAGTTTTCATTGATGGATGTCGTTGTGAGAAGTGTGTGACCTAATTACTGGTTGATTTTTTTTCGTGTGTATTTTTCTTAAACGTAACGTATCTACGGAGGGCAGTACGGTGGCGCATACTGCAGTGGGTTTCTTCCCACAGTCCAAAGATATGCAGGTTAGGTAAACTGGCGATGCAAAACTGGGTCTAGTGTGTGTGCCCTGCGATCGACTGGCGTCCCGTCCAGGGTTTGTTCCTGCCTTGCGCCCTATGCTTGGATAGGCAGTAGACCCCCGCGACCCTGTTCAGGACTCGCTGACGTATCTACAGAGTTTCAATTGTGTTAATCAGAGTTAAAAAGAAAAGCGTGTTTTAAGACTATAAACGAAGTTTTACGTCCGGCACATCGTCGTTTCAGTTACCCCCCCACCCCCTTGCTGATTATCGGCTGCTGTTAAAAACTGCATGGCCGTTCGTCAGAGACTCTCCAGCACTGACGACCTGCACCAGTCGACGGCCATCTCTTGAAGTGGAATGTAAGAGCTCGGCCTGCCTGCCTGGGCTTTGTGTTTAAGTCCACTGTCACGTCCTGCAGTGTCGTCCATTAACACACGTGATCGCGTTCTCTCATCTGTTTTTTTTTTTTTTCTCATTGCTGCAAAAACTTTTCAGTAGAAACTTTCTTATCAGTTATTTTACTCACTGAACGAGCCTACATGTTACGCAATGTGGATATTTCCCAACATGTTTTAAATCTGCCTCCTTTATGCCGGTGGTTCTCAACCTCTGGGGCGCGCCCCCCTAAGTAACAAGAAAGGGGGCGCGAAGATGTGAAAAAAAGAAAACAAGAATCGAAAATATAAAAAATACATCTATTGAAACCAAAACAAATTAACTTAAACTACATTCTGATACTAAAAAAAAATAAATACAGAGTTAGATAAATGTCAATAAAAGTTAAGTAGGTATAATAAAACTTGTAGCGGTGCATCGGCAGCAAAACATATAAGAATACATTTTATTAGGGTTTCAAAAAAACGTTATGAAAACTCGGGTCGCAAGTCAACACAAGGCACGAGGCAGGAGTGCTTTCATTTTACAAGTGATGTATGAGATATTCGCTCATGCAGGTTAGGCACATTGGCGATTCTAAATTGTCCCGAGTGTGTGCTTGGTGTGTGTGTGCCCTGCGGTGGGCTGGCGCTCTGCCCGGGGTTTGTTTCCTGCCTTGTGCCCCGTGTTGGCTGGGATTGGCTCCAGCAGACCCCCGTGACCCTGTAGTTAGGATATATTGTGTTGAATGATGGATGGAAGAGACACTTACTTTTTAATTTTTAGTACACTTTTTAACTTAATATAAATGTGGTTTTTAAAAAGTAATATATATATATTTATTTATTTATTTATTTATTTATTGTTCCGACTGACTGCCAAAATGGAAGATTAAGAATTTTAAAACTAAAGGGAAAATAAGGAGGACTTTTATAAAAAAAAGTGGTGGAGATTTTCATTGTGAAGCATAGGCACATGGACTTCATTTACAAATAAAGGTAAGACCATAAACGGTTTTCATTTTTTTTTAAACACATGGCATCAGACTAAGAAAAAAAAATCCAATATTTAAAAACTAAATTTTGACCATAAAATATTCTTTTGTTTTTCTTGTTATCCATTTGTGGAACACTCTGTATTCAAATTGATTAAAGCGCCAGAATTCAATAAAAGCTTTTAAAAACAACTAAATATTTCAGTGAAGGTCAAAATTGAAATCAATTTTTTTTTGTACACCACTCTGTACTTTCATTTGTATTGAATGAGTGTGAATTGTGAAATTACAACGGCAAGTTTAGAACACGTGGAGGGCGAGGAGCAAATGCGCTCTCCGCTCTCTCTCTCTCTGCTCGCTCTCCCTCTCTCTCTCTCTCCGCTCGCTCTCCCTCTCTCTCTCTCTCTCCGCTGTCTTTCTGTCTTTTTCTCTTTCTCTCTCTCTCTCTCTCCGCTGTCTTTCTGTCTTTTTCTCTTTCTCTCTCTCTCTCTCCGCTCGCTCTCCCTCTCTCTCTCTCTCCGCTGTCTTTCTGTCTTTTTCTCTTTCTCTCTCTCTCTCTCCGCTCGCTCTCCCTCTCTCTCTCTCTCTCTCTCCGCTGTCTTTCTGTCTTTTTCTCTTTCTCTCTCTCTCTCTCTCTCTCTCTCCATTCTTTCTCAGCCAAACATGCGCCTCACCTGAAAGAATGAGATGAGATATGAAACATAACCAGTAGTCAATGTGCCAGCTGAATAGTCAATAAGCGACTCTTTGGGGTTCATAGATTTGTAAATCGGACTCAGACGGAGTCACCAGCCATGAACCTCACCGCACGTCACTGCTCATTCCACGTGTCTGAGGCGCTCTGTGTAAAGAAAGGCTTCCTGATGTTTGTGTGACATTCACCCTTCACAAGTTTCCAACTGTGTCCCCGTGTTCTTGATGACCTCATTTTAAAGTCACCGTCTGATCCACTGCACTGATCACCTTCATCATTTTAAACTCTTCAGTCAGGTCTCCTCTTCATCACTCTAAAGGCTCAGCTCTTTTAATCCTCATAACTCGTCCCCTGTAGCCCCTCAAACAGCCTTGTCGCTCTTCTCTGGACTTTCTCCAGGGCCGCCCTGTCTTTATGGAGTCATAAACTGACCACAGGACTCCAGATGAAGCCTCACCAGTGTGATATAAAACCTGAGCAGATCCTCCTGTGACTTGAACTCCACACATCAAGGCGCTATATAACCTGACATGCTATTAGAACAATAGAACAGGCCATTCAGCCCACCAAAGCTCACCAGTCCTCTCCACTTAATTCTTTTTAAAATAACATCAAGTTGAGTTTTGAAAGTCCCTAAAGTCGTCCTGTCCACCACACTACGTGGTCTCTTATTCCAAGTGTCTGTGGCTCTCTGTGTAAAGAAAAACTTCCTAATGTGTGTGTGACATTTCCCCTTCACAAGTTTCCAACTGTGTCCCCGTGTTCTTGTTCAACTTATTTTAAAGTCACCGTCTCCATCCACTGCGCTAAACACGTCAGTCAGGTCTCCTCTTCATCTCTGCAAAGCCTAAGCTCTTCACCCCCTGTAGCCCTCAATCAGCCTTGTCGCTCTTCTCTGGACCTTTTCTTGTGCTGCTATGTCTATTTCGTAATTTGGAGACAAAAACTGCACTCGGGACTCCAGATGAGGCCTCACCAGTGTGTTATAAAGACTTGAGCAGAACCTCCTGTGACTTGTACTCCACACGTCAAGGCGCTATATAACCTCTGAATGGCTTCTGAACACTCTCTGGAAGTTAATAGTTATTAGTCCACTATGACCTTCTTATAAGGCGGCTCTCGATTTTCAGACCTCCCATTGTGTATTCAAACCTCGCATGTTTGCTCCTCTTATGTAATTCTTTACATTGGCTGACATTCAACTTCATCTTCCTTAACTCTGTTTACTGCCCCAGACCCTCTGTGACCTTTCAGCTGAGTCTCCTTACCTGCCCTTCACTCCCTTGTTTGTTATCGTCTGCTAAATTGACCAGCCTACCATTTTTTTTCTCTTTATCAGTTTATGTATGCGGCTGGCTGTGTGCCACACGACATCAGGCCATGTACGTTTGTGGCCTCATAAAGTTAGAATCTATCCATTATCCAACCCATTATCCTAACTACAGGATCACGGGGGGTCTACTGGAGTCAAACCCAGCCAACACAGGGCACAAGGCAGGAAACAAACCCCGGGGGCGGGGCGCCAGCCCACCGCAGATAAAGTTATAATGGAGTTCAGAAATCCTGATTGGAGAACTAAGTGAACATAAACCCAGCAGAGCAAAAACAAAAAAACAAAAGCAGCTTCCTGTATGCAACGTTTGTGTCTCACGTTTCTTGTACAATTTATTATATGGAGGCGAAGGTCCCTGATAAGGTGTGCAGGTTTGTAGCTGGAAATCCGCAGAGGGAGAGAAATAATCACGTATCTTAAAAGAGTTATTTATTACTCGGCTTTCGAGTCCTATCAGGAATCATTATCAGGAGGACGTGGTTAGCCTTACAAGAACCCAAAGGTGGGGTGGAATTATAAGGTGGGGCTCAGAGGATGTTGGTCATATTGTTGGTGGTTGGTTACGTTCACGTTCGTCTTTTGGAGCCTGCATATCCTGAGTTCACGACCTCGTGTCCGTTAATGACGTTTTCATTGGACAGCCATCACGTTTCTGCCACTTGAATTTGACTCGCGCCGAGTCCCATTTGAATGTGTGTGTCTCTGTGTGTGTGTGTCCGGTCGAACTTGCGTGTGTGTAAATCGGAGACCGTGGGTCCTTTTCCTCTGACCGCACGGTGATGTTCCTGTGTACGCGTGGCGGGTGTTTTTTGATGTTCGCCCCACGTGTGCCGCCGGACATGAATCACGTGGTGTGCTCTAAACCACGTCCCGCGTGTCTCTGCTGCTGATTTCCTGCCTTTGGCGTTAAAAAGGGCTGCGCGCAGCGTGTTGGCGGGCTTGTGCGCTACTCTGATATCGGGAATCCGAGTGATGGGAAGTTCGGGTCATTTTACTGACTCGGATCTTTGAGTCTCGTTCAGCAAAATGAACGAATCATTTTTCGAGTCATTTCGTTCAATTCTCTTTCCGGCTCAGACTGCATAGTTAAGCTTATGGGGCTGTCACGTGATGAATGAACAACTCAAACCCGAAGACTCGAGAGATGAACTAATCAATTCTGTTTCCGGCTCAGACTGAGTTGGTTAAGCTTATGGGGCTGTCACGTGATGAACGAACGACTCGAAAAACCCGAAGACTCGAAACAGGTGAATCAATTCCAATACAGAAACTATAGGAAGTTGCGCAAATGCGCATGCGCGACTGAACGAATCACTCCCACGAGACGACTCGTTCTTCCCGAGTCACATTAAAGATTCGTTCAAAATGAACGAATCGTTCAAGAACGACCCATCACTGATCGGGATACGCGCTGTACCGTCTGACACCCCGTGATGATGATGAGGAAGCACAACGTCACCTGCTTTAGTGCGAATGAAAAGTGACAACCGGTGACCACGAGAGGCGACCCCCCCAAACAAGGGAATGGTGGCCACAGACAATTGCTCTCTCTCTACAGTCAGATACCTTGTGATGATGAGGAAGTGCATGCCAGGTGGGATGGGAGGGTGCCAGGTTGCTTGCTGGGGGTCTCTGGCGTCACCTATGTAAGCATTGCCTGATGAATGTCTTTTGGTAGCCGAACAGTTGGTAAAGACGAGGCCTTTCGTTCTTTTTAGCCTTTAGGAATGGCGGCCATAGTCAACTGCTCTCTCCGTATCCCTTCTGACCGATTCTTCTCTAGTTTGGCGTTTTGCTAGTGTTCTTGTCATTCAGGTCGCCCAGCTCCTCCACGATGCTGGCACATCAGAACGTGTCGTCGCGAGAAGGTCTCAAAAGTATGGAGGAGAAACCAGGAGCGTTCTGCGCATGTAAAGTTTATTCTTTGTGCTGTCAAAAAAAAAACAAAAAAAAAACACCCCAAACTCCTTCGGATACCTAGCAGGACACAAACAGATTTAGAAAACCTGAACGTAGCCCCATTGGTGTGTTCACTGATCTGTTACTTAATGTTACTCAAATGTATGGTGCCTGTTCACGGGGAGTCCTGGACCCCCTACTGCCATTTCCGTTTGTCAAGAAATATGGGAACCACACAACCCACTAAAGAACCATAAAGTGCCACTGAAGAACCAGCGATAGACCAGCGTCCGTCTGCCAAGTAAATAAATGTCAATGTAGTCGCTGCCCAAATTCTAAGACTGGTGGAAAGATATGACCAGAAAAGCGGTTTAGATTTTTTTAGGGGGCCGCGCTTTACACTGCAGGATGTCCGGGTGTAAATGGAGGGTGGGTGGTCTTGTGCTGTGGCAGCACCTCTGTAAAACTTAAAACTCTTCCAATCGATAAATGCTCGCAGAACGAGAATAAACTACAGTGTGATTTTACTCCAGAGAGAGAATGAATGAATGAAAAACAGGCTACTCGGTGCGGCATGGCGGCGCAGTGGGTAGCGCTGCTGCCTCGCAGTAAGGAGACCTGTGGGTTCGCTTCCCTCCCTGCGTGGAGTTTGCATGTTCTCCCGGTGTTTGCGTGGGTTCCCTCCCACAGTCCAAAGACATGCAGTTTAGGAGCATTGGCAATCCTAAGTTGTTGCTGGGATTGTCTCCAGCAGACCCTGTAGTTAGGATATAGCGGGTTGGGTAACGGAAGGATGGCGGCCACTCGGTAGACTGCAGACGTCCCTGCAACCAGGCCTGCTCGGTGCATTTGTGGCTTCATATTTCCTGCTCCAATCAGAACGATTCGACCTACTGATGGTCATGTGAACCCATACTGTAGTCCAGAGATCGAGGGGTCTGCATGAAGTCGCTGTTGTGAACGTCTGAAAGGACTCCACGGTAAAAAGAAATAAAAATAAAGGCAAAGTGCTGAGCCGAGCCCGCGGTGGTCGCAGGTGCACGCGCAGGTCGTGCTTTTTCAAGGCGCGCTTGGACGAAGGCGCGCTCCAGTGATTACTATACGTCTGCCCGTTCAGTGTTGACATGTCGCGATGAGTCAATGGAAGGCGTTGCGAGTCTTGTGAGTGCCGGCCCAGCAACTTTTCTGAGGAAGTCAGTTGTCGGCCAGCTCCGTGGAGGAACACAGCCGAGCTGAGCAGATCTTCTATACGCCCGTCGGTACTCTACAGGGCTGCTGCTCGCCGAGAGGCTTGCGGTTCATCGAAGCGAGTAAGTCGATCCGTTTATTAACTCCGCATTCCGTCCACTTTGTCACCTCCTGTTGAGGTCGGTAGGTGTACCTGCGAGTGCGCCAAGGGTGTATAAAGAAGATGGTTGCATGTTGTTAAATATTTGTGGTAAATGGCGAGTGGAGTTTTGAAGATAACGAAGTAAACTAATCTAAAGGCTTCAGCCAGTAGGCATTGTACGTAAGGCTGAGGAGGCGCCATCCACCTCGGGGTATCTTCACCAACACCATCGTGTCACACGCGGGCAGCCTGGGGTCGCCGATACTCTTATGGGGAGAGTGAAGTCGAGGATTAGGACATAGAAGGTGTGGTTTAGATTACCCATGAATCCAGATCCATTAGGACAGGTGAGTCAGGGTGTACTAGCCGGAGGCTCCGAGATCGGAGTCTTTTGTTTACAATAATAATAATAATAATAAGTCAGGACGAGCGCATTCCTCCCTACTTCGTGGTGTTCATATAAGAAATGTGATCATGAGGTACACGCTTAAAAATATTTTTTCTTTAATGGCACTCAACTGGGCTGTGTGGTCCAATTACTTGATGGAAAACCGTTTCATTCTGGGAAGAGTGCTCAACATAAAGCTGGTTGGGTTTTAAAAAAGTGAGCAACATATTTAATATCGAGATGGCTACCAGGATACTAAGAGATCAAGAAAACCTGAACTGAGCCTGCGCGATTCTAATCACTGAGAGTGCTTTCACTACCGGGACGCCATTTGGGGTTTCACAAATCTCATCTTCACCCTTTGTTAGAGGTCTATAGAGGGCTAGTAAAGGGTCAAACGTTAAAGATAACCTCATATTCGTAATCAGCGACCTTCAAATAGTCGAAAACGATATCTCACACGCTTATGTTTCAGATTTGTCATTTGTCACCTCTATTAGGGGTCTATCGAGGGCTTGTAGATGATCGCAAATCAAAAACGACTTCATATTCATACAAATGGCATTGAAATAGTCTAAAACTGTACTCCACATACTTAGGTTTGATTTTTATTTATTTGGCTGTTCGAGGGCGAACACAGGGTCACGGGGGTCTGCTGGAGCCAATCCCAGGGCGCAAAGCAGGAACAAAACCGGGGCAGGGCACACACACACTTGGGGCAATTTAGGATCGCCAATGCACCTAACCTGCATGTCTGTGGACGGAAACCCACGCAGACACGGGGAGAACAGGAACACTCCACGTAGGGAGGACCCGGGAAGCGAACCCGCAGGTCTCCTAACTGCGAGGCAGCAGCGCTACCCACTGCGCCACCAAATATCAAAAATGTTATTGTATACAGGAGACACAGTAGCATAAAACGACACACAGGATGCCCGTATTACCGATTCTGTTTTCCCAAAGGGGCGGTTGATGTGGGCAGCACAACTTCAGATTCTTCTGATCATTTTGTATTGCAGACGCCTGCTGTTTATCAAAATGTTCTCCTGCACAAAATACATTCCACTTATCACCTCGACGCCAACAACAGGGGACAGCCTAGGGTCGGATTGATCATTAAATTGAGCAAAATAAGCAGGTGCTTATAGGACATCAAGGGAAGGGGGGCACCAAAGAAATGTTCTCCGGACCATGTGGCGCAAAACTTAAAATGCATGCAACTGAACCAGGGTCCACAAAAATGGCCTTCCACGTTAAATACACACACACACACGTGTATATATCATTATTATTATTAAGAGGTTAATGATAATATTCATCTTGGGAATACAATAAAAAATGTATTCACATGGTCCACCGGGGCTCACGTGATCGTACTCGACTTGGTCACAGATCTCACGTGATCGTCACTGTCAGTGAGTGCAGCTCATAAATGTGGGGGGCTCCAAAATCTTTGAAGTAATTAGGGCCTCTAAAGGTCTTAATCTGACTCTGGGGCAGCCGGCAAAGGCTCGACGTCCCACATTACCATGCAGATATCAAGACGAGTCGAACGGCATATCAAATGCCTTCACAGCATTCAGAATTCTTATGAACAAGACATGCAGGTTAGATGAGTTAGCAACTCCAAACTGGCCTTAGCTTGTACGTGTGTGCGTGTGTGCCTTTGTTCACCCTGTGATGGATTGGCGTCTGTCCGGAGTTTGTTCCTTGTGCCTTGCGGCCAGCATAGCCCCGCCCTGTAATACCCATGGTCCTCGACCAATTGGACTTGACAACGACATCTTGACTGTCAACAATAAGAAAGCGACAAATGTGTTGGACCACCGTGCTGCCTCTCCTTACACTGCACTGACCTCTACTGACACATTTTCTGTTTCAAATTTAGAATTTCGTCAAAACGAAGAAATGTAAACGGGCTGGGACGCACGAGTCGGGGCGTCCAACACCGGAAAGTACACCGATATGATCTCCAAAAGGGAGGTCCTACAGCGGTGTTAGCGAGGGACACACTCAAAACGGGGGGTGGTGCTGACTGATTTCCTTGAAGTCACCCAATGTTCTCGTGTGTAGAAAATCCAGCTAAAGGCAGCGGCGTCTTTTTCAAAACGTCACACATGGGAGGCGGCCGCGACTTGTGAAATGGCACACGCTGCGCTCTCCAAGTGCAATTCAGCTTAGCGGAGGTTTGAAAGCCATGTCGGGGGTTCTGGCAGTTCCTTTACATATTAACGTTTCTGCAGTCCAATTTGAGATTTCTGACAACCGTGCATGTAAAATATCCAAGATTCATCACTTGGGCAAACGTTTCCATTTGGAAGGACCTATTGTGTATTTTATGGTGTAACGTGAGCCCTTAACCGGACGGGTGACACCAGCGGTCGGGGAAAGCCATTTTAACAAGAAGGACCTCCGTAATTTTAGTCCCGTCCGAATCGCTCGTGGCAGTTAGCTGTTCACAAACCGCGCGTTCACGTCTCGGTAAAAAGTAACGAAGGTTTTTTTTTTTTTTAAGTCCGTAAAAATGACCCCAAAGGTAAAAATAAAAGATCAAGAGTGACACTTGTGCGGTTCTTCACTGAAATAGATAGATAGATAGATACTTTATTAATAACAAGGGGAAATTCACATAATCCAGCAGCAGTATACTGATACAAAGAAACAATATTAAATTAAATAGTAATAAAATGAAAAAATTAAAATAAAATTAATGTTCGCATTTACTCCCCCGGGTGGAATTGAAGAGTCGCATAGTGTGGGGGAGGAACGATCTCCTCAGTCTGTCAGTGGAGCAGGACAGTGACAAAAGTCTGTCACTGAAGCTACTCCTCTGTCTGGAGATGACACTGTTCAGTGGATGCAGTGGATTCTTCATGATTGACAGGAGTTTGCTTAGTGCCCGTCGCTCTGCCACAGATGTTAAACTGTCCAACTTTAATCCTACAATGGAGCCTGCCTTCTTAACAAGTTTGTCCAGGCGTGAGGCGTCTTTCATCTTTATGCTGCCACCCCAGCACACCACCGCGTAGAAGAGGGCACTCGCCACAACCGTCTGGTAGAACATCTGCAGCATCTTACTGCAGATGTTGAAGGATGCCAACCTTCTCAGAAAGTATAGTCTGCTCTGACCTTTCTTACATAGAGCATCAGTATTGGCAGTCCAGTCCAATTTGTCATCCAGCTGCACTCCCAGATATTTATAGGTCTGCACCCTCTGCACACAGTCACCTCTGATGATCACAGGGTCCATGAGGGGCCTGGGCCTCCTAAAATCCACCACCAGCTCCTTGGTCTTGCTGGTGTTAAGGTGTAAGTGGTTTGAGTCGCACCATTTAACAAAGTCTTTGATTAACTTTCTGTACTCCTCCTCCTGCCCACTCCTGATGCAGCCCACAATAGCAGTGTCATCAGCGAACTTTTGCACGTGGCAGGACTCGAGTCATATTGGAAGTCTGATGTATATAGATTGAACAGGACCGGAGAAAGTACAGTCCCTGTGGCGCCCTGTATTGCTGACACAATGTCAGACCTGCAGTTCCCAAGACACACATATTGAGGTCTGTCTGTAAGATAGTCCACAATCCATGCCACAGGTGTGAGTCTACTCCCATCTCAGTCAGCTTGTCTCTAAGGAGCAGAGGTTGGATGGTGTTGAAGGGCTAGAGAAGTCCAAAACATAATTCTTACAGCACCACTGCCTCTGTCCAGGTGGGAGAGGGATCGGTGTAGCATATAGATGATGGCATCCTCCGCTCCCACCTTCTCCTGGTATGCGAACTGCAGAGGGTCGAGGCGTGCGGACCTGTGGCCTCAGGTGGTGAAGCAGCAGCCCTCCATGGTCTTCATCAGATGTGACGTCAGAGCAACAGGCCGGAAGTCATTCAGCTCACTAGGACGTGATACCTTTGGGACAGGAGTGATACAAGATGTTTTCCAAAGCCTTGGGACTCTCCCTGTTCCAGGCTCAGGTTGAAGATGCGCTGTAGAGGACTCCCCAGTTCCAACGCACAGGCCTTCAGCAATCGTGGCGATACACCATCTGGACCCGCTGCTTTGCTGGCACAAAGTCTTTTCAGCTCTCTGCTCACCTGGGCTGCTGTAATTGTGGGTGGGGATGTCTCACCTATGCTGGTATCAGCAGAAGGATGGTTGGAGGATGCAGTACTCGAGGTGAGAGTGGGTTACTGTGATCAAACCTATTAAAGAAGTTGTTCATTTGGTTTGCTCTCTCCACGTCTGTCTCGATGGCGGCACCCCGCTTCGAGCTGCAGCCAGTGATAATCTTCATCCCATCCCACACTTCCTTCATGCTGTTGTTCTGCAACTTCTGCTCCAGCTTTCTCCTGTACTGCTCTTTCGCCCTGAGCTGGACTCGGAGTTCCTTCTGCACGCTTGAGCTCATGCTGATCACCACCTTTAAAAGCCCTTTTCTTCTGGTTCAAAAGGCCCTTGATGTCACTTGTAATCCATGGCTTGTTGTTAGCATAGCAGCATACTGTTCTTACTGGAACTACAATGTCCATACAGAAGTTGATGTAATCAGTTGTGCATTCAACAGCCTCTTCAATGTTCTCACTATGTGACCAGCAATATATCCCAGTCTGTAGTTCCAAAGCAGTCTCTCAGAGCCTGCTCTGCCTCAGGGGACCACTTCCTGAATGAGCGTGTAGTTGTAGGTAGCGCCCTCACTCTTGGTTTGTATTGAGGCTGAAGCAGAACCAGGTTATGATCTGCTTTCCCAAGCGCAGGCAGTGGGGTGGCGCTGTATGCGTCTTTAACGTTTGCATACAGTAGGTCAATAGTCCTGTTTCCCGGGTGTTACAATCCACATACTGGGAGAAGGCAGGTAATGTTTTGTCCAGCGTTACATGGTTAAAGTCTCCAGCGATTAGCACAAGTGCCTCAGGGTGCTGCGTTTGTAACTTAGCAACTGCGGAATGGATGATGTCACTCGCCATCTCCGCGTTCGCTTGAGGGGGGATGTAAACAATAACAGCAATCACGTGTCCAAACTCTCTGGGCAAGTAATAGGGGCGCAGACTTACGGCCAACAGTTCGATGTCCCTGCAGCAAGTGGAGATTTTAACGTTTACATGTCCTGAGTTGCACCACTTTGTATTGACATAGAGAGCGAGTCCTCCTCCTTTCTTCTTTCCACAGGTACTTGCGTCTCTGTCCGCTCTGACTGTGCTAAACCCGGGGTGCTCCACGTTAGCATCTGGGATGGTAGCCGTTAGCCACGTTTCACTAAAACACAGCAAGCTGCTTTCTCTGTAGGTTCTGACATTTTTCATCAGCACAGCCAGTTCGTCGATTTTATTTGGTAGTGAGTTCACATTTCCGACGGTTTATAACGCCATTTTCTCTCAAGTTGTCTCGATTTAATCTTATTTTTTATCTTTACGCCGGCTCGGCTGCCCGATATCGTCTTCTTACCTCGTCAGGTAAATAAGGAACCACACCGGCATAAGCATTTCTTCTCAGTGCTTTAAGCTGACTACTTGAATAGGCGATTCTCGGAGTGTAAAAATCCATGTCAAATACAGGGAGTGCAGAATTATTAGGCAAGTTGTATTTTTGAGGATTCATTTTAATATGGAACAAACACAGTGCTATCAGTCAATCCAAAATGTTAATAAACCTGAATGTTTCACAACGGAAATGTGAGTGTGAACATCATCAGGGGAATACATATGTGCGCACAATTATTAGGCAACTATTAGTGTGCAGATTTATTATGCAACTAAAGGAAAAATGAACATTTTCCCATCTCACTTGTTTCTTTTCATCTGTTATAGTGAGAATAATAAACAAACCCCTCAAAATTTACAAATAAACATCTCTGACATTTCAAAAAAAATCAATCAATCAATCAATGACCAATATAGCCCCCTTCTTTCCAATAACAGTCACAAGCCTTTCCATTCATGGAGTCTGTCAGTTTCTTGATCTGTTGACGATCAGCTTTTGTGGAGCAGTGACTACAGCCTCCCAGACACTCTTCAGAGAGGTGGATTGTTTTTCTCCCCCGTAAATCTAGCGTTTAAGAAGTGCCCACAAGTTCTCGATAGGGTTTAGGTCAGATGAGGAAGGGGCCATGTCATTATTCCTTCATCTTTAAGGCCTTTACTGGCTGGCCACGCAGTGGAGAACTTCGATGCAAGTGATGGAGCATTGGCCTGCATATAAATCCTGGTCTTCCTCCTGTATCACTGTTTGAAGAAAGTGTCTTTGAAAAACTGGCAGTAGGTTTGGGAGTTGATTTTGAGTTCATCTTCAATGCAAAAAGGTCCAACTAGCTCATCTTTAAAAATACCAGCTCATACCAGTACCCCACCTCCACGTTGGAGTGGAGCTCTGTGCCCATTACTGATCCACAGGTCCATCCATCTGGTCCATCAAGAGTCACTCTCATCTCATCGGTCCATAAAACCTTTGAAAAAAAATCTGTCTTCAGATATTTCTTGGCCCAGTTTTGACGTTTCAACTCATGTTTCTTGTTCAGTGGTGGTTGGGTTTCAGCCCTCCTTACCTTGGCCATGTCTTTAAGCACTGAACACCTTGTACTTCTGGGCACTCCAGGTAGGTTGCAGCTCTGGAATATGAAAGTACTGGAGGATAATGGGTTCCTGGTAGCTTCACGTTTGATTCTTCTCAAATCTTTGGCAGCTAATTTGCGTCTTTTGTTCTCAACACGTTTCTTGCGACCCTGTTGACGATTTGCAACAAAATGTTTGATGGTTCTGTGATCACACACCAATATCTTAGCAATTCCAAAAGTGCTGCATCCCTCTGAAAGACTTTTTACAATTTTTTACTTTTCAGAGTCAGTTAAATCTCTTTTTTGGCCCATTTTGCCCGAGGAAAACTAGCTGCCTAATAATTCTGCACACCTTGATATAGGGTGTTGATCTCCTTAGGCCACACCCTCCCTCATTACACAAATACACATCACCTGACGTGCTTAAGCCAATAAGCATTCAAGTTAATACAGCGTGGAGTTGGAATATACGCATTCAAAATGATGATATGGTCAAAATACTCACTCGCCTAATAATTGTGCACACAGTGTAGTAAAAAGTGTCCAGGGAGCAATTCCACATAAAAGAAAGTGGTAGAAGTGAGCAGTGAAATAGAGAAAAATAGAGATGGTAAAAAGATAAAGTCATATACGGAGCTGCTGGAAAGGCTGCCACTCGGATGCGGCGCCGGACATGTGGCTTGATAAAGATTCCATGAAGGGGTCTTTGCAAGTGAAGTCCGTTCTTTGGTGTTTGTAAAAGTTTCAAATATTTGGAAAAAGAAAACAAATAAATCTGTAATCTATAGGGGGCTATGAATTTCATCCATCCATCCATTATCCAGCCCACTATATCCTAACTACAGGGTCACGGGGCTCTGCTGGAGCCAATCCCAGCCAACAGAGGGCGCAAGGCAGGAAACAAACCCCGGGCAGGATGCCAGCCCACCACAGAATTTCAGTTTATGGTAAAACCTTAACTTCTATATAAGCAGGGCAACAAACAGTTACTTAATGTATAATATGCAGCTTCCAAAAGTTATACAGCAGACCGAACAAGTTTGTCACTAGAGCTGCCAGTTTATTGTTCGCTAATTTTACATTTAATTCATTATTTATTTCAAATTTGCCAGTCATCACACTATCAGACCTGCTGTGAGAAGCACAAACCAGTAAACAGCGAACACCAGTCAAACAACAGCATTCAAGAACAAATGTGTCCGATCGTTTCAGTTGATGCACCGAAAAGAATTCAGTAATAAAAGTTATGTTGTGTGGTCCGGTGGAGAAGTAAAGTTGGCTTTTGTGGTGTCGAACAGTTTACTGAAGCCAACCCACCATAAATCAGCTTCCGTAATCTCAAAAAACCGTCAGCACTCGGGAGGGAACGATACACTTGGCAACTGTATTTTAAGTTTCATCGATAGCTCGGTAACACTTCAAGGGTGGCGCAGTGGGTGGCGCTGCTGCCTCGCAGTAAGGAGACTTGGGTTTGCTTCCCGGGTCCTGGAATTAGGATTGCGTGTATTAGTTGAAGTGTAGCTGCGATTCTTGAGAGAGACAATCTACCAGAAGTAATCTCAGGGATCTGGGTTCGAATCTCGCTCATGGCACATTGCTGAATGGAAGAATATATCTCTAAAATAAATTAAATAAAAAAAAAAAAAAGTTCTCTTCAACGAACGGTGCTTTGAATCCTAAACTGCAGATGGAGTCATTTATTCTTTTTTGATTAAACAAATAGTGTTTAATGAATGATTGATTTATCAAGGGACACATGGACAGCACACACGCATAGTTACAATCCCACTTAAAGAAACTGCCTGCCAATTCTATTGAATCGTAATTCTAATAAATAATAATAATGCATTTCACTTGTTACTTGTATAGTACCTTCACCAGGGTCTCAGACGATAATCAAGAGGGGTACGATACAAATGAAAGCACAATAAGATTGTATAAATAATAGTGCGCAGCCTTGTGTTTGTATGTATTTATAAAATGTGGGAAGTAAAATATTCTAGTTGATGCTGACATTTAATTCATTTGAAGTAGGTAAAAAATAAATATTTATTTACTCAGCGCAAAACAACTTTATGTGTTCTAGTAAACAGCACAAACACCATATACTTAAATATATATATAGTGGAACGTGGCCCGGACACAGACAGACGGACATCGCTTTGTCACCCAGCACACACATTTTATTTACAATATTTACAGTTTCGTCAAGTGCACAACCCAGTGCCTCCAGCGCCGATCCCCCAAAGTCCAGGCCTCTCTTCCCAGTGCCTTCCTTCCGGCCGCTTCCACCCGTCTCTTGACTCCGAATGAAGGGAGGCGGCCCCTTTTATAGCAGCCCGGATGGGCTCCAGCTGCTCCGCGGACACTCCCCTGTGTGGCGGAAGTGCCAGCTGCGCACCCAGAAGCACTCTGGGTGTCGCCAGTCTTCTTCTGCCCAGCACTTCCTGGTGTGGCGGAAGTGTTGAGGTCCAGGGCGCTTCAGGCACCGGTGCGCCCCCTGGTGGTGACCACGGGCCCCTACAGGGTTGAGCTTCCAAGCTCTGCACCCGTGGTCCCCAATGCAACCAGGGCGGTCACCCCCTCGTGGTCACAAGCCCTCCTCTGGTCCTCCTGGGCGTCCTGGCTGGGTACCATCCACCAGCCGCTTGCCACAATATATATATATATATAGATATAGATATAAATCCCAGACCACTGAGAAGTGTGCAAAATGACGACATGAAGAATCGTCTTCACGTGAACTGGAATCGTCCTCACATAAATCAAAGTCATCCAGACGATCTGGACCTGCATGATTAGATCTGGACCACCCTGTATATATACAGTATATCTATATATCTATAAGCTATTTTACAGCATGATTACAATCATCTGAGTACTAAAGGTCTAGGTATATTTTAGAACCTGATTTATAACATCAATGTTAATATACAGTATAACTATATTATTATTCTATAATAGTATTTATATATTTGTGTTAAGTATAAAAAAAAAAAAGTACCAGTCACTTTTTTATATTATATATCTATATATCTATACTAATAAAAGGCAAAGCCCTCACTGACTGACTCACTCACTCACTCGTCACTAATTCTCCAACTTCCCGTGTAGGTAGAAGGCTTGACCCCATCTTCACGAAATTTGGTAGGTGGCTTCCCTGCGCTAACCAAAACCGATGTACGTACTTATTTCGGTGGTATGACACCACTGTTGGCCGCCATATTGAATTTTCCAAACGTCACTAATTCTCCAACTTCCCGTGTAGGTAGAAGGCTGACATTTGTCAGGCTCATTCCTTACAGCTTACTTACAAAAGTTAAACAGGTTTCATTTCGAAATTCTACACGTAACGGTCATAACAGGAGCCTACTTACGTACATATATACAGCTATAGCCTGCAGCTCGGTCGCCGGGTGAGGCGGAGTTACGTCCCTCATCGTCACGCCTCCCACGTAATTGAGTGCCTGCCCATATAAGGCCGTCCGTCAGCAGCAATCCAATAGACACGCTACCGGTAAATATTCGCGGGTGAAGGGCTGTGCTTATGCAAACGAATAGAAAGCAAATGTTACGTTATTTTTAAAATGTTTCCTTTTCTTTTTCATAACTTCTTTAACACACTTCTTCTCCGCGTGAAGCACGGGTATTTTGCTAGTATAAATATATATATATATATATATATTCATGTGACGAAACCCACCAACATCCCAGAGTTGAAGCTGTTCTGTACGGAGGAACGGGCGAAAATTCCTCCAAGTCGGTGTGCAGGAATGAGCAGAAGTTACCGGAAACGTTTAGTTGCAGTTATTGGGGGGTCACAGCAGACACTGAAAGCAAAAGGGTCACATACGCCTGCCACTCACAAATATCTAATAGTCGATCATTTTCCTTAATAAATAAATGACCAAGTATAATATTTGTGTCTCATTTGTTTAACTGGTTTCTCTTTATCTACTTTTAGGACTTGAGTGACAATCTGATGATGTTTTAGGTCATATTTATGCAGAAATCTAGAAAATTCTAAAGGGTTCACAAACTTTCAAGCACAATTATAGTTCATCTGTCTTTTCAGATAAAAATAAACTCACCCAAGTAATGAATTAAACAAAAAGAAAACTTTTTAAATTGCAAAGACGAAGGCAAGAAGAAAAGTTTTCACCTTCTATGATTTGTATTTTTATAATTATACAGCATTTCATGTAATCATTTTTAAAGCTCATTCTGTAAAATGAAAGTATGATTATACAGTTCAATGTTTATTATATCCATCCATCTGTTATCCAACCCACTATATCCTAACTACAGGGTCACGGGGGTCTGCTGGAGCCAATCCCAGCCAACACGGGGCACGATGCAGGAACCAATCCTGGGCAGGGTGCCAACTCACCGCAGGGCACACCAATCACACACTAGGGCTGATGTAGAATTGCCAATCCACCTGACCTGCATGTCTTTGGACTGCAGAAGGAAACCCACGGGGAGAACACGCAAACTCCACGCAGGGAGGACCCGGGATGCGAACCCAAGACTCCTAACTGCGAGGCCACTCTATTTATACAATATTTATACATTATATCTTTCTTTACATGTTTTGCACACATTTAATAAATGGAATAAACTGCACCACGAATGTTTAAAAAAATAATTCAAAATAATGTGTACGTGAATGTAAATAGACTCTGCCTGGCCAAAAAACGAGTCACCCCCCCGGATTAACTAATCAAATAGGTACGAGCCTCCTATTGGGTGATTACCGCTTGGGCGATTCTCTTTCAGCTGGCAACACGTCATTTAACCCCAACTGGTGCAATGAGTTGCTTCTCCTTCCTTAAAGAACCGTGTCGAGAGACGCATCTCGTGGTCGTGGAAAAGACGTTGGTCTGTGTGAGGAGGGTCAAATCACTGGCATGCATCAAGCAGAGAAAACATCTAAGGAGACCGCAGAAACTACTAAAATTGGGTTGACGCATTATTAAAAACTGGAAGGATAGTGGGGACCCATCGTCTTCGAGGATGAAATGTGGCCGGAAAAAAATCCTGAATGATCGTGATCGGCGATCACTTAAACGTTTGGTGAAATCAAATTTCGAAGACAAGCAACAGTAGAACTCCGGTCTATGTTTAATAGTGAGAAGTAAGAGCATTTCCACACGCACAATGCGAAGGGGACTCGAGGGGTTGGGACTGAACAGATGTGTAGCCGTAAGAAAACCACCAATCAGTGAGGCAAACCGGAAAAAAAAAAGGCTTCAGTTTGCTAGGGAGTATAAAGATTGGACTCTGGAGCAATGGAAGAAGGTCATGTGGTCTGAGGAGTCCAGATTGACCCTGTTTTGAGTGATGGGCACATCAGGGTAAGAAGAGTGGCAGATGAAGCGATGCACCCATCATGCGTGGTGCCTACTGTACACGCCTGTGCGGGCAGTGCTATGATCTGGGGTTGCTGCAGTTGGTCAGCTCTAGAGGTTCAGAAACAGTATGTGCCTCAAGAATGAGGTCAGCTGAATATACTGAATGACCAGGTTATTCTATCAATGGATTTTTTGTTTCCCTGATGGCACGGGCATATTCCAAGATGACAATGCTAGGATTCATCGGGCTCAAATTGTGAAAGAGTGGTTCAGGGAGCACGAGACATCATTTTCACACATGGATTGGCCACCACAGAGTCCAGACTTTTAACCCCATTGAGAATCTTTGGGATGGGCCGGAGAAGGCTTTGCGCAGCGGTCAGACTCTACCATCATCAATGGTGAGAAATGAATGCAGCACAGGATGGAACTAAATCTTGGGACATTGCAGGAGCTTATCGAAACAATGCCACCGCGAATGCGCGCCGCAATCAAAGCTAAAGGCGGTCCAACGAAATATTAAGAGTGTGTGACCTGTTGTTTTTTGTTTTTTTTTGGTGGCGACTTTTTTTTTGGCCAGGCAGTGTATCTGCAGAAACGGACACTCTGGAGTAACACTTTTAGAAAGTTGAAAAATAAACGCAAATCGCAAAGCGTCTGTGTTCAGAAAAACTGCATCCTATTCTATGTGGCAACCGCACAAACTTATCTTATCACAGCAACTAAATTTAGAACAGCTCTATGGCGCTAATTTATGTGATCACTTTGAGTTGTAAGGCAGCGGCCTCACGTTACAGAGTGTGTGTGGATATACAGTGGGGTACGGAAAGTCTTCAGACCCCCTTCAATTTGTCACTCTGTTATATTGCAGCCATTTGCTAAAATCATTTCAATTAATTTTTTCCCTCATTAATGTACACACAGCACCCCATATTGACAGACAAAAAAAAGAATTTTTGAAATTGTTACATCCATCCATCCATTTTCTAACCCGCTGAATCCGAATACAGGGTCACGGAGGTCTGCCGGAGCCAATCCCAGCCAACACAGGGCACAAGGCAGGAAATTGTTACAGATTTATTAAAAAAGAAAAGCTGAAATCTCACCTGGTCCTAAGTATTCAGCCCCTTTGCTGTGACACTCGTATATTGAACTCCGGTGCTTTCCATTTCTTCTGCTCATCCTTGAGATCTCCTTCATTTGAGTCCAGCTGTGTTTGATTCTACTGACTGGACTTGATTAGGAAAGCCACACGCCTGTCTGTCTATATAAGACCTCACAGCTCACAATGCTCGTCAGAGCAAACGAGAATCAGGAGGTCAAAGGAACTGCCTGAAGAGCTCAGAGACAGAATTGTGGCAAGGCACAGATCTGGCCAAGGTTACAAAACAATGTCTGCTGCACTTAAGGTTCCCAAGAGCACAGTGGCCTCCATAATCCGTAAATGGAAGACGTTTGGGACGACCAGAACCCTTCCTAGAGCTGGCCGTCCGCCAAGCTGAGCTACCGGGGGAGAAGAGCCTTGGTGAGAGAGGTAAAGAAGAACCCAAAGATCACTTTGGCTGAGCTCCAGAGATGCAGTCAGGAGATGGGAGAAAGTTGTAGAAAGTCAACCATCACTGCAGCCCTCCACCAGTCAGGGCCTTATGGCAGAGTGGCCTGTCGGAAGCCTCTCCTCAGTGCAAGACACATGACAGCCCGCATGGAGTTTGCTAAGAGACACCTGAAGGACTCTGAGATGGTGAGAAATAAGATTCTCTGGTCTGATGAGACCAAGATAGAACTTTCTGTTCTTAATTCTAAGCGGTATGTGTGGAGACAACCAGGCACTGCTCATCACTTGTCCAATACAGTCCCCACAGTGAAGCATGGCGGTGGCAGCATCATGCTGTGGGGGTGTCTTTCAGCTGCAGGGACAGGACGACTGGTTGCAATCGAGGGAAAGATGAATGCGCCAAGTACAGGGATATCCTGGACAAAAACCTTCTCCAGAGTGCTAAGGACCTCAGACTGGGCCGAAGGTTTACCTTCCAACAAGACAATGACCCTAAGCACACAGCTAAAATAACGAAGGAGTGGCTTCACAACAACTCTGTGACTGTTCTTGAATGGCCCAGCCAGAGCCCTGACTTAAACCCAATTGAGCATCTCTGGAGAGACCTAAAAATGGCCGTCCACCAACGTTTACCATCCAACCTGACAGAACTGGAGAGGATCTGCAAGGAGGAATGGCAGAGGATCCCCAAATCCAGGTGTTGTGAAAAACTTGTTGCATCTTTCATAAGACCACCCCTGGCTGTATGAGCTCAAAAGGGGGCTTCTACTAAATACTGAGCAAAGGGTCTGAATACTTTCAGGTTTTCTTTTTTAATAAATCTGCAACAATTTCAAAAATTCTTTTTTTTTGTCTGTCAATATGGGGTGCTGTGTGTACATTAATGAGGAAAAAAATTAATTTAAATGATTTTAGCAAATGGCTGCAATATAACAGAGTGACAAATTGAAGGGGGTCTGAATACTTTCCGTACCCACTGTATACAGTGGTGTGAAAAACTATTTGCCCCCTTCCTGATTTCTTATTCTTTTGCATGTTTGTCACACAAAATGTTTCTGATCATCAAACACATTGAACCATTAGTCAAATATAACACAAGTAAACACAAAATGCAGTTTTAAATGATGGTTTTTATTATTTAGGGAGACAAAATCCAAACCTACATGGCCCTGTGTGAAAAAGTAATTGCCCCCTTGTTCAAAAATCACCTAACTGTGGTGTATCACACCTGAGTTCAATTTCCTGATTACTGCCACACCTGTTTCAATCCAGAAATCACTTCAATAGGAGCTGCCTGACACAGAGAAGTAGACCAAAAGCACCTCAAAAGCTAGACATCATGCCAAGATCCAAAGAAATTCAGGAACAAATGAGAACAGAAGTAATTGAGATCTATCAGTCTGGTAAAGGTTATAAAGCCATTTCTAAAGCTTTGGGACTCCAGCGAACCACAGTGAGAGCCATTATCCACAAATGGCAAAAACATGGAACAGTGGTGAACCTTCCCAGGAATGGCCGGCCGACCAAAATTACCCCAAGAGCGCAGAGCGACTCATCCGAGAGGTCACAAAAGACCCCAGGACAACGTCTAAAGAACTGCAGGCCTCACTTGCCTCAATTAAGGTCAGTGTTCACGACTCCACCATAAGAAAGAGACTGGCCTGCAAAAACGGCCTGCATGGCAGATTTCCAAGACGAAACCACTATTAAGCAAAAAGAACGTTAGGGCTCGTCTCAATTTTGCTAAGAAACATCTCAATGATTGCCAAGACTTTTGGGAAAATACCTTGTGGACTGATGAGACAAAAGTTGAACTTTTGGAAGGCAAATGTCCCGTTACATCTGGCGTAAAAGGAACACAGCATTTCAGAAAAGAACATCATACCAACAGTAAAATATGGTGGTGGTAGTGTGATGGTCTGGGGTTGTTTTGCTGCTTCAGGACCTGGAAGGCTTGCTGTGATAGATGGAACCATGAATTCTACTGTCTACCAAAAAATCCTGAAGGAGAATGTCCGGCCATCTGTTCGTCAACTCAAGCTGAAGCCATCTTGGGTGCTGCAACAGGACAATGACCCAAAACACACCAGCAAATCCACCTCTGAATGGCTGAAGAAAAACAAAATGAAGACTTTGGAGTGGCCTAGTCAAAGTCCTGACCTGAATCCAATTGAGATGCTATGGCATGACCTTAAAAAGGCGCTTCATGCTAGAAAACCCTCAAATAAAGCTGAATTACAACAATTCTGCAAAGATGAGTGGGCCAAAATTCCTCCAGAGCGCTGTAAGAGACTCATTGCAAGTTATCGCAAACGCTTGATTGCAGTTATTGCTGCTAAGGGTGGCCCAACCAGTTATTAGGTTCAGGGGGCAATTACTTTTTCACACAGGGCCATGTGGGTTTGGATTTTTTCTCCCTAAATAATAAAACCATCATTTAAAAACTGCATTTTGTGTTTACTTGTGTTATATTTGACTAATGGTTCAATGTGTTTGATGATCAGAAACATTTTGTGTGACAAACATGCAAAAGAATAAGAAATCAGGAAGGGGGCAAATAGTTTTTCACACCACTGTATATATTACTATATTAGCGGCAGTCGGACTCGAACAACAACTTTTCTGTAAATTGTTTGGCGTTGTAACATTTTGGCGGTTTAAGGTGATTTCCTTTCTGACGTCGTTAACCTTCTTTTCGGTGCCATGGTTACGGTCTTTAACACACAGAATATATTTTTACGGGTTAACAATGTAACAAAATATTGTATTATTTGGTCTGTAGGTTTGATTAAATGTTTCAATGTTCCCGTTTTACATTTTTACAGTTGTTTACTTCGCTATTTAATACTTTTACACCGTAAAATGAACAAGCTTTTTTTTTTTTTTTTTCTTCACCTGGCGCCGCTCTTAAAAGTAAAGGCGCCGCTGCGGTTCTTCTGAGCGAATGTCACATTGTTGGCCATATTTGGTTTGCTAAAGCTAAAGGACACATGGAGGATCCGCAAAGATACTTTTGATCATGAATAAACAATAGCAGATTTATAAAATAGCAGCGGCTTCCAAAAGGACAATCGCGCATGCTAAGGTGACGTTTCTTATCCCGCTTCATCGCCAATGTGAGCAGTTGATAATGAGGGGTGTGCGTGTGTGTGTTGTCGAGGGTGCTGTTGGTGGGGTTAGGTCTAATATCCCCGCAGACGTCCGAAGGTGGGCTGCTATGTATGCTCAAAAGTGGGTAGGTTGCGGTTGGTGGTGTGAACAGACATATTCCTCTTACAAATAAGGGTGCTTGTTGTTTTCTGCTTTGACTATACGCATGCGTTAACTACGGGAGGAGCGGAGGACTTGCGTGCAGCGGCCCTTCACCTGAAAATTGCTCCAGGGGGTGCTGCGCGATGGCTGACCCATCGTGTTTGTTGGGCGCATTTTACGTCCAGATGTCATGCGACAAGATAATTTAACCTTTGGGTTTATTTAAAAAAAAGATTTTTTTAAAAAGGAGGTCCTCCATTAATTCTGTTTTTAGCCCGCCTTCCTGGTGTAAAACTCATCCCGTCCGAGTAGAGCTTTGAAAACACATTCAGTGGAATGCAATCGCTGGATTGTAGTAAAATACGGAAACCAAAACGAGATCTTGAAATGCCTTTTCAAACGGAGAAGACACCCCTGCTATCCATAAAGGGATCTGAGACTTTGAGCCTTTGAGGTCCCTTATGGTGACATCAGGCACAGCCGCTTCTCGAAATCGCGTTTAACTTCACAGCCAGAAGGTCTTTGAAACGTCAAGCAGATCATTGTGGAGATTAACCCAAAAGCACATTTCCTGCAGTCTTAAAACGACAGGACCTTCCTTTTTGAAAACATCCAGACCTGCACTAAAGACGTCCGTGGCGGTTATGTGAAGCCCCCTCGAGAGCTGAACGTGTGCCCTCTTCATCATTGCACCTTAGGCGCCCTGACATGCCGGACACGCGCATCTTGAGATGCCCTTCAGGAGTTCTCTGTATTCACTCTCAGGCAGGCATCGTCTAACCTGCTGAAGAGGGTCGCGGGGGTCTGCTGGAGCAAACCCTGGACAGGATGCCAGTCCATCGCAGGGCAAACACACTAAATACATACTCTCACACACTCTAACCCACTAAAGACAAACACACACACTCTCATCCACTACAGACACACTCACACACTCTAACCCACTAAAGACATCTACACTCACACACACTTGCCCACTAAAGACAAACATACACACACACACACACACACTCATCCACTACAGACACATCCACTAAAGACACACACACACACAAGGGCCCGTGTATCATCACAGAGTCGCCTCACCCTGCATGTCTTTGGCCGGTGGGTATAAACCGGAGCTCCCAGAGGAATCCCACCCAGACACGGAGAGAACATACAAACTCCACCCAGCGAGGATCCCAGGACGTGAACCTTCTCTTGTTTTTTCTGTTTTATGTGGTTTGGCTTCCCTCGTGGAATCCATGACTAAATCCCGAGCGGAGAGTTTGACGTCCCCTTGCACGCTCCGACATGTTTTTCGCTCTTGAAGTTTATTCGGTTTGCCCAGAGGCGAGTGGGCCATGGAGGGCGGTGGCTTTGGGCCCAGAATCTCCAAGGAAGGGTGCAACTAGCAATTTGGAAAACAGGGAAGTGTGTGAATAAATATTAATATGGAATGGTTTACTTTATGACGCCCATGGGGCAGAAGTCATCATTTTTTTTTATAGATGTATGTATATAGTGCCTTGAACATTTATTCTCCCCGTGTCTCCAGCTGGGATTGTGCTCTGTATTGATGCAGAACAGACTCGAGCCGTCCACGTCCCTATTGTAACCATGGTGGTTAAATAATGAAAGGAGGGTAGTTTGGGATTTAACGTGCTTTAAAATGTAGCTTCACCCCCAAAGTCCTCCTGTACCCAGACATATCCAGGCTGGAGAGCAGCCAATGGAGCTTTCAGTTCTTCAATGGAGAATGCTGATGGCACGATGGGGGGCAGCCTTGGTATGCTTCATGATGGACCCTCGTCAGTCTGCACACCCCCATATTTACATATTCATAGGACTTGTTAGGAACATTGCCTGGCATGGGCACCTGCCACCTGAGCTGTCTGTGTTACTGTGCCCAAACAGTGCCATCCCCTGTCCTAATCTCTAAAGGCTTCTGCCTGAAAGTAACAAACCCCTGGGGGAACTTCAAATAGAAGACAGGGGGCCTCCTGGCTATTAATGACCAACCAACCAGCCAGCCAGCCACCTCTTCAGGTCCATCGCTCTGTCACCTAATTAAGGGCTTGGCAGATTAGAGTGGCACACCTCAAACCTATGACTACAGCCCCCAAAGCTGTTTTCTCCATTTTATTGCCTCAGATTCTACATCTCACATCTCCAGTGGATTCAGAAAGTCTTCAGACCCCAAGCAGACTTCTTTTTAAATAATTACATTTTTTTTTTGCTCATTAATTTACAGTCAGGGTGGCACGGTGGCGCAGTGGGTAGTGCTGCTGCCTTACAGTTAGGAGACCTGGTTTCCATCCCGGGTCCTCCCTGTGAGGAGTTTGCATGTTCTCCCTGTGTCTGCGTGGCTTTCCTCCCACAGTCCAAAGACATGCAGGTTAGGTGTATTGGCGATTCTAAATTCTCCCTGGTGCGTGTGTGCCCTGTGGTGGGCTGGCACCCTGCCCGGGGTTTGTGTCCTGTGTTGGCTGGGATTGGCTCCAGCAGACCAATCTAGTTAGGATATAGCGGGTTGGATAATGGATGGAGGGATACTTGTCTTTCCATCGTGCACACCATGGCAAGCTGCTTTATTATATAGTGCCTTTCACAAGTCAACACTATGATAAGCTACTTTATTCTGTAGACCCTTTCCATTTGAAACACTATGACAAGTTCCTTTATTATATAGTGCCTTTTTGTTCTGAACACTATGGGAAGACGATTTATTAATTAGCACCTTTCTGTAGTGAACACCATGCCAAGCTAGTCTGTATGTTCTCCCCGTGTCTGCGTTGGTTTCCTCCCACAGTCCGAAGACATGCAGGTTGGGTGCATTGGCAATCCTGAATTGTCCCTGGTGTGTGTGTGTGCCCTGTACTAGGCTGGCGCCCTACCTAGGATTTGTTCCTGCCTTGCGCCCTGTGCTGGCTGGGATTGGCTCCAGCAGACCCCCGTGCCCCTGTGTTAGGGGCATAGCGGGTTAGACGATGACTGACTGACCGACTGACTGACTAATCTACAGTCACTATCCCATAATGCAAAGTGAAAACATGTTTTCAGAAAGGTTGGCAAATTTATTACAAACTCGAAAACTGAAACCTTTCCTCCATCGAACTTTTCAGCCCCCTAATTCTGAACCTCGTTGAAGCGGCAATTCCAGCTTTGAGGCTTCTTACCTCACTAAATCTCTACAAGCTTCGCACCCCTGGATTTGGGCCTTTCATCCCATTCTTCCCGGCAGATCCCCTCAAGTTCTGTTAGGTTAGGGCGGGCAGCGTCTGTCCAGGTCACTCCACCAGGTCTCTCTGAGGGGTTTCAGGACGGGGCTGACATTATGGTTTGAAAACCCACTCTTATCGACAGCTGTAAAGTCTCAGTGCCCACAGCAGGGCCCCTCTCGAGGGAATGCAGCTTGGCACCTTATCTGATAAGACGATGGATACCAGACTTTATAACGTCGCAGAGACGTCTCTCGGAGGAGCGGGCTGGGGACTCGAGTTCAAGTTAAGAGGCCCAACACTTGAGGAAGTGCAGCATTGATGGTGAGAACTTTGCACCAATGGTCAACTGGTACAAATCTGTGCCCAGCCTTCTATTAGAAACCCTTGTATGACCCTGACGTATTGCTCTTGATACCAGCTACAGCTCATGCTGGCTGTAACTTTGGCCGTCCCTATCCAGCACTCCTTAGCTTATAGTGTGTGACCGCAACAAAGGGTACACCGCGCCCCAAGGCAACGTCGGCTGCATGTGGCCAAAAAGAGAGACCCCCTTTAGAACCACATGGCTGGATCGATACAGACGGAGGGGGACACCACAAATGAAATGACAATTTGGTGGCTTTGGGCTGGTGTCTGCTCGGCTTGTGTCCTGACTGCCAGAAAAGTTGAAGTAATGCCTTAAACTCCAAGGGGCAGCTCTGCTGGATGGCAAGGGTGGCATACCTGTCTGTACCAGACCCGGATAAGGTTGCCATTAGTCATTAGTCCAGCCTTGCTGAGTGAGATGTTATGGAGTACAAGCTATGTGTTCAGCTTCCTAACAAAGCGAGACGAGTGACCCAGCAGCAGAGGACCCTGTGTGTGTGTGTGTGTGTGTGAAACCCTCCAAGAGGAGACTGCAGGACCACCTGTAAGTAGAAGGTGCGAGCAGGTAGATAGACAGAGATGGGGGGGGGGGTTTGACTTTTACATAACAGACATAAACAGATAAGTAAATAAATAAATAAACACGCACACACTTGGTCTGGAAAGAAAGAAATGTTCTGACTTGTTAATGTAGACCACCGGACCTCATTCATGAATTGTACGGATCTGGCATCCCAGTCGGAAAGTAAAACAGAGACCCCCAAACCACTCGTCCTACAGGGCTTGACTTGTCCCGAAGCCACACCAGCGGTGCCCTGGCTGTACTCTTCTCGTCTTTGTCCTGATGAATGGTGGACCATCGCCCCAGTCTGAGGGGGTCGGCACTCTGTAGGACCTTTCTGTGTTTGGCTGCCTTCATCCACCCCTTAGTTCTGATCAGTCTCCCCGTTCCTCATAGCTTGATGCCGCCACCACCAAACTTCACCGCAGGTGATGAGCAGTGCTGGTCTCTGCCAGACGTAGCTCTTGGAGTTCTGCCCAGAGTGGTCAGCGTTTGTCTCATCAGACCATAGAATCCAACTGGAAGTTAGACACTCGACCACAAACACCCGACTGATGGAGTGCTATGGAGACGGTCCACATTCTCCCATCTCGGCAGAGGACCTCTAAAGCTCCGTTAAAGCGACCATTAGGCGCCTAGTCAACCTCCCTCGCCAAGACCCTTCCTGACCCAAACGTCTTCCATTTCACGATTCTTGAAGGCCCCTTGTGCTCCTGGAAAAACTCAAAGGATTTACAGACGGTTTGAGCCCCTTTGCCCAGATCTGGGCCTCACCGCAGTAAGATCAGAGGGGTCTACAGAGACTTCCTGGGACCTCATGGCTTGGTCTTTGTAAATGACATGCAGTGTGAATTATAGGGCCATCTCTACACACAGGGGCTCACGTGGGCCTTTGCAAGTCCAGTGTGCCACGGGGGAGCCCAATCGAGTTTTGAAAAAAACATCTCAGGAAGATTTAACAATTAACAGGAGGCACCCGAGTCGAATGTGGAGTCCAACAGCAAAGGGTCTGAGTGCGCCGAGGGGTGAGAGATCACAGTTTGTCATTTTTAATGAATCTGGAAACCTTTCTGAACGCATGTTGTCATTATGGCTTATGGAGCATAGATTGATGGGCAAACATGGCAAATGTACCCATTTAAAATGAAACCTCTGAAGTGGGCACAATAAAGTGTGCTTAAAATGAAACAGTCTGAAGAAAACATCCAGCTAATCCAGATTAGCTGTATGTATGATTTGGATGGATAGATAGATAGATAGATGAAAGGCAGTACATAATAAGATAGATAGAAAGATAGGTGAAAGGCACTATATAATAGACAAAAGGCACTATATAATAGATAGATAGATAGGTGAAAGGCACTATATAATAGACAAAAGGCACTATATAATAGATAGATAGGTGAAGGGCACTAAATAATAGACAAAAGGCACTATATAATAAATAGGTGAAAGGCACTATATAATAGACAAAAGGCACTATATAATAGATAGATAGGTGAAAGGCACTATATAATAGACAAAAGGCACTATACAATAGATAGATAGGTGAAGGGCACTAAATAATAGACAAAAGGCACTATATAATAGATGGATAGATATTTAGGTGAAAAGCACTATATAATCAACACTCCATGGGTGACAGCAGGGCCTTCAGCTGTATAGCGAGTGCCCAGACTCTGGAATGACCTGCCGAAATTAATCAGGTCAGCTGACTCCATGAATTCTTTTAAAACTCATCTGTTCAGGACGGCTCTTAGCTCTACTTGACTTTACTACCCTTCTCTCAGTTTACCTCCATGTCAAGATGTTCATGTCACCTGTGTGTGTGTGTGTGTGTGTGTGTGTGCAGACCATCAGTTCTGTTGTCTGTTAGGCTTTCTTTGAATTTACTGTCTTAATTTATTTATTTGATTTGTACAGTGCTATATACTGTATAGCCTGCTGTTCTTTCTTAAATTCTGTAAGTGCCTTGAGCATGGGAAAGGCACTATATAAATAAAATGTATTATTATTATATAATAGATAAGTGAAAGACACTATATAATAGATAGATGAAAGGTAGTACATAATAGATAGATAAAGGCACTATATAATAATAATAGATATGAAAGGTGCTATGTAATAGATAGATAGATAGATGTGAAAGGTGCTATATGATAGATAGATTGATAAAAAGGCACTATATAATAAATAGATAGGTAAAAGACACTACATAATAGATATATAATATATAATAATAATAGATAGATTGATAGATATGAAAGGTGCTATACAATTAGATAGACTAATGAAAGACACTTCATAATAAATAAAGGCACTATATAATAAAAATAGACAGAATGATGAAAGGCGCTATATGATAGATAGATAGATAGATATGAAAGGTGCTATATAATGGATAGGTAGATGAATGGCACTCATAATGAATAGATGAAAGGCAGTAGATAATAGGTAGACATGGGGGCGTAACAAGCTCTCCTGAGGTGGGTAATCAATATCTGTATGCATTCTGCATGTATTTTGTAATGCATTCCGGTATTCCTTTGGAATTAAAAACGGAATGTTTGGACTATCTTGGTAAGAAAGGGAAGCCCCCTACACAAGGCATACTCTGCATACCCCTTATTTGTACCCCTGCACGTCTATACCAAGTTGGTGATTATTGGCAGAAGCCCTGGCATCTCTCCCACCCAGCTGCCCAGCTCGCGCTCGGTTTGTCTCTGATTCACATTGAGTGCAGATGGGGGGTGGCGATCAGTTTTGTAGAAACCCCAACTTTAAGTAATTATGCAGTTTTACTCAATGGCGCCTTTCGGAGTACTCAATGGCACTGGAATTAAGACAAAGATGAACAACACGCTTTGAACATGAACCAACAGCAGTGCAGCAAGAGAGGGCGCCACAGAGGAGTAAAGGCTCCATTCAAGGGATCAGAGTTGGAAATGAAGATACATTACAGGCAAAATGGTGGAGAGTTTTAGTCCAGTGGACGCAATGAGAATGAAAAAGCCTAGAGAAAAGGACAGTGATGGCAAGAGACCACAGAAAGAGATGAGTGTCAACCACCCCTGGATTCAAAGGGCAGACGGGGACTGTCGCGCACTAGAAGGTGTGATCGTCCTGGTGTCTGGCGGGGGTCCAGTCGAATTCCGCTTATATAGGCTGTTGAAATAAATGCCTTTGATTTCTGAAAAAGCCGTAGATTTGTTATTTTGTGTGTGTGTGTGTTTGGCACTGTTTCAATCAAGTGTGACAGAAATTGACCATCACGTGTGAGGAGCTCAGGACAAAATGCCTTTCTCTAAAGGGTAAATGCTGTGAGTTATGTCCCATTATATGCCAACTCCCTGGCATCTGCCCCTGCCCATCCAGTGTCTCTCAGCATGCAGTGGACTCACTCAGTCTCACTGGTGCCACCTAGTGTTGGCAGATGGACGTCCATCCATTTCTACAACATAACTTTTCAATTTTTTTTGCTTGCATGCTGCAGGTTTCAGATGTGTGTTTAGCGTTTGCATAAAATTGTCACAAGTGACACCCGTGAACTTGTGGCTTCTTCGCTCTCATCATTGCTTCCTTTTCTTTGCTTCTCGGTTCCCCTTTTAGGTGGATGAGTAGATGAACAGAATGAAGCCGTTTTCATATTCAGCTATCAATTAGGGAGCCTGACTAGCTCAGTTTAAGGTTGCGCTGGTCATACCTGCCTCGGTGGCACTGGGCACAGGGGACAAACCTGGCCGTCCACATTAGCCAATTAATTTGACCTGCACTGGGGAGCTTGGGGTCCACTTAATGTGGCCGTCCCTCCACCCTCCTGACACGAGAGGCCACGCCCTCAGCACACAGACATAGCCAGGCGGACTGGGGTTCAAGTGCCATTTCCTGGCACCGAGGCAGGGTATGACCAGCGCAATCTTAGTCAGAGTTAGTCAGGCTCCCTAATTGATGGCTGAATATGAAAACGGCTTCATTCTGTTCATCTACTCATCCACCTAAAAGGGGAACCGAGAAGCAAAGAAAAGGAAGCAATGATGAGAGTGAAGAAGCCACAAGTTCACGGGTGTCACCTGTGACAATTTTATGCAAACGCTAAACACACATCTGAAACCTGCAGCATGCAATCAAAAAAATTTTGAAAAGTTATGTTGTAGAAATGGATGGACGTCCATCTGCCAACACTAGGTGGCACCAGTGAGACTGAGTGTGTCCACTGCATGCTGAGAGACACTGGATGGGCAAGGGCAGATGCCAGGGAGTTGGCGTATAATGGGACATACCACACAGCATTTACCCTTTAGAGAAAGGCATTTTGTCCTGAGCTCCTCACATGTGGTGGTCAATTTCTGTCACACTTGATTGAATCAGTGCCCCCCACACACACACACACACACACACATTCCATTACGTTTTGTAAGTCACCTTGGATGAAAACATCTGCTTAGCATCTGGACGAATGGATTTAACCCACCTTGTGGCCCCTGAAAGGACCTTTATCTCTTTCGGTGACGCCTCGGTCACCCCACTCAGGTCTTCTGTGACTCCATGCGCTTCCAGCTACCTCAGCCCCACCTGCCTCACACACCCAACGCTGGCCATCTCCACCTCACCACCATTCACCCAGGGTCCAAGTCGATCCGACTACCACACTGTCCCCTAGTTCTGTGAGCCGACCCAAAGCCATAGTGGTCTTAGCAGAAAACTCCTTGCAGATGTCGAAGGGTCTCACCTTCAAGGGGTATCCGTGTTTGACTTTGGAGTCTTTCCTGTGGCACCATAGACTCACATAAACTCCGCTTTGATGAGGCGCACTCCTCGGTGGCATTGGGCACACAGGTAAATTGGGGGATGGACTGGCATCAGAAACGGGACTTTAGTCCGGACTGGCATGTGACAATATGACAATATGCCAGGCACCAGACTATTGGTGCGCCCTTCACTGCGCACATACACTTTCAATTCCCAGATGATTTAGAAGTAAAGTCTTAAGGTGCCCTCAGGCTCTCTCGTTCACTCCACAGCTTTTTACTTCAAGCAGCATCACAATCCGGGAGCCATTTTGACTTTTCATTTCATCACCTGGCCTTCATTCCTTTCTCTTATTTTGCAATACTAACAGTGCAGGAATGTCATTGTCACGTGTTTTTTATGTGTAATTAAGCAACTTCTGCATTTTTGCCACTTTTGTTTCCTCAGTTCCCTTTTAACTTTGCGGCTTTGCTTCCTTCACTGTACCCAAATTCTGACAATGAATGATTCAACACAGCAGACCCCAGGGAAACGTGTGATGGTCTGGCTTGGCTCCAGCCAACACAACGTCCTTGAATGAATGAATGGTCAATAAAAAGTGGCATATTTTTTTAGGGGTGGGGTGCTAACATGCCCCCCCCGCCCCCACCACTTATTTATAACGTCCAAAACAAAAAGACGTTGCAAAGTGCCACGTGGTTAAGTGCTGATGGCTCCTCTCTTTGGGGCATCTCCATGGTCAATGACACCTCCTTCTGGGCAGTTGTCCATCTGAGAACTGGACGGGGCGGGGTGAGCTGCGGACCTCCAGAGCTCCACTACATTGAGGGGGTTGTCGCTTTGTTATCCGCCTAATTAGGGCTGGGGGGAGGAGTTATCTGACTCAAGTCAGGTAAACCAGGTGACAAAAACCTGCAATCCAATTGGCTGTCCAGAGGAGCCACTGAATCACGGATCGCTGCAGTCCGACGTCCCATGTCAAGACGGTGAAGGAAGAAAACGACAAAGAGTGTTAGCGGCAGTGCCCCCTCTCGACCTGGGGGTGGTATCACATACCCGGGAGGAGTCTGGATGGCAATCTTCAGATGGGACAACCTGGATAGTGTAAAAGATGGAGAAGGACACAACATAAAGGTTTGGGGTTTTCCGGCCCCGTACAATAAAAAAAGAAAATGCAGGTCAAAAATATAAACTAAACAGTTCATATGCGCGCGTCGGTGGCCATTTTATGAGGGAGGAGCCGGAAGTGGAGGAATGCTGGGAAGGAACCGTGAGGGAGGCTGGGACCGATGACATCAGGACAAGATGGCGGAGGAAGGCGGAAGTAGCGTACTGCGGGCAAAGCCGGCTTATGGCGGCGGGCGTCTTTTTCCTGAAAGAAAGCACAGGGAGAAAGTTAGTACCCCGCCATTCCCTGCCGGCGAATGTCTTCCCAGGTGTGTTAAAATCCGTCCACGGTCTCCTACTCAGCGTGCGAGCTGGGGAAAAAGTCAAACAAGGGTTCAAATCTCCAAAGTGCAAAAAGTGCAGCGCCTTCTTCTTTAAATAAATAATCCACAAAAAAAGTGTCAGTTTGGGTGATTAAAGTAAAATGAGATTAAAATACCTGGCAGCAGCTTTCCTTTAAAGTACCCAACATGAGCTGCGGTGCTTCCTTCTCCATCATGTCTCTGCCGCTCACAAGCACCGGCAACCTTCACATGGGCTTGCAGCCCTGGCACCTCATTTGGTCACCACTGGGCTGCCCCAAAGCCTGCCTTGTGTCCCTTGCTCCCAGTGCCAGTGCGAAGTTATTTTGTGCCAAGCTTATCAGTGCGCTAACAGAGTGTTTGGTAGCTAAGCTGAGCCCCGGTCCCCCCTTATGAATGCCTAATTCATCTTAATGGTGGTGCCAGTCCTGCTCGCTCCACTATTTTAAATGTGCTGGTTCTTTACTGGTACTTTGTGATTCTCTACTGGGTTGTGTGCTTCACCAAGCGCCGTTTATTACTGGGACGGGGTCCTTGCATATGAAATCGGTTCGGAAAACTTGAAATTAGCCCAGTGTGATTGTATGCAGCGAGAGTCCCTTAGAACTCATGAGCCTTTGGTATTTCACTAATCTAATGCCATCTCTTCACAGAGTCCGTTACCGATCTGAACCGCGGGTCTCTCTTGAACTTTCAATGTGGATGGGTCTTTTGGGAACCAACAAATGTTTCTCTTATTCCATCACTCCAATGAACCGCCCTGGCACCTTGATTTTTGAAGAGGGTCTGTCTCCCGTCCGTCACAGGGGAGAGCCTACTCGGACTCCTAAGAATGCCCATCAGCAGCGGCTCTGGCCTTGTGAGCGCCGGGCATGCGCACCGCCACTTGCCTTCTTACTTCCACACCAGCTGTGCCACGTGATCTGTCTCGTCCATCCCCCATAGACATACAGTACTGTATATAGATCAGGGGTGCCCACACTTGTGAGCTACTTTTAAAATGACCAGGTTGAAATGATCTATCTACATTAAAAAGGTTTTATATATATAAAGTGCTCAAAAAAATTAAAGGCACACTTTGAAAACACATCAGATCTCAATGGGAACAAGAAATCCTCCTGGATATCTATACTGATATAGACTGGGTAATGTGTTAGGAACGAAAGGATGCCACATCGTTTGATGGAAATGAAAATGATCAACCTACAGAGCCCTGAATTCAAAGACGCCCCAAAAATCAGAGTGAAAAAATGATGTGGCAGGCTAGTCCATTTTGCCCAAATTGAATTGCAGCAACTCCAAATTGTACGCAGCACTTTGTATGGCCCCTGTGTTCTTGTATACATGCCTGACAACATCGGTGCATGCTTCTAATGAGATGACAGATGGTGTTGTGGGGGATCTCCTCCCAGATCTGGACCAGGGCATCACTGAGCTCCTGGACAGTCTGAGGTGCAACCTGGTGGCATTGGATGGACCAAAACATAATGTCCCAGAGGTGTTCTATTGGATTTAGGTCAGGAAAGTGTGGTGGCCAGTCAATGGTATCAATTCCTTCATCCTCCAGGAACTGCCTGCATACTCTCACCACATGAGGCCAGGAATTGTCGTGCACCAGGAGCCACTGTACCAGCATAGGGTCTGACAATGGGTCCAAGGATTTCATCCTGATACCTAATGGCAGCCAAGGTGCCTTTGTCAAGCCTGTAGCGGTCTGTGTGACCCTCCATGGATATGCCTCCCCAGACAATCATTAACCCACCACCAAACTGCTCATGCTGAATGATGTTACAGGCAGCATAATGTTCTCCATGGCTTCTCCAGACCCTTTCACTTCTGTCACGTGCTCAGGGGGAACCTGCTCCCATCTGTAAAAGCACAGGGCACCAGTGGTGCATCTGCCAATTCTGGTATTCTATGGCGAATGCCAATCGAGCTGCATGCTGCTGGGCAGTGAGCTCAGGGCCCATTAGAGGACATGGGGCCCTTGGGTCACCCTCATGAAGTCTTTCTGGTTGTTTGGTCAGAGACATTCACACCAGTGGCCTGCTGGAGGTCATTTTGTAGGGCTCTGGCAGTGCTCATCCTGTTCCTCCTTGCCCAAAGGAGCAGATACTGGTCCTGCTGATGGGTTATGGACCTTCTATGGCCCTCTCCAGCTCTCCTAGAGTAACTGCTTGTCTCCTAGAATCTCCTCCATGCCCTTGAGACTGTGCAGGGAGACACAGCAAACCTTCTGGCAATGACACGTATTGATGTGCCATCCTGGAGAAGTTGGACTACCTGTGCACCTCTGTAGGGTCCAGGTATCGCCTCATGCTACCAGTAGTGACACTGACTGTAGCCAAATGCAAAACTAGTGAAGAAACAGTCAGAAAAGATGAGGAGGGAAAATGTCAGTGGCCTCCACCTGTTAAACCATTCCTGTTTTGGGGGTCATCTCATTGTTGCCCCTCTAGTGCATCTGTTGTTAATTTCATGAACACCACAGCAGCTGAAACTGATTAACAACCCCCTCTGCTACTTAACTGACCAGATTAACATCCCATAAGTTTCATTGACTTGATGCTATACTCTGATTAAAAAGTGTTCCTTTAATTCTTTTGAGCAGTGTATATACTTTATGCATAAAATGTATGTTGTCCTACCTAGCATAACTGAATAACCTTAATGGCACAATAACATTTCAATACATTTATGGACACTACAGTATTTGGATTTTAAAATCGTCATGTGGGAAAACGCTGACTCTCATAAATAAGTAGAGCCGAATAGTGCAGTCAAGGAGCTTTTGAATTCAGCCGAGTGAAAAATGACGGCTGTCCGATTAACTGCGATTTTAGTTCGCTCTCCTTTCTCTTTCTCAGATCGCTTTTCGGAAGGACGTCAGTTTCGTAGTTTTTATGAACAGTGCCTTTCCACATTTTCCTTCTTTGGAATAGCAATGATAGATTGACAGATCAGACAAACGCACTTCGATTGTGACATTGTGAGAAAAAAATCCTCTTCCAATTCCACATCCAGCCCATACCCTCCCCAAACAATTTTTTTTAAATCCCTACTTTAGTCGATATAAACTGGAAGGCTCACTAGATCACAGCCGGAGTTTCGCAGTAGCTCGCGCGTGTGTTAGAAGAGAAGAGACCTCAGACTGGTCGCCCTGTATGTCAATCAAATGCCAAATGCCATAGGGAGGATCGATAGATAGACTGACGTTTAAAACAAACTAGCCAACCCGGGCGTACCATACGCCGCATAATCAGGCCGTTTTTTTAAATGATTTTTAAGCACAGGGAGAAAATTAACATTTTTGCAGAGTCCAGATGCACTTGTGACTCACGTAGACTTTATGTGTTCCTGCAGGAGCATCTAAGAAGACGCATGTTTGTTGCGGATGTGAATCGCCATATGTAGCGTGTAAAACAGTTTGCTATGAAGCTCACGGTCACGCGTCGTAACCAAAAAGTCGGTTTTTAAAGACTGCTTACTTCATTGTGTTTTAACCTCAGTTGTAAAGGATTGTTTTAAGGATCTCATGTGATACCCCTCGTAAACCGTTTTACACGCTGCATAAGGCGATTCACCTCCGGCGTGGCTCCTTCCTGCGTGCGCCATAGGTGTCTTACTTGTCGGCGGCTTAGTGAATCCACGCCCCTTTCGGCGTGCTTTGCATGCTTGTCTTGCCTTAGTGAATTATATATAGAGATTTTTTTGAATGCAATGCGATCTACCGGTCGATCGCGATCAACGCATTGGGCACCCCTGATATAGATAGACGCCGCATTCTCTGTGTTGCCCAGTCGACACGACAGGTCAGCGCGTCTTATTAAACTAACTAGGCTGACCCGCCTTTTAAGTTGACCACTTCTTAAGGTAATTCAATATGCAGATCAATTTGATATTTGATACAAACTCATTAATTTGGTTATATTGCATTTCAGCGCTATTACTTTAATACTCGTAGTTTCTGTTATTTTTGTGATGAAATGTAAACTTTTTTTCTATTTTGAGGTTGCCCTTTTGAACCCCCCTGATATTTACTACGCGGCGAGGCATTTGTACTCCATCAACATGAATTATTTCCAGAGACATCATTTTGTCTATTTTTCCAGCGCATCGCGCACAAAAGCAAGGGAACGATGGGAGCACCAGAACTCTGCTCACATCACGTCGCTTCGTACCGCAAGCTGCAAGTAGTAAGTCTGTGATAAGCGGAATACCGCTACGCTTTCCACTCACGGGACGGAAAGACAATCCCGACCGCTTTTATATAGTAAGAAAGAAGAAGAAGACATCGCACAGTCTGGAGTAGAAAATCATCTTTGACCTGGAAAAACGAAACTACAAATCCCATCGTGCATTGCAAAATGGGCGGGGCGTGTGTGAAACTCCGCGCCTACGTAGCACTCACGGGACGGAAGGACAATCCTGCCCGCTTTTATATAGAAGGATAGAGGTAGACGTGGAAACCGGGTTTTCTGATGAAAAAACAATAACGTTTAAAATAGTATCGTTTACATACAGCAGATTTTGGCGAATCATTTAAATGCAGTTATTTATAGGCATTTTTACACTAATAATGGCAAATATTGAGAGGAAAACTTGACCAATGTCTGAAAGTCAAAATAGTAAGACAGCAACTGGCAGTCTGGTCGTTCTTTTAACAGTGAAATGAACCACTCAATGACAAGAATAAACTATTTTATTATATACAAATTGGCTTAATAATTTCTGAAAACATTTCACTCATTCCTTTCTCCCTCTCTCTCTCTCTCACACACTCACAATGTGGTTACTTAAATATACACAGGATACGATCTAAAGTCCTTGGAGCAGAACTGTCTTCCATAGCCGTGTCCGTGTGTTGCCGCTCTGTAATTTGAGAGTATTCAGTCTGGCAATACGGTGCAGCCTTAGTTTGTGGAAGACAAGACACAACTAGAGCATGAGCATGAAATGATGGCTGTCAGTTTCAAACTGTGTTTCCTTCAATGTGCTTCTTGAGAAACAAACCGCATCATCTGAAACAATCTCAGCCCGAACAAACTGATTGATCAAAGATACGCTGACAGCTTGTCCTCATGTCGACTGGAAGATAACACACTCAGCTACTTTGACCACCTCGACTGGACCCTCAGAAGGAATCACCAAACCTCCTTTGTATTTTAATGTGAGCGAGTGGTAGCTTTGACCATATGATGCCGGTACAGCATCCGTTACCAAACTAGCACGGCACACGTCACAGAAGAGCTTTCTCCAAATCCCATCTAAGGGCTACTTGACCTCCCACTGCTTCCTGAAGTGAGAAACCTTCAGAGTTTGAGAAATGCTAACAAAAATCTACATAGTTAGTGAATAAATACGTTTAGCTAAAACGTTGTATGGAGGCTCACTTGAGCACATAATGTATAGCTTTGCTAGCTTAGCCTGGCGTAGCTAAAGTTAAGATTATAAAGCAGGATTTTCTAATGGACCCGGGTTCGCTTCCTGGGTCCACCCTGCGTGGAGTTTGCATGTTGTCCCCGTGTCTGCGTGGGTTTCCTCCCACAATCCAAAGACGTGCCGGTTAGGTGGATTGGCGATTCTAAATTGGCCCTAGTGTGTGCTTGGTGTGTGGGTGTGTTTGTGTGTGTCCTGCGGTGGGTTGGCACCCTGCCCAGGATTGGTTCCTGCCTTGTGCCCTGTGTTGGCTGGGATTGGCTCCAGCAGACCCCCATGACCCTGTGTTTGGATTCAACGGGTTGGAAAATGGATGGATGGATGTATTTTCTAATGGCCAAATATAACCAGCAGAGCAGAATTGTTCAGCCTTACCTATGAAATGTAATCCCTGTGATCGGTTTAGAGTGTACAGCAGTTTGTCCAATCCCGAGCAGCACATTATTCTTTACTTCACTTCACAGCAGTGCCACTCACAATATGGCCGCGACGTTGACATACGATGCTGCTGGCCATGAGGCGTCTAGTAATTCTATGTCTATGTCCTTCCCTAAATTCTTTTCCACTTTCAGTTGCCGCTCCACATCGCAGACCTTGGAGCACAGCGACCTAATGTGCAACATCAGCTCATCTGTCTCTCTCTATCTATCTAATAGCACCTTCTATGTATCTGTCTATCTAACTATCATATAGCGCCTTACACATCTATCTATCTATCTATCTATCTAATAGCACCTTCTATCTATCTATCTAACTATCATATAGCGCCTTACACATCTATCTATCTATCTATCTATCTATCTATCTATCTATCTATCTATCTGTTATATAGCGCCTTACACATCTGTCTATCTATCTAATAGCACCTTCTATCTATCTATCTATCTATCTATCTATCTATCTATCTATCTATTATATAGCGCCTTACACATTTATCTATCTATCTATCTATCTATCTATCTATCTATCTATCTATCTATCTATCTGTTATATAGCGCCTTACACATCTATCTATCTATCTATCTATCTATCTATCTATCTATCTATCTATCTATCTATCTGTTATATAGCGCCTTACACATCTATCTATCTATCTAATAGCACCTTCTATCTATCTATCTATCTATCTATCTATCTATCTATCTATCTATTATATAGCGCCTTACACATCTGTCTATCTATCTAATAGCACCTTCTATCTATCTATCTATCTATCTATTATATAGCGCCTTACACATCTATATCTATCTATCTATATATATATATTATATATCTAATAGCACCTTCTATCTATCCAAAATGAATGGTCAAAGTGAGGTTTTAGTCCGAAGTAAACATCTTTTCATATCTCGCCTGTTAACTCCACTCCGACTTGTTTGAAATCCTCGTAAATTAGAAGATAAAACAGTTTAGAAAAAGAGAAATCTTCTGACTTTGACATCCTCTTTTAAACACGTCCTTAATCTTTCAGTTTGCTATCCATCACTGCTGCGGTTGTGGGATAATATGTGACTTCCTGTAAGCTACGATTTTTTGTAGTCTATTTTTGTCAGTTGATCTGAGGAGATGTGCAAGAATGAATTTTCTTAAACAGGTGGACCTTGCTGCTGTCCTTTGAGCAAAATCTAATTACAAAAAGAAAAAAAAATCCCTTGCGTTTCTACACATCTGTCGCACTTTTTTCATGTCTGCGGGATGGCCAAGAGTTAGCACAATCATGTGATTGGACAGTCGCCCAGAGGTGGTAGCATACTGACCCAATCATGTCACGTCCATCTCTATCTCGACTGCAGTTTCTCCCGTTGTTCCCAATGGCCATTCCATCCTCATAATGTAAGGCACATTCCTAAAGGGATGACAGTTCCACTTTTCCAAGAACTTTCATGTAGAAGAAGAAATTAATCCAATGACTCCACCAAACCAAGCATCTCAAGCTTGGGACCATGAAGTCCATCTAAGACTGCCTATTCCAGTGGTCTACAACTCTGCCCTGGAGCGCTACTGTGGCTGTAGGGTTTCACTCAAGCCCTTTCCTTAATTAGTGACTAATTTCTCTTGCTAATTAACATCTTAACCAAAGACAAGCGTAAACCAAACTGACCATTCAGAGCAAAGGAAAAATTGACCAATCAGAGCAAAACTGAACTGACCAATCAGAGCAAAGTTGAATTTACCAATCAAATAAAGCCAAAATTGATCAATTAGTGTAAAGCCAAACTGACCAATCAGTGTAAATCCAAAATTGGCCAATCAAATCGAAGTTGAACTGTCCAATCAGAGCAAAGCCAAATTGACCAGTCGGAGCAAGACCAAAATTGATCAATCAGAGCAAAGCCAAAACTAACTAATAAAAGCAATGTTGAACTGACCAATCAAAGCAAAGCCAAAATTGACTATTCAGATTGCTCTGAGGGACCAGACACACACACACACACACACACACACACACACACACACAGACCTTAGTGTTTTATTGTACTGTAGATTCATGCATTAGTGAGCAGCTCCAGCACCTGGTCTGTGTGGGATTGGCAGGTTGTCTCCTTCCAAAATGCATGTGTGTGTGTGTGTGTGTGTGTGTGTGTGTGTGTGTGTGTGTGTGTGTGTGTGTGAAGGACTCCGACTGAGTGCTGACTCTAAACTGTTCCTGTGTCATTGTGTGTATGGATGATGCCTTGTCCAAGGTTGTCTCCTGCCTTGTCCCTGTTCCCATCATCCCTCCAACCCTGAATTGGATTAAGCCAGTGGTGTGAATGCAATTTGTGACAACTTTGGCCTCGTCTGCCTCCAGGAGGATTTTTGATTTTAAACTTCTGATCTTTTAAAGAACACAAAACATCAGTGTCTGGCATTGGTGACGTTGCCTGCTACTAATTTCTCATGCCCTACATGGTTTTGTCTTCTTTTCTGTCTGTGGTGCCCCTTGAGTGGGCACTATACAAGTTGACCGGTGAAGCATGTAAGTTCAGGAGCCGTGGTTTTCAGTATGAGCCAAGTCCAAACGGATATCTCAGTAGTATTCCGATCCCAGATCCCAGTTCTGCGTAAACTCACCGCCCCTTCTTCTTTGCTGCCGAAGCGCGCTGTTGCTAATTTTTTGGCCGCAGGTCTTTAGATGATTCCACACCGTGCGGGCAAATTCTCCAGTGTTGTTTGGACTCCCCATGTTTGTTCAATCCCATTCATTGGTCATCTCTTGTCCACAAGTTTCTATTTTCTGTGTTTCAGCTGTTGGCCTTGCACACTAAGGACTCGGGTTCAAGCCCAGCGCAGTCTGCATGTTCTCCCAGTGTCTGTGTGTGTTTTCTCCAGTTCTCTGCTTTGCTCCCACATTACAATACTGTAAATATCTGCGCTGGTGGTGATGGACTGGCATTGCGTCTGGTGCTGACTCCTGACCTGTGCCCAGTACTCAAGGGACACTCCTCGGCTCCCTCTGATCTTGGAATCAGCGGCCCCAAGAAAATGGACAGATCTCTGTGCCCCCCTGCATTGCACTGTAAGGTGACCATCTTGAGTCCTGAGAGGTGACCTGCCATCTTTAGTACCCTTCACCACACATCAGATGTAAAGTGCAAGCAAAGCCCTCTGCACATGGAGGAAGTGGTGCTGCCAGGAGCCACCCTCTTACCTCAGGGACCCCACTTTCAGGGAGGCAGAGACCACCACAGCAGAGCACATTCACTCACACCCGAGTCCTTCGGAGGCCCAGTCTACAATTCTATACTTGAGGGTCTTTGGCAGCAGTGCTGTGCCATTCGTGTCTCCCGCCAAACTTCTCAACCATTATTTCTCACAAAGGGACTTTAGGCCACCATTGTCTATCTAGTAAGTGATGCCAGGTGGAGTGATGCCAGCCAATTGCATGGCACACTGACACAAACACCATCACTGGCCAATTTGTGCATAGATACAGGAATAAAATGGAAGCTCAACCACAAATGCACTGCTGTGCCACCATGCCAGCCATCTATCTATTGTCATTTGTAAAGAGTGCACTGCGCAGAGAGGACTTGCCACCCTAGTTTATTTTGACTGCCACTCTCAGTGCCACCTTGTCTTCTTTCACAGTGTCGTTTAATGTGTCATTAATTAAGAGGAGCAATTTCTCTCTAATAATCTGCACCAGTCTTTGTTTTATATAGCGCCTTTCTCTCAAGTTCAATTCAGTTAGGTGGCATTGGCTTCTCTTCTAGATTCTTCCATGTCGTGTCAGCAGGATGACAAATGGCAGATGCAGGGGTAAATGATGGCATCATCCCTAAAGCAACAGGCTTGGTTTTTGCATGATGGATGAGACAAAGTGACACGGTGACACTCGGCACCTGCTGCTGGCCTTGGGGAGCATCACTAGCAATGCAAATGCATGGCAGAGTGCCAGTCGTAGAGATGCTGCTGTCAGGGCGCTGATACAAAGTAAGATATTCTTGGCAGTAAAAGGGAAATGCCTCACATATGGGCACAATTTGATATAGTGCCTTTCCACACTATACTGGGAAAGCTGCTTGGGTGCCTTTCATCTATGGGGAGGTATTTTATGCAGAAACGGAAATGAAAATGCAATCTCTTGTCTTGTAATTTAATTTTCAATATTTATGTGCAACAATTAAACATAAAAGGAAAAAGCGCCATTTGCAATTTCATTTTCAGCCTCAACAGCAAAAGTCAAACTTTAAAAAGCACTGGCGCCACCTGCTGTTCATTAAGTTTGCATTTTCCACTTTGCATTTTCATTTTCAACTTCTTCTTAGTTCGGCTGCTCCCGTTAGGATTCACCACAGCAGATCATCTTCTTCCGTATTTTCCGGTCCTCGTCATCTTGTTTTGTCACACCCATCACCTGCATGTCCTCTCACACCACATCCATAAATCTTCTCTCAGGCCTTCCTATTCTCCTTTTGCCTGGCAGCTCTGTCCTTAACATCCTTCTCCCAGTATACCCTTCATCTCTCCTCTGCACAGGTCCAAACCAACACTGACTTTGTCTCCCAATCGTCCAACTTGAGCTGACCCTCTAATGTCCTCATTTCTAATCCTATCCAGTCTTGGCATCTCTTAACTCTGCCCACCTCCAGCTCTGTCTCCTGTGCCACCGTCTCCAACACATATAACATAGCTGGACTCTCAACGTGCAAATAGCGCGAGTCAATGGGAGCCCCGAGTTCCCACAATTCTTTGTCCTTCACAGCTGTAGCCGCCACTTCGATCGACAGAATTCTCCTCACTGCCGCCGTGTTTAAGTCACGTGATTTGGATCGTTTCCCCGCCCCAATCCCCCGGCGCCTCACCCCGTCCCGCGAGCTTCACAGCGAAACCGTCTCACAAAAACTGAAGCGCACGCATAATTGTAATTGATGGGCTATTTAATTACAATATTTAACTTGAGCTTTTATTACGTCATAATTGACTTTGATTCACACTGCAGTGGAAACGGGACTCCACGACCTTCTGCTTCTTCCTCGTTTCTTTATCTGCAGCTGACGTGGCTCGCTTTGGGGACACAGGCAGCCAGTGACAGTGATGACTTTGTATGACTCCATACTTGCGCGTAAAACCATTTTGTTGCCTATTTCTATAATGTGAGAAGAATCAAATGAAGCGACTCCCTTAGGGTCGCAGTGGGAGTGAGAGGTGAGCTTCATATAGCGCCTTTCCATTATCAACTCCCTATCAAGATACTCAACAGGTGCAGTAGAGGCGCTTCTGTGTTTAAACAGTGTGATGCGATCAGGTCACGAGGTTGAACCTGGGTCACTTGGGTGGGCATTGTTTATTTATTTATGACTTTTATTATATAGCATCGTGAATACCACAAGAAGCAAGTTTATTAGGTACAGTGCAGGCGTTTTGTTGTTTCTAAAGTGTTAGACGTGGTGGCACTTGTAGGCTCACGCAGTGAGAGAGCTCTGGATGTGGGTACTTAGGAGCTCATATAGTGCCTTTCCATAGTGGACTCCACCGCAAGTCACGTAGCAGGGACAGTACAGGTGCTTCTGTATTTAAAAAGCGGACCACAGGCAGGTGAAATGATTTGCTCAAATCACACAGTGGACCCAGTTGAAGGGGAAAAGGCTGTAATTAGAAGTCCATATAGTGCCTTCCCATAATAAACGCCAAAACGAGCTCATTTATTGTACTGTGGCAAGCTCCTTTATTATATAGCGCCTTTCCATGGAAAACGGTCTACTTGATTATAAGGTGTCTTTGAACACTAAATATTTCAGTATGCAATTTTAATGCATTTCTATAGTGAATACTTGTCTTTCCGGGTGGCACAGTGGCGCAGTGGGTAGTGCTGCTGCCTCAGAGTTAGGAGACCTGGGTTCGCTTTCCGGGTCCTCCCTGTGTGGAGTTTGCATGTTCTCCCTGTGTCTGCGTGGCTTTCCTCCCACAGTCCAAAGACATGCAGGTTAGGTGTATTGACGATTCTAAATTCTCCCTGGTGCGTGTGTGCCCTGTGGTGGGCTGACACCCTGCCTGGGGTTTGTGTACTGTGTTGGCTGGGATTGGCTCCAGCAGACTAATCTAGTTAGGATATAGCGGGTTGGATAATGGATGGAGGGATACTTGTCTTTCCATCGTGCACACCATGGCAAGCTGCTTTATTATATAGTGCCTTTCAGAAGTCAACACTATGATAAGCTACTTTATTCTGTAGACCCTTTCCATTTGAAACACTATGACAAGTTCCTTTATTATATAGTGCCTTTTTGTTCTGAACACTATGGGAAGCCAATTTATTAATTAGCACCTTTCTGTATTGAACACCATGCCAAGCTAGTTTATTATGTAGTGTGTACCTATAGTGAATACTATGGCATTCTGTTTTATTATATAGTGCCTTTCAGTATAATGACTATAATAAGCTGCTTTATTGTATAGCACCTTTACAAAGTAGGCACTATGGCAAGCTGTTTTAGTATGTAGTGCCTTTCCATGGTGGGTGTTATAATAAGCTACTTTAGTGTATAGTGCTTTTCCATAGGGCACACTATGACAAATTGCTTTATTATATAGTGTCTCTCTGAATTGAATATTATGGGATGCTACTTATTATATAGCGCCTTTCAGTACTAATCACTATAATAAGCTATTTTATTATGTAGCACATTTCCATAGTGGAATCCAGGAGAAACTATTTTTGTGTGTAGTGCCAGTGCCTTTCCAAGGTGTACAGTATGGCAAGCTGCTTTATTATATAGCGCCTTTCCATAGTGTCCGCCATGCCAAGCTACTTTACCAGCTCAATATAACTGTTTAACTATTTCCTCAACACCAGGAGTGCCACGTGAAGTGCTTCCCTCAGGGTCACACAGTGTGCATGTTCAGGTTCTTCTGATTTCATATAGCGCCTGTTCATAGTGAACAGGACTCCAAGCTACATTCCAGGTGCAGCACATCATGGCCGGTGAGGTGATGTGCCTGGGTGATTTATGGTGCCAGTACTGGAGTGCCCGTCTGACTGGTTGAAGGTTCATGATGGGGAGGCCAGGCTATGGAGGTTCAAAACTCCTCTGACTCGGTGAAAATTGAGACAATAAGAAAAAAGAAATTTCAGGGCCTTGGCAGGGGAGGTGGCACTTAACCATGCTATTGTGTCTGTCCAGGATGGCATCTTTGACCAATACTGGCCTTCAGCAGGACTGGACACTCTTGATGCATTCTGACATTTTGCGTTGTTGTTACATCATTATATAGTGCCTTTCACCACAAGACCCTACATGTTCAGGCAATCCCACTGGCTCTCCATTTCCATTTGCTTTTTAGGTTGGTAGTTTTGGCTCAGGAAGCCTTTGTTGTGCTCTGATTATCCCACTGACTGAAAATGGTGGAGCTCTTTGTTTATTAGCCCACCCACTGAGTTTCTGGTCTTATGTGAGCAACACTTTGAGCACAAGATGGGGAGGAGGAGTTATTAATTTGTAGAGAATGGGCTGTGACTGCCCCACCCATTGATCTTCACTCTGTGTGGGTGGCACTCTTAAGCAGTAGAAAAGAGGAGCAATTAATGTTCAGAGGCGGGGCTGTGACTACCCCATCCAATGATGTTCAGATCCTGGGTGGGCAGCATTCTTAGCAGAAGATAGGCGGGGCTATTACAGTTTAGAGGCGGGGCTGTGGTGACTGCCCCACCCACTGGGATTCCTGTCCTATACTGGGTGGCACTCTTAGCAGAAAGTGGTATAACAATTCAAGTTCAGAGGTGGGGATCTGACCTTGAGAGTGTTGTGTATACTGGGATCTCAGGATTGGGGGGCGGAACTATGACTCCCTGTTTTAGTGTAGTTTGGGTTCTATGTAGGCGGGGCTCTGAAAATGCTAGTAGTGTATTGGTGAAGATTTTAGGTTTGAAGGGGCAGAGCTCTCCGAGTTCCTCAGCCAATAGTGTTATGGTGCTGTGTAGGCGGAGCTCTTAGGGCTTTGACTGCCTTGCTTAGGAGGTTTTAAGCACCTACAGTGGATGTTCTGATTGGTTCTCTCACAGCCTTCATAGTTCAGGTTATTTTCAGCTGAGGTTTTGATTGGCTCAGGCAGTGGGATGTGAGTCTTGATGAGGTTCACAGCCCCAACATGTGTGGTGGAATTTACGTGATGATTGAGTGACACTCTGATAGCCTCATCCTTTCTTCTTCTCTCACAGCCTTCATAGTTCAGGTTATGTGCAGCTGAGGTTTTGATTGGCTCTGTGTATTGGATATTTTTTGGCTCACCATCTACACTCTACAGAGTCTATAAGGAGCCAGGAGTTTGAGGGCGGGGGGTCCTCAGGTGGTCAGCTGCCTTTCTTTCTGTGTACCCAGTGCATAGGTTGAGAGGAGTGCAGGGTTGGGAGATTCTTCCTCGTGGCATCTTTGTATGTAGAAGAAGGCTTATCACTCTATGCCTCTTTGCTCAATCGCTTTAGTGGAGGTCTTAGAATTGCTGCCAGGACTCCCCCCCCCCCACACACCTACCACCACCACCATGGTGGCAGTAAACTAATGTCACTTTTAGTGTCTCTGGCTTTGGGAGTGCCATGCAGCTGGTTATTATCCCTTTGGTGTGTGTGTCGTTACCCGGCTGTCCTCTTGGGCTCTCACACAGGTGTTAGTGTGACTCGGCCCCAATTGGCATTGCCCTCCTTGACACTTGAGGGCCCCAGCAGTCAGGGCTGAAATCCAATATGGGGCGTGACCAGCAGGTGTGTGCTAAGGTTACAATGAGATAAAAATAAAAGAGCGTCCAGGTGCACGTGACTCAACCAGATTCCCTTTTTTTGTTCGGCAGGATGCGTGCCTCACGAAGACACCTGTGTGTGGTGCTTTTGGCTGCGGTGCCTCTGGCGTGCTTCTTCCTCTTCACGTGGTCCATGAAGCCCTACAGCGTAGTCAACATCCATTATGGGACTAGGGGGAACCCAGAGCCCGAAGTGCACATCCCATCCCAGAAGTACGCGCACATCCCGATCCGGACGAAGAGTGATGTCATGAGGTGAGTGTGGCATCATGCCACCTTGTTAGGTATTATATAGCATCTATCACCCTGAGTGCTACCTTAGATATGTTAGGAAAAGGAATCACCTTGGGGTCCCAACTAGGGGCACTATAAAGCTAGGCCAGCACAGAGGAAGACTTGGGGACACACAGGTTCAGATCTGCCAGTTTAGGAGGGTCTTGTTGGTGAGCAGTAGAAGATGTGTCGAGTTGGTTGGTAGTTCATGCCAGGGCATTCACAATCATCTTTTGACCTCTGGTAGTTGGGAAGGAGGAGGAATGTAGTAGTTGGCAGGATACCAGTGACTTGTTTGTGGGGATTTAATGAAAGCCTACTAGATAGATACTTTATTAATCCCAAGGGTACACTCACCTACTCCAGCAGCAGCATACTGATAATAACAATATTAAATATCAGAGTGATAACAATGCAGGTATAACAGACAATAACTTTGTATAATGTTAACGTTTACCCCCCTGGGTGGAATTGAAGAGTCACATAGTGTGGGGTCTCCTCAGTCTGTCAGTGCAGCAGGATGGTGACAGCAGTCTGTCTCTGAAGCTGCTCCTCTGTCTGGAGATGATCCTGTTCAGTGGATGCAGTGGATTCTCCATGATTGACAGGAGTCTGCTCAGCCCGTCGCTCTGCCACGGATGTCAAACTGCCCAGCTCCGTGCCTACAATAGAGCCTGCCTTCCTCACCAGTTTGTCCAGTTGTGAGGTGTCCCTCTTCTTTATGCTGCCTCCCAGCACACCACCGTAGAAGAGGGCGCTCACCACAACCGTCTGGTAGAACATCTGCAGCATCTTATTGCAGATGTTGAAGGACGCCAGCCTTCTAATGAAGTATAGTCAGCTCTGTCCTCTCTTACACAGATCATCAGTATTGGCAGTCCAGTCCAGTTTATCATCCAGCTGCACTCCCAGTATTTAAAGGTCTGCACCCTCTGCACAGTCACCTCTGGTGGGGTCCATGAGGGGCCTGGGCCTCCTAAAATCCACCACCAGCTCCTTGGTTTTGCTGGTGTTCAGGTGTAGGTGGTTTGAGTCGCACCATTTAACAAAGTCCTTGATTAGGTTCCTATACTCCTCCTCCTGCCCACTCCTGATGCAGCCCACCATAGCAGTGTCGTCAGTGAACTTTTGCACGTGGCAGGACTCCGAGTTGTATTGGAAGTCTGATGTATGTTGGCTGAACAGGACCGGAGAAAGTCCAGTCCACTGTGGCGCTCCTGTGCTGCTGACCACAATGTCAGACCTGCAGTTCCCGAGACGCACATACTGAGGTCTGTCTGTAAGGTAGTCCACGATCCATGATACCAGGTGTGAATCTACTCTCATCTCTGTCAGCTTGTCTCTAAGGAGCAGAGGTTGGATGGTGTTGAAGGCGCTAGAGAAGTCCAGGGACATAATTCTTACAGCACCACTGCCTCTGTCTAAGTGGGAGAGGGATCGGTGTAGCATGTAGATGATGGCATCCTCCGCTGCCACCTTCTCCTGGTATGCGAACTGCAGAGGATTGATGGTGTGGTGGACCTGTGGCCTCAGGTGGTGAAGCAGCAGCCGCTCCATGGTCTTCATCACATGTGACGTCAGAGTGACAGGCCAGAAGTCATTCAGCTCACTAGGACGTGATACCTTTGGGACTCGGGTGATACAAGATGTTTTCCAAAGCCTCGGGACTCTCCCTGTTCCAGGCTCAGGTTGAAGTTGCGCTGAAGAGGACTCCCCAGCTCCAGCACACAGGCCTTCAGCAGTCGTGGTGATGCACCATCTGGACCCGCTGCTTTGCTGGCACGAAGTCTCCTCAGCTCTCTGCTCACCTGGGCTGCTGTAATTGTGGGTGGGGATGTCTCACCTATGCTGGTCTCAGCAGAAGGATGGGTGGAGGGTGCAGTACTCCAAGGTGAGAGTGGGTTAGGGTGGTCAAACCTGTTGAAGTTGTTCATCTGGTTTGCTCTCTCCACGTCTCTCTCGATGGTGGCACCCCACTTCGAGCTGCAGCCAGTGATGATCTTCATCCCATCCCACACTTCCTTCATGCTGTTATTCTGCAACTTCTCCTCCATCTTTCTCCTGTACTGCTCTTTCGACGCCCTGAGCTGGACTTGGAGTTCCTTCTACATGTGCTTGAGCTCATGCTGATCACCGCCTTTAAAAGCCATTTTCTTCTGGTTCAAAAGGCCTTTGATGTCACTTGTAATCCATGGCTTGTTGTTAGCATAGCAGCGTACTGTTCTTACTGGAACTACAATGTCCATACAGAAGTTGATGTAATCAGTAGCGCAGCCAACAACCTCCTCAATGTTCTCACTATGTGATCCCTGCAGGATATCCCAGTCCATAGTTCGTCTCTCAGAGCCTGCTCTGCCTCAGAGGACCACTTCTTGAATGAGCGTGTGGTTTTGGGTAGCGCCTTCACTCTTGGTTTGTAGTGAAGCTGAAGCAGAACCAGGTTATGATCTGCTTTCCCAAGCGCAGGCAGCTGGGTGGCGCTGTATGCGTCTTTAACGTTTGCATACAGTAGGTCGATAGTCCTATTTACCGGGTGTTACAGTCCACAAACTGGGAGAAGGCAGGTTAAGAAACAGGATTCTGTTTAGGCATCAGTGCAACTGTGATGAAGGTGGGTAGTGCCCATGCCCAATGCCGAGATCCATCCAGGACTCATTTTCATGCTGACTTCATTGTCACCAGTGCACCTGTAGAGCACAAAGCTATGCAGACCACACCTCAGGTGACTCCTCAGCCTTCAGAGGTGCCAAACCAGGGGTTTCGTTTGGGTTGTTGTGAGCTGAAACAGTTGGCATACAGTGGCAACAAGTGGGGGGCAACAGGGTGGGGTTCCAGGTGGGGTGTGGCTGTAGGCCTCACTCAAAGGGATCTCTTTACTTATCCCTCTTCAGGCTTCTCTCTCACAATTTTTGCCAGTGTGAACGGGAGGAGAACATCCTTAACCTGCCCTTTTCTGCCCAGCTCTTCTCCCAAGTGAATGTAGCCACCTTCCAGAATGCCTACAATGCCAGCGAGCTGGAGGACGTGAAGAGGAGGCGCGCCCAGGAGTATCGTAGCTTTCTGCAGAGGTAAGACGGGGGGTGGGGGTCACCAAGAGTGGGCCAAGTCCTGGGTGTTCGATACAACACTGAACAGGATGCTAACCGCATCACTCAGAAAATGCAGGTGCCAAGCAGAGCTCAGATGCCATGTGGGCAGAGGTATTAAAGCTCGGTGGTGTGGCTCTGACTGCCTCAAACAGGATGCTGCAAGTGCTGTGTAGGTGGGGTTCGTGGGGGGAAGGCCTGTCTGATTGCATCACACTGCGGTTTTCAGGCACTGTGCAGGTGAAACTCTGGTGGTCTTGCCTAACTAGACTTGAGCACCCAATGGGTGAGATACTCATGGGCAGTGCCAGAATTCTAACTCACTCCCCCACTAGTGGGCAAGTAGAAGTTGGGTATTGTGATGGGGACTGGTGCTGGGTGGGACTCTGGGCAGCACTCTAAGCAGAAGATGGGTAGAACTATTAAAGGTCAGAGTTGGGGCTGGTACTGCCAAGTCCTATGTAGGTGGCACTCTTAGGAGAAGATGGGTGGAGCTATTAAAGTTCAGAGGTGGAGCTCTGATTATCCCACTGACTGAAAATGGTAGAGCTGTTAGAGGCAGGGGGGATTAGCCCACCCACTAAGTTCCTGGTCCTATGTGAGCAACACTTTGAGCACAAGATGAGGAGGAGAAGATGTTCATTTGTAGAGAATGGGCTGTGACTGCCCAAGCCATTGATCTTCACCCTGTGTGGGTGGCACTCAAAGCAGTAGATAAGAAGAGCAATTAATGTTCAGAGGCGGGGCTGTAACTGCCCCATCCACTGATGTTCAGATCATATGTGGGCAGCATTCTTAACAGAAGATAGGCGGGGCTATTACAGCTCAGAGGTGGGGCTGTGACTGCCCCTTCCACTGGGATTCCTGTCCTATACTGGGTGGCACTCTTAGCAGAAGGTGGTATAACAATTCAAGTACAGAGGTGGGCTCTGACTTTGAGAGTGTTGTGTATACTGGGATCTCAGGATTGGGGGGCGGAACTATGACTCCCTTTTAGTGTAGTTTGGGTTCTATGTAGGCGGGGCTCTGAGGAAGTGGGTAGTGCGTAGGTGAAGATTTTAACTTTGAGTTCCTCAGCCAATAGTGTTATGGTGCTGTATAGGCGGAGCTTAGGCTTTGACTGCCTTGCTTAGGAGGTTTTAAGCACTTACTGTTGATTCTCTGATTGGTTCTCTCACAGCCTTCATAGTTCAGGTTATGTGCAGCTGAGGTTTTGATTGGCTCAGGCAGTAGGATGTGAGTCCTTATGAGGTTCACAACCCCAACATGTGTGGTGGAATTCACATGATGATTGAGTGACACCCTGATAGCCTCATCCATTAAGATTCAAGCCATCATTCTCTCATCTGCTTCTAGCAGCACATTGGGGGGAATTCGTTAAAGTTTTGAGGCGGAGCCTTGAGTGCTCCACCCACTACATTTTCAGAGTGTGTGGGTCATTGTTAGCATTAAGTGGGTGGGGCTCCTAAAATTCAAGGAAGCGCTCTGGAAGCGCTCTGAATGGTTCACCCTGGCAGGGCTCTAAGGATTAGGGGCGGGGCAATGACTGCTTAATGTGGGTCAGGTCCTGTGTGGGAGGAGCTTTATGAGTCTGGACAGTGTGTAGGTGGAGCTCTAAGGCTTCAGGGGCAGGGCTCTGTGATGACGTCACCTGGGGGTTTGAGATGTTGTGTAAATGGGGGCTCTTAGTAGGTTTTGGCAAAGCCTTTACACTTCAGGTTATTTATGGCGGGGGTTCTGATGAGCTCCTGCAGTAAGAGCCCTTATGGGGTTCAGACCTCCACATGCATGGTGGGATGAAGTATGTGATGGTCTCACCTTTAGGGATTCAGGCACAGTGTGGGTGACATTTTCAGCAATGGTAACTCCATCACATAGCAGGGTTCCCTCTGAGTGGGTATGTAGAGGTTGGGCACCATGGGGTGGTCATGCCACACTTACACAGTAGGATCATCTGGTATTGGGGCTCTGAATGGCTCATGACTAAGGTTCAAACTGGTTCTCAATCTCATCCTTTGGGGGGTGACTCTCTAGTTGTTTAAGATGCAGAACTTTATTTCTTTCCTTCTTCCAGGCACCAGTCAGCGGCCGATCAGTTACTCTTTGCAAAAGCCAACAGCCCCCTGGAGTACCCAACACAAGGTTTGGAGGTGCGACCCCTGAAGACAATCCTCATTCCAGGTAGGAGCTCATGGGCTTCTGGGTGGCTGGTGAGTCCAACTACAAGTGAAGTGAATCTGAAATAAACAAAATGGGGGCTGAAAAGGAGAGAAAGAAAAAAATGACAAAGGCATGATGACGGACCCCCAGTCCTCAACTGTGTCATTCCTGGCACCCTTTGGAAGACCACCTGTGCCTCCTGATTTTCATTTTTGTTTTTTGTCTTTTTAGGTCTCAGCTTGCAGGCCCCCCCGAAAGAGATTTACTGGGTAAGGTGATTTACGTCAAATTGGGAAGGGGTGGCCAAGTGAGGTTCAAATGGGACATTGTTGGTGTTATGGCATATGTCATAAAGACTCTCTAGGTGGGGTGCCACCCCCTTACAGACCCCAGAGTGGGCCTTCTTTTCCATCTCCTGAGTGTTGTCCCGTACATTGATTCGGATCACATGAAGGGTTTGTGGCCCTCAGAGGGTTAAGGGGTCACCTTTGGTTGAATCTTGGTGGAACTAATCTGCACAAGGTGGGCACACAGACATAATGGTAGGGTTGTTATGGATTTCCTGGTGTGTCCCCTGGTTTTTGGTCGTCGTGAGGAGTCCATGTCCAGCTTCACTCATAGCTTGGTGGGGTCGTCATGCCAGAGGGTGAGACGTCTTCCTGCATTGGTGCTTTCAGGAGATGACAAGCAGGCAACCTCTAAACTAACCGTCTGCCTCTACTTTCAGGTGAACCTCACAGCAACCCTGGGCACCTTCAGTGTGGCTGCCGAGGTTGAGGAAGTGAAGGTCGCTGGGGACAAACAGATGCTCCTTACCTTGTCCAGTCCTCGTCTGTCTCACCTGAACCGGCAGCTGGAGTTTGTCACCTACACCAACACCCTGTTTCACCCACACACAGCTGACACAGGTGGGTCCTTGTTAGGTGTGGCAAGTGAGGACGGGGGATGGGGGGGGGTTTGGGCGTGGTCTTCAACTGGGCCTCAGGCTCATAAATAAAGAGTCTGGACCCAGCATGCTACGCTGCTTTAGGAAGGAGCCTGTGGGTGGCGCTGTTCACCTTGAGCTGGTGCTGAAGCCTCACGTCCAGTGTGAAGCTCATGCCAGTAAAGCTCCTGATGCGGTGGGGGGGCTGGAGAGCATGAAGGTCACAAAACACAACACCTGTCTGTTCACCTGATGCTCATCTTCAATACAATGGGACAAAGGGATGGCGTGACACTTTCTCATTATGTTCTCCCCTGTTACCTTACTGGTAAGCCACCTTTTTAGGGTTAGAGGGGTCTTCATTTATGTTACTGGCACATGGGCTGGCGTTCACCAGTGTCAACCTTAAGCCTTAACTGTGGCTGCTGGACACTAAGAATGGACAGGTGCGCCTTACTCTTATATCTCAGGGTTCCTCCCTCCGGCTGGGGTTCAAGGCCTTGTTTAATATCCGTTTTTGATATTTTTGTTGAGCCAATTCTTTATGATAATATTGCTATGTGTTTTGTGGGTCGTCCCCCAAGAGGCGGGCACAACCTGCCAATCACCACCAGGAGTTGCTATCTGTCCAATACATCTGGAGGGTCTCCCTGATGGGTCATTGGGAATGGAGTTGCTGAGTCCTTATGAGGTTCACAACCCCAACATGTGTGGTGGAATGAATGTGATGTTTGAGTGACACCCTGATGACCTCATCCATTAAGATTGAGGCCATCATTCTCTCATCTGCCCCTAGCAGCACATTGGGGGGAATTTTTTAAAGTTTTGAGTTGGGGTCTTGAGTGCTCCACCCACTAAATTTCAGAGGCTGTGTGTGGGTCATTGTTAGCATTAAGTGGGTGGGGCTCCTAAAATTCAAGGAAGCGCTCTGAATGGTTCACCCTGATAGGGCTCTAAGGATTAGGGGCGTGGCTATGACTGCTAATTGTGGGTCAGGTCCTGTGTGGGAGGAGCTTTATGAGTCTGGACAGTATGTAGGTGGAGCTCTTAGGCTTCTGGGGCAGGGCTCTGTGATGAAGTCACCTGGGGGTATGAGATGTTGTGTAGATGGGGGGTCTTAGCTCTTAGTAGGTTTTGGCAAAGCCTTTACACTTAACCTGGGGTTCTGATGAGCTCCTGCAATAGGAGTCCTTATGGGGTTCAGACCCCCACATGCATGGTGGGATGAAGTTTGTAATGGACTCACCTTTAGGGATTCAGGCACAGTGTGGGTGACATTTTCAGCAATGGTAACTCCATCGCATAGCAGGGTTCCCACTGAGTGGGTATGTGGGGATTGGGCACCCATGGGGTGGTCTGGAGGGTCTCCCTGATGGTTCATTGTGAATGGAGTCGGTGAGTTCTTGTGCCTCTTGCTGTTCTTCTTCCAGTTCTTCACCATCTTGCTCTGTTTTTGATATCCGCATTGCGACTCGTTTGCCTTTGTGTTATGGACAGTTCCGCTTTCCCTCTCGTACTCCACTGAGCTTTCTTTTGTGCCTCTGGGCAGTTTGTGGAAACTAACCGTTTTATTTTTTTGATTCTGTGAGGCCCTTTATGTGTCTAGCTAGGGTTTTTGAAGGGAGTTCCCCCTCTAGTGGTCATTTCTGGAAGTGCTTTTTGGAACTTACTAAGACTCGCATTCTGGTGCTTTGACCTCCCAGTTCATAACACTGAAGTCAAGTCCTTAACTATCTAACCGAACCAGCAGCTGGAGTTTGTCACCTACACTGACACCCAATTCCACCCCCAAACACACATGAGGCCAACAGAGGTGGGTTTTTGTCGGGTTAAAGACATCTGTGAAGGGTCTCAGCCTCAAGGAGAGCATTTGGGCTGGAATCTGAAGCCAGCATGCTGAGTAGCTCAGAATGGGTGGTGGTGACCACCTCAAGTCTCAAGTCCAGGGTGAAACATCTGTAGGTGGCCATAAAACTTCATGTCTTAAGTGGCTCCTCGTGCCACCGGGAGTCTGGGGAGCTGAATGTCACACAACGCAGAGCCCTTCTGTCCTCATAATGCCAATCTTCAAAATAATGGAGCGAGCAGAAGGTCTACTATGTGGTCCTTGTATTCTCTCCTCCAGTTTAAATTTCACTCATGTTCCCCTGGTGGGATTTACCTTTCGCTGAAGATCTTTCCAGGGCCATGGCCTGGGGTCCACCATGCTCTCCAGGGTCCAGTGCAGGTGCTGAGGTCATTAAGGATGGACAAATGCCCCTTATCTTGTCCAGTCTCCCAACTGTCCAACCTGAATCAGAAGATGAAATCTGCCACCTGTGCCAACGCCCTTTTCCCACTGACACGCATGACTGCCATGGGTGGGTACTTGTTGAGTCAAAGACGTCTATGATGGGGGGCTCCAAGTGGTTCTCAGTCTCAGAAGGACCACTTGGGACAAAGTCTCTGCCCAGCATGCTGAAAACATTTCCAGATTCCATCTCAGCCTGTTGCAAAGTGCTGTGATCTTCACGTTGTCCATGGGGGCTCTGATCGGGGGTCTCGAGAGACTGCGTGAGGGGTCTGAGTGTCTGGGCTTGCGAGTGTCCTGATAAAAACCAACATCCAGGCAGGCCCGTTCTTAGGTATTATGGGGCCCTAGGCGAAAGGGGGGTCCAGGGGCCCGTTACGAGGTCATCACCCTGCGTCCCTTTTTCGCCCAGAGTAGTTAGCTGCGAGGTGGAAGGATTTATGAGATCTTGACTTCTTCTTTCTTCTTCGACGAATGATGATGAGGGCTGATTCACTGATGTGAACGTTCGACCCATAGAGATCTTGACTCAAACTCCCGCTGGCCCACGTGATTTAAACATGTGAGATTGCCTGGCCGCCGTCGATCCGGGGCCCCCCGGACGTCGGGGCCCTAGGCGGTTGCCTACTTCGCCTATGCCTAGGCCTGATCCAGGCCTTTAATGACCTCTTGGGGTCTGTCTGAGAGTCAACCTCGTCATTGAGAGGTTTACTGACCACGGCGGTGACATTCATGTGACTCTGGTGACTCTTCCTATGAAGTCAGCAGACGGAGATGAGGGTCATGAGGTCACTGGAAAGGGGTGTGTGGCACAAAAGGACAAAGGTCCAAGTCTTTAGAGTCCTGGTGCTGTCAATTTGTGAGACATGGACGCTATCCAGTGACCTGAGATGAAGACTCGACTCCTTCATGTGTGTCTCTTTGGGTTAGAGGGTTAGGGGGGGTCTTCATTTATGTGCATCATGGGCTCCACTGGTGTGACTTTATGTTGCTCACAGAGTCCCTAAAGCGGCATATCACCTGCACTATGAGGGGGCATCAGTTACAGCACTACAGCCATGTGGCGCCATTACCCGAGGGTGGTCCGGCTCATTGTTGAGGACCAGGCCAAGGGGACGTCCACGTAACAGCTGGCTGTGGCAGATACAGAGTCATTTCTGTGGGGGTTGGGGGGGTCTAATTGGACCACGTGTCTGCCTCGGGGGGTTGCCAACCCGGGTCCCGAGCCATTTTGACTTGTGGTGGGTGAGGCAAGGCTCTGTACCAGTGCCTGCCCCTCGACCCGACCTTCATTTGAGTTACTGACAGACATGCTGGGGGTCCACGAGTGTCCAGTGTCCTCTCAAGTGTGGCTGCTAAGGTTGAAGATGTGCAGGTCACTTTGGATGCCCAGACACACCTCTGCTTGCCCAGTGGTCGGCTATTTAGCCAGAACTGGAAGGCCAGTTTCCATCTCACTTGTGTCCCCCTGTTGAGTTACTGGGAATATCCCCCTATAGTGAATTATTCTGGGCTGGGGGTCCCTAGTTGAAGATACTGGTCCATGGGCTGGGATTGACCAGTGTCAGTGCGTCTGTCCATCCTGGTTAAATGGCTGGTTTATGTTAAGTGTGGTAAGTGGTGGGTGGTGGACCATAGTGGAGGAGGTTGGATAGAGAGGTGGTCTTTCTTTTTTTGAGCTTCAGTGCTGACCCCCTCCTGCTATGGTGGGACGATACTTGAATGTGTCAGTGGGTTGTTGTTTTGAAGTTATCTCTTTCTGTTGTGGTGGTCTTTGCTCAGACCCCGCTACTGATTACGAGACTTTAGCTGAAGAGCCCACGTTGGAGATGCTTTGATCTTTGCTTGTTTTCCTGATCTCTGCTGTGGGTGCTGGTTCACTCTTCTTCATCGCGGGGCTCACCATCCGCCTCTCTGTAACATTCAGCTTAGGAAGGTCAGCCAGCCCATGAGTGGTGACCTGGCTGGCACGGCCTTGATGATCCCCGTCTCCTCAATGTGTCTGATGCCCCCTGGGTGTCCGTGACTTACTCACTTCTGACAAAGTCGTGGGTGCTCTGGACTTCTCCATGGACTCCAAGGATGAGGGTGGGAGAGCAAGTGGGTCATTGGTGGGCTCCTGCATGTTCTTCAAAGTTCTTTTAATTGTCCTCTTAGGTGAAGTGATAAAGAGCCTGTGGTGGGCTTTGCACGTGTGACCTTACGGTCCCCTGTGTAGCCGCTGTGACATTAGAGTAGCGTCCTGCATTGTGACCTGTTATGAAGCCCACCTCAGCTCCACCATGCGTTTGTTGGTTTATTTAACTCTGAGGTCATCTCACCATTTTGACTTGCAGTTCATTTTACGACGTTGACAGTCAGATGCTCAGCATGGGGGTCCCCTGAGGTGACATGCCCCCACTAAGGGCTACAGGTGAAAGGGAAGCCAGGCAGAGACTGTGAGGTGTGCAGCAAGACCCAAAAGAGTGCCACCCTCATGCCAGTTATGTGATTGAAATTTCAGGAAGTTCCCCTTGTTGTTTTTCAGTGCAGTTTGGGACAGACGGACACCAGGCGTCTTTCACCATCAAGATCCGCCATGCCGTGGTGCCAAAGCTTTATGACACCGGATCGGAGGACGGTATGTATGTCCATGGATGGCAGTGCCAGCCTGTTGGCTGTAGGTGAGTTGCCAGAGTGATGAGGCCGTGCCACCTTCCTGTCTGTGTTTACAGGGTATAACATTAGCAACTTGGTCACCATCGCCACCAAGACCTTCCTGCGCTATGACAAACTCCGCACCCTGATTGACAGCATCCGGCGCTTCTACCCGACGGTCACCATTGTCATCGCAGATGACAGCGAGCAGCCCGAGAGGGTCCAGGGGCCGTACATCGAGCAATACTTCATGCCCTTTGGCAAGGTGAGCCCTGCCGCCTGTTTAGAAGGTGGAGCCCCGTCTCCTTCTGCTCCGCCCCCTGGGTCAGCTGACCACAAAGTGGATCATCTTGGATGACCAGAGTGATTTCCACTTCTTAAGCTGTGCCTTTGTGTCACTGGGTCACCTTTAGTTGGTCACCTTCCGGTCCACTTATCAGCCCACCCGTTGTACACTTCTTGACTCCTCTCCATTCTCATTTGAACTTCTGGTTGTCTGTATATTCTTGATACACTTGCTTTGAAGTCATTAAAAAACAGCTTTGTGAAAAAGTATTTGCCCCTCACCCATCTTGAATATTTCACTCAATGAATGGCCTCAGCACTTCAGACGCAAGCCACTCCTGGAAAAAGGGAGTTGGAGTGAACACACGGACTGTCTGAAGTCAAGGAGTAGAGTTAGCTGATGCATGTGAAAAAGTAATTGCCCCCTTTGTTTCAATATTTGGTCACCGTCATAATAACAAGAAAACGCTTCCTGTGATTCGGTCGCAATCTTTCCCATCACCCCCTGCTCTGTGCTTTAATTCTGCATCGTCTCCTCATCTCAGGTCCTCTCCGTTGGCTTCAGGTCAGGACTTTGACTTCTGAGCATTTCAGCTGTAGTCTTGCCTTTGTGTTTTTCGCTCCTTGTCCTGCCACGTAACCCAAGGATGCTTCAGCTCCAGGTCAGGGCAGACAGCTGATCCAACATCGTCCTTAAGAATATTCTGGAAAAGAGTGCAATTTATGGTCTTTCAATAGGGACAGGTCTTCCAAGCATTGTCACCCCATCACACAAGCACCACCACCGTGTTTTATTGGGGGTCTGATGATCTGACTGTCAAATACCAATAATAGAGAGTCCTGTGTGGTCCCAGGAGTTCTCCTTGTGACTCATCTGTCATTACTCCAAAAGGCTTGGGGATCATCCTGGTGTCCCTTTGGACTGATGTTCATCTTGGATAGCGTAGGTTTCCTTCCATGAAGCCCATTTTTCCTAATCATAAATTTCTGAATGCTGAGCTGAGGCTCACAGTTCTATGGATGTTCTTCTGGGATCGTGGGTGACACCTTGAATGAGTCCTCACTGTGCCCGTGGGGTCATTGTGGCAGGCTGGTCTTTCCTGCTCCAAATCACTTCTCACTAAGGTGACATCGATGTGGCTTTGTCACTCTTTCTGGACTCAACAGCTTTGTGCCCTCATCGCTTCTGTTAAGTGTTTTGATGAGGGTCTCGTAATCCTCTTGTGGTGACATCTTCACTCTCATGATGAGGGTCAGCATGTGGGCAGGCTGACATTAACAAGGCTGGCTGTGTTCGGTCACTGGAGTTAAATGATCAGTCGGCTTTGGTCAGCTGTTTGAGGGGGTCACTTAAGGGGCAATTACTTTATCAAACGGGAATTAGTTCATGTCTTCAGTACATCAAGTGACAAATTAGAAATGGTGTTCTGTGTTCACTCAGACTCTCAGTGTCTAATGTGACATTCTGTTTAAAGACCTGAAGCCGGTCATTGGGAAAAATCTGTGAAAATAGAGAAGATCAGGAAGGGGGCAAATACTTTTACACAGCACTGTACAATACAGAGGGTGTCGCAAACTGGTAGTCTCAGTGCCCGCCTTCCTCTCCTCAGTTCTGTCACTCTACCTCCAGTACCAACTTTGCTGTCCTTTACTCTGTTGCTATGCCCTTAGTGCCCACTTTGCTTCACCTCAGCTCTGTCACATTACCCTCTGTGCCCACCTTGCTGTCTTCAGCTGTGACATCATGTCCTTAGTGTCCACCTTGCTGCCACCACTCTGTCTCTGTGTTCTCAGTGCCCACAATGCTGTCCTTGGGTCTGTTGCTTCACCCTCAGTGTCCACCCAGCTGTTCTCAGCTCTGCCAATGTACCTTCAGTACCCATCTTGATCTCCTCTGCTCTTCTGCTGTACCCTCAGTACCCACCTTGCTGTCCTCAGCTCAGTCGCTGTGACCTCAGTGCCCATGTTGCTGTCTGCCACTCTGTCAGTGTACTTGCTGTTCTCTACTTTGTTATTGTGCTCTGAGTGCCCATCTTGCTTTCTCTCTCTCTCCTCTATCACGTTACACTCTGTGCCCACTTTGCTGTCCTCAGTGTCCATCTTGCTTCACACCAGTGCCCGCCGTGCCATCTTTAGATCTGTTGCTTCACCCTCAGTGCCCACTCAGCTGTCCTTAGCTCTGCCAATTTACCCTCAGTAGCATCCTTGATCTCCTCTGCACTTCTGCTGTACTCTCAGTGCCCTTCTTGCTGTCCTCTGGTCTGCTGCTTCATCCTTAGTGCCCACCTTGCTCCCCTCTGCTTTTCTGCTGTGCCCACCTCTCATCTCCCACTTTTTTATGCTAAAGCTGGCATGGAGTGATCCTGCACTCTGGTGCCCTCTGCTGGCCAGGATCAGAAGGCTCTTGTGAGGCTCCATTGTTTTTGAAGCTCACTTCAGGCAATCGGCTCCCTCCTCCACCTCCTCCTCCTCCTCCTCCTCTTTCTCCTTCTTTTTCTTCTTCTTCTTCATAGGCTCAAGTATGACATGGCTCAGCCCTGAACTGGAGCTGCGGAGCCCCCCGTCTTTCAGTCTGCCCACCTTCAGGTCCACCCTAATTGACAGTTCAAGATTTCAGTTCATTATCACTGCAGTGGGCTGACATCCCATCCCGGGTTGGGTTTCTGTTCATTTTTGTTTAGCGCCTTTCCACAATTCCAGGCTCAGAGTATGAGTATAACACACACACACGCACACACACACACACACACAATCGACTAGCTTAGACACACAGGAACACAACACAGTCCCCGACTGATTGATATAAGTGGTCCCTCACAGCATCAGTCCATTTCATTGCCATTATTGCTGGGTTGTTTCCTGCCTTGCCCCTGGTGCTGCCAGGATGTCCTCCCACCTCCCCCTGACCCCGACCTGGATTAAATGGACTTGACAAATCTGTCGTATGCACTTTTAATTATCCATTTGAGCCCCCATCTCCCCCTCCTTTTTCTGACAGGGTTGGTTTGCCGGACGCAATCTGGCCATCTCTCAGGTGACCACCAAGTATGTCCTCTGGGTTGACGACGACTTCATCTTCAGCGGCAACACACGGGTGGAGAAGCTGGTGGACGTGCTGGAGAAGACCACCCTGGACCTGGTGAGTCACGGCATCCAGTGCCACCACACAAAGGGGCTGTTTTGTGCCCAGCTGTGCTGCTGGCCGGGTCATAGGGACGCTGCACTTCCAGTGACCCCAGCCAGCTGCGTGGGCTTAAATGGGGGTCCTGTGTTTCTCCATGAAAACAGATGGCTGTGGAATGAGCCGTCTTGGAGAGCTGCCCTGTGTAGCACATCAGCCCTCAGAATAACCAGACCTGTTGTTGTCACAATTGTATGCAGGTAGGGGGCGCCGTGAGGGAGATCACGGGATACACCACCACATACCGGCAGCAGATTGGCGTGGAGGCGGGCGGCGAGGCTGGTGACTGTCTGCACATTCGCCGCGGCTACCACCACGTCATTGATGGATTCCCCAACTGCGTCGTCACGGATGGCGTCATCAATTTCTTCTTGGCCCGCACCGAGAAGCTGCAGCAGGTGGGCTTTGACCCACGACTGGCCAGGGTCGCCCATTTAGGTAAGAGAGTGAGAGAGGTAAAGTGTCTGGGTCAGTGCCCGTTCTTTCCCTTTGGTAGTGTTGTAAGTGGGCATGGAGGGACTTGCCCACTGGGAGAGCAAGCCTTGTATTGTGTGATGAAGATCTTGAGGTAACATTGTGACCCACTGCGAATTACAGACCACCTTGTCATTGCCTGTGTGCCAGTGTGTAATGTTGCTCATGCCAATGATGGGTGAGAATATCAATAATACGCTTTGGCCATCCTTCAACTGCACATTAAAATTCTCAGACACCTGACTGAACTTTTATGTTTAGTGCCAGCTTACGGGTGCCAACCTGACTCAGTTGTCCTTTAGCATGGTTCAATTTGATGATAAGGGGTCCATGCTTACTCAATCCTGATTGACAGGCACCTTGCCACAGTGGGCACCATGAGCCACTGGAGGTGGCACAAGGCTTGGAATTTGGTTTTCAGATGAGCCTGGGGATCTGACCTGGTGCCAAACAGAGTCAGTGGCACATGCCCACCATATTCCAGGTCATCTAGTGTTTCACATGCCACATGACCCTCACTCATAACTTCTTCCCACTCGTGTAGACCCCTGGGTTGGAGTGGTCCTGTTGAAGTGTAGAGAGAGGCAGAATCGATAATGTGGATGGCTGGCTGGAGGACAGGAGGATGGCACCTTGCCAGTGGAGGGCGAAGTCAGGATTAAGCGATGAAGAGGAGGCAAGGTGAAGAGTGAAAATCGGAAAGAAGAATCAGAAAGAGTGAAACTTGGAAGAACGCTGGCTTATAAATGCCGAAGTGCCAGATTAATGAAGGGCTGAGGCGTGAGCTGCTAGCGATCAGGATTGATCTCTGAGCTCGACTCACAGGCCTGTCCCTCACACTCTCAGCTTTTTATGACCTCTCTCCCCATCCCATTCAGAACTCGACTCTCTGCCCTTATTCTTCTCACATTTGACCACTCTGAGCTCGGCCTGCTGTCCTACATCATGTCACATTTGTTCTATCTGAGCTCGGCTTATTTCCCTATTATAGTTTTTCCAAATCTATTCTCTGAGCTTAGCTTTCTGTCCTGTCTCTTGTCACACTTGACTACTCTGAACGGGGCTCGTTGCCCTACCTTGTCTTACATTTGCCTAATCTGAGCTCGACTCGCTGGCCTGTCCTGCACATTTTCAGGCCATTGTTTGTTTCTTCCCCCATTTTCATGTAGAACTCAACTGATCTGAACTCGGCTAACTGTCCTATCTCGTGAAGACATGAGGTCAACCATCTTTCAGGTTTTCAAACTTGTGACCTCCCCTTAATCTGTTCCGAGCTCAGTTTTCTGTCTTGCCTCATCTTGACTGCTTTGAATTCGGTGCACCGGCCTATCTTGTGTGACATTTCTCCTCTCTGAGCTCTACTTGCTGGCCTGTTTCTCACTCTTGCAGGTGTTTCCACTCTTTGGTTTGAGCTGATCTTATTGTATTTCCTCTTTGCATACTTGAACATTCTGAGAAAGGCTTGCTGGCCTAAGTCTTGTTATATTAGTACTCTCTGAACTTGACTCGCTGCCCTGTTTCTGACTCTTGCAGGTTTTTCTGCTCTGATATTGGATTTTTGTCCTATTCTATCACACACACTTGACTCCTCTGAATGCCACTTGTCGTTCCAAGTCATGTTACATTTGTCATCTCTGAGATCAACTCGCTGGCCTGTCTTTGACTCTTGCAGGGTTTTCTGCCCTCTTCTCTGAGCTCGCCTTGCTCTCCTGCCCTTTCACATACACTGGACCACTCTGAACTTGGCTTGCTGCCCTACATTATGTCTGAGTTGTGTGCTCTGAGCTCAGCTCTTTGGCCTGCCCTTTTAGATAGAACTTAACTGCTGTGAGCTCGGCTCACATTTCTGCATTGTGTATCACATTTGTCCTCTCTGAGCTCAACTCCCTGGCCTGTTTCTCATTCTTGCAGGTGTTTCTGCCCTCTGTTCTGAGCTCGGTGCATTGCCCTGCCCTTTCACACACAATTTGAGTGCTCTGAACTCGGCTCACTGTCCTACATTATTATGTCGCATTTGTCTTCTCTGAGTTCAACTCACTTGCCTGTCTCTGACTTTTGCAGGTTTTTCTTCTCTGAGCTCGGATTGTTGTCCTATCCTTTCACACACACTTGATTCTTCTGAACTCCACTTGCCGTTCCACATCATGTTACATCTGTCCTCTCTGAGCTCAACTCGCTGGCCTGTCTTTGACTCTTACAGGTTTTTCTACCCTCTGCTCTGGGCTCATCTTGCTGTCCTACCCTTTCACATACACCTGACCACTCTGAACTTGGCTTTCTGTCCTACTTTATGTAACCGTTGTGTGCCCTGAGCTTGGCTCATTGCCCTGCCCTTTTACACACAGTTTGACTGCTCTGAACTCGACTCTCTATCCTACATTGTTATGTCACATTTGTCTTCTCTGAGCTCAGCTCACTGGCCTGTCTCTGACTCTTGCAGGTTTTAATGCTCTGACCTCAGATTGTTGCCCTATCCTATCACACACTTGACTCCTCTAAATTCTGCTTGCCGTTCCACATTGTGTCACATTTAACCTCTCTGAGCTCGGCTTGCTGGCCTGTCTCTACGACTCTTGCATGTGTATCTGCCCTCTGCTCTGAGCTCAACTTGTTGTACTGCCTCTTCACATACCTGAACATTCTGAGCCAGGCTTGCTGTCCTAAGATGTGTTACGCTTGTTCTCTCTGAGCTCGACTCGCTGGCCTGTCTCTTGACTCTTGCAGGTTCTTCTTCCCTCTGCTCTGAGCTCGTCTTGCTGTCCTGCCCTTTCTCATACCCCTGACCACTATGATCTTGGCTTGCTGTCCTACTTTATCTCATAGTTGTGTGCTCTGAGCTTGGCTTATTGCCCTGCCCTTTAATGCTTAATTTGACTGCTCTGAACTCGGCTCACTGTACTACATTATTATGTTGCATTTGTCTTCTCTGAGTTCAACTCACTTGCCTGTCTCTGACTTTTGCAGGTTTTTCTTCTCTGAGCTCGGATTGTTGTCCTATCTTTTCACACACAAACTTGATTCTTCTGAACTCCACTTGCCATTCCACATCATGTTACATCTGTCCTCTCTGAGCTCAACTCGCTGGCCTGTCTTTGACTCTTACAGGTTTTTCTACCCTCTGCTCTGGGCTCGTCTTGGTGTCCTACCCTTTCACATACACCTGACCACTCTGAACTTGGCTTTCTGTCCTACTTTATGTAACAGTTGTGTGCCCTGAGCTTGGCTTATTGCCCTGCCCTTTTACACACAATTTGACAGCTCTGAACTCGGCTCGCTGTCCTACATTGTTATGTCACATTTATCTTCTCCAAGCTCAATTGGCTGGCCTGTCTTTGACTCTTGCCAGTTTTACTGCTCTGTGGTGTGCGCTCAGCTCCATCATGTCATATTTGAATGCTCTGAGCTATGCACATTGCCCTGCCCTTTCTCACACCCCTTCTCTCTCTTTGTATTGTAGAGTTCTTCATCGATGGCCTTGGGATGCTCCATGTGGGCTCGTGTGATGACGTCATTGTGAACCACGCTTCCAAGATCAAGCTCCCCTGGACGCGGACAGAGAGCGAGAAGACATACGCCAAGTTCCGCTACCCCAAGAGTTTCTATGACTCGGCCCGCGTGAAGGAGACCCTCTTTTACTTCAAGAACCGCTTCAAGTGCATGACGAGCAATTAGTTGAAGTCCAGGGCCACGGCTCCTGATTGCCAGGGAGTGCCTTCTTGAGTGCCAGTGACTCCTTCTACTCCTTTGTGCCCTGTTGGACTTGCTTCTCCAGCCAGCCAGTGCCATCACCCCATCATCCTCCTGGGGATTCTGAGAGGCCAACGCCAACCTGATATGTTTAGATGGTGGGCACACCAAGGTGAGGAATGTGACTACCTGGCCAGCCTCCCACATGTGCCAAAGCAGTTAAATGTCCCTGCCTTTTAGTTTTGAACTTCTCCAAGCCAGTGGACGAACGGGCAGGAGGGAGAGGACAATCGAGAGGAGGCATAAAATGATGGGGAAGGAGAGAAGATGGAGGAATAGAGAAGTAGACAAGAAGATACTCTGTTCTGTGCCTCTTATTCAAGCTGATACCCCCCATTGTCACATTGGCAGCAGCTGTAGTGCCCCCTTTCAAAGTCGATGGCTTGGAGGCCAGTTCCCCTAACTTGTGAGGTGACACAGGGGACATGGCAAAGACAACATGGAGTGTAGGAAGGGGCAGTGCAGAGGTGCAGTGTGGAGTGATGACCAGCAGAGGGCAGACGATCTCGACACGCTAGTCCTGCTCTGCTAAATGAGACACTTGAATGATGGAGATGGCCAGTTCATTAATTTATTTATTATAATCATCAATTCGTGTGCAAACAGAAATGCATATCCTTCCACACGGAGGCGCCATTGAGGCACTTTTATGTCTCTTGAATGTAAATCTGGACACTTTCTGGGATGCGGTGATTGTTACAAAGTTCCCTCGGTTTTGTTTGTTTGCAAAGTGGCCTTAGGTAAAGTGTCACTCGGGGGTTGTGGTGAGGCACTGGAAATTCGGAGCCCCCGAGTGACCATCTAAATGCTGTATAAGTAAGGAGGGCACAGTTCTGGGTGGGACAGTAGGGTGTCATGGGGGGTGCTTTTATTTTTAGTGTTGCATTGCCGCCAGCCGTGAGCGAGAGCCATTCACCTTCACTGGCCACTCTTGGTCTTTGGTGAAGACCACTCTTTCTAGGGGGATTTAGGGGCTTGTAAACATCTAAATGGCCACTAGGTGGGACTATAACAAGTATATAGGGAGAAATAGACATTTCTGAATGACCACTAAGGGGAATTCAGAGAAGCCTGTAGGAGCATGCATTACTTCTGAATGACCACTAAAGGAATTCTAAAAAAGCATTTAAGGACAAAGACACCTCCGAATGATTGCAAGAGGGATTGTGAAAGTCTTTAGTGGACAGCATACCTGTAGATGACCAATCTTTCCTTTTTCCGGCAGTGCTGCCCATCTCTTAGGTCACCTGCATCTCCATCTTCGAAGCCGCGCTTCACTCGTAACAGAAACAAACCGGACAGCAGTGAACCCTACTGACGAAAGCCATCCCCTAGTGGGAATTACATGATGTGGACGCTAGGGGGAGACAAAGGGCAAGCCTTCAAACAGCCATCCTGGAGCACGTGACCCGACTGTGCCACCAGAAAGAGGTTTTAGAATTTGAGAAGGCTGTCATCTTCAGAGCCGCTCATCCACAGATTGTTTCAATGCGAGTGAAATTGCTGGCAGCCTGCAGATTTTTTTTTATTCCAGTAGGGGGAGACAGATGACCACTTAAGAGATGGCAGGTCCTGACGTCGGCTGCATGATTGCCTGTCATTTAAAATTCAGGTTTAGTGTTGCATGCCTGCGGTGGGCTGGCCCTGGGATTGGCTCCAGCAGACCCCCGTGACCCTGTAGTTAGGATATCGTGGGTTGGATAATGGATAGATGGATGTTGCATGCATGGAGTAGAAGGAATGGTAGAAGTCTGTGAAATGCCAGGAATACAGAACTTGTCTTTGAAACCTGGATGAGCCTCTAGGGGGCACCCTTGGACTTTTGGGTAACCAATAATTTGCTTGTAAAGGTTAAAGGAAAAGTCTGAGTTAACACACTGAGGACATATAGGAGGTATGGGAGTTTGGGCATCGGCATGGCCACTAGGGGGCGTCTGAATCAAACAAAGAGGGACATACGCACACCTCTGCGTTAGCACAACAGGGCCTGTGAAAAGCTGTTATGGATATGTGGACCTCTAAATGGCCACTATGGGAATTCTGAGGTTTTAGTAGGTGCACCCACCTCTAAATAACCAGAAGGAGTATTAGGGGGGGATATTGAATAGTAACTAGGGACATACAGCATTCTGAATGGCCGCTAGAGAGACTTGGAGTGGCCAGTAGAGGGCATGCATACCTCTGAATGACCACTAGGGGGCATTGTGAAAAGCCTTTATGGGATGTATACCTGTGGACGACCACTAGGAGGATTCTGAAAAGCCAGTAGAGACTTATAACCTTCTGAATGACCAGTAGTGTCAACCATAGCCCAGAGAGGCCACTAAGAGGATTTTGAATAACAAACGGGGACACAGTCATCACGCAATTACCAATGCATAGCCTGTGAAAAGCTTTTAGGGACACCTCTAAATGGCCACTAGGGGGATTGTGAACGGCAAATTGGGTTAAACATACTTCTGAATGACCACTAGAGAGATTTTGAAAAGCCAGTAGAGGGCAGAAATGGGCACTAGGGGCAACTGCTATAGCTCTGAGTGGCCACTAGGGGGGATTCTGAAAAACCAATTGTGATATACACCCCCTCTGAATAGCTAGTAGGGTCACGCATACCCCAGAGAAGCCACTAAGAAGATTCTGAATAACAGAAAGTGAAGCAGACCACTCCAGGGACTGGGAAGGGTTATGTATACCTCTGAATAGCCACTAGGGGGATTTTGAAAACCGTGTCTGGTGACATTCCCACATCCGAATGACCATTAGGGTCACCCAAACCTCAGAACTATTGGATAGTAAATAGGGACATATGTGATTCTGAATGACCGCTAGAGAGACTTTGAATGGCCAGTAGAGGGCATGCATACCTCTGAGTGGCCACTAGGGGGCTTCTGACAACTCAGTTTCAGTCAGCTACTAAGAAGATTATGAATAACAAAAATTGAAGAAGTCCCCTCTTAATAACCACTCCAGGGACTGTGGAAAGTCCTTAGGGACTTGTACACCTCTAGATGGCCACTAGGGGGATTCAGAAATTTTAGTATAAGCACATACTTCTGAATAACCACTAGGGGGATTCTGAATTGCCAGATGTGGCCAGGCATACCTCTGAATGGTAACTAGGGGTGACTGCGAATTTCTAGTAGGGGCACACACCTCCAAATCACCCACAAGAGGGAAAAAAACCTGCAGGGTGAAGTACACCTCTGAATAACCACTAGGGGGCACCTCCGAATGACCACTAGCTGGATTGTGAGACGCCAGTAAGGTGAATGGCCACTAGAGGGATTGAATGAACGTTCAGCATGGGCACACAAACTCACTCACTCTCACACACACATGAGGATGGTCGCAACGGGAATTCTGAATATCCCGTGGAAATAAAGACACCTTCGAATGACCAGTAGGGGGAGTCAGGGACAAAGAGACCTCTAAATGAGCATTAGTGGAATGGAGCTCTGTGGGGGTCCCCAGTAAGGGTCCCTTCTGAATTTTGCAAGCCTACTTGGAGTGACAGAAGTACCTTACCAGTCATTACGGGCATAATGACTTTTAAAGAGCCACTTGGGGGAACAAACGTATGAAAACTATACGAGCGATGCAGAAGTTCAAACCTACAGAAAACCAATCTATAACTGGTTCTGCTATCCCGGGAATAAAAAAAAAATAGCAGAGATTCCAGACTTTGCATAAGCAAAGCCTAACATGGAGTGAGCAGAATTTTATGTAGGTATTTTATAAGGGAAAACACCGAGGATGAAAGAGCAAATCCAAACAGCGGCCCTACGAGTACAGTACCTAGAATGTCCACAAGGGGGGCACAGACATCCAGCTTAATGCATTTCAGCCATTTCCAAATGGAGTCTCCCCGAGCTATGACTTACAATAACCACTAGGGGGACCCCTAAGCCCGTGGATTCTTGTCAGTCAGCTTTAGACAGCCGCTAGCGCGAGATGCAGCAGCTGGGGTAGCCACTAAAGGGCACATACGTCACTTTGAGGGGTGCAGAGCGCTCTGTTGCTTTTTATGAGGGACAGAGTATCTGTGCCAGCCCCGATCAATGCTGCAGGAACAGAGAAGCCAAATCAATGCAACGGGTGCCCGCAGTGGCACTCCTGCGCTGAATAGAGCCAAAGAAGGGCAGCCGCACTCCTCTGCGTTGGGCAGGGTTGCAGTATGGCAGCGCCCATCAGGACGGGCTCCTCGCAACACAATCCACCAGATGGCACCATCTTTTGACTTTGTTTCTTTTGCCGCACGTTCCTTTGTTGTTTGAGGTTTCAAACGCGTGTAAACCTGATCCAGGTTGCTTTTCTTTTTTTTTATATTGAGTTCTATTTTTGATAAGTTTTGCGCTTGAAAATTCAATAAAGGTAAATGGATTCTCTTGCCAGGGACGCCTGTTCCCAGGATGTGGATGCGATTCGATGGGCACATAGCAAAGGGTGAGCAGGTGTGAGTGCCTGGTGTTTCCAGAACATTCCTTCAGATTGTTGGTGCCCAAGGGACAGGGAGGGGGCACAGACTAGATGCTGGGTGCTATAGAGTGGGCAAACCTGGCCTTGGCACACACCTCCTGCCAGCATGATGGCCCAAGCCCCCACCCACCCACAATCCCGGCATCTGACGGGACCCTCACTGACAATGCATGTTTTTTTTTTTTTTAATAAATGTGGCAGCTCAACTGTTTGAATTCCTCTTGTACTTTGAAGACACAGATACATGATGTCACTCTGGGCATCTTACAGATTTATAAAAAGTGGCAAATAAAAGATTTTTTAGTCAGCGTCTGCAGCCTCTTTTATTAGTACAAAGTGCAAATGCCACCCCAAAGTCTGTGCCACCATACCGGCCCACATTCGGGTGGCACAATGTCCTTCCTCTACCTTTGGTCACATTACCAGCCGCAGGAGTCTCTGTCTGTGGGCAGACCTCGAGGTGCTGCTGCATCAGCTGGCATCTTCTTGCAGTCACTGCTGGCATTTCTGTGCAGACCCTACATCTAATTTGCCAGGGTCCTCTTTGGGTTTTGGTTGCCCATGTGATTTCCGTCCCCCCAGGCTCCCACTGTAGAGAATTACCAAACCCACCTCCCCATATCAATGCCATGGCATCCAGACCCGCAGATGCTGGCCACAGATGCCTATGCCCAAATACTTGCACAGACCCATGCTGGCATGTGTGGAGAGGAGCGATGCAGCTACACCCAGACGGTTTCTGTTTTGTGTGACGATTTCTCCTGCAAGCACAAACAGACGTCCGACTTACTGTCCAGCTCAGCCACAGTGCCACCCACCATTAAAGTGTCACCAAGCCACCAGCTGAGCACTGGAGGAGGGTCTGTCGTCTAAATGCCAGGTGCCAGCCATTCTGTGTGCATGGTTGAGCTCTCTAAAACAGTAGAGGGCACCACTGGAGACAAGAAGAGCTGAACCCACACATCTCTGGGCAGACCCTTGAACCGTCGCTGCTAGCGCTTACCTTCATCTGCTCGATGTGGACCACCGCGTCATGCACAGTCACAAAGATGTGCCGGGGGCTCATGTAGTTCATTAGTCCACTGTGGGTGAGGATCTTCAGGATGCTTTCTGTGGGGAGAGAAATGACTGCACTGTGAACTGGGCACCACTGGCATCATGGCTACTGGTCTCTGTGCCAGAGTGGATGTGCCATTCAGTTAGACTTCATATTATATAGCGCCTTTCAGTCTCACCACAGCAAACAAAGTAAGTGGGGGTTCCAAATCTCAGGGTCAGGTCCACCTTGCATTACGAATGAGGCAGGTGGTCCAGGTCTGATATAAGTGAGGCGGGCTTTCCTGGTCCATATCACTAACCAGTGAACCAGCCTGTCCCAGTCGAGTCTCCTTTATGTAACAGATCCAGGCTGGCTCCACGTTCAGCCAACCGGATTAAGCCAGCCAAGTCCAGATCACTTTCAAATGAGGTGGTCCGATTCCAGCCTCACAGACTAATATCTCATACGAGAAGTGAGCTTGTCTGGTTCAGGGCCACATTACATGTCAAGTGAGCCCACCAAACACTCGTCCAGCCATTCAGGTGAGCCAGTCTGGTCCATTGAACATAACATGCGGTGTTTCTAGGATGTCATCCTCTACTGGGCATCTAGAGAGGTAGTGAGGGCAACTAAATGCCAAATTGCCAACTTTCATTTTAACTCACTTTCATCGGTGGGCAGACCAGTCTTCCCAGCCACCCACCCATACCATGCTGCTGGCGATTAGAAGGGTGAAGTGAATTTAATATGTTCTCAACTGGGTGCCCCCTGTTGGCATATAAGGGGTGGCAGTCAGTCATTACAGGGGTGTTGCACTATTAGCTGAAATATGCAATTCATCTGTCATGTGGGCTTATGATGTGCCAATCACAGAGTGAGTAGACCTATGCAGCCCACATGTGGCACCCCTCTGTGACTCTGAGGGCATTGTCTGAGACATCGCCATTCTCTGTCTGCTTTAACCCACCAGCCGCTGCCCGCTTGTGGCGCAGAAGCTTCCAGCAATCTCTTAGGGTAAACCAAATGGGTGAAAGGGCACCAGAAAAGTTGTGGCTTGGATTGGTGAATGTTGGCAGTGGGCTTTGACTGGGTACATGCCAGGCACCTTTGAGAATGTGGACTTAGCAATCGTATAAAAGCTCACCATTGCACATGGCCAAGTAGACCCTGACACCCGCCTTCTGACACTCAATGCACATCTGGAACAAAAAAAGAGAAGAGTCAAGACCCCATTACCTGTCCAGGTGCCCGTGCGAGTAGGCCCCGCCCCGCCCTCCTGCTAGCTCACCTGTATAAAGAGACGGGCACCGGCGATGTCAATGAAGATCACGCTGCTGCAGTCAATGAGGACGGCCTGGACGCTGCCCTCCATCACCTCTGGGGTGTGAGATGAAAACAGCATGAGGCTCACGACAGGACAACATGAAGCCAGTCAAGACACCCAGGCAGGACCCCCAAAGTGGCAGAGCGGTTTGTTTGTATTACATGTAACCATGCAGACCCCCACCCTTATGTCTTTATCAGGGATCCCAGTCCATTCTCAGATGATCCTTTGACCACCCTAGATGTTTGACTTGGGGGTCAACTATTCAGTTCAAAGTGCTGTATCAGTGGCCTCTTATGCCACGTTCTTTTCTCTTGTGGTTTGCCCAGATGTGTCCTAACCAGTCCATGGCACAGTTGGCTTATTTGTCATTTGGTGTCCTCATTGTCACTCACAGGTTTGCACCAAGGTCACCCTTGGACCAATTATCTTACACATCACCATAGGTTTTCCCCCAGTTCTCTACTAGTAGCCCAAAGAGCCCAACCCCTTTCTTACTTTCTTTGGGGTCCTCAATTCTGTTTAGGGAGGCACTTCATATCACAGCTATTCACAAATGCTGGCTCGGTGTCCCGGTCAGCTTTAAGGTACAGTCCCAAGGCCCTCAGATATCAAGTAGTGACCCCCTTATGCAGCACTGGCCTCATTCCTCTCTGAGGGTCCACAGTCTTGCCTCAGTAATGCCTTAGACTGTTGGGTCGCTCCGTCCTGTCCCACCTGAAGACACCAGTTCCTCGTTCTTCTTGTAGGTCCTCCCAGGTGTGTCTCATCACAGACCCTTACCTTCGTGGGGGTCCTCACTTCTGCATGTACATTTTGTAACCCCCCCCCACCCCCACCCGGAGTCTCTTAGGATCCCCAATCTTGTCTCACACACACCATGGATCACTGGGTTCTGTTGCAGTCACACCTGATGTCACCGTCCCCTCATTCTTTCCTCGAGGGTCCCTGTTTTTTCACTAGTTGCCTATTATGCTACACGCCCACCACATATTTGCCTCGTTTCTTTCCCCCCGTAGCCCAAAGAGCAGAACCTTTTCATTACTTTCTTGGGGTCCACACTCCTGAATAAGGGGGCACCTCACATGTCACATCAAATCACAGATCTGGCACCATGTAAGCCTCAAGGCTGCTGTCATGAACAGGTTTGACTCCGGGTGGTCTGGATCTTGTAAACCCCTGCTCAGAATCCCCCTCATTCCTCTCAGGGTCCCCTCAGGAATTCCCTGTGCAGCCCCCTCCCCTCCTGATTTTTTTTTGGAGCCGAAGCCCCATGTGGTCCGAGCTTACATGGCGGGTTCTCATACCTGCCTTGAAGAGCTCGTTCTCCGATGCGAAGGACGTGTTGGCCGCACTGCCATCCTACGAGAAGCAAACACAAGGGAGTGAGTGAGTGAGGACCCCAACTCCACGTCTCTTCCGGCCATTCCCATTTTTCTACAGCCTAAGGGTTGGCCGGCGGAGCCTGAGGTGTCCCTACCACGGTGGCGATGCTCATCTTCCTCTTCTCCAGGGCTCTCTGCGCTTTCTCCAGCTTGCGGATCCTCTCTGGTGTCAGACCCAGAATGTTGGCCATGGCCTCACGGAAGAAGCTACGATTTCCATAGTAAATAGGACCGTTGTAGGACAGAATCTTCAGACCGGGAATTTCCTGACACTGAAAGAAACGCGAGAAGGTGGACAATTGAGAGGAAGCGATTTAGTGCGTCGGAAATGACCGTTCATTGCGGCTCAGCTGGTAAAGCAGAAATCTCCCAATCCATGGATTAACCTTTGGATGAAGAGGACAACCTTTTGAAATTCAGAGCACTACTGGCGCAAGTGGAAGTCCACCTCAGCCCATTGACTGACCCCTTCTAACCCCCTGACACTAGCGAATGCACGGCCTCCAAAGACTCCGGCACTGGACCTCAGCAGGTCCCGTGATGGACATACGCTGTTGGATGTTCTCCATGTTTTCCTCACCTTGCTGTTGCTCTTCACAGATCGGTAAATTTCAGTGTTGGACGCTCTCCCCAGCACGGCACATTCTGCCCTGTGACAAGTGAAGGGGACAGTGTGAGGGTCCAGCACGATGAGGTTATCGAAAATAAGAGTCCACTGACTCACATCCCATGCCCTCACTCACCTCTGGGTTCGACAGATGATGGTCATCATGGAGAAAACCACACCGATCGCCAGCCCCAGGTCTACATTGAGAACGATGACAGAAAGCCAAGTGACAATCCACACGACCTGTAGAGCATGGCCCATAATGAGCCAGAGGAGAGTTAACACCAGCGCCCCCTGCTGTCCAGCACCCCCGCTAACACAACTGAACGTCCTGAAGGCAAACTCACAAAGTCAATCCTGCTGACTCTCCAGAGCTCAGGCAGGTCCTGGAACTGCAGGAACATCTGACGGAGGCTTGTGACGTTGATGCACGCCAGGACAGCCTGTGGGACAAAGAACACTGAGACAAAGCGGGCCACAGCAGGGTCTCCTACAGTCCACACCTGCAGCCTTACCTTAGGCAGGTAGAAGAACAGAGGGCCAACGAGCAGGAGCACGAAGAGAACCACGAGACTGGTGAAGAGTCCCGAGAGCTGAGGAGACAGGAAGGGGGTCTTTAGCATGGGTGACATGCCAAGCTCTGCTTGTATGCACTCCAGGACCCTACCTGAGTGTGACCTCCAGCGCTCTCCAGGATGTTTGTGGTGGCCAGGGTGGCTGAACTGGGAAAGCAGGTGAACAGGGAGGACACCATGTTAGAGATGCCGTGGGCCAGCAGCTCCTGAAAAACAGAAGAAACTGTGACAGGCCCAGGATGGGTGATGGCTCATCAGCTGGTGGCCAGTGACACCTGTTTACTCATTCGACACCTCTGGATCACCTCTGCTACTTGATCTTGCCCATCACCTCTTATCCAGGTAGACCACTCCATCCAGTTAGCTGTAGCTTACTTGTCCCTGATGTGACCAACCATTACCTGATCCTGTTCATCACCTTCTCTTATACACTCCATCTGGTGCCGCCGAGTATTGTTCTCGTTGATCATTGCTACCTGTGCATGTACATCACCTGTTTTCAAGGAAATCACTTCTGCCAGCTGCAGCTCACCTGTCCCCTAGATGTCCATCATTACCTGAGCCTATTGCTCACATGTTCTCCGGACTGATGCCTCCTATCTGGTATACCTCAAAACCTCAAAAAGTTATTTGTCTGGCCATTGCTTCCGGATCCTGTCCATCACCTGTTTCCCAGGTAATCCTCTTTTTCCAGACAATTCTAAGGTGCTCTTATTACCTGAGCCCATCATAGCCTGTTCTGCAAGCTGATGCCTTCTGTATGAAGTATCTGATCCACCTTATGGCTGACCATTACTACCTAAATCTGTCCATCAACCTACATTTCAGGAAGAGGGCTTCTGCCAGATGCCGCTTACCTGTCTCCTACCTGACCATTGATACCTGAGCCGGTTCATTACCTGTTCTCCAGGTCGATCCCTTCAATCTTGTTTAATCCCTTTATTTTCTGGCTGACCATTGATACTTGAGTTTGTCTCTCACCTGATTAGCAGGTAAACCACTCCTGTTTGGCTGTGCTGTAGCTCATCTTTCCCCAAGCTGACCAGTATTACCTGTGTTTTGTCCATCACCCGTTTTCCTGGTAGACTGTCCTTGCCAGGTGTACCTCAACTTTCCCTGTGTGACCATTATTACCTGAGCCTATTCCTCACCTGTCTCCCAAACTGACACCTTCCATCTGCTGCAACTCACCATGTCTACCTGAGTTTGTCTATTACCTTTATAACAGGTAAACCACTCCTGTTCGGCTGTGTTGTAGCTCACCTGTCCCCAATCTCACCAATAATACCTGTGTCTCTCCATCACCTGTTTTCCAGGTAAATTGTTATTGCCAGGTGTAACTCACCTGTCCCTAAGCTGACCATTATTACCTGAGCCTATTCCTCACCTGTCCCCTAGACTGATACCCTCTCTCTGTTTTAACTCGTCTACTTTTCTGGCTGACCATGTCTACCTGAGTTTGTCTCTCACCTGTTTAGCAGGTAAACCACTCATGTTTAGCTGTGCTGTAGCTCACCTTTCCCCAAGCTGACCAGTATTACATGTGCTTGTCCATCACCTGTTTTCTTGGGAGACTGTCCTTGCCAGGTGTACCTCACCTGTCCCTAAGGTGACCATTATTACCTAAGCCTATTCCTCACCTGTCCCTCAGGCTGATACCCTCTCTCTGTTTTTGTGCTTGTCCATCACCATTTTTCCTGGTAGACTGTTCTTGCCAGGTGTACCTCACCTGTCCCTAAGGTGACCTTTATTACCTGAGACTATTCTTCAGCAGTCCCCGAGGCTGACGCCTTCTATCTGGTGGTAGCTCATCTCTTTTTCTGGCTGATCATTGATACCTGCATCTCCTTATCACCTGTTCAGCAGGTATTATTGACCTCTGTTGACTGTCCAGTTGAACGCCAATACCCTGCTGCAGGTCAGCTGAGCCTGTCAAATGCCCTTCATCAGCTACTGACCATTTGAGGTCACCTGCCCACCTGTTCACATGTCACACACCTGATTTGGGTGGATGGTGTAGCCGTGCTTGTCGGCATAAATCATGGCCAAGGAGACGGAGACGGCATAACCCACAAAGGTAATGGCCACGGTGTCACCTGCTAGGCTGGGGATCTTGTCGAGAGCGGGAACCTGCAGACTGGGGAACCTGGCAATTGTTAAAAAAGAGTGGTCTGTCAGCATGCAGCTGGCATAGCTCGGCCCCTAGGGGTCCCCAGCATTATGGCAGACCAGAGAAAGAGAGAGAGAGAGCCCCATGGCACCTCGAAACAAAAGACCCACCCAGCAGGGATGTGTCCGACAATCTGAATCTTGTAGACTGAATCGAGCGAGGAGGCGTAGGCGATCCCAGTGGCGATGATGACCTAAAATGAGTAAAATAGAGTGAGTGTCCACCATACCAAGCCTCACTCTCACAAGCCAGTGCCCACATGCCCACACACACACGCACACACATACCACAAGAATTTCTGCCGGGACTGGCGTGCGTAACTTGTGTCGAAAACGAGAATTGATCTCCTTGACAGGAATCAGGATGGAAAGACAGACAATGGAGATGACGAGCTCTGCCATGTTGGTGTGGGACAGAGCTTGAAACACCGATGCCAGGGTCTGTGGGGACACAAAGACATCAGAGACGGTGCCAGTGAGCCCACCACCCTAAAGTAGGCACACTCACCTTGAATATCGTGAAGGGCCCCGTGTGACGTGGCAGACGCAGGCCCAGCATGTTCGGGAGCTGGGAGATGGTGACGTGGAAGGCGGCGGCGCTGGTGAAGGCCTTGACGATGGGCTCCGACAGGTAGGTGGACAGGAAGCCCAGCTGCAGCAGGAACATGCAGATCTGTGGAAAGGGGGGGCAGAATAAAGTGGGGGTAAAGAAGACTCTGTGCCAGTTTCTGTGAGGGGCAAAAGTGCCACCAACCAGCCTACCATGAGGAGGCCCGAGAGGAAGGCCACCGCGGCAGCCACGCCGATCCTCTGCTCCTCTATCTCCTTGGCTTCGGGGCTCGTCGAGTTCAGGTCCACCGCTCTGGGTGCCAGCTGCTCCACAACTGATCCTGTCATGAGGCTGATGACAGCAAAGGTCCCTGCAAGGCACACCAAGTTAATGACCAGGCTGGTACAGACCACTGGCACCTAACACACTGACCTGAACAGCTTGCTGACCCCCTTGGCATCCAGACCTTTTGGGTCACTGAAAAAGTGGCAACCCTGGTGAAACGTGGAATGAAAAGCCAACATGATTGTTGGTACTAATGTGGCACAAGGCGGGTAATGGCTTCAAGAATTGGCACCCCCTATAGGGCAATATCTCCATTAACCACACAGCGTGCCCAGGTGACATTTCATAAGAACTGAGAGAACTACAGCATAGGACTGGCATTGGTTGGCAGCAGTACAGAGTGGACAGCAAGAAGGCACCCATAAAAGCCAACATGATTGTTGGTATTAAATGGGCATAAGGTGGGTAAAGGGTTCAAGACCTGGCACCCCCTATAGGGCACTATCTCCATTAACCACACAGCGTGCCCAGGTGACATTTCATAGAAATTGAGAGAACTACACCATGGGACTGGCATGGCTGGCAGCAGTACTGAGTGGACAGCAAGAGGGCACGTATAAGTCAAAATGAAAAATTAAAAGTGGGAAATGAATTATGGGGGCTTCAGCACATTTAAGGGGGGCTTATCTTATAACTCCTGTGAGTGCCACTTGGAAGGATGGTCTCTAGTGGGACAGCATACCTGCATGTGTGCCAAGGCCCAGAGAGGCCGGTTGGCATTGTCTTTTATTTCAGGTGTTTCTCCCTGTGATCATCCCTAGTAATGTCCAGATTATAGGGTTTTATTTGAGAATGCCACATTGCTTTAGAGGTGACCACCCCAACCCACTAGGATGTCCTAGTGCATGTGGGAGAAGCTGAGATCAAATCACTTTACTTTAAAGGGGCAAGGTGCCCGCTATCTTCAGGTTAACCAACTCCACTCACCTGTAGAGATGTGCTTCCCGGTGCCAAAGAGCATGTACAAAATGGCAGGAAAGAAGGACGTGTAGAGGCCGTAGATGGGAGCCACGGAGGTCAGAAGGGCAAATGCCATGCCTAAGGAGAGAGGGCAGCGTCAGTACAGGCTAGCAGGCGTAGGACACCCTTTGTGCCAGTCAGGCTGGCACAGCAGATAAAAAGAGGCTGAATGAGACCTTAAGAAAAAAGAAGTCACTCTGGCAACCGTGTCACATATTTGGGTCTGTGTGGTGTGGCGAGGTTCAACTACTTGAGGGGTACCTGATCCTGGCATCCTTGGCAGCCTGGCACTGGCATTAAGTTTTGGCTGAAATAAAAAATATATTTGTCTGTTTTAAATCTTTGGAAAGGGAGGGCACAATGGCACAGTGGTTAGAGCTGCTGCCTCACACCTGAAGAGAGCCATGTGGAGTGCCCGGGTACTCAAGGTGGTGGATGTGCCCCCTGTTTAACACATGGCTCCTCCTGCACCAATTCCTGCCTCTTTTTAAATGCCATCTGACAAGGCACCCCATTACCCTGCTCTGGGTTCAAGTCATGGATGGATGAAGGGATCACAGGGACATCACAGGTGGCATTTACTGTGGGCACCTCACTCCAGTCCAAAAGAGTGGCTTTTATATGAACCAAAACTGGACCATCCTTAGAGTCTGCTTGGTCCACCACAGAGCCTGCTGGGCACAAAGTAGGAGGAAGACCCCAATGGGATGTCCCATGTGTTCATTAGGGGGCTGACCCAGTCCCTCACACACACACCAACACAGACAGGGGACACTTTAGAGTTGCCAGATACCTTAACTCACACACGTTTGTGTTGTGGAGATGCCAGTGTGCCAGACATGGGACAATCAGCTTTGAACCCAGGAAAGTAGAAATCAAATTAGGAGACAACGATGACATGATGGACAAGGCAGCACGTTGACCCAACCCGCCAGTCAAGCCCCAGACCTCCAGGAATCACAGAGGTGGTCTTCTTTAACACTTTGCTCCTGGAAATTAAAGCTGGAATTGTCCTCTCCCCACCCAAGTCGTCATTCGTAAATTTGATTTGTCCACTGAAGTGTCACTCAAAATTTTAAACCAATGAGTGAAGAGTGGGATACAGAAGGCTCTACTGTTAACTGATATGAAAAGCAAAGTCTGCAGGTAGTTTTGACAAAGCCATACATGATGACAATACAAGTGAGGTTAGGGGACAAAGGAGATGGGCAGCTGGCCCTCTGCCCCCACACATGCACAGACTGAGGAGTCCAGGGTTGCTTACGCCCTTTCCCACAATGCCATTCTGTGGCCTGATAACACCCAGGGTTATTCATGACGTCCACTCTCAGCATTAGGCGTCCCACCTAAACTGTCTCAAATCAGATGGATGGCAGAGGTAACTCAATGAGGTGGGCATTTAAAGGTGGCACAAACACAAAGAAGACAAACTTACACAAGACACACTGGCAGATTTAGATCATCACACCAGATTTGACACAGTGGCCATTAAAGAGCACGCACTGATACAAGGCGCTATATACATTAAACTTGACTACACTACACATCATGCTGGCACACTTCTGGTGACCACCCAGCAGTGTTTGAAGACCAGACTAGGGACAATTTAGAATCGCTTGTGCAACTAACCTGCAGACACGGGGAAAACATGCAAACTCCACGCAGGGAGGTCTCCTCACTACGAGGCAGCAGCGCTACCGACTGCGCCACCGTGCCGCCCGTTTCCCAAATACCGATCCTGAAATTCATACAAATCAAGCGTCAGACAGATGGCACCTTAATTGTCAACCATGAAAACCATCCATCCAGCGACCTTCCTCCATCTCCACATCCTGCCCACCCTGCAGACTGCAGATTGTCTCCGGTGCAGGATATCCGCTCACGATGACAATAAAGAGAGAAAGAAAGCGATAAAGCATCGCGGCTAGAAATCTGTGGATTCGAGAGAGCAGTCTGGGGCCCGTATAGGACGTGTCATGGTGGGAGGGGTTAACAAATTCAGAAGGTGGGCGGTGCGCGGCTCGGGTTGGGGGCATTCTGAAGTTGGGCTGCGTTAGTTAGTCGGCGACATTCCCAGAGGACAGTCGCGCCTCGCTTCATGGCGGCGGGTGGCTCCGACCACTGCGTTCTCAGTCGATTTCGCCGTTAAGCGCGTTGACGTAGATTAAGGGGGCTGATATCGCATCGCGTCATTCCGAGAGAACGCCGGTATAGGGACGCGCAATGGCGTGTCAGGTGTACACCTGAGCGGACGTAGCCCACCCTAAGCTAAACCAACCCCACATTAGCATGATACATACATCACATTAATGAATAATATTATTGAAGTGCAGTGATAATGATAATAATACATTTATTATTACTTTAATACATTGAAAGGCAACCTTTTTGCGAGTTGCGGCGCACTAAGTCCAAAACATTTCTTTCGCGGCGCACCTGAGGGACTGCTCATAAATAAAGTCGTGACGTCACAATCTATGGACAATCGCCAATCAAAACAATTAATTTTACAAGTTTGAAAGACATTTTATTAATAAAGGAATCAAAGGATAAATCTTAAATTGAATTAATGTGAACCTTGAGATTGTTATGAGATTGATGCGAGGATCAATTTTCGAAAGACAGACGCGCTATCCTTGTCGATCATTTGCAGTCTCTCCCGTTTCTTAGACTTAATTTCCGTAAGTGTTCCGTTATCTGTTTTTCCAACATAAAATATATATATTTTTAAACATTATCTTTTTAATCAACCAAAAGTTCAAAAGCACTAGCAATTTTAAATATTTTACAAAAGTTTTCGCGGCTCCCCTAGAAAATTACACGGCGCACCGGTTGCCCGACAATGCTTTAATATGACCGCTAATGATGACATGTCAGTGTTATTATCGTATCTTTGTGGAAGCTCCGTCGTTAAAGCGTGACGTCAATTGTCGGGATGTTGTTAAAACCGAGACGTGACTCTATGAACTAAACCAACCGGAAAGCTGACCGTTTTTATTTATTGTTTTTTACTTTTTTTGTATGACACTTTTTTTCATAGTGCGGTGGGCTGGCGCCTTGCCCGGGGTTTTGTTCCTGCCTTGCACCCTGTGCTGGCTGGGATTGGCTCTAGCAGACCCCCGTGACCCTGTAGTTAGGATATAGCGAGTTAGTGACTGACTGACTCATAGAATTACTAGACGCCTCATGACCAGCAGCATCGTAAATCGACGTCGCCGCCATATTGCGAGTGGCACTGCTGCGGAGTGAAGTAACGAATAATGTGCTGCTTGGGATTGTGCAAACCGCAATACGCTCCAAACCACATCCCGGGGATTACAGTTCATAGGCAAGGCTGAACAAGTGTGTTGGTTATATTTGGCCATTAGAAAATCCAGTTTTATAATCTTAGCACTCAAGGTCATCTTACAATAAAATTAAACAACATTAGTCAACACTAAAACAAGAGAATGATAAATCAAAAAGGAATAATTAGCAAACAAATAAAGATAACTGGCAGTAACAGCGCGAAATTAACAATTGGTATGCCGGTTTTAAAATGAGTTATTGAATCGAGCTGACGAATATGAGAGGGAAGAGAATTCCCGAGTTGCGGAGCACAATGAGAGACACTCGAGCTCCAATAGCACTGAGTCTGACGTGCGGTACAGAAAGTCGAGGATCTGAGCGAGCGAGAGGAGTGCCAGTCTGGGAGATCAGTGAGGTGTGGAGAGCTGGAAATGTTCAGAGCGGGATTTAGTATTGTAATCTGTAGTGAACAGGGAGCCAGTGAAGGTGAGAGAGAATCGTGTGATATGTCCAGTGGATTTAGAGCAGCAGGTTATTATCCTGGCAGCAGAATTTTGAAGAAGTTTTAAGCGATGGATACGTTTTTGTGGGATGCCAGATAGAATAGCATTACAGTAATCAATATGTGAGGTGACTCGGGTATTAACTGATACTTCAGTACTTTTGTTGGTAAGAACAGGACGAGGTCTAGAAATGTGTCAGATATGGAAGAAGGCAGTCCGAGAAATGTTACTTATATGAGAGGAATTATTTAATAATAATAATAATAATAATAATAATAATAATAATAATAATAATAATAATAATAATAATGTATTATTATTATTTAATAATTGTCATTATTAGTGTATAAATGCATATAAATAATTGCTTTTAAACGATTCGCCAAAATCTCTTGTCTGTAAACGGTACTGTTTTAAACGTTATTGTTTTTTCATCAGAATACCCGGTTTCCACGTCTACCTGTATTCGTTTAAATGGCACTTTTGCCACTCGCGATAGGGCAGACGCGCTGACTTATCGTGTCGACGGGGCAACACAGTGAATGCGGCGTCTATCTATACAGTATATGTCTGTTTGTTTCCTGCCTTGCGCCCTGTGCTGGCTGGGATTGGCTCCTGCAGACCCCCGTGACCCCGTAGTTAGGATGTAGCGGGTTGGAAATTGACCGTCTGACTGACTTTGTTTCTAAAGATCTAATCTATTGTAAGTACTCAAGAGGACGGACGATCATCCCGGCATAATTTCTTACCCCGAATGGAAGGACAGGCGAGCTTGTCGGCTGGACGAGCGGCCGCTAATAATATACGTAATGGATTAACTAGCGGAACGGTCCTCCTATACTATACGGCAGGTGACCGTGGTCCTCTCTGGTGGTGTCCGCAGTTTGAACACCCGCAGGGGTGTTTGGGAGTTGGAGTCTGGAAGTGCAACCCTGTTTGGATCCGTAAGGGGAGGACCACCCGGGTTTCCATATGACCTGGAAGTGCTTCCTAGAAGACGTGTTGTGGCACCAGAAGCATTCCCGGGACACATCAGGCGACACTCATGGAGGAAGGAAGGAGGAGGAAACAACAGCATTTTGTATTTGGATTTCTGTTCTTTGTGACATTGGTGATTATTGGAATTGTATTTGGCATAAATAAATATCATTGATATAAATGCAGAGTTGTGTTGTGCCTTCCTGAGTCGGGGGTATGGGTCTCAGTGGCACCCCCTGGTGGTTACACTGTATCGTATGAATATAAAATAAAAAACATTCTTCTGTATATTAAGATAACTCCATGTAGGTAGAGCTCTGTATAGCCTGACTACTATCTTACAGTCATGGTGGCGGCATTCTCATAAACCATAACCTTATAAAGTAAATTTAGGTAAATAAACTAACTACCATAAAATAATCACAAAATGTAATGAAATTGAAATATAACGGGTATCTCTAACCTTTTACCCATGATTCCTCTTTACTTTGTCCCCACTCATGCATGCAAAGAAGGCAATCTCACCATCAATCTTTTAATAGGGTCCTGGCTGTGGGAGGTGGGATCAGATTTGTGTGGGGTCTGACATCTGAGCGTCGCCATTTAGTGTTCGGACTAAACCTAAGCAGACCTGCCCACCCTAACCTAACCCCACCCTTACCTCCTGTCCTACACGGCACTGCGACTCTGCAGATATCTGATATTGACTGATGTTGACTCTGGGCATGTGTGACTGGCACTCTGGGCCCTCATGAACCTTGGAGCAGCTTTGCGACCTCGAATGCCCACAGCATTTGAACCAAAGTCTGTGCTCAGTGCCTGGCAGGGAGAGAATTGAAATGCCTGGAAAACTGGGGGCGCATTCTGGTCTGTCACATGTAAAACTAAATGAATAGGCAAAGACAGGCCATCGAAGGTCACTTTCAGTGATGGCAACAGGTGGTGGCAATTGAATGACGTAAAGTGGACATCTAAAGTAAAATCAAAAAATAAGAAACAACCTGGATGGTCTCATAGCTCTGTGAGGAGCCGGAGTGCCAGTCAAACATGTCCAGGCTGGTTTAGTGTCACCAATGGACATGTAGCAGGAAAGCCTTGAAACTGCACTCTGGTAGTGATGGGGAAATGTGCTGATGGACTGAGCGCCAACCACTGGCAGTGCCATTTAGAGCTGCAGTTGGCACTGTGGAGAAGCCTTTTACTCAGTCAGTCCTGTCAAGTGCCACTCAGGCTGGCACAACTTCTACGTGTGACACACCTCAAGTGGTCATTATGAGGCCACACAGCATGGGCACTCAAGTGGGCCTGCAGGGATGGCGCGACTGCAATGGGCGTTGATGTGCCTCACTGGCGTTTCAAGGGTCCTCCTCCAGTGAAGCTGTGAGTAACTGCCATCAGTGGACGAGAGCAGCTTCATTGTAAAACACCATCAGGGTCGAACCTGCCTGACCAGATCCATCCATGCAATTGTCATATAGCGCCTTTCACTGCCACCTTTACCGACAGTCACTTCTCAAAGGCAACCCAACCGCAGTACAACTGCTCTCAATGTAAGTTAGAAAAAAATAAAAAAGCCAAAGATGTGACCCTGCCACCCCACCAAAGCCAGTGACTCATCAATGAAACAGGAGGACTAAAACTGATCAGAAATAAATTAAGAAGAATGAGGGCTCATTAATCAACAGAGCGTGCGCCATCTGTCAGAAAGGGAAAGATGAATCACCAGAACGCGTGTGCACTACACAGTCCAGCATGAGATTAGGGTTAGGGTGTGAAGATAGATAGATAGATAGATAGATAGATAGGAAAGGCGCTATATAATAGATAGATAGATAGATAGATAGGAAAGGCACTATATAATAGATAGATAGACAGATAGGAAAGGCACTATATAATAGATAGATAGACAGATAGGAAAGGCACTATATAATAGATAGATAGATAGATAGATAGATAGATAGATAGATAGATAGATATGAAGGGCTATATGATAGATAGATAGATAGATAGATAGATAGATAGATAGATAGATAGATAGATAGATAGGAAAGGCACTATATAATAGATAGATAGATAGATAGATAGATAGATAGATAGATATGAAAGGCACTATATGATAGATAGATAGATAGATAGATAGATAGGAAAGGCGCTATATAATAGATAGATAGATAGATAGGAAAGGTGCTATATAATAGATAGATAGATAGATAGATAGATAGATGTGAAAGGCACTATATAACTGATAGATAGATAGATAGATAGATAGATAGATAGATAGATAGATAGATAGATAGATAGATAGATAGATAGATAGATAAAATCCCCACATACTGAATACCATTTGACTCATCTCAATTTCCAGTTATGTGAAACAAAAGGGCATAATACAAAAATTATAATTTTGCTGACCTCTTTTGTAAGTTGCTTTGAAAAAATTTAAATATAAGCAGAAATATTTAAAGTTGTTATGAAATATTTGCTTAATTCTTTATGTATTTATGTACTCACTAGTTATACTAAGTCAACATAGACATCTATCTATCTATCTATCTATAGTGCCTTTCATCTATCTATCTATCTATCTATCTATCTATCTATCTATCTATCTATCTATCATATAGCCTTTCACATCTATCTATCTATCTATCTATCTATCTATCTATCTATCTATCATATAGTGCCTTTCACATCTATCTATCTATTATATAGCGCCTTCCCATTGATTAAGGGTTCAGGGAAGTTGGGGGGTATGCCAGCAAACAGTCCAAGGCAACTCCACACAGGGTGCACCTTGAACGTGAGACAAGTTCTTTATAGGAACTTTCAATTAAAAAAAATTGTCTTTCTAAATTAGTGAAAATCCCATTTTTCCCTGCAATATTGCACTGGAAAAGGAAATACTGAGATTGCAAAAAACTAATAGATCCTATAGTTTTCTTCAGAATTGAATGAGAGATAATAAGAAAGAAAGAAAGAATGCTTCTTGATCGCGCACTCGAGCACCTGTTGCTGGTGCCCCCTGGGTTTCCAGCGCACCCCTTGCCCCCAAAACAGGGTTGGTGGGAGTCCGGATCGGGATTCCGGAGCGCGCGCCCCTTAACTTTCATAAACTGCGTCCTGTACGGCCGCCTATGTTGATTGACCGGCTCTCTGCCCGTTGACAGGTTCGGCGTCCTGAAATAGAAGAATAGATGAAGATGAAGCCTGACGTTGGATTTGTGACCTGTCCCCGGGTCCAGGTGTCGGGAAGAGTCGAGTTTTGTTGCCCTTATTATTTTTATGTAAATGTTCTTTTCGACTGTTATGCTTCCTGAATAATTTCCTTGTTCGTTCATCCCAACGTTGATTTTTCCCTTAGCAAACCTTCCACCCAGAATAAGCTGTTATGCGTCGCCGTCGTCTATATATTTCAGACTGCATACATCGCTCACGATGCCCACCGCCCCACGCCCCTCGCCCCTCATACCTGTAAGCAGGTGCGACATCTAATCATAATCACAGGCTCTGTTTCGCACTTGACTTGCGCTCTTCGGCGGCGAGCTAAGCGCCCATCTCGCCGGCTCCGCTCAATGGCACTCACCCTGCGGAATGTGCACAATCCCCACGGTGAGTCCTGCAATCGCATCCCCTAGTAGCCATCTCCTCAGCCGGTACCGGGGCAGCCAGTCCAACACCGGGACACGGGCTCGAATGACGCGGGCATACGCCTGCCGGGAGCACTTGCATCGGCCGCGGATCCGCTCCCGTAGTTCTCCGGAGGCCGGCTCTCCCGGGCTGCCATACACCTGTCTGAAGTGGTCCTCGGTGTAGAGGCTCCGGTACACAGCCACCGAGGCGCTCATCTTCCTTCTCCAGGTCCGCGCCCTCGGACCCGCCGCCTTTTATAGCCGCCAGCCTAAGCTTTCCTGTGAGCGTCCCGGGCCAATAAAAGTGCGCTATGAGCCCTCACGGCACGGGCTTCCTTGAAACGCTAGAGTGGAGCTGGGCGGCAGTTTTTGTTCTGCACATCCCTGGAGAAGGCAGGGGTCGCCTTTTTCTTTTCTTTAAACAACAGAGACCTGTCAACGAGATGGCGAGACACCGCTCTCCGGGGTCCTACGGCCCTCCGACTGCTCCGGAGACACACCTGCGATTGTCCTCTCGGTGGGATGCAGACAGGGGGCGGCGCGCGTGGCCAGTCGGGCTGCTACTTGTGTCTGTTTGTCGGTTTGGCTTACAATGTCCCAGTCTTTTGAACCTTCTTTGAAATAATGAAGTGTTTCTGCTGTGCACACTCCGAGAATGAACACTAAGATTTGTAAAAGAACGTGGCGATGCCGAAGCAAAGCAGCCAGCGCACCACACGGGACGGCGTCCATCGTCCCTTATGACAGCAATGGGGCCGGGGCGAAGAGGGTCTGATAAGGACAGGGCATTGCATGGAGGGTGGCGTTCTGTCTTCTATTCTGAAGATGCGCCACATGTTAAAATGCAATAAAGTGCCGGTGGGGCGCACTTCCGAAAAACGCGCCTTTCCTAAGCAGATACCTAAAGTAACCATTTTAAATGAGAAATCCTCGTTGTCTTTAAACAGACGCAAAACGAATCATTTACCTGCTTGGGGGCGTCGGAGTCTTCGGCCCTGTCACATCTTTTCATCGATTTTCAGTCGATGGCTTCGTACATATTAAATGGCAGTCGTGTAATGTGGCATGCCCAGTGACTCAGATGGACCAGGCGTGCCGAGAAAATCGGTTTGGTTTTGTGTTTAGATGTGGTGGTAGTGGGCTCAGAGGGCATAACAGCTGATAAAGAGGAGTCCGTCTGTCCGTTTGTTTAATGTCTGATTTTTTACTTAAAGAAAAAAAAAAAAAGGGAGAGGGGGTTGGGGATTTAGTGAAACTGTCGTTGAACTCGGCGGCATGTTATTGGCTGTCACAAATAGGGACGCGCGTGCAACTGTGCTGGAAAATCCTCATGTAGCCCCGTCACTTGACATTTCTGGTGAAGTCAAGGCGTGTTAAACTGACGAGATCAGCAGCTGAAGTCAGCCAGTCTGACACACCCAAAGTCGAGGCAGCTTTAATATGGAGTCAACTCAATGGCCAGCCATAATGGCCAATCCTTAGGAGAATCAATGGGTCTGGTGGCACAAGGCTGTGGTGTCTGCCTTAAAGACATGATGTTTACCATGGATACCCTCCTGGTAAACCTCGTTTAATGGTTCAACAAAGTAAAATCTTAAATAAGCAAAAGAAACGGCCACATCTGCAGTTCAGAGTGCGGCTGGATCCGTTAACTGGGCAGAAAGTCCATCTCATGGAAAGGAATGGCTACTTCCTGTGAGCGGCCTCTATATATGGTGTGTCTCTCAGAAGGGGCGGGGCTTCGGAGATCGAGAGGAAATAAGGTCAGACATCTTCAAGGACTTTGAACTGCAAATTGAAAGAAAGAGGAAGTTAGCAACAGCGCCATCTCTCGACCTGGAGTGGAAATGCTTACTTTGCAGGAATCCTCTAAGCACATCATAGATAGATAGATAGATAGATGGCGTAGTTGGCAGGATTAGATAGATAGATGGCATAGTTGGCAGGATTAGATAGACAGACAGACAGACAGACAAATAGATAGATAGATGTGAAAGGCACTATATGATAGATAGATAGATAGATAGATAGATAGATAGATAGATAGATAGATAAGATATATAGATAGATGTGAAAGGCACTATATAATAGATAGATAGATAGATAGCATAGTTGGCAGGATTAGATACATAGATAGATAGATGGCGTAGTTGGCAGGTAGGGAATCCAGTCCAGGGCTCCCGATTACCTCTTTCCTAATCCCTGTTTTACTGAGCAGAACTTTATTCACATTCTAGTATTGCACATTTTGAGAGCAAAAAAAGTGAAAATTTATTCACTCAATTTATTGAGAAGCAAGAGACGAGATAACTACCCATCTAAGTAGTAAATAATCTTCTAGGAGATCCATTAAGATGAGAGAGGTCGGCTTCTAGTGAGGACGATTAACCAGAAGAGGAGTACTGGAGTCTGTTGGTGGCTTCCCTGGGATGGTCAGCGGAGGTCTTTACGCTACTCCTTCTCCTGGTGAAAACGCCCCTCCATCTGACCCCAGCACTGTGCAATGAGCGCTTAGCCTTTTCAATGACAGACTGAAGTCCACACAATATTCACTGCCTTCATGATGCCAACACGCCACGGTGAAAAAAAATGGCAGTGGCAACTACTCATGGCTAGAACATCTGCAGCACTGTACTGCAGACCCTAAAAGAGTCTGTGTATGAAACAGAGCCCCCTTTTGACCCCTCTTATATAAGGCCTGTGAGTTCTTAGACCCTTCTAACTTTGATGTTCGTTTACACCCCAAGATGCTGGCAATCCTCTATGATCCCCACAGAAAGAAAGAAAGAAAGAAAGAAAGAAAGAAAGAAAGAAAGGAGCTGCTCATCTTGCAGTCGGGACTTCCGCTGGATGAAAGCCAAGCATCACAGAGGACGACCGAGTCAAGTCGGGGCTTTCATGTCCACCTATCTGTGCAATCTGATCGCGATGGGCGCTAAGCTCCACTGACCAAGCGGCCCTGTGACTTGTCTGACCGCTCACCCGTTGTGACTTCAACAGAAGATGAAACGCTGAAACGGAAACTTTTTTTGTACAGTGAGACAAATGAGCGGATGTCGAGGAGAAGAGGCGCGCGGCCAAGAAGAGGTAGGACCCCCCGGGTGACTTAACTTGAGCTCAGACTCTACGGCTCCCGGTTGCCCTTGCGTGGCTCAAATGAGGGCACTACAGTCAAAAAGGGGGACTGGGCAGGGCTGTAAGTGTCGACCTAGGGTCCCCAATGTATTTTGTGTGGATGGCCCACATGGGACCCATCAAATTGTGCACCCAAGTGTCACATGGGGCCCATATGGGTTAGGACACTGATACTGATTGACTGGCACAGGTGGGCTGGGAGTGATGTGGTGCAGTGGTTAAGGCTTTGGACTTCACACTCTGAGGTTGGTGGTTTCAAATCACACTACTGACACCTGTGTGACCACAAGCAGGTCACTTGACCCTCCTGTGTTCAAATTTTAAAAAACAAAGCAAACGGAACTGATTGTGTCTCAAGTCACTTCAAGCCTATTATGGGGTTCCCATCCCAGTCCTCGGGCATCCCCCTGCCCTCCAGACTGTCCCATTTTTTGCTCATTCCCAGCACACCTGTAACAGACAAATCAGTATCCCACCTGACCCGATATTCCAATCATTGGTACAATGGAAGGAAATCCAGAGATTCTAAATGCACATCGTGGGCCAGTAGTGTCCCTGCTGCCACTTGTCACCTGTCTCGGGGCCTCTGAAGGTAAAAGGAACGAGCCACTTCAGGATGATTGGAGTCCATCATGACAGGCTCTGCCATTCTGAGGCTGCGTCTACAGCAGAATTTCTGGGAACTGCCTGTCACTTTATGGGTTTTATGGTCATTCAGTGGGGGCCGACTCCACAGCACGCCTGCAGAAATTGGCCAGTACTGTAGGGGACATCTGTCAGGCTTTTCTCAGGTGTTGGACGACCAACGATTGATGGAATCTGAAGGAATCTGAAGCTCTTTGGCCGTCTCCATAGCCTCACCACCGATGGAGATGGCGGCACGTGTTGACCTCCCGCTTCCTAACGTCACTTCGTGATCAGACCCCCAAGACTGTAGTGTCCTCGGCCCACTTGATGGTGGAATTTGAGCGATGTCTGGCTTACAGGGAGTACAAGAAAAGTCTAATCACGCTGCCCTGTGGAGTGCCCTTGTGGGGTATGGCTCAGAAAATGGTGGCCGATTTTTAATTAAGCATTTAATTCATTCATTCATTCATTGGCCGGTTGGATCTCTGTGGGGGTGTGTGTGCTCACGCAGCTGCCGGGGGTTGGTGGAGTGACACACATGAGGGTCCGGTCTGTCTCAATTACTTCATCGGCTTCCTGAAACGCTGCGCCCACATATAAGGGAGGGGCCGACATGAGAAATAAGAGGAAAATCGAGTGGAAAAATGAAAGGAAAGGAGGGAAAAGGAAGGAGTGAGAGAGAGAGAGCCGGTGCTGGACAGGAAGAAGCAGTTGGATGAGAATGAAGCCCCCAAGAAGGAGCTTAGGAGGGGGCTGAGGGATCTCACACACCGCCCCCCACCGTCTGTAGTGTCCTCGGCACACTTGATGGTGGACTTTGAGTGATGTCCGGCTTACAGGGATTACAGGAAAAGTCTAAGCATGCTGCCCTGTGGAATGCCCGTGTGGGTATAGCAAGTCCATGGCTCGGAAAAAGGGGGTCAATTTTGAATTAATTTATTAATTGGCCGGTTTGATCTCTGTGGGTGTGTGTGCTCACAAAGCTGCTGGGGGTTGGTGGAGTAAGTGGGGCAGAACACACCCGCTCGTGAGGGTCCGGTTTGTCTCAATTGCTTCCTCGGCTTCCTGCAGTTCCTGAAACGCTGCGCCCACATGTAAGCGAGCAGCCGGCATGACAGAAAGGGAATTAATCGAGCGGAAAAAAACAAACAGGATAGGAGAGAGAGAGCTGGTGCTGGACGGTAAAAAGCAGTCAGATGGGAATGGAGCCCCCAAAAAGGAGCTTACGAGGGGGCTGAGGGATCACACACCCCCGTCTGTAGTGTCCTCAGCACACTTGATGGTGGACTTTGAGCTGTGTACAGGGAATACAGGAAAGGTGTAGGCACGCTGCCCTGCAGAGTGCCCGCGTGTGCCTCCCACTGAGCGACTATGGCGCAGGAGTGACCCTTATGCTTAGGGAGGAGCGGTGTGAACGGAGCAGGGCTCGGGTGCAGGATTGGTGGTGGGGACACGACCTGCGTCTTCTGCGTCTGTTGGTTTGACGTCTCTCTGGGCTGCGAGATCCTAATTGGATAAGACGGAGAGACGTCAGTTTTAAACGGGAAACTCCGGGGACTTGAATTTAAAGGACAGATTCCTGCCTGAGGTTTTTTTGTACCTCATTTGAGTGGATTCATTTATGGCTTGTTTTATAACCTCCACAGACACTTCATTCTCTGGATTTTTTATTTCTTGAACATTTTGAGCACTGCACTGTTTTCTTGGGATAGCTGGCAGCACTTTTTGCCCTGGCCCCTTTGCTTTGTGTGCCATGTCTTTATCCGCTGGCTCATCCCTTGGTGGTACCGGGTTCAAGGAGCTCCCCGGTGAGACCCTGTAGAGTGGGGCTGACCCGCCCCGTCACACCCGGGTGAAGGAGCTGTTTATGCCAGTCTGAACCTGCTGGGGTCTACCAGTCCAGAATGCAGCTCCAGTCTCCAGGTCTAATGGCTTTAGGTGGTACGCAGATCTATGAACAACAGCCTGGCATAGCAGTTTTTCTTTTGTGAGGTGAGACATGGTAGAATGAAGTGTGATACATTGGCGTCATCATTGGATCTGTTATGCCAGTCTGAAAATCACAGGTTAAGTGACCCCAAGTTGTCTGCTATGACATCATCAGAGCCGCACCTGTCATCATGAAAAGTAAAAAAAAAAAACTAATAATGGTAATATAAAATAAATTTGTCAACTGGTCTATGCAATACATTTGTTTTCTGTATGATTCCAATAATTTTGATCATTTTTTATAGTCAAAATCAATAAATTGGCGCATTTCCTGTACAAATACAGGGAAGAAACGCGAGGTGCGGTACCGACAAGCCGAGCCTCACTTCGGACTGTGCGCTCCCTCCCTCACACACTGACGGGGTTGATGTGTGCAATTGACGCATGCGTGTTGTTGTCTCTCTGTATGGCACCAATATAAGGTTTGCAGACACATTTATTACACACCCTGATCTTCCACAGTCTGGCTAATATCTTTAATGAATGTGTGCGACATATTTAGTGTTGCTGATCGGATATAAAACCGCAGTGAAAAGGCACAAGGCGTGTGAGGCAGACAGTACCGGGCCGGCCTGAAGGGGGCGCATGTGAGCCCAACGGGTGCCGCAGAGGCGCCGATAAGTCAGCGACATCAGAAAGTCACGTGCACTGCAGCGCGTCGTTTGATTTTATTTTTTGCTTCGACTGACTGCCAAAATGAAAGATTAAGATTTTTTAAACTAAAGGAAAATAAAGAGGACTTTAAGAAAAAGAATGGGAGGGAGATTTTCATGAAGAAGGATAGGCGCATGGACTTCACTTACAAATAAAAGTAAGACCATAGACGGTTTTCAATTTTATACAAACTAAATCACAGCTGGATATATAACTATAACTATATAACAGCCGGATCAGACTAAGAAAAAAAAACAACCCAGTATTTAAAAACTAAATTTTGACCTTAAATAAAATATTCTTTTGTTTTTCTTGTTATCCTTTTGTTGAACAGTTTGTATTAAAATTGATTAAAGCGTCAGAATTAAGAGCTTTTAAAAACAACTAAATATGTCAATTAAGGTCAAAATTAAAATCCGTTTTTTATACACCACTCTGTGCTTTCATTTGTATTGAATGAGTGTGAATTGTGGAATTACAACGGCAAGTTTAGAACACGTGGAGGGTGAGGAGCAAATGCGCTCTCCGCTCTCTCTCTCTCTCTCTCTCTCTCTCTCTCTCTCTCCGCTCTTTCTTTCTCTCTCTCTCTCTCTCTCTCTCTCCCTCTCTCTCTCTCTCCCTCTCTCTCTCTCTCCACGCTCTCTCTCCCTCTCTCCCTCTCTCCGTTCTTTCTCAGCCAAACATGCGCCTCACCTGTGTGTGTGTAAAGAATGAGATGAGATATGAAACATAACCAGTAGCCAATGTGCCAACTGAATAGTCAATAAGCGACTCTTTGGGGTTCATAGATTTGTAAATCGGACTCTGAAGGATTCCGTGACTCACCGGCCATCAACATTCACCGCACGTTACTGATTGAAATATTTAGTTTTCGTTAAAAACTTTTAATTCTGACGCTTTAATCAAATTTAATACAGACTGTTCAACGAAAGGATAACAAGAAAAACAAAAGAATATTTTATTTAAGGTCAAAATTTTGCTGTCCCTTAGTTTGAAGCAAACCTTTTACCCCGGCGTTGGCCTGCCGTTATTTATCACCTTCATGTTTTGACTGAAAGTCCAGTTTTGAGAAATTTTTAACATTAGATATATAATCTTCCATTTTGGCAGTCGGTCGTAATAAAAAATAAAAATAAACGGACAGCTGCCATGAACTTGACTTTTTAATATCGCTAACTTATTGGCAGTGGCGTGGCTAGGGGGCGGTCCGCACAATTTTTGGGGGCGGCATTATTAGCCAAACGGCTCAATACAATTCGCGTGCAAGGTTCAGAAAAATATCGCTCGTGAATGAAAAAAGTCAAATTCTCTGATTTTTATACACAACAGCTTCAAAAAATATTTTAGATTGTCCTTCTGTGACGGCATCAGACACAGCACTTGAAAATTATGAGTCAATAACAAAAATAAACAGAAACATTAAACCGAGAATAATCTCTAGGAAGATAAACAACTCATTTACAATTTATAATTTCATTTCGTTATCAATCCGAATTCACTCTTGCTCGTCCCCACCTCTCACTTGTTCACTACACTGGTTCTGGTTTTCGCAGCGTATCAGTGCGTCTATACTATATTCTTGTCTAGTTGATGCTTATAAATAATTATATGTGAAACATTCTTGCTGTTTCTCTATATATGAAAAAATCTATGCAAAATGTATCTTAATTTTTCTCTATACGTCATTTTAATTTTCTATTTAAATAGATTAACATATTCAGATATGTTGGAGGGCGGCAAATTGAAGCCCCGCCCCGAGCGGCACGAACTCGAGCTACGCAACTGGCGCCTCTGCGTAGAAGAAGAGCAGCAACAAGCACCGCACATGCGCCCCCTTCAGGCCGACACGGTACTGTCTGCCTCACACGCCTTGTGCCTTTTCACTGCGGTTTTATATCCGATCAGCAACACTAAATACGTCACACACATTCATTAAAGATATTAGCCAGACTGTGGAAGATCAGGGCGTACAATAAACGTGTCTGCAAACCTTATATTAGCGGCACACAGAAAGACAGCAATGGGCACGCGCCAATCGCACGCATCAACCCCGTGTGTGACGGAGCCCGCGGTCTGAGGTGAGACTCGTCGCTGCCACCTCCGCGTTTCTCCGCTGTATTTGAACAGGAAATGCGCCAATTCAGCGATTTTGACTTTAAAAATGATTAAAATTATTGGAATCATACACATTTATAGCACAGACCAGTGGACACATTAATTTTATGCTACCATTATTAGTTTTGTTACTTGTCATGACCATGCCTCACCTGAGCACACATCCCGGCATCTCAGTGAGTGCCACCTGGTGGCATCATGGCAGGTCACCTTGTGTTTCATGGGCATAGCAGCAATGGTTGGAAGTGATTTCAAATGTCCGTGTAAACGCCTGCCAGGTGGGCACTGCAGGTTCTCAGCACACATCCGGAAATTCTATCTGCTTCACTTGCTTTATAAAAGGTCTTCCTCTCATCCACTGAGTTGGTAAAGCTGGCATCTTAAACGTGTGTCGTAGTTCTCTCTGGAAGTTCATTTGAGAGTTCAAAGTGGGCATAACATTCGTTTAGTTTGTTGGGCAGAGATGTGCCATCTGCAGCAAATGAGCGAGACTGTGGTTGATAGTCCATTAAAGTCGGAGCTCCCTGCCACGTTCAGCCTGCCCCTCGTCCACTTCCCAAGTTGGATGCTGTACTCACATTTGCTTTGCTTGTATGCTTGGCGGTCTCCGGTTTGGGCTTGAAACATCCACGGGAATGTCTGAGGTAATCCACGGTTTGTGACGAGCGAAGTGACGTAGTGGGCGCTCGCAACTCTCGGCTCAGTTTTTAATGAAATCGGTGACCGCCATGCCTGATGAGGTTCTCCTAACTACTGACCAGTCCACAGTCTCAAAATGGTCTCCTCTTCATGTCTGTTTGCTTCAATGGTTAACAGTTTAGCTCCTTCAATCTCGCCTCATAGCTCATCCTCACTTTGCCTTAAATCAGCCACACCACTGACGCTCTGTGTTATCTTTACTAATTAATTCATTCATTCGTTTTTTTCTTGCCCAGAATAGAGGCAGAGGATATCGGTGCCAGGTTAGCTCCAGGAACAATACCCGGCCATAAAATGGAAAGACTGGGGAAAACAACGGATTGCCTCCCCAAGAACATTAGATGGCAGCTTCCCTGGTTAGCAGCACTTCCCATGATTCCCACCGGGCACTATGGGACTTGGAGTCCTTTGTCTCAGCCCTGTTGGGTGCTGCCAGGGGGTGCTGAGAAAACGGAGGGGGCGTACGGCATGGGGTTTCCAGCTAACCCGGAAGTGCTTGCGAACCAGATGGGCCGAAGAACAGAAGCACTTCCGGGTTAGCCAATGTTAAAGGACTTGCCAATGTCATCCAGGGGAGTCAGAGTCGGGTGGGAGAGGACAATGATGGCCTGGGTGGTGTTGAGGAGTAGAAGAGGGAGCATGAGAGGAGTAATTGAAGAGAATTGTGGGGCTTATGCCTTTGAACCTGTGTGGAAGGTATTGGTATAAATAAATCTGCCTTTATTTGAAAGAGAATGCTGTCTGTGTAGTTGTGCCTGGGGTTTGAGGCTCTCTGGTGCCCCCAAGTGGTTCACGCAGTTTAGGATGGGCCTCATGAAGACAGGGGCTACACAAAGTCACAGGGTGACAAGTGTAATCCCACTGCTGACTCAAATTGTATGAGTCGACTGTATGGTACAGATGAGGCATTTTGTTAAGTGGGCTCACTTTGAAAGGTCAGGTCATGTTGGGGGGCCTGCACTGGTACAGTGAGCTGCCGCACCCACCACAAGACAAAACAGCTCAGGGTCCTGGTGGGCATGCAGATATGCGGTCCAGTCTCACCCTCTGTGTTATGTGGGCGTCCCCTTGGCCTGGTCCAGCCACTCAGGTCCCCGACAACGAACTGGATCACCCTCGGGTAATGGTGCCACATGACCGTAGTGCCGTAACTGACGCTCCCTCACAGTGCAGGTCATGTGCCTCATTCGGGACTCCATGAGCAACACAGAGTCAAACCAGCGGGACCCAAGGAGTCTCTGAAGAGACACACATGGAGGAGTCCAGTCTTCACTTTGCTATATAAAATCAGAAGGTCTGTACCGGTACCAGTTTAGTATGGTGCCACACGATGACGGGCACTATTAAAAAAATCACAGGGTGGTCTGCTCAAGACCACTTCTGACACCCAGTGTGTGAGTCACTTTTCACACCTGGTAATCCAGAGTCAACTGTGCTGTACAGATTTTGTTATGGGGCTCGCTTTGAAAGGCGCTATATAAAATCAGAAGGTCAACGACACGGCCACAACACGGACATTCTTTGTTATCTTTACTAGTTAATCTGATGCAGCAGTGCATAGAGAATGTTATACAAATATACAGTCTGGTGCAGCACCGACTTCACGAGGACTGGAATAACACCCTGAGGCGCAATCCCACCACTGACTCCCACCGTGGCCATGAGCCGCCACACAGTAACAGAATGTGCACTGCTCTGTACCTGTACCAGTTTGGTATGGTGGCACACAAAGTCACAGGGTGACATGCGATTCCCAGTGTGTGAGTCCCTTCACATCTAGTGATGTACTGTGCAGATGAGGCACTTCGTTATGGGGTTCACATTGAAAGGCGCTATATGACATCAGAAGGTCCCATTCTCAGCCACACAGATGGCACTCTGTGTTGTCCTTACTAATTCATTTCACCTCAATGTGAATATGTTAAACAAATACACAATCTGGGTGGCACTGTGGCACAGTAAGGAGACCTCCCTGCGTGGAGTTTGCATGATGTCTGCGTGGGTTTCCTCCCACAGTCCAAAGACATGCAGGTTAGGTGCATTGGTGATCCTAAATTGTCCCTAGTGTGTGTGATTGGTGTGTGTGGGTGTCCTACAGTGGGCTGGCGCCGTGCCCGGGGATTTGTTCCTGCCTTGCGCCCTGTGTTGGCTAGGATTGGCTCCAGCAGACCCCCGTCACCCTGTGTTAGGATAAAGCGGGTTGGGTAATGGATGGATGGATGCATAGGCGGTTTTAGACGGGGGCGAACAGGGGCCAGTGCCCCTGTAGGACTGGCCCTGGCCCCTGTTATGGCCCCTGTGCTAAAGAGATGAATATTTTAATTAATAACTTACGGTGTTGTTCTGTGCCCCCATGTAGAAACACTGGTCCCACCCTGGCCCCCCTGGTAAATTTGGTCTGGAACCACCACTGGATGGATGAATACACAATCTACTTCATACCAATCTGGTGCCCACCGCTGAGCCCCACTGTGCCCATGATGACTGCCACACAGTAATTTAATGCATCCTGCTCTTTACCTGTAACAGTTTAGGATGGGCCTCACGATGACAAGGCCTACATAAAGTCACAGGGTGACTCAACGTGTATGAGTAATGCAGAGGTGCAGCTTCGACTGTGCTGTACAGATGAGGTATTTTGTGATGGGGCTCGCTTTGAAAGGCGCTATATGACATCAGAAGGTCCCAGTCTCAGCCACACAGATGACACTCGATGTTATCCTCAGCAATTCTATTCACTTCGATGTGAATTTTTTATACAAATCCACAATCCACTTCATACCGTCTGGTGCCCCATGGACAGGAGCGTAATAACAAGCAGAGGCTCAATCCCACCGCTGACTGGCCGAGAGCAGCCGTCCCGTATCAGAACGCACACAGCTGTATGTCTATAACAGTTCACATGGGACTCACAATGACAGGCGTTGTATAAAATCATAGGGTGGTCCGCTCAAGCCCACTTCTGGCACCCAGTGTTTGTGAGTCGCCATTCACATGAAGTAATGGAGAATCAACTTTAAGGTGGCCTTGGGACGTTTTGGTACGGGTGTCACTTAGATCAGAAGGTCACCGGTCCAGCCGTGTCACCGTCACTCTGTGCAGCCTTTACTTAACGGGGCACTCGTCATACACATACTGTTTACACGCCACCACCCTGTGGCCCTTCAGCACTCTGAGAGGACTCGTTCCTTTCATTTTGACTCCCACTGCAATGTGAACTTCCGGTGGGGGCACCAAATACATCTGACTACTAAACGACGTGCGGCGGCCCAATCTTAGCAGGCGTAAAGGGGGTCCTCTTTTATTTTGTCTCACAATGCGTATGTTGTGAGCTGAGTGTCATTGTCTTGTGGGGTTGAGCTTGCATTGGGAAACGTGCTGTGAGGTTTCACAGGTAAGAAGGTCAGGAGTCTCAGGGTAAGGTAGTGACGTTCACCGAGGGTGCTGCTGGAGAATGACGCCATCTTCTCATGTTGAATAGCACATGCAAGTAACAATTTCACTGGACTCTTTACACGAGGCCATGGAGAGGTTAACCTTTACACCTGCCCGACTCACCTCCACTGCATTGTCCCCTGTCACAGATAATGTGTGCACGGGAGGCGGCTGAAGGGCTCAAAAATGATAATTCCATGCCGGGCCAGGGGTGGGGGCAGATCCTTTCTTGGGAAATTCCGCATGGACTTGATGACATCACTTCCAGTTCCGGGGACCCAACAACATCACTTCCAGTTCCAGGTCCAATGAAGTCACTTCTGGTTCTGGGACCAATGATGTCATTTTTGGTTCTGGGCACAATGACATCACTTCCAGTTCCGGGTCCAATGACATCATTTCCTGTTCTGGGGCCCAATGACATCATTTTTGGTTCGGGGGGCCCAACAACATGATTTCCAGTTCCAGGCCTGATGACATCACTCGTGTCCTGGGCCCAAAGACGTCACTTCCTGTTCTGGACTAATGAAATCACTTTCTGTTCCGGGCCCAATGACATCACTTCCAGTTCTGGGGCTGATGACATCACTTCCAGTTCCGGGCCCAATGACATCATTTCCTGTTCCAGGGCCCCAATGACATCACTTCTGGTTTGGGGGGCCCAACAACATGATTTCCAGTTCCAGGCCTGATGACATCACTTCCTGTTCCGGGCCCAAAGATGTTACTTCTGGTTCCGAGACCAATAACATCACTTCCAGATTCCGGGGGCCCAATGACATCACTTTTGGTTCAGGGACCCAACAATATGACTTCCAGTTCCAGACCTGATGACATCACTTCGTGTCCTGGGCCCAAAGATGTCACTTCCTGTTCCAGACCAATGAAATCACTTCCTGTTCTGAGCCCAATGACATCACTTCCAGTTCTGGTGCTGATGACATCACTTCCTGTTCCGGTCCTGATTCAGTCATTTCCCCTGCCTGGCTTTAAAACCGTTGTGTTTTGTTCGTCTCGCCAGTTCTTTCTGCGGCCTAATGCCCGGTAAGACCCTTTGAACCCATCTTTGCATTTTGACAGCCTATTTTCAAGTATACAGTATAGGTGGTAAAGATAAATATATTAGAAGCATATTTTTCAAATGGATGATTTACAGAATCATAAAGTATGTATGAGAGTAAGCATTACATGTCTTAATGCATGATGGTACAGCAAGGGTTAAATCATAAAACGACTTGCGCCTGTGTTTTTTTTTTTTAAATTATTTTTAACAAGATGGAAAACTCCCAGCATTTCAGGAGTCGAGGTCAAGTGTGAAGAAGGGGTCTCACAAGCAAGCCCCCCACCCTACTTGTCCAGGTGGCGAGCCTGAGCTGAGGACTCAGAGATAATTAATGGTGGCAGGAACTGGACGGGTTCAAGGAGCGGAGAAGGCCTGCCAGGGGGCCATAATGGATAAGATAAAGGGCTACGCTCATTAGGCTTGGAAATATCAGTAGAACTAATTAGAGTCGGAACCAGGAATGGGAAACTGGAGTCGCATGTATGGAGTGAGGTCAGCTTTGGGATAAGAACTGTCATAAAAATAAAGGTTTGCCCGTCACTGGGGTTTGCTCAAGTCCTCTGAACCGAGTCTGTCAATTGTACTCGATTCTGCTGCCTGTCCTATGACTCTGAGTGCCTTCTTTTGGGGCTGCCTAATCTGCTTCAAACCTTTTCACTGTGTTGCCCGAATCATTTCACAGTGGCGTGGTTGGCAGGATGGTCAACTCCACTAGGAACTGGAAGTGATGTCTGCAGAGGAAAAAAGAGAAAGGATCAGTGCGCTCTGCCACCCTTTGGCTGGGCATGGATTATTATCCTTTTCTGGACCCTTTAGCTGCCACCCATGCACACGTGCGTTTGTGACAAGTGACAACCTGTAAAATCTTTTAGTATGGGCTGACACTGAAAGTCATACAGTCAGAGGCCTAATCCCACTGTGAGTCACCTCAGCTGTCACCACCAGTTGACTTGGCTGTACCTGTCGGGCATTTTGATAGGGGGCTCACCTTGAAAGGTGCCATCTTAAGTAAGAAAGTCCACAGGCTCAGCCATGCCACCGATGGTCCGCATTACTCCTGCTAACTGACATAACTTACAAGTGGTGGTAAAAATCAGGCAGCAGACAGAAAAAGGATTGGGGATGGCCACCCCGTAGACTGAGCACTCAGCAAAAGAAAAGAAACACAGACGTCCTGACGGGCGCGGAGTTCACAAATGAACTGACTGACGGGCTGAGTCTGCGCTAGAAATATGGAGGATGGGAGGAAGAGGTGGAGTCAGGGCAATGGATTCTGGGTACCAGAAATGATGTCATCAGGGTTTGCCGGGAAGTGAAGCCAACAGTGGGTGGACCAGTGATGATGTCATTGAGAGGCAGGGCCTTAAGCTGAACAAGAGGAGAGAGGACCAGGGGAGAGAGCGCCAACCCCTGGTCTGGCTGATATATAACACTATCTGAGCCTATTAACTGTCCCCCAGGCCCACACGTGTGTGTGTGTGTGTGTGTGTGTGACAAAGTGCACCTTGACCTGTAAAAGGATTTTCATATAAGATCACAGACTCACTCCCACCACTGACTCTCATTGTGGCCCTAGACAAACCCCTTACTCACCACAAGTCACATCACAGTAAGTGGACTGGGCCTGTCGAACATTTTAGTGGTGCAGCATGGACTCTGATAGGAACTCAATGCCACGGGCAGTCACACGGTAACAGCATGTATACTAAAACATTTCAGTATGAGAAGCACAGTGACAGACGCCATATATAAACACCACAAGGCTGACCACAAGTTTAATCCCACTGCTGACACCATTTAAAAGCAGGAATGCCTTATTGACCTTACTGTACCTGTTGGGCATTTTGGGATGGGGCCCAACTTTAAAAGTGCTTTATCAAAATCATACCAACGATAGCCTGTGTTACCTTTACTAACATAACAGGCCGGCGCACATGTCATACAAATATACAATCCAGTGCATCATGGTCTATAAGAGGAATTAACTAACAATCGCAGGCTCAATCCCACCACTGACTCCCAATACGTCCACAGGTAAACCACTTTACCCATTGCAGTAAAATACCATTCACATCATTGTACCTGTAAAACAGTTTAACTCATCATGAAAGGCGCTATATAATATCATGGGGTCACAAGTTTACTCCCATTTCTGACACCATTTAAATGCAGGGATGCCTATTTGACTTTACAGTAGCCTACTAGCGGGGATTTGGGGCCCAATTTTAACGGTGCTTGGCTTATAAGAGGAATTAACTAACAATCAGAGGCTCAGTCCCACCAGTCCCATCGCTGACTCTCATCATGGCCCCTTACTCATCACAGTAAGTGCACTGGGCCTGTCGAACATTTTAGTGGTGCAGCATGGACTCTTACAGTCATACGGTAACAGCATGTATACTACAACATTTTAGTAGAGGCACAGTGACAGGCGCCACATATAAACACCACAGAGTTGATCACAAGTTTAATCCCACTTCTGACACCATTTAAATGCAGGAATGCCTAATTGACTTTACTGTACCTGTTGGGTATTTTGGTATTGGGCCCAGTTTTAAAGGTGCTTTATCAAATCCACCTCACTGTACCTGTAAAACAGTTTAACTCATCATGAAAGGCGCTATATACAACCACATGGTCACAAGTGGAATCCCATTGCTGACACCATATAACTGCAGGAATGCCTAATTGACTTTACAGTGCCATTGGGCACATGGGACCCAATTTTAAAGGTGCTTAGTTTATAATAGGAATTAACTAACAATCGCAGGCTCAGTCCCACCACTGACGCCCAATGCGTCCACAGGTGAGTCACTTTACCTTCACAATATAATACCCTCTACCTCATTATACCTGTAAAACAGTTTAACTCATCATGAAAGGCGCTATATACAACCACAGGGTCACAGGCTTAATCCCATTCCCAAATCTCAGTGTGTGTGAGTCACCTCACCCACCACCATTCACAAGCATCAATGCAGAATGGACGGTGGGCATTGTGATATGGGGGCTCACTTTGAAAGGCACTGTGGGACCCTGGGGAATCTTCATGGAAGTCATAGAAATGTCAAATTCAGTGTGCAGTACTTCACTATGAAAGGCACTATATAAAATCACACCTGTTTATGACTCCCAATGTGACCCTGAATGAGCCACTTCAAGGGTCACCGGTCAGGCCACATGAATATAAAATGTACCCCTACTGTACCTCTGAAGCATTTTAGCATGGAACAGACTGTGAAAGGCACTATACAGAATCAAGGGGATCTTGGGCACCCCTGACCCTCTTTTATCCCTCCTGTCCTGTCCATGCAGAGACTGAAGGGAAGGAGCTGCCCTCCTGTGTGCCCGTCAATGTGCCCGCTGTGCCAGTCCGACAGGTCCATCATAAAGCTCTCGTTCATTGCTTCTGATTTATCTCTTCCAGGAGCCACATCCTCTGAGCTACATGCGCAAGGGCTGCTCCTGTGACCTCCTCCACCTCGCTCCGTCTCGTCCACTTGATCCCGTGTCTCGGGGTCCACAACCTGAACTGTCTGCCACAAAAGTGGGCATTCATTGGGATGACTCCGTGAAAAACAAAACAAGAAGAAAAAAAAAAGTAAAAGAATGGCGGTTTTGTTTCGTTCTGTTTTGGAATCAAACCCCCTCAAGCTGTCCAGACGGACCCCTTTGAAAGTCTCTGCTCGGGTGAGCCTTTTATCTCAGGGGCTATTCTTCTTAGGCTGGGTGGGTCTCCCTGACTTTTTTTTTTTTTTTTTTTTGATTCCTACTATTGTTCCAGGAATTCCTTATCTCATCTCCATGCCGCCTACTTCAGCCTCCTCAGCACGTCCTGCGAGTCCAAGTCCCACCTCGGAGCGGCCGACCTGCACAACCTCTCAGAAAGGACTCATTGTTCTGAGGAGGGAAAGGCTCCTCTGTTCAGCTGATCGCCAGGCCAAATCCCCGACCCCCGTCCCCCACCCGGTACTTGACATCTTGGCACCTCGCCACCTGGCACTCCACTTCACAGAGCACAAGCCAGTAATGCAAGGGTACTGACCGAAAGTGGCACTGTGAGTGCCATCAAGTCATTGGATGGCCCTGGTGGTCACCTTTGTCAGTGCCCACTGAATTAAACAACAGTTGATGACCAAAGCCCAGCCTGCTGTGTCACTATTGGCACTTCTGGGTGTCACAACAGTTGTGTGAGTCCACCATCATTCTTCATGATGCACATATTCCAGAGAGACTGGCCATTCTGGCGGGGGCTCCTTGTCCCCTGAGACCCCTAACTCAAGGGACACTGACATATACAGTTTCCATCCAGCTTGGCTCAAGACTTTCATTCTTCATGTTTCATCGCCCTACACTCATTCTCCATTTTACATTAGGGAGTTGCCCATTTTGAGGGGGTCACCAAGTCAAAGACCCCCTTTCACTGACCACCTGACTCCAGCCTCTTAGCCTTGCTGATTTCACTCTAGAAGATTAGACCCCCAACTCTGGACCCTTTACATGAGCAGCCCCTGTAGGCCCCTTCCTCTCCCAAACAAACAAACTTTTCATTCCAGGCTTCAAGAGAAGCCCCCCCAAACCCCGGTGGACCCTGGGTAATTATTTCCCCTTTTCTCCCCCCATGCCATGTCTGACAGGATATGCTGGCCCAGGTTTTGGTCTCGACACCTCTGGATTACCTCGACCCTCGATTGGCAGGAGGACCTGCCCGGGTCACCAATGATTCACAATGCAGTGCCACGTCTGGTGTTCAGCTAGCTGAGGTGGGCACGCGCCGCTCCTCTCTTCACTGCATTGGCTTCCCATTGGCGGCACACATTAAAGTTCAGATCCTTGATGCTTGTCCACACAGCAGTCATGTAATGAGACACTTGCGAGGTCCACTGCTCCTCCTGGACCACTCAGATTCTACTGATGGAGGACATCTGGTGACGTCACCTCTTCGTGGTGGCCAGGCTGACAATTCCGGCTGCCACATCTTCACTGCTGACTCCCTCGATGTGTGGCGGCTCTCATCCACCTGATGTCAGATGTTTGGCTTTTGTAACCACGGATACGAGACTCTCTGGTATTTGGTTCTGAGCTCTTCACTTGTGGTGGTCACTTTTGGGTGGTCACCCAAACTGATGGTTACTCCATGATTTTGGAAGTTGCTTTGCAAATAAATCCATCCATCCATTCATCCATCCATTATCCAACCCGCTATACCCTAACTACGGGGTCACGGGGGTCTGCTGGAGCCAATCCCGGGCAACACAGGGCGCAAGGCAGGAATTAAACCCCCGGGCAGGGTGCCAGCCCACCGCAGGGCACACACACACACTAGGGACAATTTAGGATCGCCAATGCACCTAACCAGCATGTAATTGGACTGTGGGAGGAAACCCACGCAGACACGGGGAGGACATGCAATCTCTGGGTCTCCTTACTGCGAGGCAGCAGCGCTACCCACTGCGCCACTGTGCCGCCCAGCAAATAAATGCAAATGTTAAAAAAAAAGAAAGAAAAATTCATAACATTGGATTATCCGCTACAGCGCACTGCATGCTGGGAAGGTGTCGTTGTATTGCCGGCTTATCGCCAGGCTGAGGTGCTGTTTGGGTGCTGACCTTTAACCCTTTTGTCTTTTACTGGGCGACATGAAACTCCTACGTCCGTCCTCATCACATTCAGGACACAAATACCGCTAATGAGATTTAAATGACAGAAAGCGTTGTGTTTTTAAGATGTCTGGGTATTTTAATTGTGGCAAATTGACAAGTTAGAAATCTATCCATGGTGTAAATTATCATCTCAACCAGATTCTCCATTATATTGACTTCCCAGGTGGGTAAGGGTCCTTGCGTCATTCATCCCTCTGGGATTCTAGGGTATCCACGATGGCATCTCACGCAAGGCTCCTGCCCTTTTTGAGGTGCACTCACTTCCATGGCTTCCCAACGAGGTCAGGAGGTGGCAAGCCATGTGGAGATGAAAGTGAAAATCAACAGCAGGAGATCAAAGTCACATTTTCCTTTTTTAAAGTTCTTAAAAACCGGAAGATGCCAAAGATAGACTCATGAAGAGTTTTCTCCCTTTTTGAGTATCCACAATATTGGACAACTCAAAAGTCCGCTCTGCCCAATCCTTTACTGTAGTGGGAAGAAAGTCACAACTTGTGACTTGCTGGTGCTTCTAGTAATACAAAGGCTTCACTGACCCACTGATAGAAGACGTCACCTTCAGGAGTCGGCCTCAGCACATAACTTAAGATGATATTCAGAACAGGGCCCTGAACTCAAAGGCCAGGCAGCTGGCATGCAAAGGCCCAACACACAAAAGGAGGTAATGTTTAATATTTGAAGGGAAGAGGGGGAACCACGGAAAAAATCCTGGCCAACACTAAACAGACAGACTTTCTTTATACTTGAAAGATTTATGAATAAAAAAAATTCAAAATGATGACAAAGGCAAAAGTGAAACTGAATTCAGGAATGGAAGTTCACAGAAAAAACAAAAATTCATACCCTCTAACAAAGTGAGGGTTCATAACCCAACTACCAAAGCTGAACGCACTTCGAAAATCTGCTTTCCAAATTCTACAAAGAGGAACTGAAAGACAGAAATGAACACAAATGACACCACAGCTGCTGGACTCTCTGGTGGTGCCCCACTTCCATGTGTAGCATCAGAGGGCCCCACCCCCAGGTATAGCGTCAGAATGCCCCACCCCCAGGTATAGCGTCAGAGGGCCCCACCTCCATGTGTTAGCGTCAGAATGCCCCACCTGCAGGTTTAGCATCAGAGGGTGCTCCCACAGCTTTACCGTCACAATGCCCCACCTCCATGTTTCAGTGTCTGAGTGCCCCACCTCCATGTGTAGTGTCAGAGGGCCCCACCCCCAGGTATAGCATCAGAGGGCCCCACCTCCATGTGTAGCGTCAGAGGGCCCCACCCCCAGGTATAGCGTCAGAATGCCCCACCTCCAGGTTTAGCATCAGAGGGCCCTCCCACAGCTTTACCGTCACAATGCCCCACCTCCATGTTTCAGTGTCTGAGTGCCCCACCTCCATGTGTAGTGTCAGATGGCCCCACCCCCAGGTATAGCATCAGAGGGCTCCACCTCTATGTGTAGTGTCAGATGGCCCCACCCCCAGGTATAGCATCAGAGTGCCCCACCTCCATGTGTAGTGTCAGAGGGCCCCACCTGCATGTGTAGTGTCCGAGTGCCCCACCTCCAGGTCAGAGGGCCCCGCCCCAAGCTGTAACATCAGAGGGCCTCACTTATGCAGTTCTATGGTGGTCATGCCCCTCTCAGGCTCAAGACACAAAGAGCAGGACACAAAATTTAAATGAGAAATATATAGTCAACATAAAGTGATAAAATAAAATTAAAAAGGAAAACAATATTTACATTCAAATATATAAAAATGTAAACAAAAACATAAGCAGAACGCAAAGTTAATGGTTGAATTTCCCAACTAACTCCTGGGCTCCTCTCAGGTATGCAGTACCACTCTTGGACACGAGGAGGCGCTGTCGCAGATGCTATCTTCTCCCTTTTCTCCCACAGCCCTGAGTGCAGTGAAAGTGCAGTCAACAGAAGTAGCTGAGCCAAACCTACAAGCCAATGTTCAGAAAAAGAAAGGGAAACAAGTAAAGAGTCAGGCAAACAGTGAGAGAAAGTCCGTTAGCTGAAAAATGAAAAGGGGAGCAGGTGAGCACAGGGAAAAATACGTCAAATATCCCCCGACCACAACACAAGCCTAACTGAGCGGGATTCAGTCGGGCCCCACCTTGAACTAGCAGCAAACAATACTGAAAGATCCAGGATGAAAAAATGGAAGGCTGTTGCCTAACTGAGCCCTCAGATACCCAGCTGAGTGCCCAGCGCAGGGCCACTGAGTTTGCGTCCGATGTTGTGCGTGTCGTGCTTCACTTGGAGGGCTGTTTCAGGGTGCATCTGCAATGGAAAAATGTACAGGTTATGATATATGATGAAAAGCCAAAGCAGGAGAAAAACACAACTGAAAAGGAACAATAAGAGCAGAGGAAAGGAGAAGGTGAGGAAAAGCAGAGGAAGGGAGGATTCAAAGGGTTGTTGGCCATTAAGACCTGGTGGTCCGAGGCTGTGGGTGAGCTGAGCTTCTCTTAGGTTTCTTTGAAAAGTGTTTTTGAAGGCCTGTGAAAGAACACAAAGAGAGAGACATGAGCCAAGAATGTGACAGGCGCTGTGGGGGTCTTTGGCTTCAGTGACTCGGACCTCCTATCTGAAATGGTCCACTAGCCGTCCCCCTGTGTCACCTCTGTAGATGGACGGACACTTCCTACAAGAAATAAGACCCACCCAAGGCAAGAAGCCCACAGTTTAATGTTAAATTTAGCAGAGGGGTGATGTCCAAGGGTCCCGTAAGACAGCACCTGGTCTGTGGCTCTCCTCTGTGAAGGGAGCTGTGGGCGAGAAGCTTGCATGGAAGGAGATCAAAGTATCAGGCTACAGGAATGGGAAAATTCGGATTGATGACCAGTGGGAGAGAATGGGATGATGAGCGGGATGCGGGTTTCATCGTTGGAGTGGATGTTACGGGGTCCTTCTGCTGCTGCGGTCTCAATGAAGCACCATGCCCCCAATAGAAGAAGAAAGGTCTCCTCTATCAGTGAAGAAACCCCTCATTCTGGGAGCTTCATTACCAAAGTCAGCCTCATCGACGCACAGGTAGAGGAGTCCAAGGAACTGGGAAGGAGGCTGAGAGCTTTCAGGGTCCCAGAGATGGAAGGAGCTGTAGAGTGAGAGACCACTTGGCTCATAACAGACAGAAATCCTGGAAATATGACATGTGGATATGGTGGCGTTGTGGTGCAAATGCCACCTGTACCCCTCAGAGAGTAAACTCATTCCTGAATTTCAGTAGGCAGATTATGGTGTAAGAGGTGTTCCCAACATACCTTGACATATCTATAAATGATTTAGACAGGAACAGAAATAGCAGGCTGGTTAAGTTGGCAGGTGATGCCAAGCAGGGCGGGTTGGCACTTGAACAGAGCTGGGGTCGAAATATCTTGACATTTGCTTACCTTACGTCCCTCATTAAGTCCCTCAACAGATTTTCAAAGATCTGCCAACCCGCCCAGCTTGGCATCACTTGCCAACTCAACCAGCCTGTTATTTATGTTCCCATCCAAATCATTTATAGATATTAAAAAACAGCAGAGGCCCCAGCACTGACCCCTGCTGGGCAGCCCTCATAATGTCGGCCAGTTCTGATGAGGTTCCTCTCACCATTAGCCTCAGCAGCCAATTCTGCCCCCATCTACATGCCAAACACTCTGAACCCCCGGCTCTTTTAGTTTGATGCCCGGCCCTTCATGGGGGACCTCATCAGAAGGGTCCAGAAAGTCCAAATAAATCATCTCATGGTTAGTTGCCTCTCGTTGAATTCGCCTGACCCCATGCTGACTGCCCACCGTCCAAACCATTCTTGCCTTACCCTGCCCAGCCTTCTCCTTTTTTGAGTGCAGAGCAGGGGTCTGCCCTGTAGGGGGCGCACATGAAATCAAAAGCAGTTAAAAATAATCTCCTCTCAAGCCCCGTCTGGGGACACCACGGGTGGGGCGCCGTCCTTTCCTGGCCTCTCCGTGGACTCGGCTCCTCTCTTTGAAAGCCCCCTCGTATTTTTTTTTATTATTATTATTATTTATTTTCAATTCAAAATCTTTGACATAACCTTGAACTCCATTGTCCAAATGCTGCCATATTGTTCCTACAGAAATTGCAAATTCACTTTTCCTCCCCATTGAATCGAGTTCAAGAAAGAATAAAAAATAAAAGTCAAGGCTGTCCCGGATGAGACATGACAGGCAAAGTGCACTTGAGGGAATAGCCGGAGAAGTTAGCAGGAGCGCCCATTGTTGGAAGATTTTGAAAGGAGTCGCTTGGAATATCCGAAGTGGAAATGAATTTATTGGCACGACCGGATTGTGTGACATGGAAAACAAACAGGGGCTTTAAATAAACATGAGGGCTGGGGATCAGGCAGCCAGGCGGGTGGGCAAAACTGCTAGACCGGGAAGGGAAAAGGGGGCTTCAATCAGTCAATCAGCCCATCACGGTGAACAAAGGGGACAAGGATAGAAGACACGGACGCTAGACTGGCAGGGTCCCGTCCCACCAAGAGCTGACACTCAAGCCGAGAGGACGGTCAGCTGACCCGATGAGTTAAGGGAACGGAAAACATAAAACAACCCGTGGAAGGCCGCTGTCCACCCACCAAGTGTCTTCTTTATGTTATTTAGTTGGCATCCTTGGCATTAAAATTCTGGTGGGGCCGCAAAGACCTGAGGGAAAAAAAAGATCAGGGATCAGGGGTCTGACGTGGTGTTGTGAGGTCTTTGGCTTTACCGGTTCAGACATCCTCCCTGAAATGGTCCACTAGCCGTTCCCCCCGTGTCACCTGTGTAGATGGCCGGTCATTCCTTGTCCCTTGAGATAAGATCAGTACGCTGGCAAGGAGCCCACTGTTTAATATTAAATTCAGCAGAGGGCTCAGGTCCAAGGGTGTTTTTAGTGACATATTTGGGGGACAAATGCGTCTCTCCTCCGTGATGTCAACTGTGGACGAGGAGTTGGCGTAGGTTAGGTGGGCAATGGAAGGAGGTTGAGGCGGGTGTAGGAAAAGAGGCTCCCATGGAAGCATCAGCCTGCAAAAATGGACAAATTCTGCTTGGTGATCTGTGGCAGAGATGCCAGTGTTAGGGTGGAGGGGTAGAGTGAGCGAGATGCGGATTTCATTGTTGGAGGGGATGTTATTACAAGGTCCACTCTTAGCTTGTTTGAGGGTCCTGACCCCATATCCTCTATCAATGGGGAAACTCCTCATTCTGAGGGCTTCATTATAGAAGTCAGTCTCATCACTGCTGAGGACCTGGGGAAAAGTGGGGGTCAGAAGAGGCGGAGCCTGAAATTAGCTTAGAAGGGGTGGAGCTTAAGAGAGAGTGATAGAGACAGAGAGAGAAAGAGAGAGAGAGAGAGAGCAATAAGATGATTGAAGGGGTGGACCCCAGGAGAGATAGAGAGAGAGAGAGAGACTCTATCAGAAGGGGTGGAGCCTGAAATTATTTTAGAAAGGGTGGAGCTTAAGAGAGAGTGAGAGAGAGAGAGCATTAAGATGTCAGAAGGGGTGGAGCCCAGGAGAGAGAGAGAGAGAGAGAGAGACTCTATCAGAAGGGGTGGAGCCTGAAATTATTTTAGAAAGGGTGGAGCCTAAGAGAGAGTGAGAGAGAGAGCAATAAGATGTCAGAAAGGGAGGAGCCTATGAGAGAGAGAGAGAGAGACACAGAGAGACTCTATCAAAAAGGGGTGGAGCCATTATGTAAATCTGAAGTGTGTGTGTGTGTGTGTGTGTGTGTGTGTGTGCATGTCAGACGGAGATCTGATGAAGCCCTCCAAGATCACCACATATGAGAGCTGCTCCTCTTTTTAAAATCCATTCTCCAAGGATCATGGCTGCTGGTAACACAGGAAGGATCCTGGCTTGTGGTAACAGTATGACAGAAATAGGCTGACATCGTCAACAAAAATATTGGCCATGGAAATGAAATGACAACACCAAATGGACATGTCTGTTCTGAGAACGGGGTCTTGAAGACACCAAAAGTAAAATAACAGAAAGTCAAAAATTCCAGTGGCACACAAACAAAAGTGAAGTAGGCAATTGTCTCACAATCGCCCCCTGGTGGTAGTTTAGAGAAAAGGTTTGTCAGGCTGTGGGGGAAGCTCCAAAATTCAGGTGCTCAGGTCTAAAATGCAGCGCCACATTCCGGGGATTTTTCCTTTCATATCGTCTGGATCAGAAGGGGTTTCTTGAGCTCTGTTGCCCTCAGTAGGTGTCTCTGTGGCATTGTTAGGGAAAAAAGAGACAAGAGCATTAGTGACAGTGCCCCCTCTCGTTCCAGGAGGGTACTGCATGCCTTGGATGAGCCTGGAAGGCATCCCTTTTGCGTGCATGCATGACAACAGACCCCCACCCTTAGATCAGCCCCAGTGAGACGGACGGACCTTGCATGCAGGGATCCTCTTCTAAGTTGGACAGTGAACTTGTATGGTTGCAAGCTGAGGAACCTGGTGTGTTGAACACAACCATTGGAAAGGTAATAACAGGTCACCATACTTCTATATTTATATTGTAAAGAACATGTATGACCTGGTATCCCATCGGGAGTGGACGGTGGGCCCATGCCTGATCAGAAGGCCTCTTGACTGGGATGGGTGAAGTTTTCTTTACTGGGGCACTTGTGCTCTCCTGACTATGCAGGGGGACGAGTCAGACATGCCAGTATTCATGGTTACTACCAAAGTAAGGTGGTACCACAATTCTGGGGACACCAAAAAAACAAATTCATGACTCATGAGAGTGGAGACATTGACAGAGAAGCAGTGTGGATGACAGATGGGACAGGTGCCTTGGCTGGTATGCATGTATGTAATACTCCAATCTTCACCCTGTCATGTTGGCGAACCAGTCACTGCGGTGAAACATCTGAGGTGCTGGTGTCTGAGGTTCAATCCCTGCAAGAGGAAGCAAAGGTGCTGTGTACTCTTTGTATTATTTGACAGGTATTGCATGGCTTAGCTAGTATATATAAATATATATTTAATACATTTTATAACCAGGGCGGCACGGTGGCACAGTGGGTAGGGCTGCTGCCTCGCAGTTAGGAGACCCGGGTTCACTTGCATGTTCTCCCCGTGTCTGCGTGGGTTTCCTCCCACAGTCCAAAGGCATGCAGGTGAGGTGCATTGGCAATTCTAAATTGTCCCTAGTGTGTGCTTGGTGTGTGTGTGTGTGTGTGTTTGTGCCCTGTAGTGGGCTGGCGCCCTGCCTGGGGTTTGTTTCCTGCCTTGTGCCCTGTGTTGCCTGGGATTGGCTCTAGCAGACCCCCTTGACCCTGTAGTTATGGATATAGCGGGTTGGATAATGGATGGATGGATGTTATAACCAAATGCATTGCATTTGTCATTCCAACAGATGGTGCATCACAAGGATTTGTAGCAAAAAATGCATTGATATAAAAGTTTGTACTGTGCCATCTGTTGGAATGACAAGTGCAATGCATATGTGCTTGTTATATGCTAGACGAGTGTAACTGCAGCCTGCAATAGGTGCTGTGTGATGTAGGTCACGTGACACCCTCTGAGTCAAATAATCCTCCTGCAACCCTAATCTTAACCATAATGTAACCGGTGTGATGGATGGTAGGCACAGGCTGGCATCCTGAACGGGGTTGTGCATGATTCTTTACCTGGCCAGGAGGCTGCTGAGAAAAAAGGCCAACTGTTCCATTCCTTTGCCAGGAGGCTGGCTGTAGGTGGCATCCTTGGAATGAATATGCTGGCATCCCACCAGAGACAGACCAAAGTTCCTTACCTGGCCGGGATGCTGATGTGACATAAAGGACACGGGGAGATAACCTGTCAGGGCTACAGGCTCCCCTGATTCACTAGATGGCAGTACCCCTTGCAGCTGGAGTCCTACATGGACACTCACAGGGAATGCTGGGACTTGTGGTTCTGTGGGGGGCACCAGAATTAATGATCCCTATACTTTGAGTGGCTTCCAGTTGACCTGCTGCCACTGGGCTATGCCCTCACACCGGGTCCAAAATAAAAAAATCATCTCGACCTCATCCACAGAAGTTGGAGTCGGGTGAGGAGGACGGACAAAGCTCACCTGGGTGGAGTGGCAGAATAGGAGGAACTGGAAGTGTATTTGTGTTTATAAGAAGTCTTAAAGTAATTACCATTAATAAACTGTCTATTTGCACCTGGGACTTGTCTGGTCCATGAGGTGGTGCTTGTGGTTTGGGGGGCTGCAATGTCCCGACTGGTCACCAAGGTGACCAAGAATCCGGTAGTCACCCTGTGTGGAGACGGGAGAAACGTCCAGAAGGACAACCATCTCTGCAACCCTCCTCCAGGCTGGGCTTCATGACCGAGTGAGCAGCCAGAGGCCTCCCCTCAGTAAGAGAGAGACGGGCGCTCACACGGAGTTGGCAAACAGACACCAACAGACCGTAAGAAATGAGACTGTCCAGTCTGACAAAGCCAAATGAGCAGCACATCTGGAGGAAACCACGCGTGCGATGCCATTCATGGTGGGGACCGCAGCAGGGACCGAAAGGCTAGACGGCGTCGAGAAGAAGCCGAAGATGAGCAAAACCCAGAGATGTTTTTAATTAACGAAAGCCCACTGAGAATGCTCTGAGATTAAAGTTCACAAAGCAAAAGACAACATGCCAGGTGGCTGAGGGGACAAATCGATGGAGTCACCCAGCCAGATCCCAGCTTTGAACCCAACTGAACATCCCTGGAGAGAGACCTGAAAACAGCCATCACCGGTGGTCTCCATCCAATCTGATAGAGTCTGAGGGGATCAGCAGAGAAGAATGGCAGAAAGTCCCCAAATCCAAGTGTGTGAAGCTTGCCACATCAATACCAAGGAGTCTCCAGTCTGGAAGGCCTGCCAAAGGGGACTTCGACTAATACTGAGTGTCAAACAGGTGCCATTGGGATTAAGTGCAAGGGTTGGCACTGCCCTCTAACTCTTACTCCTCTTCTCCTGCACAAAAACCGATGAACCGTCAGCCTAAAACCACTTCTGATCCCCAGGAAGACAACCTAACGTCACCTCCTGTTCTGGTCCCAAGAACCCTCCTACTCCTAAATGTAATTTCCGGTCTCAAGACGCCGCTCTGCTATTACGTCAGTTCCTTTTTTCGGGTTATATATGACAGCCATTTTATTTGTTTCCTCCATCTGTTTTGGACTCCTCTTTCTGTAAAGATCTATTTTAACATAATTATACGGGGTGGACTGCGGTGGGCTGGCGCCCTGCCCGGGGTTTGTTTCCTGCCTTGCGCCCTGTGTTGGCTTGGATTGGCTCCAGCAGACCCCCGTAACCCTGTAGTTAGGATATAGCGGGTTAGATAATGAATGGTTGGATATACGGGGTGGACCCCCAGCTCGTTCACGCTGTTTGAGAAAAGGGTCCGAGTACTTCAGCTAATGGGATACTTCCGTTTTTTTATTTTTAATACATTTGCAAAAAAAAAAAATTAAAAACATAAAAAATCCTAAAGTCCTGCTTTCACTTTGGCACTCTGTGGCACTGAAAGTTGCTTATTGAGGGGAAAAAACGAATGGAGATCATTTTAACACAAGGCTACAACGTCACAAAATGTGACAAACGTGACTTTCTGAAGGCACGTGTAGCTCGTTCATCTTGCATTCGCGTTTATAAGCTCAAGCTTACCGTTTCACACTGCGTGACATTTCTAACGGGAGTGTCTGCTCACAACAGAGACATACATACAATAAGAGCAAAGAACAGCGGCTTTTAATTAGGAAAGTGGGAACCGTGCAATTAAAAAGTATTACAGGAGAAAAATCCCATTGAATTACATGCAGAAATAGCAAACCCCGCACCACTGCTGATATGGTCATGGAAAGTTGGCTGAAGTGTTTAAATTCAAGTCAGGATTATTGTCATGTGCACATACAGCGACGTGAGGCAGGCTCTTCACCTGACATCACGAAAAGTAAAAAAAAACAACTAATAATTATAATAGAAAATAAATGTCTCTACTGGTCTGTGCTTTAAATTTGTTTTCTCTATGATTCCAATAATTTTGATCATTTTTATAGTCAAAATCGCTGAATTGGCGCATTTCCTGTTCAAATCTCACCTCTCCTCGGACTGCGCTGTCCGTCACACACGGGGTTGATGCGCATACCTGCTGCTGTCTCTCTGTATGTCGCCAATCTGAGGTTTAGAGACACGTTTATTATACACCCTGACTTTCCACAGTCTGACTAAAATTTTTAATGAATGTGTGTGACATATTTAGTCTTGCTGATCGGACATAAAACCGCAGTGAAAAGGCACAAGATAAGGCAGACAGTACCGTGACGTCCTGAAGGGGGCGCACGTGAGCCCAACAGATGCTCGTTGCTGCTGTTTTACTTGGACGCTCTGGGCGCCGATAAGTTAGCGAGATCAGAAAGTCACGTGCACTGCAGAGATCCGTTTAGTTTAATTTTTGTTCTGACTGACTGCCAAAATGGAAGGTTACGTTTTTTAAAACTAAAGGAAAATAAGGAGGACTTTTACAAGACATTGACGGAGATTTTAATGGAGTAGGATAGGCGCATGGACTTCATTTACAAATTAAGGTAAGATCATAAACGGTTTTCAATCTTATAAAAAATGGGATCACTAAGAAAAAAAAAAAAACAGTCCGATATTTAAAAACTACATTTTGACCTTACATAAAATATTCTTTTGTTTTTCTTGTTATCCATTTGTTGAACAGTCTATATTCAAATTGATCAAAGCGTCAGAACTAAAAGCTTTTCAAAGCAACTAAACATTTTAATTAAGGTCGAAATTGAAATCCGTTTTTTAATATCACTTTATACTTTCATTTGTATTGAATGAGTGTGAATTGTGAAGTTGCAACGGCAAATTTAGAACACATGGAGGGTGAGGAGCAAATACACACTCTCTCTCTCTCTGTCTCTCTCTCTCTCACTCACTCTCTCTCTCTCTCTCTCTCTCACTCTCTCTCTCTCTCTCTCTCTCTCTCTCTCACTCTCTCTCTCTCTCTCTCTCTCTCTCTCTCTCTCTCTCTCTCTCTCTCTCTCTCTCTCTCTCTCTCTCTCTCTCTCTCTCTCTCTCTTTCTCTGTCGCCGTTATAAACGTAACGTTCTTTCTCAGCCAAATATGCGCCTCACCTGTGTGTGTGTGTGTGTAACAAATGAGATGAGATATGAAACATAACAAGTAGTCAATGTGCCAATTGAATAGTCAATAAGCGACTCTTTGGGGCTCATATATTTGTAAATCGGACTCTGAAGGAGTCACCAGCCATAATAATAATAATAATAATAATAATAATAATAATAATAATAATAATAATAATAATAATAATAATAATAATAATCAATTATATTTAAATTGCACTTTATATTTTAGCAAAATCAAAGTGCTACAGAGTAAAAATAAAAATAATAAACAAGAAAATCTATTTATATCTTTCTTAAAAGATGGGTTTTTAAATTCCGTTTAAAACCATCAGTCGACTGTGGGGCTCTCAGGTAGTCAGGGAGGGCGTTCCATCAGCCATCAACCTTCACTGTACTGTGGGTAGATCGTGTTTGTTCCCCCAAAAGTAAGTCTTAGCTAAATGCTGTCTTCTCACACTACATTTCTCGGGACCCCACAGCACGTACGCATCTCTTGTTTCATCTTCCGCGTCTCTGTTCTCTTCTCTTCTCTTCTCTTCCCTTCCTTGCTGTTATTTATGGACGCTCTTTTCGCACAGTGAGCCAACCTGTCTGCTCCCGTGGCTCCTCCTCTAAGCTATTAGTAGTCCGTTGAACTCCGCCCACATCTTCTGTTAAGCGACTTTTATTTGCATGGCCACACCCCTCCACTCTGCCAGTACCAGGATTAACCCCGCTCGCTACACACGGAGGAATTTTTCGGAGAAAATGAAATAAATGCCCAAATAAATAAATGTATTGTGAAAATTGACCATAAATATATAATACCAAATGATATGTTACCATATACAATTAAATGCGACGCATATTTTTTTCATTACAAAAATAACAACAATAATAAAATTTTGCAATTTTATAACGTTTGGATATCTCTGGTCGACGGTCCTTGAGGCTGATCCTCCAATTAGCTGTGAGCCCCCCAGTCTCACTGAGATGGCACAAGTGGTGAACCAGCTGAGGGTAGGCTGCAGGGATCTATGTTATCCGGGGTGAACTTCTCCAGGCTGATGGTAAGGCTGTCCTCCTGGCATTGCAAGCAATCTTTGCTTCCATTTGGGAGACTGGCATCATCCCAACTGACTGGAGAACGTGACTTGTCGTCCCTATCTGGAGAGGGAAGGGTGATCGCCTGGATTGTGGTGACTACAGGGGGATAACACTGCTCTCGGTGCCAGGTAGGGTCCTCGCTAGGGTCGTCCTTGATATGATCCGTGATCACTTGCTCACCTACCAGCGACCGGAACAGTCTGGTGTTACACCTAAGAAGTCGACCATCGACTGCATCCTGGCACTGAGGGTTCTCATGGAGCGCAAATGCAAATATTGGCAGAGTTTCTTTGCAGTTTTTGTTGATTTTCACAAAGTGTTCGACTCAGTTGATCGAGCTGTCCTGTGGGACATCCTGAGGGTTTGTGGGATCCCCTCGAGGTTGCTGGATATACTGGCCGGCCTGTACACTGATACTGGGAGTGCTGTGCAGAGTGGTGGCAGACCCTCTCAGTTGATTCTGGGGTCTGTCAGGGGTGTGTTCTGCTCTGTTCAGTGCTTGTAAGGACTGGGTGTTGGGCAGGGTCGTGGGATACAGCGGCTGGGGGGCATCTGTTGGTGAAGAAAGATTCATGGATCTTGACTTTGCTGATCTTCGTGGAGTCAATGGAGTCTCTGATCGGGGCACTTGAGAGACTGAGTGAGGGGTCTGAGTGTCTGGGCTTGTGAGGGTCCTGATTAAAACCAAAGGTCCAGGCCTTTAACGACCTATCTATCTATCTATCTATCTATCTATCTATCTATCTATCTATCTATCTATCTATCTATCTATCATATAGCGCCTTTCATATCTATCTATCTATCTATCTATCTATCTATCTATCTATCTATCATATAGCATATAGCACCTTTCATATTTATCTATCTATCTATCTATCTATCTATCTATCTATCTATCTATCTATCTATCTATCTATCTATCTATCTATCTATCTATCATATAGCACCTTTCATATCTATCTATCTATCTATCTATCTATCTATCTATCTATCTATCTATCATATCTATCTATCATATAGCACCTTTCATATCTATCTATCTATCTATCTATCTATCTATCTATCTATCTATCTATCATATAGCACCTCTCACTCTATCTATCTATAGAATATATATATATATATATATACAGGTAGAGGGGTGGTCTTCTCTTCATGGTATAAAAGAGAGAGGTGAGAGAAAGTTGGTAAGACTAACTTATTCCTTTCCAAACACAAATCCTGGACCAGTGCATGCAGGCAACTCCTTTGGTTCCTCCAGTCTAAATGGGGCCCTGGTTTTGAGGTCTACGTGTCCAGATCGAGCGGATTTGTCAAGTTATATTCTCCAGTTATATTTTGATAAATTCCAAGTGTTATCTTGCCAAAATTTAGCTGAATACTGTAATGCGGAAATCCGGTGTATGTTAACATTATTTGTATTAAATTTGCACGCATGTTTATACAGTCCACACGTACCGGTAACAACGTTTGACGTAACCGGCCCCTGCCCTTGGTCCCGCACACCCCTAAGGCCGCCTCTGGGTGTCTCCATCCTGTTGCTCTGTCATTCCTACAGATGGTGCGTAACAAACATTTTTAGTAATAAAATGCATTGCATTCGTCTTTCCAACAGATGCCGTGCCACGGACCTTCACACTGCTTTTACACATCCTATAGCAAATGGTAAAACAAAGACACGTGTTACAGTTGTCATTCCAAAAGACTGAATCACAAATGCAATGCGTTTGTATTACAAAATACATTCCAATAGATGGCGCACTGCTAACATCAATGCTGAGGTCTTTACTGATTATATAGATTTGAACACGTCTTAGATTAGAAGCACTGCTAGTCCACCTTAATAAAAGCACAAGCGTCTGACTATCTGGTTGATATGCCTCTGTTGCATGCATGGGCGTCTAGGTGGGGGGAAAGGATAATGATTACGGGGGTTGGCTGTCCTCGAAAGTCTGAGATGAAAAGGACGTGTGACGGACATGGATCGAGAGGAAGGGGCCCACAGAGGTCTATGCTACACCCCTGGTTATATGCCATTTGGTATGGGATACATATCCCTTCATTCAATTAAATGGCTGCGCCACAAGGAACTGCTCAAACCAGTAACGTGTCTTTGGAGAGCCCGGATTTTTAAGCGGACACGAATGCAACAGAATGTTGGCGAGAGCAACTGGGCGCAGGGGCGACTTTTAATTGAAGAATCGCTGAACTGGTCAGCAGGGTCTGCATGTGACATGATGTAGCTGGGATTCACCAATCATAACACAGGACTCTCTGGAGCCCGCCCTCTCAGTTTTGATGGGGGGAAAAGGACAGGTTGCCTTTCAAGGCGTCTTTCATATATTGTGTATAATAAATAAATAGATATGTGGGTAAATAACAGCAAAGCACATATCTTGTGCTGGCACATTTCATTATTTATACAGCGGTGAGCGAAACAGTCTCTCAAAACCATGCAGGGCCAGCTCCGCCATTTAGGTGAAGAAGGCGGTCACGTAGGTTGGCGGCATTTTGCTAAAGTATACAGACCCCGATTTTTGAATACGTGGTCTCGATTCAAATATCGCACTCTCTTTAAACCAATTGTATTGTTTTATATTATTTTCACATGTTAGTGATGCTTGGTCTTAACATCTGAGGAGCTACACGAGCCCTTCACCGGTGGTCTCCCAAATCCCAGGATGCACCGCACTGGACTCTCTTTATGTCCTCGTTTCTTCATTTTGCTTCGGTTTAAGTTCGTAGTTTTCCTTTGTTTTACTCCTGTATCCCTTTCTGCCGTTTTTACTTAAGCTTATCTTTACTTATTTCATTACAGAGCTGATGCATAATTTGGATAAATTCTTAGAGCTTTTGGTCCGTGTCTTCCTTTATTTTATTAAGCGCAGTGTGTCGCCATTACGAGGCGTCTTAGGCAGAACGTGCTTGTGATAAATATGAGGAACACAAAACCTGTAATTCAGGTTGGAGTTCGGTATGGTCACTGAACAGGTCTACGTGCACTTTCCAAATGCCATGAATTGCATATTTATTCATCCACCCATTATCCAACCCGCTATATCCTAACTACAGGGTCACGGGGGTCTGCTGGAGCCAATCCCAGCCAACACAAGGCGCAAGGCAGGAAACCAACCCCGGGCAGGGTGCCAGCCCACCGCAATTGCATATTTAATACTGTCTTTATTATATTTCTTTAATAACAGTACAATTATCATTGTCCTAGAGCGTGAATAATATGTTAAATAAATGAAAAGTGTAAAATTGCCCTACCGAGTCACTTTGGGCAGCAAATCTGAGCGAGAAACCGATACTACAATTCGCATAGCATGCGATTTTAACACGAAAATCACTAAAATGAGTTGTTGGGGGAGCTTAAAAGTTGTTTGGGGTGTAAAACAAAGACTATAGCCCCCAATACCCCCAAGCTTCGTTGTTCTGTTCTAAAGCCTGGTTTATACTTACCCCGTGAAGCCAACACGCAGACTGCACCGCAAAGCGCGCGCACGGAGAAGGACCGAAACGCATTTCTACTTGTCGCGGTCCGTTCGATCGTGTCCAGTTCAACAGGTGACCGTGTTAAGGTCAGTGTCACGGCAGAGGATGTGAGGCTGATGATGGAGGAAGAGCTGTGCCTGCTATTAAGATATATACCTGCAGAAGGTTGGAGAGTCAGACGTATTGGCCAAAAGCGGTGAAGGAAGGCCGAGTGTAATATTCTCGTGAGTGGAGGACCTACATGATGAGCAGATGCATTTCAAATGTTTTTGCATGTCGTCTTGCGTGTTGATGACCTGTGCCGTCGTATTCGGCCCCTCGTTCATCATTTTGGTAACCAGCCTCGTCGATCCGGATACACAGCAAATTATCCTTGCGCAGCGCGCGGGGGCGTGTCTCCAAGTGTGATGTCATTTTCGCGGCGCGGACGCGTCACGTTTAAACGTGGCTTAATGTCGCACGCCCGTCCGGTCAGTTCAATTGACGCCTCTGATTCAGAGGATCTTTTGGCTCATTCGCTCTCACATTGGCAGGGGCGCAAATGCTGTTCTGAAGTGCTTCTCAGGCTGAACCTAAGGTGTGGAAGTGAGAGGTCATCCATGGGCTTTGGTCGTCAATTACTGTGAGTCCTTCATAGGCTTGAGTGGTGGCCTGTGTTGGGGTCTTCTGCATGGCTCAAGTGTTGGTGGTGGTCTTGGTCCTGAGCAGTGATCTATTGGGACTTGAATGGGGATGTGAGTGGGTGACCGTGTCAAGCCCCTGATGCCACACAGGGTGACTATAGTAGCCTTTGTGACAGAAAACAGCAGGACCTCAGAGCAAACCAGAAGAGGAAGTGCTGCAGTTGGACAGAAGGAGGCCGAGTCCCACCAGGGTCACCCTGTGCCCTCACCTTACTGCCCACCATCATGTTTGTTTCTTTCTTTCACTTTCCTCTCAGCTCTCTGCAATTTTAACACCTCTGGTGTCACACATGAAAGAATGTCATTGTGATTCACAGGCGCTCAGGTGCCATGACGATAACATTACGGGGGGGTGACCATTGTGTTCCGTAACAGTCAAGACATGCAGCATGGGCACTGCCACTCATGGTGATGTGTGGGCTCTTGGGGTCATCACCATGCACAAGAGAGTGCGCATAGGCTAGGCTGGCCTCCATGATGTCACATGACCAGAGCATGGGCACACACGGTCATTATATGTGTGTCCGCCTCCCAGGTGGGCACACATCAGTACTCACTTGTAGACAAACTTGAGCACACACAAACACCCAGTCTGCTCACACACACACGTCGCACACATGCACAGTTAACACACTCACTCACAAATTCAACCCGACATCGTCTCGCTCCAAGTGGTACACATATTTGCATCAACTTGTACACAAGCACTTGTGCACACACACACACATTTATCCTGACAAGGGCTCACTCCAGATTTTCCAAATTTCTACACTAACTTGTAGACACACACGCAAACAAATTTAACCTGACATTGTCTCGCTCCAAGTGTTACACACATCTGCATTAACTTGAACTAAATGCACACAGTGTGCGCGTGCGCACACACACACACACACACATGCATTCTACACTCATACACAGACATACTTTGAAACTGACACAGTATAACTCTAAATTTTGAACACACACACATACTCTCGCGCGATTTCAACCTGACACAAGCTCACTCCAGATTTGCACACTAGTTGCACACCAACTGTCCACATGGGACTGACTACTGCGCTCACCATCCTGTCCTGTCTGCTTGGCCAGTAGGTGGTTCTGTGACGTGTCCGCCCCGCCCCGCCCCGCCCTACCCTGTCCGCCACGCCCCGTTCGTCTCCCTAGCCTGCTCTATTAAGATTTGGCCGTAATGTTTCCCCTCCAATGGGCAGACTTGTCCTGGACGTGGGACACTCGAGCCTTGATGCCCGGGCTGACGTCTCCTGCAGAGAGACAAACAGAAGTGTGGAAGACAGATTGACGAGACCCTCAGGGACCACCACAGAGGAGTTTGACCATATGGACCTGCCAGAACCACCGGCATTAATAGGCAGAAGGAGAAGAGGTACCAACCCGCACAGAGAGCAAAAATAAATAAATAAATAAAAGAAAAAATACATAAAAAGACGAAAGAAAGCCGAGGCTAAAAAGAACGAAATCAACAAACTTACGGAATGTTCAAGAAGCTCCGGCACCTCGGCCTCCGTGTTTCATTTTTTATTTGAAGATCAAGAACAGCAAAACTTAAACTCTGCGTCTTTGATGTGGGAACACAACTGAGACTTGATTTCCATTTTTGATTTTTTTTTTTTTTTTGTTTCTTGTAAGGGTGCCAAGCAAAGGAGAGCTACCTTGGTGTGCAAATGTGCTGGAAGAGGTTAAAAGGAAAGTGCGGGCGTGCGAGCGAGCGGGGAGCCGGCGGTGCAGATGCTATAAAGTTAATTAAAGATTTAGCAGGGGATGTCGCGGGCGCCGAACAAACAGGCCGGGCTGTTGAACGGCACAATGACAGGGACGGAGCCGCCGATAAGAAAAAAGAAATAAATAAAAAAAGGTGAAAAAAGTGAGTGACAATGTCGACAATCCGAGAGCTCTGTGAAAGGCGCTATATAAAATACACATACAAATGAAAGCATTGGCTTATGGGGGTTGCTCTTAGCCCCTTCTGATGGAGTCATCTGTGAAAGGCGCTATATAAAAGCCAAGTCTGATTTGCTGGCTCATTTAAAATAGTTGGAGCACCTTGCGTTAGGACCCTCTCTGAAAGGCGCTATATAAATTCAAGACTGGGGAATTAATTAATTTATTACATTTGTTATCAGTGTGTTGATCTCTGTGAAAGGCGCTATATAAAGTCCAGCCTGACATGTTCACCTGCCGGACTTGATCCTAAACACTTTGCGCAAGTCACCTCTTTGTAAAATCAATCAACAGACTCGGGGACTCATCTGGAATTTCCACCTGGCCGTGTGATCACGAGCTCCGTGAAAGGCGCTATATAAAATACAAATACAAACTAAAAGCATTGGCTTATGGGGGTTGCTCTTAGCCCCTTCTGATAGAGTCATCTGTGAAAGGCGCTATATAAAAGCCAAGTCTGATTTGTTGACTCATTTAAAATATCTGGAGCACCTTGCGTTAGGACCCTCTCTGAAAGGCGCTATATAAATTCAAGACTGGAAAATCCATTAATTTATTACATTTGTTATCAGTGTCTGGTGAGCATAAAGTCTATGGAAGGCATTTCAAAAAATCAAGCAGCATCAAAATAAGTATATGGGCTTATCAGAGCTGTTCTCAACACTCTGTGAAAGGCGCTTTATAAAATTCAAAATGATAGATTCACTAATCCGGCATATTCTCAGTGTACAGTGTCAGAGATCTTTACTAAAGACACTTTACAAAGTGAACTCTAACACATTGGCTTGTCTGTCTTGTTCTCAGTGCCTTCAGGTAGAGTCCGCTGCAAGGCACTATATACAAACACGTATGCCAAATTGATTCATCTGACTAGCGGGTAAGATGTCTGCAGGAGTCACGACACAAAATACAAATGGGAATTAATTTGAACAGGCTGGTGCACCAAAGTAGCTCTTTAGCACCTTGCGGTAGGGACATCTGTGAAAGGCGCTCTATAGAATTCAAACTGATGGCATATTTGCAGCATCTAGCGTTGGCAGACTCTGTCAAAGGCACTATATGAGCTCAAGGTGAATGCAAGGCGCTATATGTAAACGAGTGTTACAAATTAACCAATGTAATTTGTTATCAGTACCTTACAAGTCAAAGTTCACATGTGGTAATTACTAATGCAGTGCATGATCAAGGCAGCTCTTAGAAACTTGTCTGTGAAAGGCACTATATACAATCCAAACTAGTCAATTGACTCTTCTTATTTATCATCAGTGCCTTATGAGTGTGGTCTCTACAGAAGGCGTTTAAAACTCAAACGATGAATGACATGGTTTTGATCGGAGCTCTTCTCAACACCTGGTGGTAGTGGCCTCTGTGAAAGGCACTATATAAAGCCACACCTGCTAGAGTCATTCATCCGACATATTCTCAGGTATAGTGCTGCCGTTCTCCGTCACAGACATTGTATGAAATAAATATTAATAGATTGACGGGTCTTTGTTGTTCTCCGTTCGCTGAAGTAATGACCTGTGCAAGGCACTATAAAGAATCAAAATTGATAGACTCGTTCATCTGACATATCCGTGGCGTCTGCCGTCAGTGCTGTTTTACCAAAGAACCAGAGAAGAGCGGGGCGGGTGGACATTTTAAATGTGTAAGTGAAATCATTGAACGCAGAAGACACCGAACGCGTCTGAATCTACCGGCCTCGCGCTTGCAAGCAGAACGGACTCCGAATTCGGCGTCAAACGTCGAGCAAAGCGTACGATTCCCTCCATAGCTTCTCGTCACGTAAACCGCGTTGTTGAGCCTTTGCTGTCGTCACCACCATAACTTCAACGTTTTTGATGTGCCATCTTACTTTACAAAGACCTTAAACTTGGCGTTGGCTTCAGGAGGCGCTATATAAAAGATTATTATGTGCCGGACACCTTTAAGGCGACTGATATCATCAAGTGAGCCATAGGGAGGTGAAGTGACTTGCTCAGGGTCACACAGTGTTGTCGGTGGGATTTGAACCCATGAGCTCAGAGTTTGAAGTCCAAAGCCTTCACTTTACGCCACGAGCGCAGTCCGATGAGTCGGCTGCACGTGGGCATTTCAAACGGGCACTCGCCCCCTCTATACGGCGCCTTTCATATCTCCCCATCTTTCGTGGTTACAACTTTGAAGCCTGAAGGTGCTGGGTCACACGATGGGGGTTTTGGGGGTCATGGGGGGTATGGGCATTTTCAGCTCACAGGAGAGTTTGCGCGTGCTCGACTTGCGCTGTTTCTTTTGCAGGGGGCGAGCATGTCGTCTTTTCTGCGGGTCCACATTACAAATGGCGAGGTACATCGATTAATTATTATTACCGGTGCAATGACTCGCGTCCCTTGACTTAACAAATAGCGCCCTTCCGTGTCTATAACGTGCTTTCGGCATTATTAGTCTTCGAGGACTTAAGGGGTCCCATGGGTGTCTGCTTCATTCGCATCTTTCAAATTTATAATTTTGAAGTATGACACTCAACCTGGGGGTCGCTCCGAGGGTCTTGACCAGTATGCCAATATGATAAGTGCGCGGCTTTAATGGAGTCCGATGAGGCCGACGCACCTGGGGCATTTCAAAGGGACCCGAGCCCCCTCAGCGCCTTTCATAGCTCTCCATCTTTCACATTTACAATTTTGAAGTCTGACACTCTTGCTGGTCGCACCGAGCGGCTTACTTACTCACAGCAGAACTTGCGCGTGCCCGGCTTGCGCGCTTTCTTTTATCGTGGACGTGCATGCGCATCGTCTATTCTGTGGGTCCGCATCGGTTAATTGGTGTAATTATTATTATTATTATTATTATTATTATTATTATTATTATTATTATTTGACTTTATCTCAGACGACCTGCGTGAATTTTATCTTTCAAATATTTCAGTTCTTTTTGTTTTGTCCAATTAGAGCACCGGCAGGTGACGATGACCTTATTATCGGACTGATCTTTCGAGACTTAACGACCGATTCTATACTTCTTTTTTATTTATCTATCTTATAAAAGTGTGTATTATTTATTTATTTGTTTGTTTTTATTCAATGTACATATCATATTCGTCTATGACGTTAATCTGCATCCAGCCCTGCAAATATAGACCCTCCAACCGGCAGGGAAAAACCTGGGGGGTGGTGGCAGAATTGGCACTCCTGCCACCATAGAAAACTTCCCAGTATTCCATTCCATCTGAACTGGTGTGGTGCTGAGGTGTCACCCGCTGCATGGCTGCACTCGGGTCCTAATGTGGATCCTGAGTTGGTCTGTCATGTGGCCTGTGCAGCAATGCGCTGTATCAGCGTGTGCTCCTATAGCCTCTCTCTATATATATCATATTCATTATATATATATAATACGCATATCATGAATATGATATATATAGATAGAGGCTATAGGAGAACACGCTGATACAGCGCATATAAACTGCTCAAAAAAATTAAAGGCACACTTTGAAAACACATCAGATCTCAATGGGAACAAGAAATCCTCCTGGATATCTATACTGATATAGACTGGGTAATGTGTTAGGAACGAAAGGATGCCACATCGTTTGATGGAAATGAAAATGATCAACCAACAGAGCCCTGAATTCAAAGACGCCCCAAAAATCAGAGTGAAAAATTATGTGGCAGGCTAGTCCATTTTGCCCAAATTGAATTGCAGCAACTCCAAATTGTACGCAGCACTTTGTATGGCCCCTGTGTTCTTGTATACATGCCTGACAACATCGGCGCATGCTTCTAATGAGATGACAGATGGTGTTGTGGGGGATCTCCTCCCAGATCTGGACCAGGGCATCACTGAGCTCCTGGACAGTCTGAGGTGCAACCTGGTGGCATTGGATGGACCAAAACATAATGTCCCAGAGGTGTTCTATTGGATTTAGGTCAGGAAAGTGTGGTGGCCAGTCAATGGTATCAATTCCTTCATCCTCCAGGAACTGCCTGCATACTCTCACCACATGAGGCCAGGAATTGTCGTGCACCAGGAGCCACTGTACCAGCATAGGGTCTGACAATGGGTCCAAGGATTTCATCCTGATACCTAATGGCAGCCAAGGTGCCTTTGTCAAGCCTGTAGCGGTCTGTGTGACCCTCCATGGATATGCCTCCCCAGACAATCATTAACCCACCACCAAACTGCTCATGCTGAATGATGTTACAGGCAGCATAATGTTCTCCATGGCTTCTCCAGACCCTTTCACTTCTGTCACGTGCTCAGGGTGAACCTGCTCTCATCTGTAAAAAGCACAGGGCACCAGTGGTGCATCTGCCAATTCTGGTATTCTATGGCGAATGCCAATCGAGCTGCATGCTGCTGGGCAGTGAGCTCAGGGCCCATTAGAGGACATGGGGCCCTTGGGTCACCCTCATGAAGTTTTCTGGTTGTTTGGTCAGAGACATTCAACCAGTGGCCTGCTGGAGGTCATTTTGTAGGGCTCTGGCAGTGCTCATCCTGTTCCTCCTTGCCCAAAGGAGCAGATACTGGTCCTGCTGATGGGTTATGGACCTTCTATGGCCCTCTCCAGCTCTCCTAGAGTAACTGCTTGTCTCCTAGAATCTCCTCCATGCCCTTGAGACTGTGCAGGGAGACACAGCAAACCTTCTGGCAATGACACGTATTGATGTGCCATCCTGGAGAAGTTGGACTACCTGTGCAACCTCTGTAGGGTCCAGGTATCGCCTCATGCTACCAGTAGTGACACTGACTGTAGCCAAATGCAAAACTAGTGAAGAAACAGTCAGAAAAGATGAGGAGGGAAAATGTCAGTGGCCTCCACCTGTTAAACCATTCCTGTTTTGGGGTCATCTCATTGTTGCCCCTCTAGTGCATCTGTTGTTAATTTCATTAACACCACAGCAGCTGAAACTGATTAACAACCCCCTCTGCTACTTAACTGACCAGATTAACATCCCATAAGTTTCATTGACTTTATGCTATACTCTGATTAAAAAGTGTTCCTTTAATTCTTTTGAGCAGTGTATATATATATATATATATATATATATATATATATATATATATATATATATATATATATATATATATATATATATATATATATCCATCCATCCATTTTCCAACCCGCTGAATCCGAACACAGGGTCACGGGGGTCTGCTGGAGCCAATCCCAGCCAACACAGGGCGCAAGGCAGGAAATAAATCCCAGGCATGGTGCCAGTCCACCGCAGGCCACACACACCAAGCACACACACGGGACAATTCAGAATCGCCAGTTCACCTAACCTGCGTGTCTTTGGACTTTGGGAGGAAACCCATGCAAACTCCACGCAGGGAGTAGTATATATATATATATATATATATATATATATATATATATATATATATATATTGTATTTCTTTGACATCTTCTAAAGCACTCTGAGTTACATGCTGTGTATAGGAACTGCCGCTGTTGTTCCTTAGGGTCATACCGAATTAGTAGTCCAAAGGCCTCACTCACTACGCCACATTGTTTTAATGAGAGTTCAATCAGAAGCAACTGGCTGCGGCCCCCGAGAATCCAACTCGGGCTGATGCCGTAACCACCTTGTAACCCGGGCGCCGATCCACCGGTTAGACAGACCCCGCCCACCCCGATCGTTTACTGTCCTTGCGCGCGGCCGGTCCCGGGGTGGGGAGGTCCTGCCGGTGGAGTGTGGGGCATTTGAGGACCCCCTTCCCCGAAGTCGGTAGATGTTGCCAGCGCTCACTCGCTCGCTCGTTCGCTCTCAGCCTGGCGCTGCTTTTCCATTTTAACCCGTTGCTGTGGCGCCTCCGCTGAGGAATATTGGGGATGGCACCGGCGCGCCTCTGATCTGAGCCCGGGAAGCCTCGCGCGCTCCTGTGTGAATCGCGCTTGACTTGTCCAATTTGTCGAGCAGCCACGATGCAGCTTTGAAGCCCCGAGTTTAGCATAAATCGGCTTCGCTCGCCCAACTGCTTTGAAATGCAGCATCTGGATCGGGTCCCTCACCATACAATTAGTAAAGCAACATCAATAGATTGACTTCTACCATTTTGCATAATAATGCGTTTGTGTTTGCGTCTTTGCTCGTTTCCACTCGGTGTACGCTTATGCAGTATTTATTAATGAAATGTAAATGTTCTCAGTGCGGGAGCGAATCGGTACTTGGGACCGGATGATCGCATCGCGATTGGTTTTTCTCCCATCGCTCCAGTTTAACCTACTTTAGAGAAGTCCGCCGAATGGGAAGGAAGTTCTCGCCAGGTGCTTGATGGCCCCTCTTCACTTCATGCGGCTGGGACTGTAGCGGAGTGCACATATTAAGGGGGTGGGGGTGGGGGCGTGGGTATTTGAAAGACGAGTTGGGCGTAGCCATCTTTATGTAAGGGCTCAGTGGGCACTGCCCGGGGACCCCAGGAGCATGCCTATATGTGTGTTTCTGTTTTGCTATTAAAACTGGGGTCTCAGAGCACTACTTTGCCCCATGGGGTTCTATTATACTGTTAAGATAGACCTGATGTTTGGGGGTCACAATGTGATACAATCTCAAAAAAGTCCAGCAAGTATTATTATACCTGACAGCTTAAGGTTTAGCCTTCAAATGATATTTAGGAGGGTATAGCCCCCCAGACCACCCCCATCTCTAGTCGCCATTGCTGTAGCCTACAAGGTTGCCGAGTTAATGCCCACCATGGACTTGTATTTACAGAGGAACAAGAAGGAGCTGCGGTGATGGGCCCAGCCTTGACATTCTAGTTTCAAGTGCGACCTTGAAAACTGCTCAGTGCCAGGAGTGGTCAAGTGTCAGCTCTGGCATCCAGTCCTGTGCCACTTTATGCCAACTTAATGTAAAGGAACATCAAGGAGAAGGTGGTCTCCTAAAATGGGTTCAGCGTAATTTGAATGCCCCCATACGTAAAGAGTCCACAAATCAAAGAAAAAGACAATGATGTATCACTGATCAAATCATTGGGGGTCGCCATTCTAATCTCGCATGGGCAGGACCCCTTTAAGTTCTCCAAAGAGTCTCAGTTCTTCATGCTGGTTCTTTAATGGCACTTTATGGGTCTCTCCTGGCTGGCGTGGTCCCTCGCAGCTCCATGGTTTGGCCAAGCAGCATTTCATTCCAGGATGGAGGTCTTGGCACATGAAGTTGGCTCTTTGTGTGTTGAAGAACTTCCTCACGTCTTTACTGTATGGTGGGCTACCTGCAAAGTCGGAGATCCTGCATGGGCGGATGTAGTCTGTACTACTGGAAGAGTCCATTTTAAAGTCACATCCTCTTGGTGTTTTCGGTGCCCTTCTGGTCACGTCTGGCATCTGGAGAAGAATGAAATAAGGAAAGGGTCTTTCTAGAACATTCATGTGGGATTGGGGGTCTTTGGGCATCACTCTGCAGAACCTCGAAGGCACCTTTATCTTTCAGAGTGAAGATTTCAGGAGCAGCTCTTTGAGATTCTGGTCCATGCTGTCCATCCCACAATCTCCTGCCCCTCCATATCCCAGAGACGGCCCCTGAACTTGTGGTCCTGTTCGTGAGACCTGCTTGCTTTGTGGCATATGGTGCATTATCATGCCGGAGGTGGCCATTAGAAGATACAATACAATACCATTAATTATTTATAGGACCCAAAATCACCCAAGGAGGGCCACAGTGGGATTTAACAGACCCTGCCTTTTGACGGCCCCCCAGCCAAGACACGAAAAAACTCCCCAAAAAAACCCTTGTAGAGAAAAAAAAAAAAATGGAAGCAACCTCGAGAAAGGCAGTTCAAAGAGAGACCCCTTTCCAGGTCGGTTGGGTGTGCAGTGGGTGTCAAAATAAGGGGGTCAATACAACACAACACACAGAACTGGACACAAGTCACCCTCAGTACAATAGAAATATTACAAGGACAGATGACATCACATCAGAGGATTCCGATTGGTTCAGAGTCCTGGAGAGCTCGACCAACAAGCCACACCCCTCTACAGGCCACTCCAATCAGATGAAAGGACCCATCTACCCGATGATCTCCACGATCCTCCATGATGGGTCAATGGTGGCCATGAAGGGATGAGCACAGCCAGCTACAGTACTCAGGTGGGCCGAGTCATTCAGGTGGTGGTAGAGCATGTGCCAAGGAAACCTCCCTCACACGGCCTGGACTGAGGGCATGAGGGAGGCAGGATGTGTGGGTGCCAACCATCTGTGTGCCCGAGCAGAAACCGAGAATCATCAGACCTGTCTAGGTTTGGGCAGCCTGTGCCCGCTGCGGCCTCAGCTTTCTGTCCTTGGCTGGTAAAAGTGGAACCCAATTCAGGTTCAACAAACGGTGCATTCTGAGGTACTTTTCTGCTCACCGTAGTCAGTTACCTGAGCCGCAGCTGTCGGCTCCAGCCATGCTGGCCATTCCCTATCGTCAAACAAGAACTGCCGCTCATTGGACGTTTTATGCTTTGTGCTCCATTCTGAGTTAAACTCCAGACGTTGTTGTGCATGAAAATCCCAGGAGGTCAGCAGGTACAGAAATGATCAGACCAGCACTCATGACACGGGCGGTCCAAATCACTGAGCTAACAATGAATCCCCTCATTCTGGTGTTTGACGTGAACTGAAGCTCCTGACCCATACCTGCAGGATTAGATTCATTGCCACATGATTGGCTGATTGCATGGATTAGCAGGTGGACAGGCGTTCCTACAAATGTGTTCAGAGAGTGTACCACAGTAACAGATATCAGCCTGCCATGGCACTGGAAAAGAAGAAGAAGAAGAAGACAAAAATAAAGAAGAACAACAATGAGAAGAAGATGATGAAGAAGGACAGGAAGAACAACAAGAACAAGGAAAAGAAGAAGAAGAACAAGAATATTAAGAAAAGTAAAAAGAAGAACACGAAGAAGAAGAAGTAGGGGAAGAAGAAGAAGATTAAAAAGAAGAAGAACAACAACAATGAGAAGAAGATGACGAAGAAGAACAGGAAGAACAAGAATGAGGAAAAGAAGAAGAAGAACAACAACAACAAGAATATTAAGAAAAATAAGAAGAAAAAAGAAAAGAACACAAATTCTCAGGAAAGGAAGAAGAACAAGAAGAAGAACATGAAGAAGAAGAAGAAGTAGTAGGGGAGGAAGAAGAGATGATGAAGAAGAAGAAGAAGATGAGGAAGAACAACAAGAAAAACGATCAAGAAGAGCAAGAACAAGGTGAAAAAGGAGAAGAAGAAGAACAATAACAACAAGATGAAGAAGACAAACAAGAACAAGAGCAGGAATAATAAGAAAAGGAAGAAGAAGAACAACAAGAAGATGTTGAAGAAGAAGAACAACAACAAGAAAAAGAAAAAGAACATGTAGAAGAAAAAGAACGACAACAAGAACAAGGAGAAGAAAAAGAACGGTAACAAGAACAAGGAGAAGAAGAAGATGATGAAGATGAAGAACAACAATAACAACAAAAAGAACAATGAGAAGAAGAACAACAACAGCAAGAAGAACAAGAATATTAAGAATGAAAGAACAAGAAAAAGAAGATGATGATGATGAAGAAGAAGAGAAGAAGATGGAGAATAACAAGAACAAGGAGTAGAATAAGAAGAAGGTGAAGAAGAAGATGAGGATGAACAACAAGAAAAAAGAACAAGAAGAGCAAGAACAAGGTGAAGAAGGAGAAAAAGAACAACAAGAACAAGGAGAAGATGAAGAAGATGAAGAAGACGAACAAGAACAAGAGCAGGAATAATAAGAAAAGGAAGAAGAAAAAGAACAAGAAGATGATGAAAAAGAAGATGAAGAACAACAAGAAAAAGATCAAGGAGAAGAAGAAGATGAAGATCAACAATAACAAGAACAAGAAGGAAAAGAAGAAGAAGATGAAGAAGAAGAACAACAACAAGAAGAAGGTGAAGAAGAAGAAGGTCCATGAAGGACAATTCATTTATTTGTCATTTTTAGCCCCCATACACCGTAGCGAGGTGCAGTGATGGTGCAGGACAAAGAAGCTCACTTGGGGTGAGCCAAACCAGAGAATAACTGAAACTTGCCCGCTTCAATGCGTCCCTTTGGGATGTCACAGGAATGTTTTCTGGCTTGGCACAGCACAGAGGCCGGGTTAACACAGAAGTGAGATGCTACCTTCTGGTGGTGTCCTCCATTTTCATTGTGTGGACCAGAAGGTTCGGGGCTTCCCTGGCTTCAGTGCCCTCAAGGATGTGAGAGGAAGAAGGAGACAAACCTGTTAGTGACAGCGCCCCCTTGTGTCCCAGGGGGTAACAACACTCAATGGCCTCATCTTTATTTGAGAACTGAGTTCACTTCCCAGCCTGGCCATCGTCTAAGTGTCTTTCTGCTGGTCCTCCTCCTCAGTTTGCTCCTCACTCCACGCCATTTTTCTTAATCTGTGATTTTTAATTCAGCTTGTTATGATGAGTGCAGAGGTTTGAGTTGTGGCGTCCAGTCCAGTGTTGGTTTTCGCCTTTTGACATCTCTGGGAAGGATTTGCTCCGATTTACATTTACCGAACACTTTTTTCCACCACAGTCAAGTAAAGATCAGTTTGGGGGGAGTGGTGGCTGTGAGGCTACGGATCTGCGCTGGTGTCCCAAAGGTTGCCGGTTCGAATCCCCGTCACTGCTAAAAAAGGTCCTACTCTGTTGGGCCCCTGAGCAATGCCCTTAACCTTCAATTGCTCCAGGGGCACTGTACAATGGGGGTACCCCAAGGGGTATGCGAAAATGAACAAATTCCTAATACAAGAAATAAGGCGAAATAAATAAAAAAAAATGAGTGACAGGACAATGGTCCACATATTGATCATCAGAAGTGAGGAGCTCACAATACGCAAATGAGTGACACTTCCTAAATTACAGTCACCTAGTGAAACTGAAAGTCACGTCACTCCACCATCCAGGAGACACTCACACACACACATGACAAGAGTCTGGACTGAGGTTTGATTCACCAGATGCCACGCATCAGCCGACTTGAATGGTTGAGAAGAAGCAGGGGGAGCTCAAAATGGAATGTTGTAGGTAGATAGTTGTGACCAGAATGCCACCACAGGTAAATTCATCAATCCAATTATAGGAGTTGGAATGGACAATTCCTTTAAGGCTGCTGCTGTTTGCAGTCTCACAACATCAACAGGTTAAGAGCTCCTGGCACTTGAGGTCATCTTCCATGGGGGGGGTTTGTCCTCCTTTGGTTAAATGGTGACACCTGCATGGGTCCCCCGAGAGCCAAGTACTCCAGGTTTCCTTCCAAAGACATTCCCTTTCTAATGTGAGGCTACCCATTCATGACTTGGCACCTCGTCAGGTCCCTGACTGGACCCTGTGAATCCGAGTTGAATCAAATGGGATGATCAATGGATGGATGGATTGTGGCTTGGGCCCTGTACATTGTCACACAGGGGACCACCTTCCTGGCACTGTCGAAGTATGCAGTACCACCATGGGATGAGAGGGGGCACTATTGCTAACCCTGTGTTCTCTTTCACCTGCCCAAGAAAGAAGCCAAGCTCCGCCTTCAGCCCCAAGCAGGCTCCGCCTCTTCTGGCCTGTCAGTCCCAGGTGGATGGTCACTTCATTGCAGAGCAACAGGCACCAGAGATGGAGCTCCTCCTGCTAACTAGCGTTTCTTTGTGCTTTATTTTGTGGTTTTCTGTTTGGCACGATGCCCAGCTGGTGCCCCCCACTTATTTTCCTGGCCCTTGAGGTGCGTAAAGCAGTCACAACATTTACCTTTATCTGCTGAGCAGATGAAAAGAGGCAACATAATCAAGTAAAAAATCAGTCTGGGCGGGGACTGTTGAGGAACAAGTGTGACAAGGACAAGGTGACACAATTGATCGTCACAAGTGAAGAGGTCAGAACAAAATGCAATGGACTTACAATACCATGGCTACAAGAACCCATCAATTAGATGGAAGCTGGCAGAGCCTGGGGGGTCTGCAAACACTCGACTGAGAGAGTCAAGAGGTTTGGATGGAGATGAGTGGTGCGTTTCACCAGCTAAGAGCTGCACGGGAAATGTGCCAGGACTGAGGTGGCATCACCTGGCACTGCTCCTTAATGCCTCCATACACACTGTATGGATGCTGGAACATCACATGTACATGAGCTTGCTGGACATCCAATTTCAAGATTGTGGGCATCGATATGATGGACTCCACTCTTCTTTCTAAAGTGCCCATTAGTGAGACTTGGCTCATTGGCATTCCACACATGCTCAGTTGGGGTTAAAGTCAAGGCTTTGTGCAGCCCACTTGAGTTCCTACATGTCGTTATGGACCACAGGGTCATGATCACACCGAACACTGAAAGGGACAGCAATGTGGTAAGCGAAGGACAACTGGTCATCAGCGACCACCCCAAAGGCTGGGTACTGACTTGGTGGGGTGATTGTGACCGAGAGCTGAGCTGAATAGAGACGAGGTGCTGGGAATGCCATCTTTGCCAGGCTAAGCTGGGGACAATGTGCCCTCATCCAGGCCGAGATTCTAGTAGAGACCTCTGGAGGGAATGACAGTTAAAAGCTGGCATGAGGCAGGATGACAGAACCAAGAGACAGAAGAGGAGAAGAGAGGACCCAGCACACACCCTGATGCACACTTGACATCTCTCCTCGCCAGGACACATGGTGGGATCTGCCCAAGAGATGAAACTCACACATCATTGGGGAACAGTGCCAGGATGCCAAGGTCAAAGAGAGTAGCAAGATGGTGGTAGACATGTTGGTGGATGTGGCCAATGACAGTCCTCATAGCTGTCTCAGCTGAGTGGCTCCTCTGGGGAAGGAAAGAAGAGACTGAGGTGACGATGGCACATTCAAGGGTTTTGGAGTAAAGGAGAGGAGAGGGGGCTGCTTTGTAATGACTTCCCTGAGATGGCTCAAGTGGGCACTTTTTGAAAAGTAGGGTCTGTCAGGACCATCCATCGTGTGTGTGCCTTGCTGTCTGAGTAAAGGGACTGATGTATCACTCTGACGTGACTTTGATGTCACCTCCTGAAGGGGCGTGGCATTGGTGGGAGTGGCATCAGGACTTGATTTCCACAGTTGGTGCGCTGACGGACGGTTCTGCTGCACTTTAGTGGTTCAGACAGGAGGTATGGGAAGAAGAAATCCAAAAACTGATGGGAAAGTTCGAGAAAACGAGCATTCGAGTGGTCCGTTACAGCGAGTGACTCGGATCATCATATTTGGGGCACAATTGGAGAGTGCGGTGCTCAGACGCGGGTTCTCTTTTATTTAATTTTTTTTGTTTGTGGTGCGTGGCTAAGCAAGTGATAAATCTGGTAAAGGTGGCACGACCTCCTTCGGTGCGGTACTGGACCCGTTTCATCCTGTTTAATGTCACCAGGACCAGGTGGGGTGCCACTTCACCTCGGGGCACACTTTCACATCTGTTTTTTGTTTTTTTTTTATCTGCCATTGGGATGTGGAAATAAAACTGAAGTCTCTGGAAAAATCTCCAGGAAAGAACAGGGACACAGGGATGAAGCTACAGTAGGGTCTGTGGAACCCCTAATTTAGAATTCATGAACCCCCTGAAGATTCTGTTGGGACAATGTAAGCCCAAGGGGCGAGACCTTTAATTGATTATCAGTCAGTCTAACTTTTCTAAACTCCAAGGGGGAAAGGACTTCTGATCGATGAATCAAGTTTAGATAATCGCCCCCAGCAAAACGCGCCTCCCATCCTCAAAAAGTTTCAGGTTTCATTTTTATTTTTGATTCCCCCCTTTGTTATTTGCTGTGCGCGCACATTGAAACTCAGAGCATCGAGTCTGCGGGGGCAACAGCGCTATCAGCAGCCCCTTTAATACAGGTGAAGTATTCGTTTAAAAATTACACTTTTTGCTCAATAAAGCGTTGCTGTACGGCCCCCCGCGACCCTAAATTATATTCGAGAATTGAAAGAAAGACACCATTGGAGCGAAATTGTCTAGCGTTGACCCGTAAACTCCGCGCAGGCGAGAGTGGTGCAAGAGTGACACCTACTGGCCGTATTGCTATCAGTAGGCATTTTATAGGCCGCTTCCGCGCGGCGCCTCACGCGCTCCCGATTTCCTTTTGTCTTGCGCCCAGCACTTACTGGGCCAGGCACCAGCCAACTCGACACGCGACCCCCAGACTTGGAATAAGGTGATTAAAAACGAGTTCATATTCACAGAAAGGAGTGTCGTAAGACCTACAGGAATTAGACGCGAGCGCTACAACCAATCTTAGATTTATGTGGCGCCTTTATAATTTAAAGAACAAAACAGTTCACGGGCGTCGGGGTCGCGCAAAAGACCTCAACTTAACCAAGTTAAGCCGTTACTGAGGAGACAGAGACCCCTACCTGCAGGGAGCTGCAGTACTCGTGGCTCCGTGGAGGGGCTCCCATTCAATGTAAGATCAAGTGACTGAGATATTCGACTCTGCAAGTCTTCAGTGACTGTTTAGCGAAGGACCAAATGCGGAGTATGGAAATGGAAGAGAAATAATAGGGAAAGTTAGTCCCGAATTGTTTAAATAAAAGGCAGCCAGAAAGATCTCGTTTACCTGTTAACATTCGTTTCCATTATCATGTAAAGACAAGGCTAAATTACAGACAAAGAAGTTGAGAGGACAAGCACCTCATTCATTACCTGCCTGTATAGCGCCTTGTACTGCTGTGCATTTTCATGGACGTGCCACCCATCTAAATAATCAACGTAGACCTCAGAGCTAACGTTTGTAGTGCACCAGCTACTGGATTCTTTTTTTTTTTTTTTAATACTTTTAGGAACAAAACACATTGCATTTTCTGTTCTAACAGGTGGTGCATCACAAATATTTGTAGTAATAAAATTACATTGCTTCAAATGTTTGTGCTGTGCCATTTGTTGGAATGACAAATGTTAAGCATATGTCTTTGTTATATGCCATTTGGTGTGGGCTTCATGAAAGCAGTATTAATGATTATGATGCGCCTTCTGTTGGAAATGGCAGATACAATACATATGTCCCTGCTATATGCTATTTGATATGGGCTTCATAAAAAAAAAGCAGTGTTATGGTTAGTGATGAATCACCTCTTGGAATGATAAATGAAATGCATTTTATTACTAAAATTATTTGTGATGCAGCATCTGGTGGAATAACAAAGGCAGTGCATATGTTATATTCCGTTTGGTATGGGATTCCTAAAAGCAGTGTTAATGTTAGTGATGCGCCATTTGTTAGAAATGGTAAATGCAACACACATGTCTCTGCTATATGCAATTTGATATGGGATTCATAAATGCAGTGTTATGGTCTGTGATACATCATCTGTGGGAATGACAAATGCAATGCATAGGTTTATGTTATATGACATTTGGTATGGGATTCATAAAACAGTGTACATTCTTGTGATGTGCCATCTATTGGAATGGAAAAGGCAATGCATTTTATTACTAAAATTGTTTGTGGTGAAGCATTTGTTGAGGTGAAAAATTCAATGCACATGTCTCTGATAATTGCCTTGTGAACTGGGACCCGGACACAGACAGACGGACATCATTGGCTCCACCACACACTGTTTATTTACAATAATTATTTACAAATTTGACGTGCACACAAACCCCAGTGCCTCTTGCACTGATTCCTCCAATGTCCAGGCCACACTCTTCCAGTACCTTCTCTCGACCGCCTCCCGTCCTCTTTCCAGTTCTGTCCTCTTCCACCCGACATCCACTGCTGACTGGAGGGAGGCGGCCCCTTTTATAGGAATCCGGATGGGCTCCAGCTGCTTCCCGGCAATCAGTCCTAGCCACATCCCAGTGTGGCGGAAGTGCCGGCTGCGCACCCGGAAGCCGTCCGGGAGTCCCCAGTCGTCTTCCCCCACACCAGGAAGTGCCGGGCTCCTGGGATAATCAGGCACTGGGGCACCGCCTGGCGGTGGCCACAGGTCCCTACAGGGCTGGGCTTCCAAGCCCTCTACCCGAGGCCTCCAGCATAACCAGGATGGACGCCCCCTCTCGGTCTGGAGGAGACACAAGCCCTCCTCTGGTCCTCCTGGGCGTCCCGGCCGGGGTCTGTTGGTATGTGAATCATAAAAGCTGTGTTAATGTTTGTGATGTACCCTCTGTTGGAATGATAATGCACTGCATATGTCTGTTATATGCCATTCATAAAAGCAGTATTAACGTTTGTGATGTGCCACCTGTTGGAAATGGCAAATGCAATACATATGTCTCTGCTATATGCTATTTGGTATGTGATTCATAAAAGCAGTGTTATGGTTTGTAATGCAGCATCTGTTGGAATGAAAAATGAAATCCACGTGTCTATGTTATATGCCAATTGGTATGGGAGTCATGAAACAGAGTAAATATGTATATTTGTGATGCACCGTCTGTTGGAATGGCAAAGGCGATGCATTTTATTACTAACATTGTTTGCAATGTGGTATTTGTTGGAATTACAGAGACAGAGCAACTGGACAGACACACAGACACAGTGACCCTTATCCTTTTATTGAGATGGATAAGCACTGCAAAGCATTAATGATTTGTCACCAACAGCAATTCTGTTTGAGTATGTAGACTTTGGAAGCGCTCTGTCAGTGTGTCCAAGTACAGTTTGATTTTCAAAAGGCACTTCTTTCGGAAAGTGACAGGTAACAAAATGCAAATACCTTGTCACACATCTTCAGGGCTCATTCACTGGTAATTCCACTCCAAGTCAAAGGTTGGCGCTGTCTTTTAATGGCTCTTCTTCCTCCTCCTCTGTCTACAGCTAGAAGATTGACAGCCCGAAGAGCTATGATGTCACTTTTGGTTTCCAGTCATCATCAGGCCCACCTCTTCCTGCTTTATGGCCAGCTCCACCACCATCTTAACCGGATCCATGTCTGGAAGCACGTCATCATTTTAGTACTAAACTGCTTTTGTTGTTTTCTCCTTAGTTATATGGGGATTGCCAGTTGGTGCCCCAAATCTTTATGGTATTTATTGTCTTTTATTCCAGTATTTTTTTCACTTGTGACCTGATGTCCATACGTATTTCAAATGACCAACACATCTCAGTTTTCTTTCAGTGTGTGCCTCTGTCACTTACATCGATCAGCAGCGACATTAACATCAGCGGCAGGTGGCGTGAGTAATGTCGATTATCTCATCACTATGGTGCCTGTTTGGCAGCTCTTGAAGGTAACATGTTGGGCAAACGTAAGGATCTGAGTGACTCTGACAAGGGCCACCTTGTGATGGCCAGACCACTGGGTCAGAGCATCTCCAAACTGGCAGGTCTTGTAGGGTGGTCCCAGTATGCAATGGTTAGTGCCAACTTAACGTAGTCCAAGGAAGGACAAGCAGTGGGATCATATGCTGCCCGAGGCTCATTGATGTGCGTGGGGAGCGTTTGGTCTGAACCCACTGAAGGGCTACTGGAGACCCTCGTGTTGGCCATGAGAGGTGACAAATGTCAGAACACACAGTGCATTGCAGCTTGATGTGTATATTTGGACAGGTTAGAGTGCCCACACTGTCCACCACTGAAAGTGCCTACAATGGGCATGTGAGTTGTCAGCACTGGACCATGGGGCAATGGAAAAAGGTGGTCTGCTTTGATGAATCCAGTTTTCCTGTAGATCATATGGACCCCCAGGTGCGTGTGCATCATTTATCAGGATGTATTATGGGAAGACAGCAAGCCTGTGGAGACAGTGTGATGCTCTGGTCAGAGTTCTTCTGGACAATCTTGGGTCCTGACATTCATGTAGATTTTACTTTAACACGCACCACCCACCTAAAGCTTGTTGCACAGCACGTCGAGCCCTTCATGGCCACATTATTCCCTGATGGCAGTGGTTTGGGGAACATGACAAACAGCTTCAAGGTGTTGACTTGGCCTCCAAACTCCATAGAGCTCAAAGTGATGGAACAGCCTGGGATGTGCTGGAGAAACAAGTTACATCCGCCTCACCTCACACCTCATAGGATTTAAAGGATCGCCTGCTAACGTCTCGGTCACCTTCATAGGTCTTGAGGAGTCCATGCCTCGACTGGTCAGCACGAGGGGACCTCCATAATGATAGGCAGGTGTGTGGCTCATCGGTGTATGAACACTTTGAAATTTTGTGAGGGATCATCGGCACCTTATCGGCCTTGCGCCTTGGAGATCGGCGATCGGTGGGTTTGATTGTCGCTCAAAGCTCTTTCATCAGACGTGGCGTCACAGTTTATCATTGGCGCAAAGTCATCACCTTCGGCTGTTTCGCTGTCATTAGAACTGCAGTCGGTGGCCATTTCTGAAGAACTTTTACCACCCCGACAAATCGCTTCCTTCTCCTCCTCTTCTTCTTCCTCTTCTTCTTCACGCGCTTCACGATCTGACAGCTTTTATTCCGACTCATCGACAGCCGCCGCTCACTGGAGTCGTGCACGCGGGGATGGCGTTGTGCGCGCGACTAGCGTCAGGCGACAGAGATAACGATGAAGGGGTTATGGAGGTCACGATTGGTCAGCCTGGCAGGACTTTCTCTTTGAAAAACAAACAATAAATCATTTTTGGTACAAGTGGGTGCATTTCAGGGCCGCGTAGTCCCCGGTACGGCAGTGCAGAAGTCCGGCTGTGATTCGCGCAGAAACCGTATAATACGCACAGGATCCGCATGCGCACGGAGTTCAATGGATGAGTTGTAAGCGGACGCGGCCGGTTGGATTTTATTGTTATGAGGTGGTCTCGACGTGGGAGGACCTCTTATAAAATCGCCTCTTGAAAAGTAAATAAATAAATAAACACCTTATTTCGCTATTGTAATCAATACTTGAGAACGCGCATTCTGAGAAGGAGAATAAGAGAACGTCAGCGACACGGTGGCATCCCGGATTGTTTAAAATTGAGCTTTCAAGGGCATCAGTCCAGACACTGCGCAGCTGGTAGAGACAGAGCCCTATTGTGTTTACTGGCTGGACGACCGTGTTCACCCAAATCCCCTTCAACACCCCCAAAACACACACACCCGACGTCTCTACCTCTGTGGACTCTCTGCTGTTTCAGAAATCCTCTTAGACTGTGCAGGTGCCCACGTCATGTGCCTTTTCTAGGGGGAAGCTGAGCACAGGATGGAACTTCAGAAAAATCGGCAAGAGAGAAAGCCATTCAGACTCCTCCATGGTGTTGATCTCCTTTTCCAAACGAACATCAACCCGAGCTGTGAAAGTCCTAAAAACCTATTGACCACCACACCGTTAACGGATGGGATCAGCACTGGAGCACCACAAGGAACAAGTCCTGCCTCCTTCTCTGTTAATTCTGTGCACATCCAAACACTTTCAGACATGTGCACATAATTCTGCACCTGTAGGGGCGCTATTGATGGGGGGTTTGAGACAAAGGAGAGGAGTCGGGGGAGGGGGTTCGGGGAGGACTTTGAGAACTGTCTGCAACTGAACATCAGAAAAAACATAGAACTGCTTACTGACTTTCACCTCACCAGAGAGCCTCCATATCTGCTCACACTATTCAGAGATTGGATGTAAAGGTGGTCCGCTCCTACAAGTACTTGGGGAACCAAATTAATGACAGGTTGGACTGATCTCAGAACACAGAGAAACTGGAAAAGAACGGGCAGAGCAGACTCTTATCTTAGTGAACTGAGCTCCTTTAATGTGGGAAGTGATATCCTTCACGTCTTCTACAACCCTGTGATGGTGTGATGGACTTCATCACTTCAAGAGAAGACCACCGAATAAACACGCTAGTTAAAAGGACAGGCTCAGTTATGGGGCACGCTCTGGACTCCCTGGAGGTCACAGAGTTGGAGAGAAGACAAAAGTAAGTGTCATTATGAACATCGCTGCACATCCTCTCTGGGACTCAACAACACTGAGGGCTTTCAGCAAACAAATTAATTACCCAACAGAAGAGTGTGAAGAAACACGAAGGGGGGCTCCATCATAGCAACAACAATGTAAATATAACTGTATAGCACCTCACTGGAGCTGGCACTGACAAGTCAGAAGTTGTATTTCTTTTGCATTTTCTTGCTTTGTTGTCTTTTTGCCATTTGTTCCATCCATAGATAGATAGATAGATAAGGCATCACCTGCTTCTCCTCCGACATCACACAATACAACAATAACAAAGACTGTCTATCTATCTATCTATCTATCTATCTATCTATCTATCTATCTATCTATCTATCTATCTATCTATCTATCATATAGTGCCTTTCACATCTATCTATCTATCATATAGTGCCTTTCACATCTATCTATCTATCTATCTATCTATCTATCTATCTATCTATCTATCTATCTATCTATCTATTATATAGTGCCTTTCATATCTATCTATCTATCTATCTATCTATCTATCTATCTATCTATCTATCTATCTATCTATCTATTATATAGTGCCTTTCATATCTATCTATCTATCTATCTATCTATCTATCTATCTATCTATCTATCTATCTATCTTATATAGCGCCTTTCACAACTATCTATCTATCTATCTATCTATCTATCTATCTATCTATCTATCTATCTATCTATCTATCTATCTATCTGCCCCTTCCTGGACCATTCACCAGTTAAACCGCTCATTCCTGATGATAACCTCCTCAACCCCAAGTTCTCAGTTTTGTTACTTTACAGTATGGTGGTATAACATTCACTAATATGGCAGCTCATGCAGTCTCAAACCCCCAAGTCTAGCGTTGTCTGTAGTACCAGTCATGGACGTCCTGGCTGAGGGGGTGCCACAGAAGACCTGGTGACATGGTGGAGGTGTCACTACAGAAGTCAAAGGTCCTATTTAGGGCCACACAGTTGGTCTGGCGTTAGGTGACTGAATCCATTCCTCCATCTCTCGTGACCCTGATTGTTACGTTACTTTAAAATAAACAAAAAAGACACACAATATAGGAAGTAACCAAGAGGCATCAGACACACCATGGATGAAACATGACCTCTGATGATTGTCCAGTTTTGTGGTCAGATGTCCAGGGGTGAGTGGAAAGACAAAAAAACTCCTTAAGATGGGATACTCGAGAAAATAAATGTCCAGGTGTCCAAGGCTGAAAGACTGGCTGGCCATTGTGGACATTCTGGAGTGCATTAACGTGAAGACATTCTTCCTCGGTGGCATGAAGCCCCAACCTAGAAGATGACCTAGCCGGAGGTCTCTTTCATACTAGCCTCCAATAAATTATAGAGAGCTGAGAGCCTTCATCCTGAGCCGGGCCACAGACTCATCAATCCTACTTGCCTAATTTCTCCAAAAATTTCACCAAGTTAAGTTTTGAAGGTTTCTGTAGTTCTTCTGTCCACCACACTGCTTAGTCATTGAGCCCATGCGCCTGAGGTTCACTTTGTGAGTAGACCACCGGTGTGAATCAGCTCTCTAACTGAGTTGTCCACCTGCACCCATACACTCCTGTTGAATAATTACAGCGGGGGTCCGCCACATTCAGTTCTTAATTTCCTCATTGTAAACATCTCCGCTCTTATCCTCCACTTTCTTAAACTGAAAAGGCTCAGCTCCTTCAAAATCCTCTTACAGCTCAGACCCCTCGGACCTCTCAACCTCAGGCTGGTTTGATCTTCTCTGCACTTTCTAGTGCTGCTCTGTCTTTTTTGTAACAACATGGAGGCCAACACCGTACACAGAACTCCAGATGAGACCTCACCAGTGTGTTAAATAACTTAAGGGTAACCTCCTTTGAGGAGTACGACACACATAGGGGGCACTCACTTTCTGGATGTGGACACTGACCGGTGCACTATGAGTCCTTGATCCTTCTCATAAGGTGACCTTTCAAGTTTAATTTGATGAGGGTTTTACCAGGACTCTACTCCTAATGTTGTGTGTGTTTTTTTTTTATTCTTTGTTCATTTGTTTTGGTTATTCATCACAGATGACACATCACAAACATATGTAGTAATACAATGCATTGCATTTATCATTCCAACAGATGGTAAATCACAAACAATACAACTGCTTTTATGAATCACATACCAAATGGCATATAACAGAGACATATTCATTGCATTTATCATTCCAACAGATGGCGCATCACAAACACTTATAGTAAGGAAATCATTGCATTTTCCACACCAACAGATGGTAAATCACAAACAATACAACTGCTTTTATGAAACCCACACCAAATGGCATATAACAGAGACATATGCAACAGATGGCTCATCACAGACATTTGAGATAATAAAATGCATTACGTTTGTCATTTATATAGATGGCCCATCACAATCATCAATACTGCTTTTATAAATTCCCTTATCAAATAGCAAATAACAGAGACATATGCATTGCAGTTGTCCTATATCAAATGGCATATACAGTAACAGAAACATATGTATTGTATGTGTCATTCCAACAGATGGCACATCACAAACGTTTGTAGAAATAAAATGAACTGCATTTGTCATTCCAACAGATGGTGCATCACGAACACTTCCATCCATCCATCCATTCTCCAACCCGTTGAATCCGAATACAGGGTCACGGGGGTCTGCTGGAGCCAATCCCAGCCAACACAGGACACAAGGCAGGAACCAATCCAGGGCAGGGTGCCAACCCACCGCAGGACACACACACACCAAGAACACACTAGGGCCAATTTAGAATCGCCAATCCACCTAACCGGCATGTCTTTGGACTGTGGGAGGAAACCCACGCAGACACGGGGACAACATGCAAACTCCACACAGGGAGGACCTGGGAAGCAAACCCGGGTCTCCGGACTGCGAGGCAGCAGCGCTACCACTGCGCCACCATCACAAACACTTGTAGTAAGGAAATCATTGCATTTTCCACACCAACAGATGGCAAATCACAAACATTACGACTGCTTTTATGAATCACATACCAAATGGCATATAACGGAGACATATGCAACAGATGGCTCATCACAGACATTTGAGAAAATAAAATGCATTACATTTGTGATTTATATAGATGGTCCATCACAATCATCAATACTGCTTTTATGAATCCCTTACAATACAATACAATACAGTTTATTTTTGTATAGCCCAAAATCACACAGGAAGTGCCGCAATGGGCTTTAACAGGCCCTGCCTTTTGACAGCCCCCCAGCCTTGACTCTCTGAGAGTGGCAAATGGCAAATAACAGAGACATATGCATTGCAGTTGTCCTATATCAAATGTCATATACAGTAACAGAAACATATATTTTATTTCTCATTCCAACAGATGGTGCATTTGAAATATTAACACTGCTTTTACAAATTCCATATCTTAAAAGAAGTGGTGAGGCGGCCTTCTGCTGCTATGCACCTAAAATCTGGAATAGCCTGCCAATAGGAATTCACCAGGCTGATACAGTAGAACAATTTAAAACACTGCTGACAACACATTACGTTAACATGGCCTTTTTATAACTTTAATTTAACTTAATCCTGATACTCTGTATGTTCCATTCATCATAATAACTATTCATGGTGGCTCTAAAATCCGTACTGACCCCAACTCTCTATTGTGTTTCTTTTTCCGGCCTGCGCCACCTTCACCTACTCAAAGCTTCATGATGCTCCAACAATGATGGATGGACTAAAAGGCAGAAGTCTACGTGACCATCATCATCATCATCATCATCATCATCATCATCAAGTCCTTCTGTGAGAACCCTAAATCCAAAGAGGACTGTTTCATTGATGTGAGGTAGAATGTCCAGAGGGGACTGGGTGGTCTCATGGTCTGGAATCCCTACAGATTTTTTTTTTTACTCCAGCCGTCTGGAGTTTTTGTTTTTTCTGTCCCCCCTGGCCATTGAACCTTACTCTTATTCGATGTTAATGTTGATTTATTTTGTTTTATAATTGTGTCTTTAATTTTTCTATTCTTTATTATGTAAATCACTTTGAGCTACTGTTTGTATGAAAATGTGCTATAGAAATAAATGTTGTTGTTGTCCTGCCCAGGGTTTGTTTCCTGCCTTGCGCCCAGTGTTGGCTGGGATTGGCAGCAGTAGACCCCCGTGACCCTGTAGTTAGGATATAGCGGGTTGGATAAAGGATGGATGGATGGATATCAAATGGCATGTAACAGAGACATATGCATTACATTTGTCATTCCAACAGATGGTGTATCACAGACATTTGTGGTAATAAAACGTATTCCATTTTTCATTCTAGCAGATGACGCATCAGAAGCATTAGCTCATAACATTAGTTTTACGGTTCACATACCAAATGGCACATAACAGAGACATCTGCATTGCCTGATGTGCTGCATACTTTAACTACTTACACTTTAATGAATGAAAAAAATATTTTTTTTTTATTATTTGACCTTATAAGTTGGTCCCACCAGGAGGACCAAAACATGTGGCGTGAGCTTAAAGATTTAATGGACTTTGGTTTTGCTTTTCGAATTTCAGTTTTGGATTACAGAGCGATTTTGTTTGATTTTAGGTTCGCCTTTTGGGAATGTCTTACTTTTGAGTTCTCCGCCACCGCGTCTGCTCTCACTTGTTAATAAATGGCCTGTGTCTGCCAATTTGAGTCGACCTTTCCCCATTCCTCTCCGTTTCAGTCCTTTTTGAACGTCCCCAATGTTGTGGCTGTGCAGGCTTCTTGACTCGTTGGTTTGGGGGGAGGCTTGATATTTGGTTAGCCCCCTCTGTGACTTTGATCTCTGGTAACAGGCAGGGTCCTAACAATTTGTCCCATTGTGTACCTGAACCTCCCATTTGGTCTTGTTGTGTGCGTCTCACACACGTGTTACGGGAGGCTCCTCACATGGGGTAAGTTTGGGCGAGATGCACTCACTGACCCCCCCCATCGCCTTCCTACATCAGTGCAGGAGACGGAGACCACAGAAGATCAGGGACCTCACATGTCCCACCAGTTCTGGTCCCAGTCAATTAGAAGAACAGAACTTGGAATCCATCTTCGGGGATAAGAAATCTGACAAACATGTGGGGACCATTCAGTCCATCAGGCTCAAGTTTGCCCAAGAGTGAAGAGTGAAACCCACCACAGAGGAGAGGCTGAAGGCGTCCATCTTGGAGGTCTGGCACAGAATCAGGGTGGTGACATCTGACAGGATCGGCATGTCCAGGGGTGACCCTAAGAGAATTAAAAAGGTGGCAGGGTCATTGGGGTCCGGGTGATTCTGACTGAGCCGGGACAGGGTGAGCCCACTTAGGGTTAAAGCAGCCGGCTGATGACACGTCACCGAGTTGTGTAGCTCCACACTTATCTTAAGGCCGGTGACATATGACTGGACGAGCCTGCCGAGAAGACTGGGGGACGTGGTGGGGTCTGTCTACAGTGTGCCTGAGCAGTTGGATGGGGACATCTGACCGGATCAGAGCACTGAGGGTCTGATCAGGTCGGTGTGACTGCACACCTGCAATGTCCACGTCTGTCACTGACGCTGTGCTAATGACAAAGGTCCGCTCTGAAAAATGTGACAGAATCAGTTGGGGTCAGGACTGAGGTCGGCTCTGAGATGTGACAGGATGAGTCGATATGGCAGATGAGGGTCTGTTTGCATTACTAAGGTCCAGTTGTCACAGTCTGGTCAATGTCATGAGTCGGTGGAACGCTGTGGTGACAGGTCTGCGTCCCAAGACGGGTGAGATGACAGCATGTGGCAGCGGTACAGAATCAGGTGTGTGACATGAGCTTTGATTAGTAGGCCTCGTAGTGAAACTCCATGACTGTGACACCTGACAGGGACCCTCTGGTCCGTGTTAAAGCAGCAGGCTGGTGACAATCTGACAAGATCAACATGTCCAGCAGTAACCTGTAAAATGTGACAGGATTGAAGGGGACGGAGACGTGACAGGACAGGACGAGCGCACTCAGGGTTAAGGCATCCATGCCTAGCTTTAGGCTGGTGACATGTGACAGTTCCAGCCTGCCTAGGAGACTGTCTGTCTGCAGCATGCATATGTGGCCTGCTGGTGACATCTGACTGGATCAACATGTCCAATAAGCAACCTGGTGATAGGATCATTTGTGGTGGTCAGGGTGAGGATGACTGCGGTATCTCAGGATAAAGAGCAGACTGATGAGAGCTGACCGGCTTATGGGGCTCCATGCGTAGCTTTGGGTCAGTGACACCACACTGGATCACCCTGACTGTGACACTGTGGGACATGACAGGCTCTGTCTGCAGAATGCTTAGGCAGAAGGATGGTGACATCTGACCGGATCAGAGGACTGAGGGTCTGATCAGGTCGGTGTGACTGCACACCTGCAATGTCCATGGCAGTCACTGTCACTCTGCTAATGACAAAGGTCCGCTCTGAATCAAATGGGGTCAGGACTGAGGTCGGCTCTGAGATGTGACAGGATGAGTTGATATGGCAGGTGAGGGTCTGTTTGCATTACTAAGGTCCAGTTGTCACAGTCTGGTCAATGTCATGAGTCGGTGGAACGCTGAGGTGACGGGTCTGCGTCCCAAGACGGGTGAGATGACAGCATGTGGCAGCGGTACAGAATCGGGTGTGTGAGCTGAGCTTCGATTAGAAGACCTTGTAGTGAAACTCCATGACTGTGACACCTGACAGGGACAGCATGTCCAGCAGTGACCCTTTGGTAATGACAATGGCAGTCAGTGTTAAAGCAGCAGGCTGTTGACATCTGACAAGATCAACATGTCCAGTAAGCAACTTGTGACAGGATCATTGGGGTCAGGGTGAAAGTGACAAAGATGTGACAGGATGAGCCCATTCAGAGTTATAGAGCTCCATGCATAGCTTTCGGCTGGTGACATGTGACAGTTCCAGCCTGCCTAGGAGACTGTGGGACGTGGCAGGGTCTGCCTGCAGAACGCTTATGTGGCCTGCCGGTGACATCTGCCTGGATCAACATGCCCAACCCTGAGAAGTGAAGCAGATAGCCCGTAATCTGACCACAGTGGTCTAACGTTTGTGCCATGTGACCACCACTTGATACCCTTTACCTGCCCCTTGATGAACGCCCAAGGCAGGATGGGCTCGCCAGTCAATTCCTGCCAGCAGTATGTGGCACTAAGAGACGCTGCTGCCTGAGAGCACATGTGACACCATGTCACTCCTGTCCATCACGGGGTCTAGGTGTCGGTGTCCTGAGTGGGACGTCTCCAGGATGTGAGGAACACCTTCTTGTATGCATGACCAGCTGATCCACAGTGCCAGCACTGTGGTGGCATTCAAATGCCCTTGACCTTGAATACCAGAATGGAAGGCTCATAAGCAGGAAAGGAAGCCCAACTGTGCCCAAAACGCTTATGCCAGCTGCCAAGATGGCACACATGCTTTGCCCAGTTTAAACAGGTCTTTACAGACAAAGACAAGTGAGGTTCAAGCTTGAATGAGTCCCAGTAGATGCCCCCCACAGGAGAACTGCAGCTGTCAGGGTTGCCCACTTAACTGCATGCTGATCCTGAAGGACCCTCTACCAAATAAGTGGGGGGGGGGAATGGGGGCCCTAGTGACAACCATGGGGTGTGTGAGAGGGACATTTGATGTGTTCCATCCAATGCCTATGCATTCATGTGGCAACTCTGGGTCTGCCCAGTGCATGAATGGCAGTGCCAGGAGGGCAACACATGGCATTGCAGCACAGGAGATGGGGCACACATGAAGTAAAGCACCTCTTTCCTTTCTGATTGACGGTTGGAGGGACACATTTACACTTAGGACCCCCACCCTGGCACCTGTGCTTGGCTCACTACAAACTCGCCACATTCTCGCAGAGATGGCAGACAGCGCCCCCTGTCCTCTCTGTGGAGCATATCTAGTCATGCGGGCTCTGGAATGTCCAGAAGGTCCTGCCCCAGGAAGTCAATGGAGGCAAATCAGAGCGTGAAATTAGCACGAGGCTGCGGCCACCAGCGAATGCCAAGCCGGCCGTGCCGTCCTCAATGTGGTCCAGGCAGCAGATGGCTAGGGCAGCTGGGCAACCGCGCAGGTGAGCTGAGAGTTTAACCTCGGGCTGCAAGCGGGCTCTTCATTGATTTGATTTGGTTTTGTTATTCATTTTATTTTTTTGTTTTACACATCTTTACATTTTGGTGCAGCCCAAGCTGCCGTGGCCCAAGCGGAGCACCGACTAGGCACTGCCAGCCGATCCTGGGCCCTGAACGCTCCACTCGCCTCCTCTCCATTCCTCCTCCGTGCAGCAGGCAGGTCTATTTAAATGAGGCAACACGGGGAAGGTGAACGCAACCACCAGAGCTTTGTGCGCGCAGTTCAAAGGGAGCCGTTTGCACTTCAAAGAGCCCCATTGGGGAGGCAGGAAACACGAAGCAGGGCAATTAGCAGCGCCTTCACCGTAATGAGGCGGGCGCAGCGAGACAGAAGCGCACCTCTCCGCCAGTGCCCTCGCCCTCTGCCCAGGTGTGCCAAATGCAGGCCTGCTGCGCCCTGCCTGGCCATGCCCTGCTCCCTCGTGCCGGCCCTGCTCCTTCCATGCCTCACTCTTGTATGCCTCTGTGTCCATTTCTTTTGTGCCCGGTCTTTGCCAGGTTCTGTTTTGCTGTGCCTACTTTTGCCCTTATGCTGACCCTCTCTGCCCTTTCTCTACTGCCCACCTTTCCCTTGCCACTGTTCTCAACTCTCCTCTACCCTCTCTGACTGGGCCCATGTCTAACTTTCTCTGTCTCGATGTGACAGGCCTTGTCTGACCGTGACAAGCTGTGCCCGCATACTGCCATGCTTAGTGCTTTTTAATCAGTACTGTTGGGCTTTCGAGTATACACCCATTGAACACTCGATTAGCATTCAGAGGCAACAGCTACAAGGCTGGGAGGAAGAAGGACCAGCAGACTGGGCACCATACGGAACTGAAGGCTGGTGGGGGTGGGGGGGTGCTGGGTTGACAGGGCTGGCATCGGAATGTGGGAGGAAGAAACCTGACTGAAGGGCACTGGAGCCTCATGAACGTGGCACAGGAGGGAAACACTAAAGAGAAAAGGGTGACTTTCAGGTGGCAGTTGTCAAGATCAGCATTTTGTGATCAATGCTGTTGGGGGGCTAAAGTGCCTTTCTGTAGCTATAATAAAGTGCCTTTCATCTCTGGTGGGCAATCTATTATGCAACTCTGTTCAGATCTAGTTATGTATGTTTGCTATAGTGCTTTTCTTAACTACCTATTATATAGCGCCTTTCACATCTATCTATCTATCTATCTATCTATCTATCTATCTATCTATCTATCTATCTATCTATCTATCTATCTAATAGTGCCTTTCACATCTATCTATCTATCTATCTATCTATTATATAGTGCCTTTCATATCTATCTATTATATAGTGCCTTTCTTATCTATCTATCTATCTATCTATCTATCTATCCTATAGTGCCTTTCATATTTGTTGTTCTCTCTATTGTATGTTACATTTCCCTTTTCCCATTCCTCATAAAGCACCTTTCATGCCTTTCCATATTACCTGGCACATTTCGTATCAGTGTCTCTGTTATATAGTGCCTTTCCTATCTCTTCTCTCTCCCTTTCTTTTGCTTTCTCTTTTGCTGTCAGGTCTTTGATCCTCAATGGCTCCCCAAGCCCCAGACAGTTATCCGAGGTGGTTGTATTCCCAGCTTCATTTCTCACATTTCCTTTCACAAGTCTTACAAATTCACCTGGTGCCTGATTTTGACACAGCTGGCAGGCCTGTTAGTGGGTACTTGGTCAGGGCACCCTTTCATGGTGTTAGGATTTCCTCACTAAAACCTCCACTTCACAATGACAGGCTGCTCTCACCTTCCTTTCTGTTCTCATTTGACTCCTACCCACTATGACTGCCCTTGGCATCTCCTTGATTGGTGGCACCCGCGTTCTTCCCAAGATGCAGGAGAGGACAGATGGCTTGAGCTTCAATGGTGTGGCCAGAGCTCAGCGGGTGGTGATTATGACCAGTTTATCATGCAGATTGGGGTGAAGTGGATGGGGGGGGGGCTTCCCTCAGCTCACCCTCCACTTGAACTCTCGTCCCCCCCACCGGCGTGTTGCTTTGAACTGCCTGATCACTTAAACTCTCTTTGTATGCTAATCCCACTGATTAGATGATGGTGCCTCTCAATCTGCACCCGTATGGCGTCAGGTGACCTTAATGGCCTCTTGCTGTGAAGACATTTCCTTGGATTGTCTGTGCTATTGTTGTATTGTGTGACGTCGGAGGAGAAGCAGATGACAACTCCTGACCAGGTGACGCCTTTCCTATCTATCTATCTATCTGTCTACTATATACCACCTCTCACTCAATCTAGCAATCTGTCTATATAGCTCCTCTCATTCTATCCATCTATCTATCTATCTATGATATAGCGCCTTTAACTCTATCTGTCTATTATATAGCACCTCTTATTCTATCTATCTATCTATCTATCATATAGTGCCTTTCACATCTATCTATCTATCTATCTATATATCTATCTATCTATCATATAGTGCCTTTCACATCTATCTATCTATCTATCTATCATATAGTGCCTTTCATATCTATCTATCTATCTATCATATATTGCCTTTCACATCTATCTATCTATCTATCTATCATATAGTGCCTTTCACATATCTATCTATCTATCTATCTATCTATCTATTATATAACGTGTCTCACTCTATCTATCTGTCATATAGCACCTTTCATATTCGTTGATCTCACTATTGTATATTAAATATCATCTTTCTTGTTTCTCATAAAGCGCCTTTCATGCCTGCTGTACTGGACCTTCCTGCCTGCCCCTCGGTGTCTTCTGTCCCACATTTTCTTTATTTTATCTTTGATTTTGCTGACCCTTTAGCCGAGGTGGTCATAGCACCTGAGCACAGGTAGGCTGAGTGACCCTCTTAATGTAATAAGGAGAGTCAAAGGCAGGGGGGTCAAACCCAAAACGTTGGGCTAAAGGCACCATAGCAGTCTGCCAAACTGGAGAGCACACATTGTGAAAGGCGCTATATCAGCCAGAGACTGACTCGTTGTTCAAGCGCTGCAGTTGTCCTGTAACTTTAGAACAACTGCTTGTCTGAAATGTCCACCCATCCATCACCTGTCCAAATGTCCTCCCCATCTGGTTCAAGGCTCATCGTTATGCCCAGGTGTTCATCCATCAGTTTGCCCAAATGTCCACTCAGACACGGACTCATCCATCACCTCTCCCAGTTCTTCACCAAATCATTCATTCACTTATCAATCATCCATTTATTCAGATGTTTAGCTATTCATTCATCTGTCCAAATGTCCGCTCGTTGATCACATGTCCAAATATCCATCCACCACCTGTGTGAATTTTCATCCATCCATCTATCCAGATGCCCATCTGTAAATCTTATCCAAATTTCCATTAATCCAGCAATCCACCAAAATGTCCACCCATCGCCCACCCTGTATGTCCATCTCTTCTTCCATCTATCAAAATATCCATCCATTCAGTGACCCGCTGAAGTTCTCTTTCATTTATTCTGTCCATCTCTCATCTAAGGCTGTTTGTCCAGAGCAGCATGACAAGGACAAAGCAGGGACAATCGCAGGACAGGGTGGCAGGTAATCAGGCCGAATCCCAACCCCCGACCCTGACACACACATATGGGGTCTCCTCGCCTGTGTATATTCGGACCATGGAAGGAAATGAGATCACCTGGAAGAAACCCGTCTGGACACGGGGAAAACATGCAAACTTCAGACAGGTAGATCCTAGGACATAAGCCCTGGTCTCGAGGTTCTTTCACCTGTTAAATGTCCATTCACCGATTCCTGCGTTCCTTCATATACCTATCCATCCATCCATAAGGTCCTGCTGCTCGTCCCGTAATTCATTGTCTTGGCTCGGGGTCGGTGGAAATTCGGTCGCAAAGCTGGATTCATGGATTCCAGGAGACCTCTGACCTCCTCGACTTGATTGTCTCTTAAGGGACAGGACGTCTCGTCTTTCTCATTTATTGAGTCCCTCATTTCAGCCTCCTTGTGGCTCTGCTGACGTCACAAACATTAAACATGATAAAAGATAAGAAGCACATCTAAGAGGCGCTATAATCAGACCTTTTGATTAGCACATTTCCCCCACTTAAACTCCCTCTCCGCAGATGACGCTCGTTGTTTCCAAAGCGGGGTCATCCGCCGGGTCGCCTGTTTCGGTTCTCTGCCAGTTTTGTACCCTCAGCGGGAGCTTTGATCAAACAAAACAACTTGGCAACCGCTGGACGGCATCCCTCATCTCGCCGCATTCCCGCGCGCACACCTGGCCTCTCCAAAGAAAAGACGGCAGGGGACCACGTGACGGCGCTCCGCCGTCTGGAGGCAGTGCAGCCCTCGCGCATGCGCGCGGACGGGACGCCTTCAGCGGGTGACGCGCAACCTGCTGCCTTTTTTGGACTCCCTTATACGTCTCCCGTTTCGTTGGTTTTCTAATCGCCGTCTTCTACTTTAAACTCCGTTGTCTGTGCAGGGTGCTCTGCGCGCGTTCACCGGGAAAGGCGCTATATAAAACTGAACACAATCCACTCGAATAACGTCAGACTTTCTCGCCCCTAGCCAATGTGCGCCACCTGATGTTATAGTGTATGACTGTCTGTGCCCATCCCTCCATATTGAGTGCACTTCAACACACACACAGAAAGACACACACGCACTTTCACTCACTCTCGTCCACCAACCGAACACTTTAGTAGTGAAAGGAACCTCGAACAGAAGCACTTGGACAAGGAGGGAAAGTAAGCGACCTGACTCATGCCATGACCCTCCAGGCTGTTAGACAGCACCGCTAAACGTTATATGATTATGCCATATTAATGGCGTGCCAAGGTATCCACGCACGTTTTGGGGGGATTGAGGGCTGACATATAAACTCCGCATCGACTGAAAGGAATGAAGTTGTAAGCCCGCAGCAACAGCAACAGTGCTAACCACTGCGCCACAGGACTTAAATAGCACGTGTGAACCAGAGAAAACACTCTGGAATAGTAAAAGTAAGGACGTGAACACGGGTCTCCGATTCTGTGAAGCAGCAATCATAGCCTGCTGCTCCGACTATCCATAAACATACAGGGACAGCTTCATCGTATAAATAGTGACTTGGGCACAACTTGAACCCAAGTTGGAATAGGTGTGATATACTGACCACTGCGTCACCCATCCTAACACACGCTAACTTAATTGCTAGTGTGTGTTTGTGTGTGTCTGTCTGTGGGCGCGCGCGCGGGCACACCCTTTGACGGACAGATGTTAGATGTTCTTTCTGCCTTGCGCCCGATGCATGCTGGGAGAGGCTCCAGCTTCTCCATGACCCTGCGCAGGAATGGCAAGCTATAGGAAGATAGGTAGAAAACACACTGTATTACAGATAGAGATGAAAGGCACTATATGATAGATAGATAGATAGATAGATAGATAGATGTGAAAGGCACTATATGATAGATAGATAGATAGATAGATAGATAGATAGATAGATAGATAGATAGATAGATTAAAGGCACTATATGATAGATAGATAGATAGATAGATAGATAGATAGATAGATAGATAGATAGATAGATAGATATGTAAGGCACTATATGATAGATAGATAGATAGATAGATAGATAGATAGATAGATAGATAGATAGATAGATAGAAAAGGCGCTCTATAATACAAGTAATGATTGACAGCTCAGTTAATTAATTAATTATATAGCGCCTTTCCAACGACCCAAAGCTTCTTACATATGGGGAGCCACTTTAACGTCCACTAGTGTCAAGCAACAATCAGCCATTCTTGCGCCGGAACGCTCACCACATTTCAGCTATTAGGTAGGTATGGAGTAAGAAAGAAAGCCACTTGGAGACGATGTGATTAGGGAACCATGACCATGGCGTGGTGGGCAGTCCTAGCCAGGACATGAGAGTAAACTCTACTTTTTTCAAAGGATGCCCAGACCACCGGTCCTTTGCTCTCCACGTCCTTATCATGTCACCCACTGCGCCTCCCTTAACGTCTCTGTATTTGGGAAATGTGCCCTCATCGGTGGACCACCCTGTGACCTTACTGACGGTAATCACGACACTTTATTTGCTCAGATCGCCCTCTCCACCCCTCTACTTTCTTTTGTTGAATTTTGTAGTTCACAGCCCAGCAAGCTTTCACTTTATCGCCTCGTCTCCCTCCCCTGGACTTTCTCTGCCCCTGCAGCGCCCCCTTTTGGAATATGCTGACCACAATATTCCTGACCCTCGATTTGGTTCTAATGTTTCAATTCAGCCTCGCCTCCCTTCCATGGACTTTCTCGGCCACTGTGGTTCCCTTCATGGAATATGGTGACCACATGCAGTATTTCTGATGTGGACCCCCGGGGAGGAGATCTTGGTCTTAATCCCTCAATTCAGTTTCTTTTTGCCTTTCTTGGACTTTTGTCCGCCGCTGTGGCGTCCTTCAAGGAGGCGATGTTAGTCTTAGTGGCCGTGAAACTCGCCAACGATGCTGTGGCACAGTCTACTCAACCATAAAGATTCAGTTTAACTTGTGCCGGGCGCTATAAATCCTCACATCTTATTAACCTTTTTAATGGCGTACGCAAGCTGAGTATGTGCAGGTTTTCGAACTGCGTGTTTGAGCCCATCACGCTCTGGTTCCTTCAGATTGTTTAAGGAACCCAGTCCAGAGGGTGGGCACCAGCTGCCCTATAATGTATAGATATGCCAGCGTATGCCATAAAGAAGTATCTTCCCTAATGTTGTCCCTGCAGAGGTCACCAAGAAGCTCAGCAGTGCTGCGGGTTTACACGAGTTCACTCACCCAATGGCCACTTGCGATGCGACGTTCTTATCTCACGACGTATCGGGTGCCCCTTCATCAAAGCGAAATTGTATGTAAAACCGAGAATTGTAAAAAGCGCCTTTTGGCTTATCGTGCGGTCATTGTATTCAAAGCGCCACCGGTTCAACGTTTGAAGTGCGCACTCGCAGCTCTTCGGCTCTTTGCGGTCAGCTAATTGCAGATTGTGACCTGCTGTTAGGTTTCATTTGGATGAATGGCAAATCCAATTCAGTCTGAGGAAATAACTGTTAAGATCAGTATCACCCCTCCACAAATCCCCTTATCCCCCCTCCCCACCTCATACATAACAAGTCCCCGCTCCAGGTGGTCGATGCTTTAAACAAGACGCTCTGCCTGCCACCCCCCCTTTGAAAAGAAAAAAAAACTCCTCGGCGATTGGACTGCCTTTCCACTTCAAAGTCAGCGGCTACGTAGTTCGGAGGTGATTGGTTACGGGCACCAGAAAAAAAAAAAAAAGTTTTCTCGAATGAAAGGGCAAAATCGGGAAATTGCGGGGGAGCATTTGAGAGGTGCGGGGCTTTGGAGAAGAGACAGAGGCTGAGCGCACAACCTGGCATCGGAGCGCACCGCCGTCGGACATCACGCTGGCTGCAGAACACATGGCTGCGCTCGCCGTGTCCACCACGGAGAACCTTCTGCACTCGTTTTTACAGGTAAGGAAAAGAAACGGACGTACGGGAGGATGTGCACCGTGGCGTGGGCGCTGGTGAGGGGGGGTCTAACGGGCTGGCACCGCTTCAGTGTTTTAGGACTGAACAGAAGCGCTTCGAAAAGTTAATCCGACTTTATGCGTATAGCGCCTTTCACGAGGGGCGTGTAGAGAATGAGAACTGCGGCGACAAAGCGACATTTGCATATTTTTAGCTCTCATCAGACGTGAAATTTTCGACTGAAGGTATTCGTGATATACATGCCCACCAAGGTGGTGAAAGTTGCCCGCATTGTTAATCCAGGAGGGAGGGATGGAGGGACGTGTCTCACCGGTCAGAATCACTTGGCTATACCGACAGATTTCTCGGCGACATTGTGTAAACCTACTGTACATCACTGGCGTGTTTAATTAGTCAGTGCCCTCCCCTCCGATCAGGGTCGACATCCCCAAACTGTGCGATTCACAGCCACCAACACCCCCAGCCCTTCCTAAAAGCCCTTTGAAGTGGATCGTCGCCTGCATGCGAAATGCGCAAAGCTGTGCGCCCTTCCGCGGCGTCCGACCAAAGCGGACACAAAGTGCGGTGCCTTCATGCTGCCCATTGGACTTAAAAAAAAAAAAAAAACTCCCCCGTATCTATTAAATATTATTCTTGCGCAAGCTTTGTTATATTCTGTCAAAAATATTTTATTCGCTTTTAAAAATTCGGAAAGGCGCTACAACGCGCCCATTCTCACCTTTTCTAACCCGCTTTGCAGCCCAGTCATTTTATTAATTAATTTTAATTAATTCTAAAACATGCAATGCGACTTTATCGGTGCGAAAATCCCTCAATTTAAATAAATTAGGCTTCCTAACGAGGGCTGTTATAGCGCCTTGGACACAAAATTTCCTTGGAAGCGCGCCTGAGGGCATCAGACGGCACACGACGATCTGTCTGGAACATTCCGAGGGACAGGAGCCCTTCCCGGCTGCACAAGGTGCAAGGCAGGAATCAACCCAGGGAGGCTGCTGTCCATCTCAGGGTCAATTTGGAGCCCTCGTATCTGCAGACACCGGGAGTGCCTGTAAACGCCAGACCAGAATGGGGGATGTGTAACGCGCTAGCTAACCACTGTGCCACCATGCTGCCCAATCGGGCTCCTTGCTGTAGCGATTACTGTCTCAGGGCACCTCGCGAAGTATTCAGTCCTTTGCGGCTCAATGATTTGATTAGATAGATTCAGATTCCGTTGCTGCGTGTTCTCAACGTGCTATTCTCTGGTTTTCTGCCATCCTGATGCCCGGCTGAGTGAATGCCAATGTGCTGGAATGACTGGCTTTCCGTCCAGGATGCAATGCTCGCTGTGACCTCGTAATGGCAGATAATTAATGTGCTTCAGCTCTGGTTTTGAACTGTTGGCCGCCGATACTGAAATGCCCAGGACTCAGAGAGCAAAATGCTTAGTTTGAAATTCACGCTTTGCCTTCATTTGTCTTCCCTCAGGACAGAACGCCCAGCTCGTCACCGGAGAGCGCGCCTCTTCCTTTGGCGTTCCTGGCATCCACCTGTGGTCAGGCCAGGCACATCGGCACAACGGCCTCCGAAGTGTCCCAGTTCTCCTATGAGGCGGCGGTGGGCTCAACCTCTGGGATGTTTCAGCTCTGGAGCAATGACATTCAGGCCAGCAGTTCTCTTGGCTCCCATCAGATGACATTCAGCGTCCCCAAAGTTCAGTACCCGGGCCATGTGCCCTCAGGCTTGGGCAGCGGTCACCATGAACTTCCACTCACCCCTCCGGCCGAACCTTCCGGCTATTCCTTTGACCTGTCCCCTGTCAAAGTGCTGGCCTCCCAGGTGCAGAGCAATGCCTCCTATTCGTACCACCAGGCCAGCGCCGTGAGCCAGAACTTCTCCAACTTCCTCCAGAACTCGTCAGGTCTGCCGGGGAGGCACCACCTTGCAGGAGGGCACATGGACGACTCTCAGCAGTGGTGGAGCCTCCAGCAAGGGAACGCCAACACCGGCACCCACCCGTTTGCACTGGGCAGGCCCCTGGTCTTGGGCCACCAGCCTCAGATTGCCGCCCTTTTCCAGGGCACCTCCAAAAGTCTGCTGAGTTCCACCAGGAGGTGCAGGAGGTGCAAGTGTCCCAACTGCCAGGTGTCGGGGGGCCCAACCGACGAAGCAGGCAAGAAGAAGCTGCACGTCTGCCACATTCCAGAGTGCGGCAAGGTGTACAAGAAGACGTCGCACCTGAAGGCTCACCTGCGCTGGCATGCTGGCGAGAGGCCCTTTGTGTGCAACTGGCTCTTCTGCGGGAAGAGCTTCACGCGCTCCGACGAGCTCCAGCGCCACCTTCGCACTCACACCGGGGAGAAACGGTTCGGCTGCCAGGAGTGCGGCAAGCGCTTCATGAGGAGCGACCACCTGTCCAAACACGTGAAGACTCACCAGAACAAGCTGAAGAAGCAGCAGCAGCAGCAGCAGCCCGGCTGTGGAGACGGACTGCTGGACAGCATCAAGAAGGAGTAGCGCCGCTTGGTTCTCGGGACGCTCCCTGGCTGTCAGAGGCTCGTGCCCGTGGGGTCCGGCGGCGTGTGTGTGCGTGTGTGTTCGTAACCGTGTGGCCCTGGAGACTCCATCGTCAGCGTCGAGCGGCCAGTGCTGAAGTGAAGATGGGACCCTTGGGGGTCTGCTGGCCGGGCTTTCACTGGATTTACATTTGGGAGGAACCCAAGGTGGGCTGACGAAGATTTACTTTATAAAAAATAACCGGACAGAGGAGGGACGACGTGGGCTCAAGTGGGTGCGTGATAGGGATTGAGAGCTTGTGCTGCTTTTCTTGCTTCTCCATCGTGTTGTGCTCATTTGTGTCCGTTTATTGCGAGGCTGTTGAACTCAAGTTCTAGGGAGTGCTCCTCGTTTCATTCATATTGGTGAACCTGAAGACCACCAAAGGTCAGGAGTTCAAATGAGCCAGTGAGCGTTCAACCCCAGCAATCAAGGTCAGCTCCATCTGCCCACCACCCAGGGACAAATTCATTCATTTAATGAAGGACTGGCCACAGAGCTGTGCCCACGATAAAAGGTGCCCCCCCCCCTTAACTGACCCCTTGTGGGCACACGCTGTAAGAAGGCATGTATAAAGTTATTGTGAGTGAAACCAATAAAGTCCTTTCTTGCTATTTGGCAGGACTTTCAGATCGGCTGTGTTGGCGTGTGGTTTTCTTGATGGGGGCTGACCCTGCGGCTCCACTTCTTTCTGCCCCCTGTACACAATTCACTTTGGCAAGACCACCATGGAGATAAAACAGGGGAGCTTCACCGTGCAGCGTCATTCAGCCTGGTCCTCCGCAAAACAGAGGCCAAAAAAAAGATTACTGCACTTCACACCCTGGCCTTTAGGGGGCGCTCTTACAGTATGCTTGGCTTGTAGGTGTATGAGGCGCACTGGAGCGCCGCTCTTTGTGGGGTCCGCATGTCCTTTCTAAGCCAACGTTTTCTCCCCAATTCCAAAACTGTGACATTAGGCTCTAATTGGTTGCCTCTACGAGCGGCACGGTGGCGCAGTGGGTAGCGCTGTTGCCTCGCAGTTAGGAGAGCCGGATTCGCTTCGGTCCAAAGACATGCTGGTTAGGTGCATTGGCGATTCTAAATTGTCCCTAGTGTGTGGGTGTGTTTTTGTGTGTGTGCTCGCTCGGCGCTGGGCTGGCACCCTGCCCGGGGTTTGTTTCCTGCCTTGCGCCCTGTGTTAGCTGGGATTGGCTTCAGAAGACCCCCGTGACCCTGTAGTTACGATATACCGGGTTGGATAATGGATGGAAGGATGGTTGCCTCTAAATTAGCTGCTAAAGAGTTAGCATGCGTTTGTCTGGGGGTGGTTTTGGGTCTGTGATGGACCGTCTTGGGGCCCACACTTCCCTGATCGAGAGATACGTTTACGCTGACCTTAAACTGGATTAAGCCGACTCGGTAAACGACGAGTGGTGCGGCTTTTACAAGAGATGGGGGCTCCGGCAGAGTTCAGCTCAGACCACGTATAGCTCCAGGCTGCTTCTGGGCATGCGCATGCTCGTGATGCGCGGCAGACTGCAGAGTGGCGTAAGTTTCTCAGTTCCAAAGCAGGAATAAATCCAGGGTGGTCCAGATCTAAGTGTGCAGATCCAGATCGTGTGGATGACTTTGATTTATGTGAGGACGATTCCAGTTCGGCGCGAAGACGATTCTTCATGTCGTCAGTTCGCACACTTCTCGATGGTCCGTGATTTTTCTGGGGATTTTCTATGTAATAAACTCGATAAGTTATAGCGTAATGAAAACTGCATACTTAGATCTAGACCTATAGATCGGAGTCGGATGTGGAGATCGGAGCTCCTTTCCACGCTAAATGGGTGTTTAAATTCCCATCTCTGTTTCACTTGCTGACCCCAGGCAAGCCAATATAGTTATGCGATCTGCCTGTGTTTTTAAAGTTTCTTGAAGCAGGATTCGCAATTTTAAAAAAGTCGCTATATACACGCAGTTCTCCCGGTATGTCTGCTTACCGCTCAGCGCCTGAGATCGCGCCGATGTAATCTCGAACGAAACGGACACGGTGGGCGAGAAGAGCGTTGAACAGGAGAACACCCACCTCTGATAACACGAGGGGTGCTCCTCTGAATCGTCAGCCGCTCGCTAACCTTCACTCGGCGCTGAACTGCTGAAACGTGAACCGTAAAAGGAAAAATGCCGCGGACCGCCAGTTTCTGTTGGATTACCGTGTGTACCGGGGGTGAAAGTCCCGTCCTCTGCAGGTCAGTCTGTCCTACCCAGGGTTATATTGGTCCGCACTTTAATAGAGCGCTCTTCACTGGAGCCCAGCTCTTACAGATTTAACACGTAATGACTTAAAAGTTAGAGGCATAACCGTACAGTATTGACATACGTGTAGGCAATGGTCTGTATGACGTTCAAGCATTTGGTGTTATAATTGTAATAATAATAATAATAATAAACTCCTTTTCGCAGTTTACAGACTCATCGAAAAATAAACGAGAAAGGCGCTATATAAATCAAATCTATTATTATTCTTATTAAATGCGAATGCTGGACTGGGAGGAGCGACCACCAATCCAGCTGCAGACAACACTTCGGTAGACACAGCGCGTGCGCGCCCTGCGCAAAGACCGCAGAAATGTTTGTTTCCAGGGCTAGCAGTCGAGCCACGGGCACCAAAACACCTGCCAGGAAATCTAAAGCGTCTGTAATAATAACAATCATAACAACAATAATAATAATGACTCTCGAGTCCTATATTTAGTCCAGCGTTTCTCAACCTTTAAGTATTTGCGACCCGAGTTTTCATAACAGTTTTAATCGCGCCCCCCATAACGTTTTTTTTGAAAGGAGCCCACTAATACCCATTTGTTCTTGTATATTTTATTATACCTACTTAACTTTTATCGACGTTTGTCTAACTCTATATTTACTTTTCTAGTATCAGAAGTTAATTTGTTTTGGTTTCAACAGATGTATTTTTCATATTTTCGATTCTTGTTTTCTTTTTTTCACATCTTCGCGCCCCTCTTTTCGTTACTTCGCGCCCCACTAGGGGGGCCCGCCCCACAGTTTAAGAACCACTGCTCTAGGATTTGGATTTAGTAGATGGAAACACAGAAGCGTTTACAGAAAATGAGTGGGCGTATGCAATGGATCATTTTTATTTATAGAGCGCCTTTCCGTAATCCAGAACGCTCGACATTGACTTCAAATGGCGAAAGAAAACACACGAAAGTTGTAGTTTCTTTGAAGATGAGATCACGAGATACACAGTTAAGTTATACACAAGAATTAATGAAGACGCAGTTGGACCACCAGGGAAGGAGCTGCAAGCTGAGCGTACATCGATCTGTCCTGACTGGAAAGCCAAACTGGAACTGCAGGGCCAGCTGGCGAGCCCTATCAATATTTATATCTTTGTGAAACATTCAACTGGAAAAAATACACTGCTGGCTCTGTTTTATATAGTGCCTTTCTTATCTATGTCTGCTACATTTAAATGGATTTATTAAATATCATTAACTACATTTTATTTGGATGTCACCTTTATCCATGAGAATATTACAGCATTTGAAAAACATCTGCTCACATTTCCAATTGGAGGAACAGGAAGGTAAAGTGACTTCTTCAGGGTCACACAGTGTCAGTAGCGGGATGTGAAGCCACAATCTCAGGATTTGAAAAGTCACAAACCTTAACCACTATGTCCATCAATGTACAATAGTGAGTTCCATATCTGTCTATGATACAGTGCCTTTCACTTCTATCTATCTATCTATCTATCTATCTATCTATCTATCTATCTATCTATCTATCTATCATATAGTGCCTTTCACTTCTATCTATCTATCTATCTATCTATTATATGGCGCCTTTCATAATCTATCTATCTATAATATAGCACCTTTCATATCTATATATCTATCTATTATATAGCACCTTTCATATCTATATATCTATCTAGTATATAGTGCCTCTCATATCTATCTGTCTATGATATAGTGCCTTTCACTTCTATCTATCCATCTATCTATCTATCTATCTATCTATCTATCTATCTATCTATCTATCTATCTATCTATTATATGGCGCATTCACATTTGTGCCTGTTAAACATACATATGTTTTATATATCTGTTATATAGTGCATTTTACATTTATGTGCCCGTTTTATAGTGTGCTTCTCCATTTATTTATTGTAAAGTGTCATTCACGATTATATATCTAAATTTGCTTTTCACATCCGTTCATTATATAACGCCTTTTAAATTTACCAGTCTACTAAATCCACCTTTCATATGCATGTATCTATATTAGTATTTTTCACATCAATCTCCTTTATAGCGCCTTTCCTATCCTTCCACCAGTCTATTAGCAGTCGAGCGCCCCTCTCAAACGCTCACGTCTTTTCCCACCAGTCGTTTTCCCTGCTAATCCGATTATCACACAGACGTTGTTTTCTGACTGCTAATCATGGTGCTTAAAAAGCAGAAGCCGCCATTAAGGTCAATTTGCAATCCGCGTGTTGTCACAGCTGTAATTCGTCGAAAGCAGCCGAGGATGAGTGCGCTGTCTGCCATGGCGGGTTTCTAACGAGCCGTCACCGCCCGCTCCATATTTTAGGGCGACTTACCTGAACGACGATGACAAAGCCGCGCTGATCGCAACCTTCGCCTGATGACGGCGTCTTTGTCCTCGCGTCCCATTTCCACAGTAAAGCATTCACATGACAAACTTATATTTTATATTTTATTTAAAGGGAAGTTAAATCCGTCGAGAACTCTTCATCTTCTTGTACAGGACTAGCCTATAAATACTTCTATTATTCCAGCTAAATTATTTTGTATATTCATTACGCATATACATCCTTACATATACAGTACGACATAAAGAATTCAATTCATAACTTACAGCCAATACGGGTGCAATAAACACGATAAAGACGATCTTCTAGTAAATGGCGCTTATTACGGAGAGCATTCCCGCTCACCGCCGGGACGTCTCCGTTGCCATCTGCCGCACAACCAGCGCGAGTTCAGCCGAGAAGGCAGACGCACTGGAGCGGAGCGGGGTGGGCGAGCGCGTCCAGAAGTCTCCAAACCAGGGGAATTAGAAGCGACGAGGGTGGGATTTGAGCCAAGACGTTCAGAAACCTGAGGGTGAACTGCAAATGAATTTGAGATCCGTTAAAGGGGGTCTTAGCGCTAATGTTGGTAACGGGGTCACGAAACCACCATCGTAAACGACAGGCACAGTTTAATAAAAATGATTTTGGTTATACTTTACTTTCAAAGCGTGCAGTATAGGAAAGTACAGACTTGTTACCAACAGAAATTAGTGAAATGAGATTTAAACCAAGCTAGTGCACAATTCCCGGGTCCTTCCTGCGTGGAGTATGCATGTTCTCCCCATTTCCTCCCTGCCTTGCCCTGTGTTGGCTGGGATTGACTCCAGCAGACCCCTGTGACCCTGTATTAGGATATAGCGGGTTGGATAATGGATGGATGGATAGTTCACCCCCTTAGATTCCTTGCCACTTACCCACCCTTGACAACAGTATGTTGTGATCGATGGTATCAAAGGCTGCAGTTAAATCCAAAAGCACTAAAACTGTCGGAAATGGTCTCTGTATACCGCGGCCATTCCCGTATCCCCCGAGGGCGTCTCAGACGTGAGCGGCGGACCCGTTTGTGTTTTTGGAGGTCCGATAGTAGCTGAGGTGGCACGACGCCCTTTGCCAGTCCATTGAGAAAGGCGCTATATAAAAGCGTCCTGAATAGAGACTTATATATATATATAATACAGATATCATTCCATCTATCGAATCACTTAATGTTATAGCGCGTCGCTTAACCATTGGGACTGATGGACCCTCCGCCAGTTCGGTTATCCTCTTTAGTCTTCGAGCATCAGGCGTCAAGAGCGTTAATCATGGACTGACAGACCCCAGCAGGTCTGAATTGCAAATACTGGGCCTGAAAAAAAAATACGGGGTTGAAAATGGACGGAGAGTGCTGGATCAGCAACAGAGTTAAAAATGTAAGATAACTTGGTCCGTTCACTTGAGTCCAAACGCGACCCCCTTTGAAATGCAGCTATCTGCAGTTACAGTTTTTAATAAATCGTCTTCCTCATGTAGCGACTCCAGGACCTCCGCTATACCTAAAAGGGCAGCACTGCGCTCGTTTACTGTAAATGAGAGTCGACCTGCGACCGAATCTACAATCAAAAGACATGGGGGAGTGTGGGTGCAATGGGTTGAGAAAGAGAGAATGAAACGAGAGAGAGAGAGAAAGAGAAATAAGAGAGAGAGAAATAAGAGAGAGAGAAACGAGAGAGAGAAAAACGAGAGAGAGAAATAAGAGAGTGAGAGAAAGAGAGAGAAATAAGAGAAAGAGAAAAAGAGAGAGAGAAATGAGAGATAGAAAGAGAAAAGTGAGAGAGAGAGAGAGAAAAAGAGAGAGAGAAAAATGAGAGATAGAAAGAGAAACAGAGAAATAAGAGACAGGGAGAAAGAAACGAGAAATAGAAAGAGAAAAGTGAGAGAGAAAGAAAAATAAGAGAGAGAGAAACGAGAGAAAGAGAAATGAGAGAGAGAAATGAAAGAGAGAGAGAAATGAGAGATAGAAAGAGAAAAATAAAAGAGAGAAAAAGAGAGAGAGAAATGAGAGATAGAAAGAGAAAAATGAGAGATAGAAAAAGAGAGAGAGAAATAAGAGATAGAGAGAAACGAGAGAGAGAAAGAGAAAAACGAGAGAGAGAGAGAGAATTGAGAGAGAGAAAAAGAGAGAGAGAAAGAAAGAGAGGGAAATGAGAGGGAGAGAGAAATAAGAGCGAGAAAAAGAGAGAGGGGAAGTTAATTGGGAGGTGGGATTTTTATTACTCTGTAACAATCATTGCAAAAATAAATGAACCAAACTGTTTACAGTTATAAATTGTCAAAAAGATCGTTTCTGAATAAGGTATGACTAAAACTTCACATTAATGTCAGAGAAACAGAAAGGTGAGGAGCCTCTGACATGCTCGGTTTGAAACTCTGGGAGCCGGGCGGGCTTCACACTGCGCCACCGTGCTCTCCTTTATAGAAACGGAGCGCGCTTTAGGCGAGTGCTCGTATCAACGTCACATTCTTTAAGAATAATTTGTTTCTTAAATCTTTACAGTGAGATTGATTCTTAAAGCGAATAACTGGAGGCGGTGCGTACAGATCCGTCGAGATCACGCAAACGGTTCAATATGTCGCGTGTACGTTGTGTTACCTTTGGTGTGATGAAAGGGCTGCGAATTCTGGTTGGTATAACAGACACCCCAGCGCGGAGGAGTTGGTGCTCTTGGGTTCGTGGCAGCGATGGACTGGCGCCCCGTCCAGGTTACTGCCTTGTACCCGATGCTGGCTGGAAAGGCTCCGGCGACCCTGAATTGCATTAAGAACACCTGAGACTGTTTGTCTGTGTAGTCAAATTAAAGGCGATGCATGGAACGGGATCGAATACTTCCCAAAATGCACGCTTGTCCTTTTTTCTCATTTTGTCACATATTTAGGAATATTGCGAACATTAAATAACTGAATGCGCAAATAAAAAGAACACTGTGAAAGAGGTATAATAAAAGCATGAAATGTGATAATTTAGTATAAATGTGTCACAAGTAATTTATTTATTTATTTCAGTGAGACCGCACGGAAATGTGTCTTGAAATGAAAATTGTCATTGTCAGCCGTCAAAGTTTTTTCAGAAATGTGTCAAAGTGCAGGTTCTTGAGAGCGATACCTTAACGAATCCATTTTGGTTCCCCAAACCTCCGTCCACTTAAAGGTCCTACAAAGAATCTTTAGATCCATAACAGGGTTCATAAATAATCACAAATAAACGTGTTTGCTATTCAAGTGCGTTTAAGAGGACTCTGTCTGCATTTAGGTTGTCTTGATCTTTTGTGTCCTGCTAGGTGGCCTGCTGGACATCGAGGGTTTCTGCTTTGTCCACATTTTAGAAAACGTCTCAAAGTCTAAAGAACCGATTTCACAGGCAAAGAAAAACCCGCAAAGAACGAAAGGGGTCTTTGTCAAGGACTGGGTGTACGAGGGGCCACAGAGCCCACCAAAGCCCCATTGAGGAAGCAGAATTTTAAAGCGTGTAGATGTGCTCTGGGAATTCAAGAAAAGACGACAGACGTCTCATCATCAAGGTCATCAAGCAGTTCTACTCGATCGTCATGGCGACGCCCTCCGTGTTGATCAGCACGAGAATTACACGGGACTCTGTGCACGTGACAACTCTGACCCTAAAAACGCATATCTATTATATAGCGCCTTTCATATGTGTTCATCTAAGCTCTCCTTAAAACACACGTCATGCTTAACACGTTATGTTGGGTCAAACCGTGAACTGGAGATTTTACAGGTCAGGAACTTGGCGTTCAGGCAGATCTACTCGCTAATGATGGCGCTGGAGAGTCAAGACGTGAGGCGTGTGATCAGCACATGAAGCAAGAATTTCATGGAACTCTGTACACTTGATCCCTAAAAACACATCATCTGTTATATAGCGCCTTTCATATCTATCTATCTATCTATCTATCTATCTATCTATCTATCTATCTATCTATCTATCTATTATATAGCGTCTTTCACATTTATTATATAGTGCCTTTCACATTTATCTATCTATTATATAGCGCCTTTCATATCTATCTCTATTATATAGCGCCTTTCACATCTGCCTATCCATGTCTTACATATTTCCTCTGTTTATCTATGTATATTAAATAGTGCTTTTCATATCTTTTAAATATTGCCTTTCACATCCAGCTATCTATCTATTATATAGAGCCTTTCATATTAATATATCTCTACTAAATATTTATATTTCCTATTAAAAGGTGTGATTCACATCCAGCTATCTAATTACATAGTGCTTTTCACGATTAGCTAATATTTATCGCCTTTCATCCAACTATCTATCTATCTATCTATCTATCTATCTATCTATCTATCTATCTATCTATCTATCTATTATATAGCGCCTTTCATGTCTATGCATATATTACAGTATAGAGTGACTTTTCATAACTGGCGTCTGTACACTTAACAATAGGCTCTCTAATCCATCCATCCATTATCCAACCCGTTATCGAATATTTCAATTCTAATGGTCGTTTTATTGTCATTTTGATTTTTTGTTTTTTTTTTTGTACTCGTCGTTGCCATTGAGTGTTTCGCTGTCTTTATTTATTTTTCTTTACCTTTTTTACGTGTCCCTATGTCACTGAAAGACATCTGCTTTATTTCGTGTCCTGCTTGTCCCCTGCCTGTAAACTTGCACAGCACTGCACGATTGACGATATTCAAGAATAAGCTGAAGTGAGTGCCGTGGCCGCTGACTTGGGCTTGCCCGAGGCACCGGTGCCAGCCGTCAGTTCCTTTTCTCGCCTCAAACGACATCGTGAGATGAAACAAGAGGGCGCACTCACTTCCGTTTCTGCTAATCTTTGATTTTATTTCTGCTAATCTCGGTCCCCTACACACACAAATCGGGGATTTCTTTTGTTTTTATTCCAGAGAGCTAAAGCTGAGAACGTGGCGCCAGTTGTGGAAGCGACGAGCGCGCGCATCTTCACTTCACTTGAATTCTTATGGAACGCAGCGCCACCTAGTGGACGACGGAGAGATGTGGCCGATGAGTGGCCTTCCTGGTAAATCAGACAGGGACCTGAGCGTGGATCGTCTCCAGAGCGCCCCACTTTCTGCACAGTACAGTTTAACGTACAGATCAGTCTGCCTTTGTTGCCTGCCATTCTACACTCAAAAAAACCCTGCAGTGACCACGTGACCACATGTCTTCAGAAAGGTTTGCAAATTTATTTTTGAGTTCTATCCCTCTATTATTATTATTATATAGTGCCTTTCCATCTACACTCAAAACCACCATCCCCCCACGACCATGTGACAACAAGTCTTCAGTAGGGCTTGCAAATCAAAACTGAAATCTCTCACCCATAGGGGTATTACTCAGCCCACCCCCCCAAATTGGGCTCAGGTGGTCCTGTTTGATTTCATTCTCCTTGAGATGTTTCTAGAACTTGATCGATTGGAGGTCACTGGTGGTAAATTTTTCAAGCTGTCAGTGCGTGTTGTCAGCTCTAAAGACTTAGGAGCAGAATGGCCGACATTTCTAATAATAATAATAATAATAATAATCCATCCATTATCCAACTCACTATATCCTAACTACAGGGTCACGGGGGTCTGCTGGAGCCAATCCCAGCCAACACAGAGTGCAAGGCAGGAAACAAACCCAGGGCAGGGCTCCAGCCCACCGCAGGGCAATAATAATAATAATAATAATAATGGGTGGCACGGTGACGCAGTGGGTAGCGCTGATGCCTTGCAGTAAGGAGACCTGCGGGTTCACTTCCTGGGTACTCCCTGCCTGTCTGCGTGGGTTTCCTCCCACAGTCCAAAGACATGCTGGTTAGGTGGATTGGCGATTCTAAATTGGCCCTAGTGTGTGCTTGGTGTGGGTGTGTGTATGTGTGCCCTACAGTGGGCTGGCATCCTGCCCGGGGTTTGTTTCCTGCCTTGCGCCCTGCGTTGGCTGGGATTGGCTCCAGCAGACCCCCATGACCCTATAGTTAGGATATAGCGGTTTTGGATAATGGTTGGATAATAATAGTAATTCTTTACCCTAATGTAGCGCTCCTCATAGGGAGTGGGGAGCCACTTCAAGCAGCGCTCCTTTCTCTCTCGTTGCACATTCAGCAGGCTGCGGTGCTCACAGACACCTTGCAGACCCCGCGACGCAGCGATCAGCTGATGAGACCAAAATCAGCGGCAAGTCTCCGGTCAAGTGAATCCCAATAACATGGCCTCAGCTGTTCAGGCAACCCCCTTACCCCCCTTTTGTCATTGATGACACACTTGACTTGTTTCCTTACGAACAATCAGCACATTAAAGGACTGGGTGGTGCGGTTTGGTTGTTAATGGAAAAAAAGGAACAAGACAGACAACCGTAGACCACCTGAAGGGACCTTCTGCAAAATCTTTAGTGTGGTTCAGGACATTTAACCAATCAATCAATCAATCGATCAATCAATCAATCACTTTATTGTCATTGTATGGCACAACACACATCCTTTAGTAGCAGCCCCCTTAGGTGTCGGGTGACATTCCCTTGAAGGGGACTCCAGACGGCCAAATCTCCAAACCACACAAACCCTGAAGAGCACCGACGGTGCCAGCGTATCCACCATTGATGGGGTCTTGAAGCTCAGCATGAAGCAAGTGGTCTTTGCTGGGAGCCGAGACGTGCAGGTCTCGGGTGAAGTTAGGTGGGCCGTGTGTCCTGTGTGGTGCGGCTACAGAGGAGCTGCGGTCAAGTGTTGCGCCACACACATGGTTTTCTGTGGATGAATCTGCTGCCAGTGTGGCCAAGACCAGGAATTGTGAGAGCAACGTAGAGGGCCATGGAGCAACGGTCTGGACATCGGGGGGCTCACACATCACCTCTTTGTTGAGGGTCCATATAACTCTGATCTCTCCTTCTTGATGAGCTTGTCACACACTAAATATGTCGTTCAAGGGTGGGCACTGACGCCTTTCCGCCTTCTCCCACAAGCTTTCGAGGCGTCTGCTGGTTGCTGAAGGGACACAGGGTGCTGGGAGTTAGTGGCTCACATGTCCCCTTCCATCATTCGCCTGCAGTGGTCCTCCATGTTGGCCGCTTCTCATTCCTATTGAGGAGTCTTTACTGCTTCCCACCTGGAGATGGAAGGTTTATGACTGCCGTCCCCACCACAGAATGGCTGCACTGAGGTGGCTTTTGCATGACAATCCCGGTGTCCGTCTGCCTGCCAGGGCTGGGTCTGGCTCGTCTGCGGGGATTTCCCATGTGGCACTGAGAAGTATAACATTTTAGGTGACGTTCATGAAAACACGTGACCTGCGCCATCCAGGACAAGAGCAGTCAGCGCTACCTGTCTGAGACGGGTTGAAATCTAAATAAGGAACACAGACGTCAGCGTTAAAGTTTGCAAGGCAGCGAGCAATGCAAGTGTCTCTGTTATACGCCATTTGGTATGGAATTAGAAAAAGCAGTGATAACGTTTCTGGTGCACCATCTGTTGGAATGGCACACGGGCACTTATCTTTTTTTATTTTATCCTCCATATTTCATAGCAACGTGCTGTACCCCCAACCTGACTTGACCTGACCTTACCTGACCTGACCTATGAGCAGCGTCACACACACGTGCGTAGGAGGCAGCCAACAGGTCCAGAGGGGAGGGAAACATCCCAAGATAAGGGGTTGAAACTGAGCACTAACGCCTCTCTCCTTCTTTCAACAGACCCGCGGAAGAATAACAAATAACCTCATTTTCCTACTTACCTCCATCGTTTCCGGCTCCTTCGCATGACACACATCTGATGACATCACTTCCACCCACCCAATATGATGTCACTTTCCCTGTCCAACCCTGATGACATCATTCCAGTCCACCTCAGATTACGTTACTTCTGCCCACCCAATATGGTATCACTTTTACAGTCCAACCCTGATGACATCACTTATGGTCCAATTCTGATGACCTTACTTCCAGTCATTCTCAGATGACATCACTTCCATCCACCCAATATGATGTCACTTTTCCAGTCCCACCCTGATGACATCACTTATGCTCCAACCCTGATGGCATCACTTATGGTCCATCTCAGATGACATCATTTCCATCCACCCAATATGATGTCACTTTTACAGTCCCACCCTGATGACATCATTTCCATCCACCCAATATGATGTCACTTTTACAGTCCAACCCCGATGACATCATTCCAGTCCAACTCAGATGATGTCACTTCCACCACCCAATATGATGTCACTTTTACAGTCCAACCTTGATGACATCACTTCTGGTCCACACAATATGATGTCACTTTTCTGGTCCAACCCTGATGACATCCCTTCCAGTCCAGCTCAGACGATGTCACTTCCTTCCACCCGATATGACGTCATTTCCACCAGTACATCCTTCCTGTCGCCATCTTATATTAATAAGATACGATCCTCTGTTTTTTGGCAGCTGTTGACTGGAGTTTTTCGCCTTCATTTTCGGTGTATTTTTCATCAAGTCCGCTGGACATTATGAGGGGACTTTTTCAAAACTCTTCTTGAGTCTCTGCCTCAATTTATTTTGTGGCAGCAGATAAACAATCGAGCCAAGTTTTCATCTGGTCTCTGAGCAGGACTTCTGCTGGTTGCTGAAGGAGCACGGGGTGCTGGGGTCAGTGGCCTACATGTCCTCTTCCATCACTCGTCTGCAGTGGTCCTCCATGTCGGCCGCTCCTCATTCCTATTGAGGGGTCTTCTTTTTTCTTTTTCTAGCCTGGACATGGAAGGTTTGTGACCAGCGTCCCTGCCACAGAATGGCTACACTGAGGTGGCTTTTGTAGGGCAATCCCGGCATCTGTCCGCCTGCCAGGGGTGCCCCAGGCTTGCCCACAGGGATTTCCCATGTGGCACTGAGAAGTATAACATTTTAGGTGACGTTCATGAAAACACGTGGCCTGCGCCATCCAGGGCAAGAGCAGTCAGGCTGAGGAGAAGAGCTGGGTTCCGATTGTCAAGAAAGGAGCAAACCTTTGATTCAGCAACCCTCCCCGGCCCCCCAGTTGGACATGCTTGACTTCTTGGTCAAACAAATCGACTGGACATCGTTTAGAAAGGCCCATGTGGTCCTGCAATTCACACCGCATGTCAGGTCAAATCCAAGGAACTCTCGGTAGACCTCCATGAGCAGGGCAAAGGGGGTCAAACCGTTGGTAAAGGTTGGAGTCCTCCCAAGATCAGCGGGGAAAAGTGGAAGACGTTTGGAGCCACCAGGTCCCATTCTTGAGCTGTCCAACTGACCAGACTGAGAAACCAAGCAAGAAGGGCCTTGGCCAAAGAGGTGACTGAGACCCCCAGGGGTCACTCTAACAGACTTTCAGAAGTCCTGTGAAGAGATGGGAGATCCCGTCAGAAGCAGCACTCCCATCATTCAGGTGTTTGCGGTAAGGCGAGTGCTTCTTTGAAGCCCCCTCAACATGCTTATCCATCCATCCATCCAGCCAGGCAGAGTGGTCTAGCGGTTAAGGCTTTGCACTTCAAACCTGGAGGTGGTGGCTACAAATCCCACCGCTGACACCATTGTGTGACCCTGAGCGAGTAATAAAATAAAAAAAGGAAGGCGGCAGCCTAATGAGTCAATGCAAAGCTCCGAGCGTCCTCAGGTGGGCCGCAGCCTCAGGAATTGTGAAATGGAAAGAGTTTGGAACCAGCAGGACTCTTCCTGACCAAACTCAGTAGCCGGGTAAGAAGGGTCTTGATGAGTGTGGTGCCCGAGGACCCAATGGTCACCCTAATAGAGCTTCTGATGTCATCTGCTGAGATGGGAGAACCTCTTGGTCGCAGTAGCCCTCCATTCATCTATCAGGTGTTCATGGTGGAGATAGGCAAGTTGGAAGCCACTCTTCAGTAAAAGGCATTTGACAACACTTGAAGGACCGCCGACTCTGTGAGGAAAAAGATTCCCTGGTCTGATGAGACAAAAATGGAATTTTTGGGCACTATGTCTGGTGAAGGCCAGGCACTGCTCATCAGCTGAGGTGAAGCACAGTGGTGGCAGCATCAGGGTATGGGGACAAGGAGACTGGGCAGGACTGAGGGGATGACATATGCAGCCAGACACAGAAGAAAATCTGCTCCAGAGTGAAGGCCACCTCAGACAGGGCTGAAGGTTCAATGACCAGAAGCACACAGGACAGGACAGCACTGGAGTGACTTTGGGACAAGGGTGTCATTAAGTGGCTCAGATTTAAACCCCCCCATAGATGTGTGGTGGGACCTTTAGATGGCAGTTCACAGACGCCTCCCATCCAATCCTCAGGGGTTTGAGGGGAATCTGCCAGGAGGAGAGGGGTCAGCAGACCAAATCCAGGTGTGCAAAGCTTGTAGAGACTTGACCAAGAAAACTCAAACCTGTAACTACTGCCAAGGGGGGCTTCTGCAAAGCGATGAACAAAGGGTCCGAACACTTAGGAATGAGAGGCTTCAGTTTTTGATTTTTTTATAAATTGCGGTGGGCTGGCGCCTTGCCCGGGGTTTGTTTCCTGCCTTGCGCCCCGTGTTGGCCGGGATTGGCTCCAGCAGACCCCTGTGACCCGGTAGTTAGTATATAGATGGATGGATTTTTCATAAATCTTTAAACCTTTCTTTAAGCGTGTGTTCAGTTTGCCACCGTGAGTGCAGACTGATGGACAAACACAGCAAATGTATGCAATTCAGATGAAACCTGCCACCCAATAAAGTGTGCAGAAAGTGCAGGGGTCCGAAGACTTCCTGAATCCGCTGTAAAAGGACCATCGGCAGGTCCTCGAAGGTGTATGAGCCGCGACTGCTGGCACCAGTAAGCCGATAAAAGAAGAATAACGGCATTCAAAAATCCAAATGTGGAATTGTGGAATCCTGATATAATCATCTGTGTTAAGCTAGCACCCTGAGCATGGGAAAGGCGCTATATCAATAAAATGCATTCTTATTATTCGATTCATCCAGCTATGTCCTAACTGCAGGGTCACGGGGGTCTGATGGAGCCAATCGCAGCCAACACAGGGCGTGCACACAAACGGGGAGAACATGCAAACTCCACGCAGTGAGGACTCGAGAAGCGAACCCGGGTCTCCTTACTGCGTGGCAGCAACGCTACCCACTGCGCCACCAATACAGCTCTTTTCGTAAGGATTATTTTAAAACTAAAACTGACGTCTTGTCTTCTTAACAATCTCGCTTCCTCAGGCACGATGAACTGCCATCCCGGATCGCGCGAGGGAGCGCCAGGCAGGACGCAGCCCTGGACGGGACGCCATCCTACGGCACAAACTCAGCAGTCCAGTAGCCATTTTACGGATGAAGGTATTTAAGGGTGTGTGTAGCTGTCAAGAATTCCAAAAGATAAACTGCAAGCCCGCACCCCCTCAACTCCCACCGTAGCGGACAAACTGAATATATGGAGGACTCCGCCCGACTCGGTGACCAGCTGTTTCTGGCCTGGAAGTAACACGGACGTGTGAAACTCGAGACCTCGGATGTCTTACTCGCACATCAAGGCTGCGACCCTCGTTAAAAGGTGTGCTGTGTGAGTAACATTCGTGGTTTAGTGCGCGACCACCTGCTTCTTTCGCGGTCGGACGGTTTGCTCACAAATCTCGCGGGTGTTCGCGATTGCCATGCGGCGCTTTAATCCTACAATGAACTTTCGCGCATCGCTTTATGTTAAATGGGAAACAATGATAGCGTTAGTTCATTAGAATAAAGTCCATTATCATACTGGCACGTTGTCATAGACACAAAATAAAATCTCATGTTTGAACATTTTTAAGTGTAAAAAACTGTGTTTCAATAACAGGCTATTTCAGAATAAAGAAATGTGAATTCATATAAATCATATATTTTTCCATAAACTGAATTTGTATTATGATATGCTCAGTGCTTTACTTTTCATTTGACATTGTATATTATTGTTATTTTTTTTTAAGAATCCCATCTCTCTGCTCGTGACGGAAATCGGCAGAAATGTCCGTGGGGTGCAGTGGAGTCAAGCTGAGCGCCCCTCACGGTACTCACAAGTCTGAAGTTCACGACTTACCCGCAGATACTTATACGTTTCGAGCAGGGCCGGTCAATCCGTTAGGCGACACAGGTGACCATCAATAGGATGCCGTCACCCAAGTGACACCTATGAACGCTGAAGTGCGCGTGCTCCGGACCCCCTCGAAGTCGAATAATCCGTGCTTTGGTCACAGAGGTGCGCAATTTTAGTAACTCGGGGTGCGCGACCTCCGAACTTCGAAGGGGACAGTCCCAAAGCTAACACCTCCATCCCCGAAAAGAATAAAAGAATGCGCGCGTGATGGACAACGAGGGCGGAGTTTATGAAACGGAAGTGCGCGCGCGCGCTCCGGACTTCCCAACCTAAACTCCCGGTTTGCACTATGGGCAACGACGGGCGCCGCTCTGGTAACTCAAGGGGCGCGTGGTCTGGACACCGAGGGAGAATCTCTTCGAAGTCTAATAATGTTGAATGTGCGCTGTGGGCATCGCGAGTCGCCGTTTTGGTAATTCAAGGGGCGCGCGCCTCTCGCTCCCACATACAAGAATGCAGAATGCGCGCCGTTTTATAAAAGTCAAGGGGTGCGCGCTCCCGACACTGTCTATAGGGCCTCGACGGGCACGGGCTCTCAGCCAGCTACCTTCGACTTGTGCCAGCCAGTTGTTAACAGTATGACAGCTGCCATTGTTAAATTACAGTGGTGCTTTGCCCGATCCAATGGGTATCTGCATCAAAATGACCTGCAAAGTTGGCACACACTCGGATATTTAAAGGATGTGATTTACTGTGATGATTAAAGGGCACAATTAAGGGTGAAATGGCGTTGGACCACGCTAATTTTTAGTTTTCTGACAAGGCAGATGCCTCTGTTGAAATACAGCTGGGTTTTGCCTGGTCTAACACAATTCCGTGGGTCACACTGTCTGTGAAAGTTGGCACACTTCCATGAGTAATGAATGAGAATAGAATGTGTAATGGGCACTGTACATGGGTCGCCCTAATTTTATGTTTTCTGACAAGATGACTGCTTTTGTTAACATACCATTAAGCTTTGCCCAGTCCAATGTGGCTATCTGGGTCAAAAAGACTGGCCAGATTGGCACACTCTCTAATCTAGTGAATGGGATTCATTGTGATGTTTAAAGAGTACTGTAAAGGGTTAAATGGCTAAAGACCACCTTCATTTTCAGTTGTCTTACAAGATGGATGCCTGTGTTGAAATACAGTTGGGTTTTTGCCCAGCCCAATGCAATTCCATGAGTCAAGTTGTCTGTGAAAGTTGGCACACTTCCATTAACAGTAGACGGGACTACGATATTTGATGGGCACTACGTGTGGTTAAATGGCATTGGCTCAGCGTAAATTTCTGTTTTGTGGCAAAGTAGCTGCCTTTGTTAAATTGTAGTGGGTACGTGGGTACCTGGGTGAAAATGACTGGCAAAGTTAGGCACACTCCATATCTAGCGAATTGTATTCACTCTGATGTTTAAAAGGCATTGTAAAAAGTTAAATGGCAAGGGACCACCCGAACTTTCAGACAGATGCCTCTGTTGAAACGCAGTTTGGGTTCTGCCCAGCCCAAGGTGGGTACCTTGGGGCAGCTTGATGCCATTTAACCCTTTATGGAGCCCTTTAACCATCACAGTAAACCCCATAGATTAGATATAGGGGAGGGTGCCAATGTTGTTGGTCACTTTCACCCAGGTACCCACGTTGGGTCGGGCAAAACTTACCTACAATTTGACAGAGGAGTCTGTCGTCCTTACAACTTTGAAAATGGGGGTGACCTAAAGGCACTTAACTTTGTGCAGTGCCCATGCATTACATACGGAAGTGTGCCCACTTTCAGCCATTTGGAGCCCAGGGAAACACGCAGTGCCAGTCAACTCTCAACAGTAATTTAATAAAAGGCAGCAGTCGTGCTGTGAACATTGAACAGGCAACTGGCTGGCACCGGCTGTGTGAGGAAGACGCTGGCAGGAAGAGAGTTGAGGTGCAAATGTCACCCTACGGTACCCCAGGAGTAGTGTGGCTAAGACCACCAAGACAGCCATTTTGAATGAACAGACCAACTAACCGCTCAATCTGAGCAGAGCGCCTTTCAAAAAGACCACAATGAACAACGAAACGCTACCCACCCTAACAAAACCTTCAACACGCCTCGCCTGCTCTGTGGTAAAACGGTGAGATGGGGGTCAGGCTGCAGACCTCCACTGAGGTTACGCCACATGGGAAGTCAACTGTGGCCGAGAGCAAAGAGGTCCAAAGCCCCTGCTGCTCTCAGGGTCCCTCATGTGGCACTTAAGGTAAAGGACTGTGACACGGGGTGGCTGCTTTGCCATCACATTTTACGTTCAAAATTAGTAAATGGATTGCATGGGAGCTTCAAAGCACCTTGGAGTGTCATTCATAAAATGATCTCCCAAAGAACACGAAGTGCTGGTGTCGTGGGTAAGGCTTGGGACTTCACGGCCTGAGGGTGCGGGACCCTCAGAAAGTCACGTCACCTACCTGGGCTCCATCTGGATAAACAAAAGAAATGGAACCGATTGTGTCTCTCAGATATCATAAGTCGCTTTGGAGACAGGAGTGGCCAAATAATAAGACGTAATAATTAATAATAAAAAATAAATCAATGCACCAAATCACAAGATGGGCAACGTGTGCCCACAAAAAAAAATGAAATCCACGTCCACTGCAAAAGAAACAGAGTGAGTCGGGAGCCAGAAACCAGACATGACGAGCAATGAAAGGCGCTATATAGAGATGGGGTGAGCATCACTTTGAAATGCCCAGGTGTGCCCGTCTCCCCTCAACATGCTTATAGATCATTCTGTCCATTTTGGGCAAGAATGGTGGTATAGAAGGTAAGGTTTTGGATTTCAAACCCTGAGGCTGGTGGTTCAAATCCCACTACTGACACCACTTGTGTGACCCTGAGGAGGTCACGTCATCGGCCTGGGATCCAATTGGAAAAACACAAAGAAATAAAACAATTGAACCTCAAAATATAGAAGTCACCTTGGATAAATAATAAGTATTAAAAATATGAAAGGCGCTATATAACAGACGAGACAAGGGGAAAGTTATGAATGGCATCATGTAATATGAACAGATATGAAAATGATGAAAAGACAGATAGATAGATAGATAGATAGATAGATAGATAGATAGATAGATAGATTGAAAGGCACTATATGATAGATAGATAGATAGATAGATAGATAGATAGATAGATAGATAGATAGATAGATAGATATGAAAGGCGCTATATGATAGATAGATAGATAGATAGATAGATAGATAGATAGATAGATAGATATGAAAGGCGCTATATGATAGATAGATATGAAAGGTGCTATTTGATAGATAGATAGATAGATAGATAGATATGAAAGGCACTGTATGATAGATAGATATGAAAGGTGCTATTTGATAGATAGATAGATAGATAGATAGATAGATAGATAGATATGAAAGGCACTATATGATAGATAGATAGATAGATAGATAGATAGATAGATAGATAGATATGAAAGGCACTATATGAAAGATAGATAGATAGATAGATAGATAGATAGATAGATAGATAGATAGATAGATAGATAGATAGGAAAGGCACTATATGATAGATAGATAGATAGATAGATAGATAGATAGATAGATAGATAGATAGATAGATAGATAGATAGATAGATAGATAGATATAATATTATTGTTAGATGTGCTTTAGTGCTTTAGTTGTTAAGGTTTTGGAGCCATAAGGTTGTGGGTTCACATCCCACCACTCACTTCCTTCAGCTGCTGTGATCCAATCGTAAAACCAAAGCCATGTTCCCGATGGTCTCTCCGATGTCGTCAGTTGCTTTAGATGAAGAGGAAGTGTAAACTGGGAGGACGCAGTGACTTTTACAGCCCGTATCCTCAGCCTGGTAGAGCTGCCTGCTCGCCAGTGCCTCCCAACCATAAAGATAAGATAAGAAGCTATAAAGATATGAATACAAAGAAGAATACAAGAGGAGCAAAAACACGAACAGGTGTTCAATTACGAGCTCTTAGAACTGAGATTACATTTTAATTAAAATAAAACACTTCACCTCGCCTTGTGTTCTGTCACACCGTTTCAACCCTTGAATGCGCAGCTCTTATTTTACTGAAATTCCGATGTTCGGTTCCTGGCGTCTGGCAGGCATTGCTAAAAAGAGCAAAATGCTGCTGTCGCAGTCCGTCAATGGCGATTCAGGAACGATAATATTTCTTTCTCGCACCAGTTCTTCCTTCCGTTAATACTGTTCGTGGCGTTGGTGTATGGAGAAATAAACGGGAGAACATTCAAATATTAAATACATAAAAAAGTGTCAGGAGATAGGCTTTTGTTGCTTGTTTCTTTAAGTATTTCTTTAATTAGTTCCTTCATTTATTAATTTTACAGAACACAGAGCGCACACAAAATGAAATGTGCAATGAAATAAAAACCTTTTTACCCGCCAAAACCGAGAGGGCGGGTTCTAACGTATACTGTCTTTTGATTGGTGAATTGTCAATACAGTGGCCGAAGATTTTCAGCCAGACGATTACGCACGAGCAGAGTGGTGACATTTCAGGTTTTATCAATGAAATACATAAAGAATAAATAAAAACGACAAATAAAGAAATAGGCAACAAAACGCATAGACACCTTATGTCTGCATATCGTTGGGGTATTATCTGTGTACACACGGCTTTCTCGCTCTTTCCAGGTTTCTGCTTCTTTCCTGCCCCTTCCAATGCCAGCCTCTGAACTGCCATAGCCGAGATGCTCAGCGCCCCCTGTGGCAGTACCCGGTGGCCATTCCAGCCGCCTCTAACTGACCTGTAAGACTCGGGTGCTTCTGTTCCAATTCATCGTTTACACCAAGCAGGCAACAGCGGCATCCGCCAGAGGGAGTAGCAGCGTCACCACCCGACGAGCCTTTGCTTTTCGAGAGGCCGTTCCTCATTGGTTCAAGAGCCTCTATGAAAGGGGGGATGGGGGGCGGATGTGAAGTTGGTATACGCGTTGGTCTCTTGATTAACACACTTACTTGACGAAGGAATTTAATATCCTCTGTGGGGGTCAGTAATTGAAAGACACGTAGTCTGAATGAGGTGCAGTACTTCATTCAACCACTGGGTGGGGGCATCATTAGCAAAAGAGAGCGTGGAGAAGGTAAGACTCATCTGCTGCTATATAGCGCCTTTTTTAGAGTCACTAACAGTGTGGTGTCTATCCGTTATATAGTGCCTTTGTTATTTAGAATAGTATTGTAGTTCTTGAGCTTCTGTAAAGGCTACATTTCTTAGGGACAATAAAGTACTGTCACAGTACAGAACTATAAATATGAAAGGCAATCGATAGGAAGACGAAATGAAAAGCTCTATTCCATCCACACACACACACACACACACACACATATATATATATATATATATATATGGTGGCATGGTTGCACAGTGGTAACCTCGCAGTTAGGAGACCCGGGTTCGCTTCCCAGGTCCTCCCTGTGTGGAGTTTGCATGTTGTCTGCATGGGTTTCCTTCCACAGTCCAAAGACATGCAGGTTAGGTGGACTGGCGATTCTAAATTGTCCCTGGTATGTGTGTGTGCCATGTGGTGGGCTGGCACACTGCCTCTGGTTTGTTTCTTGCCTTGTGCGCTGGGATTGGCTCCAGCAGACCTCCGTGACCCTGTAGTTAGGATATAGCGGGTTGGATAATGGATGGATATATATAAATATTTAAGTTGTGCAATAAATAGTACATTCATCCCTAGATACCTATTATATAGTGCCTTTAAATTTATATATCTATCTATCTATCTATCATATAGTGCCTTTCACATCTATCTATCTATCTATCTATCTATCTATCTATCTATCTATCTATCATATAGTGCCTTTCACATCTATCTATCTATCTATCTATCTATCTATCTATCTATCTATCTATCTATCTATTATATAGCGCCTTTCATATCTATCTATCTATCTATCTATCTATCTATCTATCTATCTATCTATCTATCATATATTGCCTTTCACATCTATCTATCTATCTATCTATCTATCTATCTATCTATCTATCTATCTATCTATCTATCTATCATATATTGCCTTTCACATCTATCTATCTATCTATCTATCTATCTATCTATCATATAGTGCCTTTCACATCTATCTATCTATCTATCTATCTATCTATCTATCTATCTATCTATCTATCTATCATATATTGCCTTTCACATCTATCTATCTATCTATCTATCTATCTATCTATCTATCTATCTATTATATAGCGCCTTTCATATCTATCTATTTATCTATCTATCTGCTGTATATATTATCTAGTGCCTCTCCTATCTGTCATCCTCTCGGTCCATTTCTTTCATTGTCATCTGCCTGTCTATCATTATATAGTGCCTTACACATCATATCTATCTATAGTGTTGACTCTGGAGTTTAAAGCAGGGTTGTTGGACTCTGAAATATGAGGGTCCCCTCGTTGGTGCCCACTGCTCTTGTTTCAGGTGTTCTTTGGAGAAGGTGCCATTATAATGACCAGGACCAGTGTGATGCCAAAGCCTTCTTCAGTACCCACGGGTGACCTTTGTGTCCTGCTGAGATGTGTCACTTCTGCTCACAGGCTGAAACGGGTCGCAGGATCATAAGGGACTCCTGGAGCAATGGAGTCCAAATTCCAAAGCAGCAGACTCATAAAGTATGAGCCCCTGGCTCCAGCCCTGGCATCGCTTCGCTTGGTGCCCGTCACCTTTCTTGTCCTTTTTTCAAAGCTCCGCCCCTTCCCTCTATTATGCTGAGAGTTATCTGGTCACAACATGGCAACTGGAAAGAAATCCAGTTGCCATGACTTAACTACCAGATAATTTCACCTGGATGACTGTGAATCTTCACAGATATATGCTGAGAGCTGTCTACGGCCAGGGGTGGAGCCTGAACAGACCCCGCCCACCTGCCAGACTCAGTGCCATTTTGTACCCCAGTTGCCAGCGTGGCATTGCCTCATTCTCCACTTTTACTGGAACTCAGCTGACAGAAAGCCCACCGGGCTCACTCGCCAACCTTTTTGTTGTTTGGGTTCAGTTTTTTTTTTTGTTGACCTGTCTCACTTGATTTGGGTGAAGTGGTGGCTCTGATGCTATAGGATGCCAGAAGTGACCCCAGTCCATTGAGCCCCTTGAGTGAGACCCTTAATCTGCAGTTGCTCCCTTTGGGAGTGAGATGTTAATCTGCCTTCAGCCCTTCGCCAATTTACAGGGAATACTTGGGGGTTTGGTGGCAGGATTGGCACTGCAGCCACTGTTCCAGTGTGGTGCTGTGGTGTCACCCGCTGCACTCAGTCCCAATCCAGGTGGTCTGGTGTGTGGTGGTGGGGCGGGGGTTGTTTTGTGACATGTTCTAATCAGCACATATTCCCAACCTCTCTCTCCCTCTCTCAATTTGCATGCCACCCATCTTGTCCTTCACATTGTGCATTCTTGTCATTAGCTTTGTGAGAAACGTAACACAACACTCGAGAAGTAGAAGCCCCTTCAAGAGCTCTGAGAGTCCCCCAAGCCAGTCAATGAATAATGATGGTGACCATATTGAAAGGCACTATATAAACTGGGCAGTTACCTGACAGTCCATCATGCCCAGGTTGGCTCCCATCGTCTCCTTGTGTGTTTCTTTTCGAATTTCCTCACAGGCGGCCAGTGGAGCTCAAGGGCGCCCCCTTAAGGTAGGAGAGACCAAGCAGGACTGGGTGATGAGGGAGGACTGGGCATTCCTGCTTGGAGGTGTGCCACCCTGTTCATGTTTCACAGGAGTTGCCTTCTTGTCCACACTGCTCTTGAATGGCATTGGCACTCAAAGGCACTTTACGCAATGGCAGACCCCCTTCTTCAGCCGGGTTTCCATTATTAACACGTGCAGGCTGGTGAGATCCCTGTAATGTCCTGGTGGGGTCAGGTGGGCACAAAGAACAGGTGGATGAATTCTCTTGGCATTCGGGTTTATGTGTTGTTATTACTTGCCAACAAAGTACCCTGGTCAATTTATCCCCCTCCCCATGCCCACAGGCCTCTAGAGTGAGGAAGAGATGATGGGCACAAGAGATGGGCACTGAAAATTTATAAAAATTCAAATACAGAAAGAAATGGCAGATCGCATTGCATAAGCGTTCGTAAGGATGGCAGGTGGCCCCCCCAGCCTGGCGGAAGGCACTGCACTTGTCCCCTGCCGATGGAGCATCTCAACATGCATATGGTAAAGGGGCGTGGAGGGGGAGGAGGAGGAGGAGGACGAGGAAGAGGAGGAGGAGGAGGAGGAGGAGTAGGAGGAGGAGGTCAGACCACTGAGCCCCCACCCCCACCACTGGCACATCAATGTCCAAGCCATCCCGCTCCTGATTGTCGAATCCACATTGTGCGCGCAGCAGCTTCGGGTTTGGACCCCCCCAGTCCGTGCGGCGCAGGATTACAGAGTGCATGAGGATAAAGAAAGGCAGCCTGGTGGCCCCGGTGGGCTCACAGCTGGGCGTCCTCCGGCTGCGCCAGGCTGCAGGAGTTCAGGCTTGAGTCCAGCTTGCCCTCTGTGGCCGTGTGCTTCTCGCCCGACACCTCTGGTGATCTCTGCATGGATAAGATAAGGAGCAGAAACTCAGGGACATGCAAGGCGCTATATAAGTCCCCCACCAGCCCGTCCACTACCTGCAGGCCATTGCTCAGGACCTTGCTACCCAGGTCCAGATGGATGTGCTGTGGAGACAGCGTGTGTGGGCTCAGCTGGGGGTCCACCAGAGTGACCTGCAAAGAAGCAAAGCACAGGTGAACAGGACTTCATGCAGCAGGCAGCCCCTCATGCCCCACCCACCCAACTCACCACCTGCGGGTCATGGGCGCTTTGGCATGGCAGGTACAGGCTTGGTAGCGAGGCATTGTAGGAACGCAAGTTGGGCGGGTGACTCCTGTCCATGGAGGCAGAAGAGCGCGGCCGCACGGGACTGGGGGCGATGACGGGGGGCCGCATGCCCCTGCCCAGGCTGTTGGACTTGCTCTCACGCCGGATGTACTCGATTGGGGACTGTAGGGCTGAGGGGGGAAAACGGGCACAGTAAGTATGGTGAGCTCCTGCTGGGTAAGTGTAGTGGTTAATGGGCATGGGCGTACCATTCAGGAAGTCCTTCTGCGTCTCCAGGATGTGGCCGACTTCGGACACCCAGGCCTGTCGGATCTCGGGGGTGCGGGCCTGCAGCACAAAGCGCTGGAGGGACCCGTCGGCACCCCGGGACGTCAGAACGAAACGGCAAGGGTCCCCATCGGGGGAATCCTCCAGGCCCAGACAGCTCACCTGTAGGGGGCGCACCAGCAGGGTTACTCACTATGCCAGGATGTGGCACTTCCCAGAGGGGGCCAGTGCAATCGGTACCATTGCCCTACCTTAATGCTGCTCTTGAAGTTGTAGCCTGGCAGCGAGAAGCCCTTCTTCTTGTCGATTGGTTCGCTAAAGATGACAATCTGCTCAAAGAGGAAGACCCGCCTCTCTCTGGCGCGCGACAGGAAGCCGCAGTCCTGCTCCATTACGCTGAACGTGTCCTGCTGCAGCAGCTTTCCCTGAGCGGTGATTTTTCCCTGAACAGAGGAGGCAGCCGTCACCAAGGGGTCCTCCCGGGTGGCATCACAAACACCAAGCCCCGCACGCACCCCTCAGTCACCTCAAATCCCTGCAGGCGGCCCAGGTTGATCATGTCATTGCAGCGTTTTGGCACAAAGCACATCACTTCCACTGCTTTCTAGGAAAAGAAGAGAGAAAGTCCGAGTGGCACGGTGCTGGGTGTGCCACCCTTGTGGTCCCCAATTCATACCCTCCCTTACCTCTAACTGAGTTGTGTCCTCAGCAGCCTTTGTGTAGTACTTCAGGAAATCCTGTGCAACGAGAGAAGAGTGAGTGAGAGGATCCTTGGCATGCTTGGCATGCCATCCTGTGCCACACTCACCTTGAGCAACAGCTGGTACTTCATGATCCTCTGCACGGGTTTGATGAGGAGGTCGTTGAGCTGCAAGCGATGGCCCAGCTGCTGCTTCAGCTCCTGCACGAAAGCAGTCAGGGGTCAGTCACACGTAACCAGCAGGAACGCCACATTGCCCTGTGCCACCCATGATCAGCTGCCCAGCTCATGGGCCCAGCAGTATGAATTCCTTTCACTTGATGACACATAATCAATGGCATTAACTGTAATGTCACAGAAAGCCAACCCCTCACACTAACCCAGCTCACTCACTGCAATGGCATTGGTACGCAAAGTACTCCATGCACTTAATGCCACCTTTGACCAACAGTGCCCCCAGATACTCTTTGATTTCACTCATACCAAGTGGAACCTACTAATTCCTTCAATGGCATACTTAACCATTGAGTGCCATTTCACACTCACTCCCCCCTGATGCCTCGTTGCCCTGATGCCACACTTAGCTCACTCCACTGTTACACTGCCTTAATGCCACAGTTGTCCTGGAGTGCCACTTCAGTGATCCTGATACCACATTTACCCTGGAGTACCACCTGACCCCTGTAGATTCCATGATTAACCTGGAGTGCCTGGCCACTAAGCTAACAGCCCATTTACCCTGGAATACCATCTCTCTCCAATAAATGGCACACTTGCCTTAAAGTGCAACTTCACTCTTGGTGATGCCAAACATATTTGAGAGTGCCAGCTCACACTTTCTCATAGGATACTCACCTCATTGTTACACTTCACTTCTCTAGATGCCAAGGATGCCAGATGGATCCCGGAGTGCTGTCTCAATTCTTTTGGTGTCACACTTACTTTGGATGACCACCTTATGTCTTCACCCGAAAGGCTACATCACTACTCCAACACCACAGGTTCCCTGGAGTGCCACCTCACTTGCCTTGATGCCACACTTACCTTGCCAGGCATCCTCACTCCTGAAGATTTCATCGTTACCCTGAAGAACCACCTCACTCCCCTAAAGCCAAAGTTACCCTGGAGTGGCACTTCAGATTTCCTGATGCCACACTTACTGTGAAGTACACCTCTGTCTTCCAGATGCCATGATTACACTGGAAAACCATCTCACTATCCCATGATGGCATACATGCCCTCTACTGTCACCTCACTCTCCCTGATGTCAAGCCCACTTCAAAGTGCCATCTCATATGTTCTTCTAGAGCACTCACCTCACTGTTCCACTACACTCCTCCAGATGCCATGGATGCCCAACCAACCCTGGAGTGCCACCACTCTTTCAACACCACACTAACCCTGGAGTTCCATCTCACTTACCTTGGAGTGCCACATCAGTTCTCCTAATGCCACACTTACTTTTGGGCAACACCTCACCTCTCTAAATGCCATGATTACCTTGGGGTGCCAGCTCAATCTGCTTTGAGCCCAGATACCATAATGTGCCACCTCGTGTACTTTGGAGTGCCTAGAACACTCATAAATGCCAGACTAACTCTGAAGTGCCACCTCTCCATGCATTATAATTAATATAATATAAAGGCTACATCACTCTTCCAAAACCACAGGTATCCCAGAATGCCATCTCAAATCTCTTGATGCAATACTTATTTTACCCCCTGATACTACACTAATCCTGGAGTGCCACCTCATTGTCCCTAACACTAAACTCAGGACATCACACCACTTTACCCCTGATTACCACAGTTACCCTTGGAGTGCCACCTCAGATCTCCTGACGCCACACTTACCAGTATAACATCACCTCTCCAGGTGGCATAATTACCCTGGTGTACCCCCTCACTCTACATACACCACAATAACCCTGAAAATTCGTCTCACTTAACTTGAAATGTCACCTCACCGCCCACCCCCCCTGATGCCCCGGTTGCCCTAGAGTGCCAACACAATTCCTTCTGTATTACAGTTAACCTAAAGTGCCGCTCCACACTTCCAGATGGCACAGTTACCCTGCTGTCTCATTCCCCTAGATGTCATATTAAATGTGGGGTGTCACTTCAGTCCCCAATGCCACACTGGCACTGGAGTGCCCACACACACTTTCTCATAGGACCTTTACCTCATTCTTCCACTTCACTACCCCAGATGAGCCACCTCATTCCTTTTGTCTCCAGACTCACCCTGTAGTGCCACCTCACTTTTCACCAATGTCCCAGTTAACTATTAGATTCATGACTGCACTTTGCTACCACACACAGAGCAAGAATCCTATCCAGTCCAAACAAAATGCCCACTTAGCATGTCACTTCAAGGATGGCATGAACTACATCTTTGGTGTCACATTTATATCAGACAGATAACTACCAGGCCATGCTTGCTCAGGTGGTCTTTCTAGCTGAGGCATTGCAACCATTTGCATCTTCCCTGAGCCCCTCTAATGTGCCAATTGCAATAGAGGAGATGCCCATCATGCCCACCTTGAGTGCTGGGGCATTAAGTGGAAGGACAGGCCTGAGTGTAGCCGTCAGGGCTGACAGTGGTCTGAGGGTCTGACTTTAGCCAATTGCTGTGTCCTCAGACCCTGCTTCCTGCCACTAATAAACAGGAAGTTCCCAATGTCCGCCGTGCCGTCCATTTGTCTGTTTTCTTTGCCTTTTTGATTGTTTCTAGGAATTCGAAAAATGAACACAATGCAGCAGCAGCTGGCGGGAGGGCGGGCGGGCGGTGGCCCATGGCGCACTTACTTCAAAGTAGGTCTCGATGTACTCAGAAACGATGTGCTCGGACTTGGGCTTGTTCTGACAGTAGACCACATACATGTGCAGCCGGCGCTCCTGCAACATACAAGGACAGTCGAGTCAGGGGTGCCAAGCTCGTGCCCAGCCACGCCTGGCACCCCAGTAGGAAAGATGACAGGGAGCATCACCAGCCAGGCCCGAAGGCAGAAGCTCTGGACAGAAATCCCTCGGGTCCATGTTGATCTTTCAGACAACTAGATGTGCTCAGGCTCACCAGCTAGGGGGCACTACTGGAGCCATTGTGTCTGTGTTGGCAGGCTCGACGGAGGGCAGGAAAAAATCTGCAATGAAAACATGTAGTAGTGCTACCTCTGTGCCCTCCACACAACTACTGGGCACCATTACAGTAGTCAGAAACCGTGAGAAGTCCGTCATCCTTCACATATCGACTCGCCGGGCATACAAACGGGATGTCCATGAGGTTTTCATATAGTGCCATGAATGGGTTCAGTAAAGCCAGTAACTGGCACTGGAAATACCTGCAGCCACCACAGAGCCTAGTCACTTCAGTGTCTATCTATCTATCTATCTATCTATCTATCTATCTATCTATCTATCTATCTATCTATCTATCTATCTATCATATAGCGCCTTTCATATCTATCTATCTATCTATCTATCTATCTATCTATCTATCTATCTATCTATCTATCTATCATATAGCACCTTTCACTTCTATCTATCTATCTATCTATCTATCTATCTATCTATCTATCTATCTATCATATAGTGCCTTTCATATCTATCTATCTATCTATCTATCTATCTATCTATCTATCATATAGCACCTTTCACTTCTATCTATCTATCTATCTATCTATCTATCATATAGTGCCTTTCACTTCTATCTATCTATCTATCTATCTATCTATCTATCTATCTATCTATCTATTATATAGCGCCTTTCACATCTATCTATCTATCTATCTATCTATCTATCTATCATATAGCACCTTTCACTTCTATCTATCTATCTATCTATCTATCTATCTATCTATCTATCTATCTATCTATCATATAGTGCCTTTCACTTCTATCTATCTATCTATCTATCTATCTATCTATCTATCTATCATATAGTGCCTTTCTTATCTATCTATCTATCTATCTATCTATCTATCTATCTATCTATCTATCTATCTATCTATCTATCTATCTATCTATTATATAACGCCTTTCACATCTATCTGTGTAAATTGAAGACCAATTGAGTAAATCAGTAAAACTTGCCCAGCAAGAGAAGCCTCAAGTCAGTTTTTCTTTATATAGCGCCTTTCACAACTGCTTTTGTAAAACAAAGCCACTGTACCCGGATTAACAGGCTGGCTCTGGTCAGGACCGCACCAGGATCTGAGTTCAGGGCACACAAAGTGACCCCTTACTGAGTCCGTTCAGCTGCCCCCAACCTTGCAGTACTTAATGCAGTTGGACTAACCTGAGCTCACCTCACTTCTTTCTTATATAGCGCCTTTCATGGCACTCAAACCCAGCGTTCACACACTTGTAACAGCACAATAGTGAAATGCATGGCGTTTTGACACAGGAAGGTTGGTAAACGCAAGTCTAGGACACATGGTGACAGGTCGGGGTTGGGGTGGGGAGAGGGGCTTCCTCACAAAGGGACTGTATTCTGTGTCAGTAAGCCCGAGTGTGACCCTAACTATTTGGCAGTCCTGCTTGTTCCCTTTAATAGCTCCTTGAAAGTACAGTCCTAGTGAAAGCTCCTCACTTGCCTTCTTCTTGATGCCCTCCAGATGCCCAGAAGTGTTGTCATCACGCCATCATTGAAAACTGCAGCAGTGACTGACACGTTTAAGGGAACCTGAAGTGGTGTCTGTGCCACCCCCTAGTGTCTCTCAAGAAAAGTCTCCATCAGAACCTCATAAAAGGCAGGAATGTTTGCACCCCTCCGCTTTTGTGGGAAGCTGCACTAGAGCTGAGCTTTGGCGATCTGATGCCAACAGCCTTCCGGCAATTTCCAAGATGGCCAACTTCATGCTGCTGGGCCATCCCTTAGAATCAGGACTTAGCCTAAAGTAGATGGGTGTTCAACTTTAAATGAGCCATTTGAAGCAAAGTGACACCTGTGCCACTAAGCCCCACCCACAAGGGGACCCCACGTAAGGTGTAGAATTTAATTAGCATGGTGCAGCGAGGCAGCCAATCAGAAGAAGGCACTGGAATTCTTTTGTTCCACGTATTATTGTGGTGTCAACTCACAAAACCAAATGCCATTTTTGTCACCCTTTCAGGCTTTTTTTAGTAAATTTTTACAGACAAAGGAAAATGTTGGAATGAATGGGGTGATGGTAAAGTGAAGATAGAAATAAAAGTATATAATTAAAAATAGGAGAAAAAAGTCTGAGAAAAGAATCAAAGAAAAGGAGCCGCTCAGCGTGCCTGACTTCTGAATTTGCATACAGTGAGGCGGAGCCAGTGTGAACCAATCAGACGGCACTCCCTCAAGTGATGGCCACTCTGTTTCCAGTGACTGCCGGTTTGTAGACAGCCTGCAGGCTGGGATGCAGTGGTGCCACCTAGTGGCTTACCAGTTTAGTGCCCCCCGCCACTGATGCACAGTGCTCAAGCATAACAATTAGTGTTCAGCATGAGCGGGTGTGGAAAGGTGCTATATAATGTCATTTACTTCCCAAAAGAGAGGGGAGGAGTACCAAGACTCTCTGGGCAGACTGAGCAGCGGAATATGGTGCTGGAACAGACAAACTGGACTAGGTAGTCCCCCTAGACAAGGGGAGACTGAATGTCACTTAGTAAGGTGACGAAAGATACAATAAACCACCACCCCCCCAGCCTGAGATTGGTCTACATGTGTGCCAACTGACCATCAGCAAGAGTGCAGAAGTTCGCACACAATGATCACAGGTGAGTGAAGTTGAGGATGCCACCTTATACAGCTCTCTGCAGTCCGTGAATGTATTGGTGTATAAGGTGGAGGGGGGTACAGTGCCCACAGTGCCCATAGTGCTAGGTGTAAACACACACGGAGAGGCGGCACAAACTTACGTGTTTTATGAAGAGGTCAGCAAGTCTCTCCGGCTCGTGGACGCACTTCTCCAGCTCCCCTAAAAAATAACTGAAACGGGCAAAAGTGGAATGAGTGGTGGGCACGTGGCACATGGCGGAATGGGCAGGGGGTTTGGGTAGGGTGGGGTATCAGCACCAAGAGCTCATGGTCAGAAGTGGCACCCAGCTCCGCCGGTGCATGGCACCCAGCCTTTTTATTCTTCGTCACTCCTTTCCCATTCAGAGGACGGTGGGACTCACTCTTTGTGCCAGTCGTAGATTTGGTGAATGTTCCCAAAGACGATCTTGTCCTTTCCCTTCATGTCTTCTGGGACTCCCTTTGAGTTCATGGTGGCCATGTAGCCCTGGAAGAAGGCAGATAAAGGGAGGGAGAGTGAGGAGCAAAGGTGAGGTGGCCCAAACGGGCAAACCATCTGTGTGACGTTCAAGGTGGGTACCCCCTGTTCCCCCCATGTGACCCTATGGCACCCCGTGCAGCCCCTGTGGCAGTCCTCCTCCACCTCAAAGCCCTTCATGTTAGACCCTTTCAAGTCCAGCTGCCCGGTGAGGCTCAGCTGCTCACCTTTATATAGCGCCTTGCCAGGCCACTGATTCGATCCGAGGAGATCCTCCTCATTCCAGAATGGGACACAACTCATAATTCCAACAAAGGGGGGAAGACACAGAGACCCCACATTAAACTGAAGAACACTTGAGTGGGAGTTTCGTGATCCTTTTTAAAAAAAATGGAAATTAAATAGAATAGCGAGAGGGTCCGAGGAGGGGCGGGGGGGTCATTAAATTAAATTTCATTAAATTATGGGCCACCTTGCCATAAGCAGGACGCAATATATAAAAATGGGACAGAGCAGCCTACCAGTGTCGCTTGAGTGACCCCCCCCCCAAGGGAGGGACATAAGCTAAACCACTGAGACTGCATGTCAGACCCCCACAGAGACCCTCCTATTAGATGCTTTCGGTTTTGGCCTCTCAGTCAGATTCAGGGGCCGACCTTCATATAGCGCCTTTCCAGTCCAATGACCATTGTGTGACCCCCCCCCATGTTTTTTGCATTTGACCTACGCGACTCGCTTCAGACCCTCAAACAGGCTGGACTGCCAGACCCTTTGAGGTTTCGCCTTTCTATAGCCCCCTTACCAGGCTTTCCCAATGGAACACAGCCGATGGCCCTCACGTGTCCCCCAAGACAAGTACATCCCTCACTGGTGTCTCAATGCCCCCCTTCAGCCTAACCATCACGTAGCCCCCTTCATTAGCATCGTGAAAGTGGAGACACAAAGTCACATACAGTAAGACCCTCTGTGCAAAGCAGCTTTTCCCATGTGACCCTGTGCAGCCCGTCTCAGACGTCAATATTTTAGACCCCTGTTAGGGTTCACCACGTCTGTGACTGAGCCGGTGACCTTTGTGTAGCCACTGACCCCTGTGTGGCCCCATGGGACCCTGTGTGTCTTCAACTCAGATCTCCACATGCCAGACCCCGTAAGCTGTTGGCTTTTATATAGCGCCACGTAGACATCACGTGACCCACAAGACATGCATGTCCTGTGACCTTCTCAGAATGCCCACACAGAGACCCCCCTGGCAGGCTCTTCTTCTTTTGGCTACGATGATTCAGCTGCGTGACCCTCAAACAGTCCCCCTATGTGACCCTAATGTGCCACCCTCACTGGTATCTCAATGCCCTCCTAACATGAAGTTGGTGAGCCCATGTGGCCCACCTCCAGTTTATCCATCTGAGTCCCCATAGCCTCGCCAAGTTGGCCCCATGAGATGGCACATGTAGCCCCCCCTGGCGTTGTGTAAGAGACACAGGGGGCTTACCTCCACAATGAGACTCAGGTCGTTGACGTACATCCTCTCCGTCTCTAAGAGCTCCTTGAGGACATACCTGGGGGGAAAGCAAAAGACCATGAAAACGGCGGCCCCCTTTAGGGAGGGTGGGGTTATGACAGTGAACAGCTAGGGGCAACTTACATGCTCTTCTCTAAGGCACTCCTACGTTCCTCCTCAGTGTCCGCCACATCTGATGAATGGCTGCAGGTGTCACCATCAGGGGGCTTCTGTGTGGGGCTGAGAGGAGGGACCTGCAGGCAGAGGGACATGTGAGGGACACAATTACTGCACAGCAAAACTGGATGCACCCACTCACCCACTTCAAATGGCACCAGAGCCGTGGGCTCATTCAAGACTCCCAGACCATCCAGTCAGCCGACACCCACTAAGTGCCAACCCAAGTCGTAAGATCTAAATACTGGGATCCCTGGCATGTAGCATAGGGTGAGTGTAACAAGTAACAAGGCAGAGAGAAAAAGAGAGAGAGAGAGAGAGAGAGAGAGTGCCCACGTCTGCAAAGTGGCACCTGGCAGTTACTAGCCCATCTGGGCACTTTTGTTAGAGAAGTTCTGCTCTACCTTAAATGACTAAGACGATTGTTCTGCAATCCCATGGCCCCAGGTTCAAGAGCAGCAGAGAGTGTGAGTGACAGCTGTTGGGTATATCCATTCTCAATTCAGTGATACCCACTTGGTGGTGGCACGTAGTAACTTCTCACAGAGTGACAGCATTTGTAGTCAGGTGACACCCAGTGGGTGATGGCTCAGCTCAGTTAGGCCACCCATTCAAGTTGTTGATACATCAAGGGATTTGAATTCAGAAACACCCAGTGGGAACCCCCCAGAGCTTCAGGATGCCCAGACACTGGGGGCTGGTTGTGTCACTGAGTCAAGCTGGGTCACCCAGCAAAAATATCTCAATTCAGGGACACCCACTAAGTCAAGAGACACCCAATGGCTGCTTATGAGTGACAGTTTCCAGATAGCAGATGCCAGTCAGGTGACAACTAGGTATGTGGAATGCCTAGTGTGTGCCTATCCACAGATTGGCAGCCAGTGACACTTGGCAGCTCATTACTGAAACAGAAGACATTAAGGACTCCCAGTCAGGTAACGCGAGTGCACACCAAGGCCAGTTAGGGTACCCAGCAGCAGGACGCCCACTCAGTCGACAATTTCTAGTCAATTAACACCCAAAGGGTACTGTATGAGTTATAAAATTTCATATGCCAGGCAGGTGCCCGCTGTGTCCCAGAACTTTCAGTGAGATTGCTTATTCAATGGATGGGGGAATTCCAGAAGCTTCAGGGTGGCTAAAAAGGTGGCACCCTGAAGTGCTGGCTAAATCAAATCAGGGACCCCAGCAGTGCTTTGATGATTCCAAGGATTTTAATTCAGGAGCTCGCAGAAGGAGATCCAGAAGCCCTGGGGTGCCCAGTCAGGTGATGCCCCGTGGCACGCATTTGCCTACTCTCAGGATTTCCATCCTGCTGGCGGCCAGCGGGCTGTTTGCTGAGTCACAGGATCTCTGTAAAGGGACACCCAAGGGTGTGACGTCAGAAGCCTTTGCGCTCTGTGACAGATTGAGATGCCGGGGGGGTGGAGGGGGGGATGAAAAAGAGCATTTCTGCTGGCATGGTTGCCATGGAGACTGCAGATTAGCAAAGCAACCAGCTGTGTAGGTGAAAATGTGATTAAGGAGCCCAACGTGGGAATGAATTGTTGAGACGGGTGTCATGTGCTTCTTCTCAAAGACAGCTGGGCAAGGGGGGTGGTGCAGAGATGGGTGGCACTGATCACCTGAAGAACACGTGAAGAACATGGAAGTGGCCGCCTATGTGGAAATTTTAATAACACCCCCCTGCGTAAACCTTGTTTGCTCATTGGCACTCCTGCCGTTCTAGCTGGGTGCCACATGGCAGCCTCCATACTCTGTCTTGCCTCTTGCTCAGAACACAAGCAGAAAGGGCAAGTTCTCAAGGTGGGCAAATGAGATGGTGAGACCTTTTAATCACCTATCCAGATGCCAACCTGCACATGGGCAGGGTTTGTTTGTGTTAACACCTTCCCAATTATGTGATGCCCTCATTCTTTGGCTGTGCCACTGGCACACTGAACCCACTGGATTGGCTGGTGGCACTGAGTGGCTTTTACCTGCATCTGGAGGTCCAGGCTCTCCACCTCCTGGTGCTCGGACTCGTCCCAGCGGTTGTCGATGTCTGCAAGGCCCCCGGAGGTCTAAAAGGAAAAAGTGGTGGTCATTAGCTCAATGGTCACATCTGGGTGGCATATAGTCCACTATGGGTAGCACTTACTAGCTCTTTGGCATCAGGAATTATGGCAACTGCTTCCTCCTGATGCCCGGGGGCAATCAGCTCCACACTCTTCCGGCCCTCGTCCACACTCTTCCTCTTGGGCTTGCTTTCCAAGCGCCGCACCTGCCGTTCCACCTTGGCGGCACTGCCAACACTCAGCTTGCGCACTGGATTTGTGAGCCACTTCTTAAGCGTGCTGACGGAGCGGCGGGACCCGGGAGAGCTGGGCGCTGAGCTGCTGGAGGGCTGCGGCTGGATGGAGGCAACTGACGTGGAGATGCTGCCATCACTCCCAGCCACTGAGTATGACTCTGCAGGCAAAAAAGGACAAGGAGCATTAGTTAGCCATGGGTAGAGTGCCAGGAGAGTGCTGGCAGTGAAAGAAGCTGAGGACAAGATCTGGACTTGATGAGCCAATTAGGGATGGCTAGCAAAGAGTTAACTTGCCTGCCCACTTTTATCTGGGTGCCAACCAAGTTCAACATGACATGTTTGTGACTTCCACCTCCTCTCCTCAATGTGCCTGCTGATGCCAGCTCCTTTCATTTGTACCTGATACCCACCATCCCTGCTCTTAGCACAGACACGGGCATTGTTAATGACTCCTGCCCACATTTTAAAATTTCATCCCTGGCACTCAGGCTTGTTCAGACCCTAAAATGTCCACACACATGGCCTGTTTGGTATAGCCAATGACTGAGCTGGAAACGTGTGACCCTGGCATCTGCATTTGTATCCCTCTCTTTGACATGGTGCAGCCTAATACCAATTCTGCATAAACGTCTGCACTGGTACCCCCTTCTGATCAGTTATCCCTGACATTAACACTGATGCCAGCCCTGCCATAGTCTTTGATAAAGCCCACTCCCGTCTGTTCTCTGTAATGTGCCTACTGATGCCAGCCCTGTCATAGTCTTTGATAAAGCCCACTCCCGTCTGTCCTCTGTAATGTGCCTACTGATGCCCTATCTTTTCTATTGTCTACTGGCATCTACACTGATGCCAGTTCTCTCTAAAATCTGCAATCATGCTTCCTACTGACCATTCACCCAAATATTGAAGCTGATGCCAGTCCCTGCTGATCACTCCATAATCTTTTAACATTGCCCACTCCTGTCTGTTCTCTCTAATGATGTTACAGAGGCTCGCTTGCCAGTTTAACCATGGCATCTACTTTAATACCAATCCTGTCTAAAGGCTGAACTGAAGCTTCCTGCTGACCAGCCAGTTTGATAATATTGCTGATGCCAGTCCCTACCAGATTAGTTCATAGTCTTTAGTAATACCCACTCCTGCATGTTCTCTGTACAGTGCCAACTGACACCCTTTCTTTCCCATTCTCCCCTGGCATCTACTTTAATATCAGTGTCCTCTAAAGACTGCACTACTGTTTTCTCTTGATTGGTCATTATGGTTTTAATGTTGATGCAAATTCCCTACCAGGTCATTCCCTAACCTTTGGCATCAATGTCCTCCCTAGTCCCTTCTTCCTGGCATCGATCCCAATGCCAATTCTCTCTATAGTCTGCAGTCATGTTTCTTCCTGACTAGGTATCCCTGACATTAACACTGATGCCAGTCCCTGGCAGTTCACTTTGGTAATGCTCAGTCCTGTCTGTTCCTGGTAATGTGCCAATTGATGCCCTATTGTTATTTTCCATTCTTGTCTTGGCATAGATTTTAATACCAATTCCCTCTCTAAAATCTGCCCTGGTCCTCCCTCTTGACCAGTCACCTTGATATTAGTGCTGAAGCCAGATAATCTTCTGCAATGCCAACTCCTGCCTGTTTTTAAAAACACACATTTAATACCCTCTCTGGTTTGTCTTTGGTACTGCCCACTCCTGGCTGTTTTTTGTAATGTTGTCGTTGATGCCCTCTCTTTTCCATTCTAACTGGCATTTATAATAATAGCAATTCTCTCTAAAGTCAGTAGAGATACTCCCTCTAGATCATTCATCCCTGACATTAATAGTGATGCCAGTCTCTGCCAGATCACACCATCATCTTTGGCACTGTCCATTAATGCCTGTTTTCTGTAATGTTGTTATTGATGCCCTCCCTTCTCAATTCTAACTGGCATCCACAATAATACAAATTCTCTCTAAGGTTGGTATAGATACTCTCTTTTGATCAGTCACCCCTGACATTAACACAGATGCCAATTCCTGCCAGGTCATTCCATAACCTTTGCTAATGCCCACTCTTGCCTGTTCTAAAAAACACACACTACCCCCTCTGGTTCATCTTTGGCACTGCCCACTCCTGTCTGTTTTCTGTAATGTTGTTTTTGATGCCCACTGATTTCCATTCTAACTGGCATCTATAATAATATGAATTCCCTCTAATGTTGGTATAGATACTCTCTCCTGATCAATCACCTATGGCAGTAACACCAATGCCACGTTCAACCAAGATAATTTTTTCGTCTTTAGCATTGCCCACTCCTGCCTGTTTTCTATAATATGCCTATTGATTCCTATACTTTTCCATTCTCCCCCTGGCATCTATATGAATACAAATTCTCCCTAACGTCTGTTGTCCTTTACACCAATGCCAGTCCCTGCCAGGTCATTCCACACCCTTTGATAATGCCCACTCTTGCCTGTTCTAAAAAACACCAAATACCTTCTCTGGTTCATCTTTGGCACTGCCCACTCCTGTCTGTTTTCTATAATGTTGTTATTGATGCCCACTCTTTTCCATTCTAACTGGCATCTGTAATAATACCTATAGCTGGTATAGCTAATCGCTCTTGATCAGTCACCCCTGGCATTAATACTGATGCCAGTCTCTGCCAGATCACACCATCATCTTTGGCACTACCCACTAATGCTAGTAATCTGTAAAGTTGTTATTGATGCCCACTCTTTTCCATTCTAACTGGCATCAATAATAATACCAGTTCTCTCTAAGGTTGGTATAGATACTCTCTCTTGATCAGTCACCCCTGACATTAACACCAATGCCAATCCCTGCCAGGCCATTCCACAGCCTTTGATAATCCCCACCCTTGCCCACTGTGTATGTCACCCCATTCTATTTGCTAACTAGTGCCTACTGATTCCCTGTTTCTTTGGTCCACGATCAATGCCAGCAGTGTGTGCCCGCAGACCCTGGCACTAAGCCCCGGCAGCAGCCATTATGAGTGCAGGTTTCATCACGTGGAGGTTTGCTTTGCTGGAGAGGAGATTTTCACAGACCCCTCGGTGAGGACAAGCAATCAAGCTGCGGATGTGGCGGTCCCCACAGCTTCCTGCTATCGTAGACAAAACAGGAAAAGGACTGGGGGTCTGAGGGGAACGGCCACCAGGTGGGGAGGTTGGGTCAGTTGTGTCCTTCTGTCTGTCACCTCAAGCCCCATTTGTCACCTTTGAGCATGCAGTGGCAACTGTTCTAAAATGGAGGCATCCAAGAGGAAGTGGCACTGTACAGTAGAGGTGTAAACAGTCACCATGGGAGAGTCTTGAAGGGTGAGCCCCCTCAGGTGAGGGTCTTCAATGAGGGCTTGTGTCAGATTCCTGTCCTCGTTTGCCATGCCCACTTGTCCACTGCCGACTGGACTGAATTCAAGACACACAGGGTCCCCAAAACCCCCCAAGTTTGCCGTGATGCCTGCTGCTCATCATTCCAGGTTGTGCCTTCATGGACGTCCCTGTGACTTTCCACCGTGCCTCTCACTCGTTCTCTGCATCAGCAGCCCAAACATACGCCGTGCCTCAGAAAAGCCACCAAATCTTAACAAATGGCATTGGAAGGAGTTGAGGAAAACCAAAGAGACCCCATCCCCATCTACTGGCCTGAGTGGACCACCTCAAGGTGAACACTATAAGGACTCTAAGGAATGGACATTCATGGGGTTAAACTTCCTCTTCCCTGAAGAAGGTTCCCGAAGATGAGGGAAAAACACCCTGAGTGTTCCCAGTGCCAACAAAAGGGCATTCCAAGGACTGTGAGGGTCTCTGAGCAGTTGTGCCCACTTCACCCATCATGAAGACGTTAAAGATCTCTGACCCACACTGCAGCTTTTGAGACACACAGAAGTGTGGAGGGTATGTGGGTCTCCAAGGTCCACAGAGTCCATTCCTACACCACTGGCACTTCCACTACCCTAACCCTAACCCAATCTGTCTCATCTGGATGCCCCCACAATCTCCTGGACCACGGACCACCTAACTAAATAGATAGCAGCTTATGAGGCTTGGTGTCAGAAATGGTGCTGTGTCATGGTGGAGACGGTCCTGCCACCCTTCTTGATCACCCCTCTACACAGCAGACTTCCAGCACAATGCCAGCACTTGGCACCTACAGACGACTCATCCGTCAAAGGTGGCATTAATAATGGAGGTGAGTCTTCTTCTATGAGTCTTGCGTTGTGGTGCAGTCAACATCACCAAGGCAAGAAGAGCAGGTGGTGGACTGGATGTGCCAAGGAGCTTCTGACCACCAACCAGGGGGAAGTGGTGCAGAGCTGTAAGGACCACCAGACTGGACTGGATGACTTGCCACAGACCATCTCAATCCTGTGCAGCTTGATTACGAGACACACAGAAGTGTGGGGGGCACATGGATCTCCAGGGTCCACAGAGTCCACTCCTACACCACTGGCACTTCCACTACCTTTAATGCCAATCTGTCTCATCTGGATGCTCCCACAATCACCTGGACCATGGACCACCTGACCAATACACAACAGCTTGTGAGGCTGGGTGTCAGAAATGGCGGTGGGTCATGTTGGAGGCAGTCCTGCTGCCCTTCTTGTTTACCCGTCTACATAGCGGACTTCCAGCACAATGCCAGCGCTTGGCACCTGCAGAAGACTCATCTATCAAAGGTGGCATTAACAATGGAGATTAGTCTTTGTGAATGAGGCTGGTCTTGTTGTGCAGGGACAACAACCTGCAACTCAACATCAGCAAGGCAAGATGAGCTGGTGGTGGACTTCAGTTGTGCCAAGGAGCTTCTGAGACCACCAAACAGGGGAAAGTGCTGCAGAGCTGCAATGCAAGGACCACCAGACTGGACATGCAATGGAGACTCAGGGCTTTAAATGTGTAGAGAAGCTCTACAAGTCTATAGCAGCCAGTGTGTGACGTGTTCTATGCTGGGGTCTCACAGGGCCAACCCTGGACACACTGGACGCTGCTGTGGAAAAACAGGATGGGAGAGAAACTGGAAGGCATTATGAAAAATCTGCTGCAGGAGGCGCTCTCTCTCTCTCTCTCACTTGTAGCCATGGGCTCATTCCGCCACAGTTTGTTAAGAAGCAACACTGGGGGTCTTCTACTGCCCACTGCCATCAGGCGATTCAGCACTTCCTCCCAATGTACTTGTTAAGTTTATGTGATTGATTGATTGATTCATTGATTGGATGCCTTCTTGTTTTTCATATTTCTGTTGCTCTATGCATGTGAATTTCCCCCAGGATTAATTGATAACATTTTATCTAAACTACATAATCAATATGGGCAGCACGGTGGCGCAGAGGGTAGCGTTGCTGCCTCACAGTAACGAGACCTGGGTTTGCTTCCCGGGTCCTCCCTGCGTGGAGTTTGCATGTTGTCTAAATGGGTTTCCTCCCACAGTCCAAAGACATGCAGGTGAGGTGGATTGGCGATCCTAAATTGTCCCCAGTGTGTGTTTGGTGTGTGTGTGTGTGCCCTGCGGTGGGTTGGTGCCCTGCCCGCGGTTTGTTTCCTGCCTTGCGCCCTGTGTTTGCTGGGATTGGTGCCGTCAGACCACCCGTGACCATGTAGTTAGGATATAGCGGGTTGGATAATGGATGGATGGACATGATCAATATGACCCCCCCCCCACGTTTCAGAGGGTCATGTGCCCAGTTGTCTGCAAGTCAATGATAAATAGCAGAAAGGATGAGTGCCCATAATTCTCATTAAGTAGAGAATCTGGGGGAATATGTGACCTAAAGGCCGGTGGGGTCCCTTTTTTGTGTCAGAGTGAGATAAAGATATTTGGGTTAGGTTGGTCTGGTCAGTCGTGTCGCCCCCCCACCTCGTGCTCTCCAATCTGTCCTTTCCATCCTATGTTAATATGAACAAGCAGCTTGGCGCTTAGAGATGTGGTGATGGCTGAAAGAACACAACGCCATAGACGTCACATACGGTTAGAAAATCTGAAGGACGGATGAGTGACAAACTCTGAACCCCCCAGCCCCCCTCCAGCCCCCCTTCAACATGAAGTTCACCATCAACTGTCCTATCCACACTTTGATCTCAGAACTGGGATAAACAACAGAAGCCCCTTTAACCTTCCCATGATGCCTCAGTTTTGCATGCCAACTGCCATTTCTCATTTCGGGGGGTGTCTTCCACCTTCAGCGATGCCCCCACCCCCCTACCAGTTTGCTGATTCTCCTAGGCATCCATGAACCATCCCCCCCTTCCCCATTCGTGGCTCTAAACATGAGCCATGCCATGTCATTCACCCCTGATGTGCCCGCTGGGCTAAAGGCGGCACTTCCACTGCACTTCACGTTTAATGAGTGCCCTCTGATTTCCAGCAGCGGTAGGCCAGAAACCCCCAGACTGCCCCACTCTTAGTTATGATGGCTGGCAGAGTTTGGTACAAGTGCCATGCTCTAAAGCTGCTGCTTACTTTTCCAAACCGCTTGGAATTTATAGCATTAAAGACCCCCAAGCCCCCACCTCCAAGTCTTCATCATCTGGTCATGTTATGCCTGCATCTCTGCTACTGTGCCACCCTGTGTGCCCCAAAGCTAAACCGTATTTGCTGAAAAGCCAGAATGTTCTGAAAATAATCGTACAGGATGGGCAAGGGAGGTGCCAGAGCAGGATGGCACTCAGAAGCTTTGAAAGAAGGGGGTTTAGTGCAGGAGGACCCAGAACTGGACTGGTGGTGTATGAAAGCTACTTGTGTGGTCCCCTGCATGAACTGGCATACAAAAAGAATTCTTAAACTAGGCATGTCCCTCGGTGATCACTTGAAATGCCCATCAGGCAGATGGCAAGGGCAGGAGCTTTAATTGGAGAACCTTAGGTCTGTTTTGTTCATCTCATTAGAGGGGTTGGTGGTATGTCCTAGTTAAGGGTGATGCCACGGTTAGGGGGTCCATAACTTCATGAAGGAACCCAGTGGCCCATTCCTGGAACAAGTGGGGCACCCCTTGCCCTTACAACTGGGACACTTCAATATCAACTGGTTCATCATGAGGGCACCAACTAGACTGGCAGGGGGGCCAAAGACAACATTTCAGCCTGCAGTGATGCGCCTGCCCCCTTCCAGTGTGCTGACCCTCCTAGGCATACATGAACCAACCCCCCTCGCCATTAGTGGCCCCAAACATGAGCCATGCCATGTCACTCACCACCTTAGTGGAACCTCATGTTCAATGAGTGCCCTCTGATTTCCAGCAGCAGTAGGCCAGAGACCCCCTGGACTGCCCCACTCTTATTTATGTGGAACTGGCAGAGTTTGGTTTCCCTGGGTGCAGCAAAGTACAAGTGCCAATCTCTAATGCCAGCCAGTGCTTTTTTTTAATGATTACAATTTGAGGTCGACTTTATCAAATTTGTGATGTTGGGGCGCCACGTCCCCAAAATGAATGGCTATGTGAAGATTTTAGAAAGCGACAGCGTCTCACTGGCACTCCCAATCTCCAACCCATACCTTGAGCTGACCACTTGCGATGTCAACGTGACGCGAAGCCCAGGAAGCCAACTGAATTCCGCTCGCTTGTAGAAGGACGGGGGCTAATTAGGCGCTTATCAGCACCAAGCAGGGGGTCCACCCATCCTTCTCATCAGTAAGTGCCAACCTAAATGGTGATGGAGATGAAATTAAGCGGAGAATGCAGGGAAAGGGGTGGGTTGGGTCGTCTTTTCCAGGAAGTATTCCAATTGGCCAGGTTGTTTCAGAGAGCGACGCAGAAGACCATGAAAAAGTCACACTTGGTGGTGTGCAGAATTGGAACCGAGACCCCCCCCATGCCGAGCACCAGGACACGATCACTGTCTTCACAGCTGGCACACTGATGGACTTCCCAGCATCCTTTTCTTCCTCTCATTTGAACCTCCCCTCCTCCTACATACATCAAGTGTCTCTCTCCCTGTGCTCGTCCCTCCCTCAAGCGTCACCCAGTTTCTGTTAGGGGACAGTCCTGTCACATATCAATTTCTTCACAGGTGGCCTGCCCGATCAGAAGACCTGTTTTGCCACCGTCAGGAGAGCAGTGAGACGGGCCGCAGGCCTGCCAGGAGACACCAACAGAAAGACAAACATTTTCCATGGAAGATGCGTCTGTTTCCAATTTTCCTGGCAGGGCCGGAGGAGGACGAGGAGGAGGAGGAGGTGGGGCGGGGGTTGACTGCTGCTCAGAAGACTAAAAGCATCCCCAGCTCCCTGCTGGTATCAAGTTACTGACTCGCACACTCACTAGCTCGCTCGCTTGCACCCACCCCGGCCCCCCTCGCGGGCCCGGAGACGAGCCAAGATCTATATATAGCGTGTAACCCGAGGCCGCCACCGAGAACAGCGCAGGAAAACAAGGAGCGGCCAGGCGCCCACTCCTGAAAAGCATAGGCACACGTGGCACAGCTTTGGCGGTGCCCTAATAGGAGAAGGCAAGGCGCTCACGGCTCCCTCTGCAGGCGCCAGCAATAACAGTCAGAGTGGGCCAGTAATCTGAGAGAGAGAGTGGAGAGATGACGGTTAGTCTCCGCCCCCAAACCCCCAGACCCCCAGACCGCTCGCTTACTAATATTGCATCCATTTCCTAACGAAAATATTTGTCGCTCAGCACCCCCCACCCCCCACCCCCCTGCCAAGTGCCCGTAGGGCAAAAGGCGGAGCTTTCACTGCGCTTCCTTCTCAATGAGAATCCCTCGGAATTCCACCAGCAGTGGGCCTGAGAGGTCCGTGTGGGGACCCCCTATACTTTCAGTGGGCACGTTTTGGATTCCCTGGGTGCAACAAAGTGTGGGTGCCAAGCTTTAAAGCTACTCCTTACTTTTTCAAAAAGACCCCCAGCACCCCCCACCTATCTCCCCCCACTACCTCCAAATCTTTATCACCAGCTGTCTTAAGCTTAATGCAGAGTGCTAGTCATGTCGTGCCTAACAAGGACCTTCTGTGTGTCCAGTGCTGTGCCACCCTGTATGCCACAGAGCTAAATCGTGATTGCTGAAAGGCCAGAATGTTACAGAAATAATTGTACAGGGTGGGCAAGGGAGGTGGCAGAGCAGGATGGCACTCAGAAGCTTTGAAAGGAGGGGGTTTAGTGCAGAAGGACCCAAAAGTGGACCAGAGGTGTATGAAGGCTACTTGTGGAGTGCCTAGCATGGACTGGCATACGAAAAGAACTCTTAAACTAGGCAACTGGCACGCCCTGTCCACCAGGGGTCACTTGAAATGCCCATCAGGCAGATGGTAAGGGCAGGAGCTTTAGAGCCTTAGATTTGTTTTGTCTATCTTATCAGAGGGGTTGGTGGTCAGGCCTGGCTAAGGAAACTGGAAGGGTGATGCCATGGTTAGGGGGTCCACAACTTCACAAAGGAACTCAGTGGCCCATTCCTTGGACAAGTGGGGCACCCCCTGCCCTTACAACTGGGACCCTCCACTGTTCTACTCAGATGTCAGCTGGTTCATCGGAGGGCACCAACTGGACTGGTATGGGGGGCCAAAAGACAACATTTCAGGTGGTGCCTTCCTCCTTCAGTGATGCCACTGCCCCCTTCCAGTGTGCTGAATCTCCTAGGCATCCATGAGATCAGTGGCCCCAAACATGAGCCATGCCATGTCACTCACTCCTGAAGTGCCTGATGGGCTAAAAGCGGAGCTTTCACTGCACTTCATGTTCAATGAGTGCCCTCTGATTTCCAGCAGCAGTGGGCCAGAGACCCCCAGGACTGCCCCATTCTTAGTTATGTGGGCTGGCAGAGTTTGGTTTCCCAGGGTGTGTAAAGTGCAAGTGACAGGCTGTAATGCCTTTCCTGGGACAAATGGGGCCGCCTACCCTTACAACTGGGACACTTCACTGTTCTACTCAAATGACAACTGATTCATTGGGGGGCATCAGCTGGACTGCTAGGGGGGGCCAAAGACAGAATAGAAACTGATCAGAGCCAAGGACCATGTGGAACCCATCGAAGCCCCACCTTCCCCAACCAGCAAAAAGAGAGTCGGTGTTTTGGGGTAGCGCCATCCAAGGACCTAACGTGGGTGGTCAGCCAGCTCCACTAGGACACTAGGGGCTTGTGAAAATAGGGCATTGCCCGCAGTGCAGCTAAGACAAGGAAAGGCTGGCACACCTCCTCTGGGAATGCCTGCTGGGTGCCCTAGAGCCAGGGGTGTTTACTTTAGTTTTAATGGCATTTGAGTCCTTAGCCCCCTAACTGAAAACAGGGGTGGGGGGGGTGTGGGGGCTTCAAGCTTGATGAGGCCTTTGGGGGGTCTGGAATAATAAAAGGAAGAACAGGTCAGGGGTTTGGTACAATAGATCAGGGGCTTAAGCCCCCCAAAAGCCCCCCTCCCCATCCAATAGGCATACCACTGTCTATAACAGAACATTAAAAAGCAGTGTGCCCAGGAATTATGTCACGTACTGTTCGACTGGCACTGATTCACTCAAGGCCACTCAGAAAGTTTGCCATCTGATGGCTCCTTCTGGGTCACCAGGAACCGTCTTGTGCTTAGGTGGGGAAAAAAATGACAATCTGGGACTGCAGCCTGCTGAGAAACAAGTTCATCCAAGACAACGAGCAAGAACTGGAATTGACAAGTCATGGATGACCCCCAACTGGACATGAACCCCCGAGAACAACAGGTGGTCTACAGGAGCTCCAGGGCATCCGGCCCTCCATTTGTAGAAGGAAAGAAAGTTTCTGGGGTACCACCTGACACTTCCCAGCGCTATTGTCCTGTTTGTAATCTTGGTGTTAGGAAAGTGCAGTGCCGATGTGCTGGCATGATGGGATTCCAAGAGTCCGGATGTGGCAACACTTTGTGTGGCACTGCACTACAATGTAACCATATCATGGGGTGGCAGAGCATTAGGACAACATAGACACAGCGTGGCATGTAAGGGTCCGACATTGAAACACAAACCCTGATCTTAAAGTCAAAAAGCGTGGGCCCTTAGACTCTCTTTAGGGGGCCTGATGTTAAAAATTCACTTCTGTTAAAACCTCATATTCATTTTAGGAGTTTTAGACTTTGTAGTTCCAATTTATAAAATATCTATAACTCTAAGAGTTCTTAAAATAGTGTATGTTTAGTAAATTTCTGAAACAAAAAATTATATATATGAAAGTGGGTGACATGGTGGTGCAGTGGGTAGCGCCACTGCAACGTAGTATGGAAATCAGGGTTCAATTCCAGGGTCCTCCCTGCATGGAGTTTTCATGTTCTCTCCGTGTCTGCGTGGGTTTCCTCCCACAGTCCAAAGACATGCAGGTTAGGCGCATTGCCAATCGAAAATTGTCCCTGGTGTGTGTGTGTGTGTGACCTGCGGTGGGCTGATGCCCTGCCTGGGGTGTGTTTACTGCCTTGCACCTTATGTTGGCTGAGATTGGCTCCAGCAGACCTCCGTGACCCTGTAGTTAGGATATATCCATCCATTTTCCAACCCGCTGAATCCAAACACAGGGTCACAGGGGTCTGCTGGAGCCAATCTCAGCCAACACAGGGCACAAGGCAGGAACCAATCCCAGGCAGGGTGCCAACCCACCACAGTAGTTAGGATATAGCAGGATGGAAAAATGAACGACTGATTGTCTGTATGAAAGTCATTTTACTTGCAGTACCAAAATTCATGAGTAGGGGGCATTCTTTTTGAACCTTTACATAATGGGTCTTGTTTTAATACAGTTTTTTTCAGCTGTTTTAAAGTATATTTTAAAAAATATATTTATTTATTAATAAGAAACACTGTAGGGATAGTTTTATGGGTTTTACACGAATTATAGTTTTATGGATATTACAAATAAGTCAATTAAAGCTGATGTATGGACTAGCGCGCCTTTATGGCTTTTATCCTACTAACCCTAAGCCTTACCCAGGGAGGTATGGCACACAGTTAACAGAATTGGTTTTATATACTGCAGATATTCTTTATGTATGTAAATAAAGTATATTTTAAAATAGATAGATAGATAGATAGATAGATAGATAGATAGATAGATAGATAGATAGATAGATAGATATGAAAGGCACTATAATAGATAGATAGATAGATAGATAGATAGATAGATAGATAGATAGATAGATGTGAAAGGCACTATAATAGATAGATAGATAGATAGATAGATAGATAGATAGATAGATAGATAGATAGATAGATAGATATGAAAGGCACTATATGATAGATAGATAGATAGATAGATAGATAGATAGATAGATAGATATGAAAGGCACTATATAATAGATAGATAGATAGATAGATAGATAGATAGATAGATAGATAGATAGATAGATAGATAGATAGATGTGAAAGGCACTATAATAGATAGATAGATAGATAGATAGATAGATAGATAGATAGATGTGAAAGGCACTATACAATAGATAGATAGATAGATAGATAGATAGATAGATAGATAGATAGATAGATAGTCTATTCCTGTGAGGTAGTGGCCCTGGTCCTGAGACCTGTTTGTGACCTGTTTGTGATGTGTCCCCACGTGACTCTATAGTTAAACTTGCTACGATCGTTCAATTAGATATTGTCTGGTGATCGGCATGGCGCCCTCTATTGACCATACTATTCATTGGCTTAATATGTAATCTGAAGAAAAAAGGTCCAGCTGCAAACTGACAGAGCTGTGCTATTTACTGAACAGCCAATCAGATTGCACGTTTATGTCACATGGTTTACCCAACGGAAAATCTCAGCACTCGTAACGCTACATGACAGTGTCATTACCGAGGAGACAGTCGTACAACATGACATGCTAGACACGCCCACTTGATTGAAAACTCCTCCCATTCCCCAGCTCTTAGCCGTAGTGTGCCAATGTGTTACGAGAAAGGTGCGGTGTGCTTAGAAGGATGTCAGTGAATGGGCGTGTTGCGTAATGTCACTGACGTGTAATGCAAAGAATGAGTGCAATCTGATTGGCTCCTCAGTGGAGATCTGCAGCTGGACTCTGCTGGCTTTGAGGCGTCCCCTATAAAAGCTGATGCTACTATGCTCAGAAAATCTAATCAACCGATAAATATATTCATACGTGACATATCACTGGTGGGCTCACAACCAGTAAACCAATCAGAAGGAAACAACTGGCAAGCAAAGAACCAAATGGGAAAGGCGGAGAGAAGCAGAAATGACGGGTGAGCTGTGGGACGAAGGGCCAGTGCCGCTGGATCAAAGTGTCTAAAAGTGATGATTTTGGGGTGTCAGTAGGGGACTTCGGCAGTGGCGTGTGCTAAATGAGGACTCAGTGAACGTTGACAGCTGCGCGCTGCCACATCGCGTGTTCTCCATTTGGATCCAAATCAGTAACAGAAGGGCCAAGAAGATTTCATGTTTAAGGTTCACGTGCCCTGTCGAGGAAGACTACCGTCCTGTAAAGAGGTCTGATAATTTTTCAGACCACTGGTTTGCATGTTTGTTGGACCACCGAGAATGGGAAGAGGAAGAGCAGGAAAAGGGGGAAGCGGTCAGAAGCGTTTCAGTGGGCATCATTATGTGTGTCAGCATGGGCTGCTCACCGAGTTCTTCTTTACTCCGATTCTCCCATAAGCCTGATAAACAACACAGTGTCAAATTTTAGGGAGGAGCTACGTGACTATTGAATTGTTAAACGAACTGTTACTGGGGGGTCATGTGACCTGCTGACCACTTGTCCTCGCCGGCCCCCCAGTCCACATGCCTCAAGTCCAGTACCGCAGAAGGCTCTTCACTGTTTTCGCTACTTTTCTTTTATTAAGGTTTGCTTTCCATTTATTTCTTTGATTCATTTTCATTTAAGAAAGTCACTGGTCCTGCTTTTTAATTCTGTTGGCATTGCCACTTGCCCATGTGGGTGATGCCAGCATGGCACTGGTGTACTCAGATTAATGAGTTTAAGAGGCCCTGCTGTACCATAATGAGGCCTGCAAAAGGGTGGCACACGAGGTCTCTGACAGAAACCCGAGTACTGGCAGATGAGCCTGGCATGATAAGGTTACAAACGTGCCTGGCAGGACCAACAGTATCAGTCATTATAGGGTGGAAGATGAGAGACAGAAATAAAGTGCCTTTACTCGACTACAGAACAGAAGGGCTGGCATCAGGTCAGGTGACCACAGAGCTGACAGGCCAGATGCCAGTTCATGCCCCCAAGTGGGCCCGCTGCTCATTCCCCTAGCTCGGCTGATCTAGGATTGGAGTGGGTGCTGTTGGTCACCCTGCCAGGTCTCACCCCCCACCCCCACCACCCCCTTTTCAATATGTGGCGGGCAGGCCCCTCTGATCTCACAGACATGGCAGGCTGCGGCTAATCCATGTTGACAAGCCCACTCTGCCTGCTGACTGCCCTCCCCCAAAGCACTCGCCGAGCTAATAATGTCTACCCAGGGTGAGTGCCAGGAAGAGAAAAGGCAGAGGCACAGGAGACCAAGGGCACAATGGAGTGGGCAGACAGTACCACAGGCACACACCCCGCCTTGGCACCTACCTGCACTCCTCCTGGCAGCCCAGCTTTGGAGTGTTAAGGTGCCAACATGTCCACCCCCATCCAGGGGGGCAGCTCTTCAATCCTAAGTGGTCTGGGGGGGCTTCAGTCACTGTGGCTGATAAGTGATGTGAGGTATGCTCTTTGGGAAAGGCGCTATATTAAAAAGGAGGAAGGCATTAAACATAATAGGGGGCAGCTCAGGTATGGAGAGTTCTGTATACTGGTGGGGCACATAAACGTGGGTCTGAGCACACGTGAGGGACGACACAGGACACATGGGCACACAGAGCGGGAGGACGTGACACATATGTGAACACAAACACACATACCGACTGACATGTGAGGACACACACAGTCTGCACATAGTGACGTGGCCGACATGGCTGAACAAGACCACCGGCACACATGTCTCTCTGAATTTGAGCCCTGACACAAGCAAGTGGCAGAGCACGGCTGGCATGAGCATTCACCACACAGACTGGTGCTGTCCTCCTTTGGCTTCTTGGATTGAGGACCTGAGTTTAAGTCTCAGGAGTGCCACCTGTGCACAGAGGACACACATGTCACCGCACACATCTGAGTGATGGCACAGATGGACATACATGCCAACAGAGAAGTGAACACACACACACACACACAAATGTGCAAGTGTGTCAGGTGACAGACACTCCCACCCACATCCCTGAGTGGGATCCCCAGGACAGAGCTACTCATGAGGTGGTGGACACAGGGGGCACGGGGACAGACATCAATTCAAAGCGTTTGTGCCACCTGAAAGGCCAGTGCATGTATATAGTGCCTGGATTTCATACTGTGTTGGGATAGCTGGGCAACTCGTGCCATCTGGTGACATTTTTGGGGGTCTGATAGAAAAGTCCTCAGACATGTCACCAGTGACGTAACTGGAGCAGCCGATTAGGATGAAGGCAAACCAGTAAGCTGGTAGTTAGATGGCATCGGGACAACAAGTTCAAAAGTCAGCTGGCCGAAGTCACGTCATTACATAAAGCTAACAAAGACACTTTAGGATATTGGCAGAGACCACCGTACACAGCAGAGGAGACCAGACAGGAAGACAGAGAAACTGGTGAGGCAAGAAATAACCAGTGGGGCAACCATAAGTTACTGCAAGGCACCATATTTACAGTATGAGAGGAGCAGCAGAACACAAGATGGCATGTGCCCAGTTAGAGCAGACACTGCTGGAGCCAGCTGGAGTGTGGCATCGAGGGTCTCTAACTTGCAGAAAGAAAAGGCGCTATATAGAAGCACAAAGTTCCACATGTTAGACAAATGTTTGTTAATCCAACCCATAGATGAGAGAGAGAGCCAGAGACAGGGAAGAGGGCAAGCAGCCTAGCGCTGAGCACTGGCGTGCCATGCTTTTTTAAAGTGCACTTTGAGATGATGAAGGATGACTAAAGAGTGACACTTTGCCCAATTAGCAGCATGTCTGGGCACTAGGATTCATGCGTGGCACGGGCACAGGGGGGAAAGACAAAATGAAACACATTGTGAAGACCAACAGAATTCTTTAGATACTAAAAGCCCTGGGCACCACATTACTCCTCAGAAAGCAGGGCAAAAGTGGCACGCCAGCATGTTCCATACAATGCCACCATGACACCCAAAGGAAGAAACATGGGCATCTGAAGTGCAGCTAGCTAAACCTCCATCACGGCGCTACATGCCACAAGTGGGTGCAGTATGCCAAGTCAAACTAGATTGCCACAGACAGTAATGACATCTCGAGACACAGTCACATTGGCAAAAGTGGGGCCATCATCTCTTATTACAGTCATTTTTGCACAAGCAGGCATTTTAAACTGGCACAAATAGACACATCAACCAGTGGCAGAACTACATTGGCACAATCGGGAACAGTATTCCAGTTCCAATTCTGTGTAACTCAAGCTAGCGAGCTGTTCAAGACAGTGGACACACATGGGCACTTCATTCCATTTTAGAGGGCACCAAATTCGACAGTTTACAGAGTTCATTACCCAAATGAGATTGGCACCCTCTGTAGCCCCAGTGAAATATCTGAATGGGCACAATGCAAGACCAATTGGGCACCCTCTGGAGGAAACTTGCTGGGAAGCTTTCTATCATCAGCCCCCAGTGCCACCACTCAGCCACAGGAGCTCGACCTACTTGAGACACTTGTCATCTGCGTGGTACATGGATGCCTCATTGAGCGACAGCTGGCAGCGCCAATGCCCACGCAGTGGCACAGAAAGAGCACTGTCACTTCCTGCAGCCTGTTCTTCCAATCTGTTAACAGTGTGGCATATAATGAGCCATTCTGCTGTATAGCACCTTGCAGCCTGCAGCCGACTGGCAGAATAGTAATGCCCTGAAAGAAGATGCCAATGTCATTCAGTGCTGGCACTAACATGTAGCTTGTGGACACTGACACTGAGTAATGGCAAAGCAGGAAAAGGTCGGCCAGCTTGTGGACTCGTCCACTCCAAGACTGACAGGACAACATGCTGCAGTGCTGTCGGCCATTGGTGGAGTGTGGTGGCACAGACCCTGATGCCAATGCCCACTTTCTAAATCGGACTCTCAGTCAGACCTCAGGGGGTTTCTTTTTATGAAGCCCCTTAAAGAAAACTCAGAAAGTGCCTTTCACAAACAGCGGCCAGCCATCCCATCTTACACTCTCCATAGCACCACTAGCTGTTATATAGCGCCTTTCATACTGAGCATCAAGTAGAGACTTTTATTCAAGTGCCTTTAACCTTGATGTTCTCAAACCTGCTCAGTCATGGCGGGCTAACGCTGGACAAGATGCCAGTCCATGACAGGGCTCAATGACAAAGAAAACACAGAAACACGGAGAGTACATGCCAAGTCCACACAGAGAGTGACTGGGCATGGCATCCAGAAGGCAGCAGTGCTGCCCCCTGTGTCTTGAAAGGAGAAAGGGCACCTTCTCTATCTGCCACATCTAAGGATCAATGGCACCCTGGCAATAGGGTGTCAACTTTCATGACATGGCAGTTAGAACGGCCTCCTCAGTGTCACCTCAGTTTGTGCTTTTCCATCAATGTCATGCTAGAGACGTGCGTCCTGATGGAACTAAAATGAAAGTCCGAGCTGATGGACACAGGGTCATCTTGGTGGGCAGACGCAGGAAGGAGAAGCCGCTGTGGACTTCGTGTTTTAGGATGAGGGGGACTGACAAGAAAAACTTTGGGTAGAAGAACGGGTGCCCACATTAGTCTCTGCGGGCCCTCACACCTACTTTGTAGCCTTATATGCTTGTGTCCGTGAAAGGCGCTATATGAAATAAGCATTGAGTGATAAATAGGAGATACGTCTTCTGCGTTTTGTTTAAGCTCTGAATTGCGGCCACCACATAGCACTGACCCACTGACCCTCACACCCTTGTCTTTGCCTTCTGCCTCCCCTTGAGCTTCTTGTCTGCCACTGCTCCACTGCTTCACACACAAACTGCATCTGGAGGTCTTGATTTGCTACCCCCTGTTCCACATGGAGGTGCTCGGCTCTTCGGGATGACCACTACAAGAAGGTCCACTCTCTGCTGGCCTCAGCGAAATCCAACTGAGTAGAACTAACACGGGGTATCCTTGCTAAATCCTGCTGACTATGTTAGCTCTTGAGTCGCCCCCTGACAACTTCTTAGCCCCCCATCTCACACCTCACTTCCCACTTCTTTGTGCCTCCTCTGGTGTCAAATAATGAGGTCGAGGACCACCTGTCCAACCCTGGTCTGTCATGAGGTTTTGTGAGTCATCATCATCTCAGCTGTGAAGGAGTTCTCACCTCCAGGGGTTCATATTGCTGCTGCTATCTTCCCGAGGTGCCCCCCAATTAACAGAAGCAGATAAGGACCCTAAGCCCCCCACACTGCTCTTCAAATGTAACTCCGAGGTTCTACTTAGACTTTTGTGGAATACTAAACTGACCCCACCTATAAGTCAGCATCTGCTTGTCTTGCCCCTTTTCATGTCCTGCTGCTGTCATTCCCTTGCAGACAATCCATTACTTAAATTCATTTTGTGCTTGTAGCTGAATGTGAGTAATAATAATAATAATAATAATAATAATAATAATAATAATAATAATAATAATAAACCTTACTAAAAGTGTCTGTGTGTGTGTCTGTGTATCTACGTGTCCACCCGGATGCTATGTCTCTGTTATATGCCATGTGGTATGGGATTCATATGCAGTGCTAATGCTTGTGGTGCACCATCAGTTGGAATGAAAAATAAAATTGATTTTATTACCACAAATGGTTGGAATACATCATCTGATAGAATGAAAATGCAATTTATTTTATTATTACAAATGGCTGTGATGCACCATCTGTTGGAATGAAAAATGCAAGGCATTTTATTACTATAAATGTTTGCAATGAGCCATTTGTTGGATTGAATAATTAAATTGATTTGAATGCCACAAATGGTAGTAATACATAATCTGATGGAATGAAAATGCTATTCATTTTATTACTACAAATGTTTGTGACACGCCATTTGTTGGAATGAAAAATTAAATGCATTTTATTGCTACAAATGTGTCTGATGTGCTATCTGTTGGAATGAAAAATTAAATTGATTATATTGCCACATATGTTTTTAATGCATCATCTGATGGTATGAAAAATGCAATGCATTGTATTTCAACAAATGTGTCTGATGTGCCATCTGTTGGAATGAAAAAATGCATGGCATTTTTTTTTACTGTAGGCAATAAAAAATGCATTTTTTTACTACAAATATTTGTGATACATCATCAGTTGGAATGAAAAATGAAATTGATTTTATTACCACAAATGGTTGTAGTACAAATTATAGTATATTTGTAGTTATTACAAATGGCTGTGATGCACCATCTGTTGAAATGAAAAATGCAATGCTTTTTTACTATATGCATTTAGAAAATGCATTCCAATAGATTGTGCACTACAAACATTAAAGCTGAATACGTTGAGGTCTACTTTGATTAGTTAGATTTCAACACATTTTAAAGGGACGCCTTGCCATTAATTTAATTTTAACATCACCCATTGTGTCCTTTCTAGCAGTAGAATGACATGTGGGTGAAACACCTCACAGGCTTTTCGTCTTGGTGACCTTGAGGATGGCATGGCTGATGCCAGTCACAACTTTATTCAGTCAGGGGCAGTCTGTCCTGCCAGTACTGGGCACTAACTCTGGATAGGATGGATGCCAGGCTGATAGATGGTACACTCATGTACATACCCACGCTCACATATGCTGAGCCAGTTTAACTAACTTTAGGGATGTGGGCAGAAAACCAGAAGACTGGCATAGGTAAAACAAGAAAACGCCACACAGATGGTGATTGGGAGCTGGGCAATCTTATGAAGATGGCTTTATGCAGGGCAACGATTAACCCGAAATAATTAAGTTATTGAATTACACAGCCACTGAGATTGAGAAGATTTTTTAGCTTTAATGTCGGGGTCTTGCTATGGCGTGAGTGCAGCTGGCATCTCTCAAACATATTGCTATTCATTTAATGCAGTAGATGGAGTGAAAGGCACTATATAATTAAAGTACACCGCACCATAGTGCACATCCATTGGCCATCTTACTCTCTGCTTTACAGTGCCCATAATATGGTCATCGAGGTCAGTGCCCTACAAGGTGGCTCAGTGCCCCTGATCCTGCTGCCCCACTTGACGTTCAAAGGCTAAACCAACCACCGGACAGCAGGGGGCGCCGTCAGTTAGCAGAGCGTGCCTGGTGCAGGCGGCTCTTTTTGTTTCCTGTGTCTGTTTTGTCCTCACCATGTCAACGTCCGTGTATATGTATGTAATAACAGGAAGTGGTTGCAAATGAAAGGCACTATAAAAAAAAGAAAGCATGATGGGCTAAGAAATCCTTGGGGTGGTCCGACATTTTCTGACCCCATTATAGATTATCAGAGGGCCACCTGGTGAGGGGAAAGTGGGAGTTGAACCAGCAGGCTGGTGAACTCAGGAACAAATAATTCATGTCAGTGCAGGGTCACAGGAGGTGTTGTTTGGGGTTGGAGGGGGTCATGACCAGCAGGAACCAACCCTGGACTGGGCACACTGATGCACATACCCACATGGGGCTAGTTTAGTGATGCCAAATAGCTCAACATGCACCAGCCAGTCAAAAACAGGGAGAACATGCAAAGTCTACACTGACTGAAAGCTGGAGCTATGGGGTACCAATGATACCCACTGTGCCACCTTTAGCACTAACAAGTAAATATAACATTAAAACTGGTAAATTGCTGTGTGACAAGCACTGATGATTTTAAATTCCAGATGGCACAATGGCACAGTGGCAAAGCCTTATAATTACAATCTCCTGAGTTCAAATTCTATGCCCAAACACAGTCTGTGTGGTACTTGCCAGTGTCCCCAGTGGGTGCCCCAGTTTCCTTCTTCTTCTTGGACTCTGTGGTGGGCTGGTGCCCGACTCAATGTTGGCATCTACCTTCCACACCATATTATGTATGTAGACGTCACCTCCCCCGACCTAAAATTGGATTAAGTGGGTATGTTCAGTGGGTAGAGAGGGTACCCGTTTTCTAGGTGAAAGGAGCTATACAAGAATGCCACAGAGGTGTTTATGATACTTCCCACAATGGAACCTGCCCGGTCATTGAGGGGCAGCAGGGTGTCACAGTAGATGTCATGACTGGGCATAAATCTCATGCCTAGTCAATGTTAGGGCAGAGCTTGCACCTTCTCCCTGTGCCATGGTGGTTACTAAAGTTTCCTTCCGCCTTCTGGGCTCTGTGGTAGACTTATGCCCCAACCAATGTTGGTGCCCATCCTGCACACAATGTTACACGTTGGCAGTCATCAAGATTAGATGAGTCTGAGGATGTCATATTAAGCGGGTAAAGTCTTCACCTGTCCTGTAGATGAAAGGAGCTATACAAGAATGCCACAGAGAAATATGTGATGCCTCTCACAATACAATCTGACTGGTCAATTGGTGGCCAGCAGGGTGGCACAGTGGTCAATATGAATCCAGCACCCTAGGTTCAAATCTCATGCCCAGTCACAGTCAAGGTGGAGCTTGCCCATTCTGCCCAGTGCCATAGTGGGCCCTACAGTTTCCTTTCAGCTTCTGGGTTCTGTGGTGGACTGGCGCCCAAGCCAGTGTTGGTGCCCACCTTGCTGCACGCAATTGTACATGTATAGGTGTCAAGATGAAGTGGGTTTGAGGAAGTCATGTTAAAGTCATTACAGCCTCTCTAGATGAAAGGAGCTATATAAGAATGTATTTCTGATGCTGGTCTGACTGGTCAACAGAAGGGCAGCAGGGTGGCACCATGCTTGGTTGTTGCCCATGTGGAGTCTGCACGTTCTCCAGGTGTCTGTGTGGATTTTCTTGTGGCTTACTCGATAAAGCAGAGGACATTTGGAGACTGGCGCTATATACTGCTTATGGTAATTACTGCCTGCCAAAGCTGAAGCGAAAGGCGCTATATATAAAAACACAGTAAGGCGGCCAACTGCTACTTGATGAGTTGCTGACTCTTTTTTTTTTCTTGCTCTCATTATTAGTAGACAAATATTTCTCACAGTATCCCCCCTCCATGCCCACTCCCCCCTCCCCAAGTTTTGCAGACGATTCCCACGAGCAGCCTGCAGGCACGCGGCTAACGCGACTCCGACGCCGAGGTTTTCGCCGGTCTCGTAGTTTACCTTCTAATCAGAGCAGATCCCGAGTCACAGGAGCGCGCCAAGTGCGGCCCACTTTCAGTAACTCCATTGTCTCCTGCCTCGGCAGCTCTCACGGCCCGATGCCCCCAGAGATAGCAACATCCGCCTGCGTAACACGGTTCAACTGCTGCTCCGTACCCGCCTGACCAGCTCACCACCATTACCACGGCACATGGGAAGATTCAAATGACGCGAGAGTCGAAACTGTTTGGGGTACCATGAGCCCTTGCCCTGCCCTGGAGGGAACCACGGTCATCCTCAAGGGGGTGCTAAGAAGGTCACTTGAGTGACTGGCACATCCACCAGGTGCAGTTTGTGGTGGATTGCTGTGTACAGTGGGAGTATGAGGGGCACTGCCATGGCACGTGAGTGGCAGTGTGGCACGTATGTTTTATACTCTGTTAAATTAGGGGGCTCCATTTGTGACCCTCATCTGGTGACACTAAAATGGAGATGGACTAAGACTGGTTTGAGTCCGGCAGCTGTGAGAGAGCCGGAGAGGAGAATCAGGCATCTGAATGGCAGGCAGAAGGGGGCAGCCTGGCACCACATGTGGTGCCCTTATTTTCCATTAGGCTGGACCCATTGGCCTTTCTCCTTGAGGAGGGATAGTGTGGTTGGTTCTGCTGCCACACAGATTCAGTGCCCAGGGTTCAGTCCTGTGCCAGGGAGCTGTTTGTGTGCGGTTTGCATGGATTACAGGATTTCTGGACACACACACATACACACAGGTTGGGCAGGTCGGCTTTATGCCCTTTAGGGTGATTGGCAGACTGGCACCACATCGGAGGTTAGATGTTACCTCTGCACCCACTCATGACCCTCGACTGGATTACGCAGGTTCACGAATACCCGGTTATGTTAAGAATTCAGCTAGCTGCATGTATAGCGCCCCCTTGTGGCAAACCCCAACAAGTAAAATGGCCAAGCCATCTGGAGTGCTACCAGGCTCTGTTGACACCCTGCTGATTAGAGCGGGCAGAACCTCCATGAGGGTCTTCTTCCCTGTCACGTCCAATCGGAAAAGAAAGCAGCAAGGAAAGTTAATTTCAGAAAAACGGGAAAGAGGGAAAAACTTTTACCTCCGGGACCACCGGCAGGTTTCGGGTTATATCCAGCTCAGAATTTATAGGACCTTCTCCCGACTTTGCCCAGCTTTCAAACAGAACTAGTCACCCAGTACATTGTCAAGGTAAACGACAGACAAAAGGCGCTATAAAGTCCATTATAATAGAAAAGCAATCACATAGGAATCCTTTAGCATCTTTTAAGATAAGCAGCATGACCAAGCAGTGGGGTACAAACACTGAGCACATATTAGGGTTTATATAGCGCCTTTCAAAAGACGCTATTCATTACACTGTAGAGCATCGTTCACTTGTAACACAACAAATAGACTTCTGCATCAGAAGTCGCCGAAGAAGCAGTAGGCCCACATGGTGGGCCGCATGTTGAGGGGTGCTGCCGCTTATCAGCTCTGGAAGTGCCCATACCGGCTGGCAAGCGGGCGGCTTCTGGTTTGTGTCTGAAGCACATGCAGCGGGCCGCCCCGGACGACAGAGAGCCTCTCTAAAAATAGCCAGAGATGTCCACAAGCGGCGCCAGCTGTGGTGCCAGGTTACCTGGCAAGACAACGTGGCACTGGACCATTCCTTTCCCAGCAGGTGTGCCACCCTTCCGACTTGTAAGGTGGTCTCCACAAAGTAAACAGAAGAGCACCCAGCCATTACCCACCCCATCCACTCAACCACCGAGAGTCCGCTACTAACCTCTCACCCTGATGCTGCAGCAGCCACATTTTGCCAGGACCTTCCGGAACAGATGTTGGCACGCGCAGCCCCTGTGGTGATGCCCTCCTCTCATGTTGTTCCCCAGAGAACGCCGCTGCGGCTCATGGCAGACGCGCTGAAGAGGAGGAGGCGGAGGGCGAGGAGGAGGAGGAAGAGGAGGAGGAGGAAGGTGCCGATAAGTAACAATCCCTCCGAGGCGAGCGCGTGAGACCCAGAAACGAGAGATGCGGCAGGGCGGGTGGGCAGCCGTCCATGCGCGACTGGACTGGGAGAGAAGAGGGAAGGAGGGAGAGGGAGAGGGAGCTGCTGTGCCCGAGCCGCCGCTTCCCTGGTCAAATAACGGGCTTGAGAGAGAGAGAGAGAGTGTGGGGGTATTTGAGAGAGCGCGGAGAGACGGGGTGAGGGGGGCGGAGCCTGGAGACGGGCTGGATGGTTGGCTGTTCTAGCAGTGCGCCCCCCTCCTTCCTCCTGGCTTCTCCCGCTCCTTTCCTCCCTCCCTCCCTTACTCCTCCCTCACTTTCTCACCACACGCGCACACGCTCGACTCGGTGACAAGCAAGCGGACACCTCGGCCAGCGGGGTCCTGTCGGGAATGGCGTGCGGGCGAGCAAGCGAACGAGCGAGCGAACGACAACACAGGAGGTGCCGAGGGGGCGGCAGAAACCGAACGAAAATGTCTCCATCTGGAAAAACACTCGCGTTTCGTCATTTTTGTCGAATGGGCACCCCCCCTCGTCATTTTTGTCGAATGGGCACACACACACACCCCCCCCAAAATTAAAAAAAAACACAATCTCCATTTACGGCACGGACCAAAGAGGACGGAATGACCAAATACAACCCACTCCGCTGGCTGACGTGGGAGAGCCTGGGCAATCCATTAGGTAAGGGGTCCTGGAGGAGGGCCACCTTTACACAGCACAGAAGTCCCGGTCATAGCGTGGCACACATGCTTGGCAGACCCAGAGGCCCAAGCAGAGGGAGTTCACAGTCAGAAGCTCCATTCCTAGGACATATAACCACACAGCTTGCCCACCAGCACAGCTGAGAGGAAATCTGCAGAGGACTGCAGTTCAAAGTGCCATCTCACCCAGATGCCACAACAGAGAAGACTTTAGGTGGGGTAAGTGGCACAATAGTATGGGCTGCAGACACCAAAGTCTAAGACACAAATTAGGAAGAAAGAATATGACAGCCCCCAAACTACTGGGGGAGACCTCCAATGAAATGACATTCTTAAATTAAGCTACTTTCAACACTGCCCAGTGTGTCCGCTCAAGAGGCTGTGCCACTTCACTGGCATGGCAAGGAGTCAGTGATCTTGAGGATGGTACGTTGTCACCTGCCACATGTTCCTTCAGTCATTCACCCTTTTCTTATGTGATTATCCTAATGGGAGATGGGGTGAGGCAGGGGCAGAGTAATGGGCACAAGGTCTGAACCAACTCAGGATGAGATACCAGGCTATCCCAGGGTGTATTTGTGCACGTACACTCACTTATAGACTGCCAGGCTATCATAGGACATAGTTGTGCTCATAAAAATGCCCACTGATATGATACCAGGCAATCACAGGGCACTTTTGTGTACATACTCACACTCACTTATAGACTGCCAGGCTATCAAAGGACAAAGTAGTGATCATAAAAATGCCCACTGATATAATGCCTGGCTGTAACAGGGCACATTCAAGCACCAACTCACACTTACTGATATGGTGACAAGCACCACACATGGTCATACCTGTATTCACTGATCTGGCATCAGGTTATCACAGGGAATACACTAACAGACATACCCTTACTCACCAATGGAGTGCCAGTCTATTACAGGGCACATTCGCGCACAAACCCACACTCACTGATAGAGTGCCAGACTGTCACAGGTCACATTTATGTACATACCCTCATTTACTGAACTGCTACCAGGCTATTATTGGGTACACTCATGAACATACCCCCACTCACTGGGCACACTTGTCCCCTTATGCTGAACCAGTTTAGCCATTAAACTGCTTTAGGGATGTGGGAACAAAAGTGGAGAACCTAGAGAAGAACATCCACTGGCATGGGGAGGACATTCTGGCTTCACTCGGGTGGTAACTGGCATTTGAACCCGGGGTCTGGAGACTTTATTCTTCTTAATCTGCTTAATTAAAACACAATTTCTGATTTCACTGTGGTATTTGGCTGGTTTGAGTAGCTGAAAAGTGGGCTTTGTGGAGACCCCACTGACCCTGAGGGCACAGAGGCAGATCAAATTACTGACCCTCCACAGATTAGGGCCCACCACACTGAGGAGTAGGGGGGTGCGAGTGAACACACTGGACACTTCAGGGCAGGTGAACTTGTGGCTTTTATAGCGCCCCTCGACCAGGACTTTTGACACTCAGACTGTTCCCATAAACTGGGCCTTGTGGCCAATGGTGCCTCACCCACTTTAACCCTTTATGTCTTCATTTATAATTTATGGAAAAAGGAAGTTAGGATATAGCGAGTTAGATAATGGATGGATGGATGGATGGATGGATGGATGGAACCTTATGGTACTAAGTATGATTTTGTCCAGTCCAGGCTGGCTCATAGGTTCTTATGGGCAGTAGCTCTGCCAGCCTGGCCTTAAGATTTAGTGCCACTTTCCCTAAAAGGGTATGTGCTTGATAGCAGAAATGTGTGGACATCTTGCATCAGCTCAAGGGGCGCAGCTTTGACAGTAAGATGGCAGTGGGAGGGTGAACCAAGGTGGGAGTGGGGGGTGTTTACTCACAGCTTTAAAGAAGGGTGGCACAAGGCCTGGTGTGATGTAACAGGAAAACCAACATGAGACAAACTCAAGTGTAAGGGGGGGCAGTGATTCAAAAGAGCCACAAATTAAAGAGGGGCTATTCCTCAGCAACTCTACAGGGGGCAGCAAAGACCCCCTCTTCCTTCATTCTGTTTCCTTGCCCATTTAAATGAATAAAATGATCAGATGACATGGAAACACAACATAAGGTCACAGGTTATTATTGGGGGAAGCGTATCTACTTCCCAACCAATTAGAACACACATATCCCTTCATGTGGACACACCCCCTCATGTGTGAGTTTAGGGGCGCCTGAAACGCCATGACCCAATCACTGATCCTGACAAGCGAAGTGTATGAGAGGAGGGGGCGTGATGATGTCACTCGGAGCATGACTGCCAGGGAGTGGGCGGTTCTAAGACAGTGGGCGGTGCTAACTTAGTCATTCATCCCTCCTCCACCATCACCTGTCACTTCAATGGCTACTTCATGTTAAGCCACACAGCACTTGTGAGCAAATACACTCCACACCCCCCCAACACCACACTCTAGGGGGCACTTTTGAAACACTTTGGTGACAGAAGATCGTCCTGTCATTTACATACTGGGTGGGAAATGAGTCCTTGTTTACTCTGAGGTAAGAACTGAATCCAGACAGATCAGTCACAGCAATGGCAAGTGTCCCTGTCACTCCCTGTGACAGATTACTGGCATTAGATGATGTCTGTCCTCTTTGTTATGATCTTGTCAGCTGTTCCCACACTGTGGTGACCTGTCAGGCTCCCTGCTGTGGCTCACTAAAGGCATGCTGTGCCACTGAAGGCTCCACCGTTCTGACAGTTTGATGCTTGACTTTGTGCAACATGTGCCAGGCTGCCAGCACATCACCCTGATATGCCAATGGCCTCTCTTTGTCAGCGTGTGTGGCTCTGAATGGTTTCCTTATGGGTCCTGTGAAAGGCACTATATGTGATTGGCATCCAGCATCACACAGATTCATCAGAGACTTTAGCTTCCTACTTGAAAGCTAATTATCATTTATATAGCGCCTTGCTCATTTACACTTGATGTGGAGTCTGTTGATGCAGATGGGTAACATCTGGGTGAGATGCCACAAAGGACCACCGAGAAGCAGCCCCAGCTTATTTTCCTGTTCCTTTTTTCTTTTTCTTCCAAGCCAGCCATAAAACATTTTTATTTGTCACTCGCTGTTTCTGGTTTTGTGAAGCCAAAGGAACGCAGCGGGCGGGGAGAGGCGGGTGCCAAGCGGCCAAAACTCGCGGACGAGGCGCCCGCTGCGGTTAGGCCGAGCCTTGTGATGCGGTCACAAATGAGAGACGCGTGGGGACACTGGGTGGCGCGGACCGCTCATTATGGTGAGCCAGAGTGAGAGGCGGGCAGACGACGCGGGTACCACCACAGTGGAAGGACAAGTGAAGTGTCATCGTCACGAGTCTAAAGTGACACCTCGAATCACCGAGGCCAGCAGTCACTGGGCGTCAGCCATGGGCTTGGCAGTGCCCCCTAGGTACCCTCCCTTCTCATGTGCACTCCTGCTCACTCTATTTGAATTATCCCTTCCCTGCCCACCTGTCTTCTCACCCCTCGACTGCCCCCTCACTCCTTTTGTCACTGTCCTCCACTGTCCCCCTCCATTCACACACTCGCTCTCCTCAGGACCACCTCACCCTCTATTTCTTTACACTCTCAGCTCACTCCAGTTACTCTGCGCTGTTACACCGCCATTGTCTCTGCTCATTATTCACTGCTCTTGCCCGTCACCCTCGGTTTGTTCCTCTAATCTCTGACGTCTCTGTCACTCTCCTCTCCCTTTCCCCAGATCTCTGTTTATGCTCCTTCTACCCTCCTCTTACTCACACAAAGCACTCCCCGCAATGGTCTAATCTCACTCCAGTTACCCCGCTATCTCACTCCCTCCACACTTACCACTCTTATCATTTTCGCTGCCCTCTGCACTCCTCTTTCTGGTCACTCTATTCTTTACACTTTCTTCTCACTCTCCTCAGTTTATATCTCACTCTAGTCACTCTGTCCCCTCACTCTTAAAGTGTTCATCGGCCCCTCTCTCCTCAGGCCCTTTCACTGCCCTCTACATCATAGTTCACTCCTCTTACTTCTCACCCTCTATTTCTTTACACTCCCCACGCACTCTTTTTCTGTTCTTCTCTCACTCCAGTCCCTCTGCTCCTCACTCCTAATACAATCTCCATTTCTACTCCTTTATTCTCACACTCCTCGTGTTCTTAACTCACTTCAGCTTCTCTGCCACCTCACTCCTAACTGATTTGTGTTTCACTTCTCTCACTCATTATCCCCTATGTTTTCACTCGCGTTTTCTTCTCTCCTATTGTCACTCCAGTTATTCCAGTCCCCTCAGTCTCTCTTCCCACCTCATGCTTCACTCCTCTTACTCCTCACTCTCTGTTGCTTTGCCCTGTCTTCACACTCTACCCCTGTTCTTTTTTCACTCTTGTGTAACCTTTGTCACTGCTGTCCACCTCCTGTCACACGTATGTCACTCTTCTTGTTCTTCCCCTCACTTCTTTTGCACTCTCTTTTTGCGTCACCACCTTCTGACTTGCCGTTTTGGTGTCACTCCTGATGCCAGGGCCTTGCGGTCCTGTGTTGATTTTATGTTGGTGTCCGTTATCTTCGTGTAAGTCAGCTGCTTTGTGCCATCGATGTCTCAGTGTCACATGGGGGGCCAGTGGAGTTGAGGGGTGCAGCGGTGATGATCCCTCAGGGTTCACCAAGCAGGACACTAAAGGGTTAAAGGGTCACATGCCAGGGCCACACCGTCAAACTGCCCTCTGGTAGCTCCTGGCAGCAGGTAATTAAAGTAGCAGGTGGTCCAGATGGCACCACTGGTAAGATGTCCCTTGAACCTTCTGCCAGTCCTATTGCTTTGAGAATGACCGATGCCCCTGCCTGTGCCCACATCAAAAACAACATGTAAATCACCTCAGGTGGGCGCTCTGCCACTAAAGGTGCCCATGCCAGGTCTTGTGCCCACAATATTTGGTGAGTAACTTCACCCACCTGTCTTTATCCACCTAATCCAGTTCAACATGAAAGCTGGCATCAGCAGGCACAAGGTGGGCACAGAATATGCACTGAATTTGCAATGATACAGAGAACATTGGCACGACTGTGCCTTGTAAATGATAAAATTTACACAGATCATTCCAGACCACCAGGGCAGCATAAAGGAACCTGCCGAAATGGGGCACTGGAATTCTGGCTGCCAAAAAGCCCGATCTGAAACCAGAAGTGTGTGCCCAAGGGGACAAACCAGAGAGCAAGACACAAGTGGCATGGATTCAAAAGACCACCCCATTTCACTTATCTTCAGTCCAAGAAGGGTTTATTTTATATAGCGCCTTTGAGACCCCTAAATCCAAGACACTTCCCTGTTCCAGATCCACAACATGCTCAGGGGGTTCTGGTGGGCTAGAAGGTCACAACTGATTGGTTTGGAGACCCAGAAGGGCTGCTGGGGGCTCCTTTGTGAGGAGGGGGCCATTTTGGACCCCAATGATGCCAGGTCTGGGATCAAAGATGATGTGTATTGTGCCACCCTCCAACTTGCCCACACCCCATAGTTGCCATGCTGTGCATGTAAAGCTTAATGGGAGCAGCTCTGTCATGGCCACTCCAGGAAGGCACCATAGGCATCTTGTGGTTACTCACTAGAGGGGCAGGTGGCAGTGTGCCCTCATTCCCTGGCATTGGGTCTCTGGAGATTCCAAGCTGTGTGACCAATGGGTGGATTCCATCATGGCAGACAACAAAAATGAGGTCCTGATGATGACTGCCAACCTGGAAGGTGAGCCCTGGAGGGTCTGCCATGTTCAGTTGTGCCACTGTGGTCAACCACAACAGAAATTCTCATTGTAGCAGTGGAACACATCAAAATTGGGGAAAAGCAAAGCAAAGTGACATCTTGAAGGAAGACGACAGCAAACATAGCCCTCCCAGATCAGAGCCCATGACAGAGATGAAGACCCCATGAAGCAGAGTGCAGCATCGCCCAAGGGGTCCTCAGAAAGTGTGCACCCCAAACAACTAGGCACAACTTCACATGGCACAACACGCTTGTGGGAGATGCCAACTGGGTCAGCACCTTGAGCTCAGGGTCACTGACATTGGCCAGGAGGAGGGTGAAGAGGCTGCTGGCTCAGGTGCCCTTTAGAGAGACAAAGTGCAAAAATGGAGGGTATCAGGGTGGAGGCAAATACTTTTTCACAGCACTGCTCTCATTTTCCACCATTTTCTTTAATGTTGGCATGAGGTGGTGACCAAAATGCTAAAAAAAATTAATTTTAAATGCTAACCGTTCAAATTTGTGCCAGGACTGCCACCTTCTAAATGCTACAGACAGGCTTGGCATCAGTTGCCCCTTTGGGTCATTGTCATGCCAGCCGGTGTGCCCCACTATTACTAACTCAGAAATGGGTGGCCACAGTCAAAGTATATGTTGAGTGCCAGTCTTCTTCATATATGACACAGAAAAGGTCTCTGCCAGCTGGGTTTTAGGCATTAGGGTGAAGACAGACTAGTTGAGGGCACAGAGGTGTTGGCATCAAACTAAAGGGTACGGGGGAACACGAACACAAGACAGGAGGCCCAGAGCAGCCAACACACCACCATGTTGTTAATTAATGGAAGGTCAGGTTAATGTTGCCTGGCAACCAAATGTGATGCCTGCTACAAAGGGGGTGTGGCTTGTTATGAGACGAGAGACTCTACATGGCCGGGGGTCCTCAAGACACAGTGCCCACTGGGAAGTCTACTGGAGGATGAACAGATTCAGATTCACAAGATAATGACCTTCTGAAAAAATTGCTAGAACATTCCTTTTGGAGAGCAACTTCCAGATGTCACGGCAGATGGTGCTGCCCAATCAAATGCCAGTTGATTTATAAATGAGCTCTGTTCATGTGGAGCACTAAAAGGGTGCCACCTAGTTCTGAAATTCTGCAACAGCAGCTAGAGACGTGATAGAACTACCATGCATGAGCACAAGCATACGATGGTACACAATGACGTCTTTGTGCCAAGCGTACTGACCCATGGCACACATGGCAGTCAATGCTAGACTAAAGTGTTCATGTTCTTGCTGACTATGCTGCCTGCTGTTAAGATAAAGTAACTACACCACCATGGATTGTACTGTATGTGATGCCAATTGGAATTGTCCTCACAGGCAGAAGATGCCTCCTCATAATTGTGCCCAGCAAGTTCGAACTTGTAAAATGAATTTTTCCTTTGTGTGAAGGAGATGATTCATATAGTGCCATCCCAAGGAGCTTCACAGTTATCAAGTCTGTGCAACGAGAACACCACTTGGGGTACGTAACGTGCAATGAGTCAGAGATGGGGTCTTTGTGCTTTATATAGTGCCTTTCTATACTGAACACTGCCCCAAAAAGTGTGATAAAGTCTTGAGCACCAATTGAGCAGAAATGGGTGAAGGGGCTGAGTGGGCAGCCTTGTGAGTCTGGGACTGATGCCCCCCAAGCAGGCTAAGGCCACATGTACTGTACATGTATGGAGTATGGAGGTGCCCACCTCAAAGGGCCAATGATCCTGCCAATGTGCCAAGTGGCTTGAGTTTCTAACAGTCAGGGATCTGCATCCGAAAGAGCTGAGGGTCTGATGTACATGTCATGTCATGCCAAGACCCTCGAGGTAACAGAGCCAGCGGGAGGCAAGGAGATCTAAGATGCTGCTGGAGTAATAAAGAACCTCCATCTATAGAGTGATCTGGTATATAGCGCCTTTCACATCATTCTGTTATTATGTGGCACCTTTCTATCTATCTATCTATCTATCTATCTATCTATCATATAGTGCCTTTCTATCTATTTATCTATCTATCTATCTATCTATCTATCTATCTATCTATCTATCTATCTATCATATAGTGCCTTTCACATCTATCTATCTATCTATCTATCTATCTATCTATCTATCTATCTATCTATCATATAGTGCCTTTCATATCTATCTATCTATCTATCTATCTATTATATAGTGCCTTTCACATCTATCTATCTATCTATCTATCTATCTATATAGTGCCTTTCACAGACATTGTATCACTCTATTTTATGCTGTATTTGTTATCTGCCTGTCTGTCTCTCTTTCATGTAGCTCCTTTTCAATCTATCTTTTCATTTTTTTATTCTGCTATTTTCTTCATTCCCTCCTTATCTCATATAGTGCCTTTCGCTTTATCCATCTACTTTTATGTGTCTTTCTTATCAGCCCGCTCTTTCCTTCTGTTCCACTCTCTCTTCTACATTGATCTGTCTATCACATATCACCATTCTTGTCTATTTACTGTATATTATATAGTGCCTTTCACAGCTGCCTGTCCATGTCACTGTGAGTTACTTCATTGATTTCTAGAGGAATTTAAAGGAATGTAAATCTAAAGACCCTAAGCCCCCCCACCCCGTTCACTTGTATCGAGATTCCATTTGAGTTTTTTTTAAGGGGACACGTCACACTAGCGACAGTTTGGGTTCAGGTAGGAATCAGAATTGACGGGCACAGGTGTGGGCACAGGTAGAGCAACTAGACTTAGTCTGGAAATGATGGAAAGGAAGTGAAGACAAACCAAGGAAAGAAAAAAACATAAGGAATACTAGGAACTGCTGAGCAGGAGGAAGAGCAGCGGCGAGTAAACAAAATGAATCCAAGGAACGCCATGAAACCAGAACGGGGGGTGTTTATCTGTCGTGGCTGTTTGTTTGTGTATTTACTGGCAGGGCTGGGCGCGCTAACTACACACAACCTAAGACAGCCTGTGGTGCTCCTCTGTTCAATGGGGGGAGCCTCTGCGACATTCGGCACAGATGATTGGCTCAGCAATGAGGATCTGCATCTCAGACCAGCCCCCGTTCGGCCTTATACTGCATACTAGGTAAAGGCAGACATCACCCTCTAGTGGAACAAACGAGAATCGAACGACATAGACACGGTAGGCACGGAAACGCGTTCTGTTCATGAAGTAGAAGCTCACTTCTGTCATCAGATCACCCGGTCACTTGTCTTTGTTATTCCAAGGAGACTCCATATAAACTCCAAAGGGCTCCCGCGCATCTGCACGCACCCGGGTTTAAGTTCCTAATTGTCTGCATTGAGTTTACGTGCGTCGTCCTGGTTCACTGCCACGCTTTGATCTCATTAACTCAGAGCGGAGCGCGCGTGCGCGTGTGTGTGAATGTGTAAATGCATGTTTGTGGGAGTGAGAGTGTAAATGAGTGTGTAAATGCATTTGTGTTTCTTCTGTAGAACGACTGGCACCCCGTCCAGGGTTGGTTCCTGTTCTACCCGTAGTGCCAGTTCTTGCATTGCTCCCAGCCTGGAGAGTGAGATGCCGACTGACTGGCGGTCACGTTATATAGCTCCTTTTCCAGAGGGAACACCTTATAGTCCCAGAGCTGAACCCCAGTTTTCATTTAAAAGGAGAGCCAGCAGGTCAGAGCTGTGAAAGGCGCTATATGAAATGAAGTTCGGTCTTTGTCATTTATTTCAGTTATTTGTGTCCCCCCCCATCCCTGTTGTTTAGCACAGGAATGCGAGTGAAACTCCGCAGCCCAACCTGAGAATGGCTGTACAGCGCGGGCTCAAGAGCTCTTTGTTGCGTACTGTATAGCGCCTTTCCATAGTAAACACCCGTCATGCACCGAACGCCAGGTCAGTCACCTAAGAGACCGCCGAGGTGACGCCCCCCCTGATTTTATGTCTCCGACTTGCCCAGCTGGGCTCCAGTGATTCCAGAAACTTTATTTTATAGCGCCTTTCAAGCCACATGCTTTGTTTAAACAAACAAGACCAGCTGACGGGGCAGAGCAGAGAACCAGGCCCGTTCTGTTTGCTCGGATTACAAAGACAGATGTGGGCATGATGGGCATGATGCCATAGCTTAAGCCCCTGGTTCCTACAAATATCAGCTGGTTTCAATGAGGTACAATATTTGTGACGCCATGTTTGCTCTGTAGGGACCAGCCATGCCTACCTCATGCCTACACACATTTCTTTATCATTGTTGTGCCCAAGTGACCAGAATGGCCATCTGTAGTGTAATGGGCACAGCCACACTATGGACACACTGTGAACCAGAGCTGGCTGCTGCTGTTGATACCTCATGGGTATAGTTGGCACCACAACAGTCATATGAGCAAAACATGGGCACAGCTGAATGAAGGGCACCCCGGGCACAGAAGGCTTTATTCGAGCAGTTTAGCCTGGCCGACTAATCAGAAACTGAGTCGCGGCCATCCACACACACACACACACACACACACACACACTCTGTCCTGGGCATGTGACGTGGTGAGTCACTGGACTCACTTGAGCGGCCACCAGCTGGAGGTGAGAAACTGTGCCAAGAACAACGAGTGCTGGAAAACAACAAGGCACTCATCACTGGCCTGCCGACCAAAACAAGGCCAACTGTGAAAGAGGGGCAGCCCAGCCCACCCAATGCCCCCAGAAAGTGCCCACTATAAAAACACCCTCCATACTGGTGGGCTTTCAGCTCGACAACCACAACTCTCAGTTTGTCTTTTCATTAATTCAGACAGACACCAGGGGGCGCCAGTAGACTTTGCAGGGTCTATCAGCGGGCAGTGGCACCACAGATGCCAATCTGCTCAGAGGCCAGGCCCATTTCTACCCTTGATGAGCATGCTAGGCATTTCAGGAGAAATAAGTGACCCTGTAAGGCAATAGGAGGGAGCCCCCACGCCTAGCAGAGATACCAGGCTTTGAGCTGACTGGCACACCCTGGTGGCAGGACAATGCAGAAGCTGTGCTCATCATCAGGGCATTGAGCTCCCTGCCACCTGGTGCTGGGGGGCACTAATGAACTACTGGTGTGCTGGTGGTGCTCTGGAGATCTGCTGGCTGGCACTCTTCAGCTGTTGGGCAGCTTTCAGCTCACTAAGTTGGCATGCTAGCCTCCATGACTTTTTCCAGGAGTTCAAAAAAAGTGAAGCCTGAGTGGGCAAATGGAGGGGCAAGAGCAGAGCCCAACGTGGCCCATGGGGTGATTCTCAGTCACCTGCCACTCTGACAGCAGCTCTTTGGACAGCTTGAGGAAACTTAAGACGCAAACAGGTAGAACATGGCAGAGCCACACAGATGACACCCAAGGTTCGGGCACAAAGTCATATAGCGCCTTTCACTGTAAGAAGGCTCCAGAATATGAGCTGTACAACAAGTACGACTGAGAGCAGGGTGTAAAATAAATAGAGGCACTCATCGCAGCCGTCCAGAGGGCACAGTCACTTGCTACATTCAGATGTCACCCGATTTGGGCATCCTACCTTCCTGGGGTAGCATGAGCCCCTCCACTCTGGTGAAGCCCCCGGAGGAATTGAGGAGAACTTGCGACAGGTCCCAGTGCTCCGAATCCTGGCCACTCTCCATACTGGACGACGTCTCGGTCAGTTCTGAGTCCTCCACGGCCACCTCAGACAGCTGTCAATGGAAGGGCAGACGAGAGGGTTAGTGAAGGGGACAATGCCAGCTGGGGGCAATGCCACTCTACTGCGCCGACACAAGGGGTCTGAGCCCTGGGGGTGCGTCAGAGCGCCACCTACAGGAGGACACATCAGTTAAAGCACTGCTGTGCACCTGAGTTTGGAGTGAGTGTATTATATAGCGCCTTTTACGATGATGTGAACGCAGTGACATTCTTGAAAATGACCCTCAATGTGAAACTTGCCACCCGCTTCAACTGGAGCATGCATATCAAGTCGTGTCACCTCACATCGTGCCACTTGATCCTACATCAAATCACATTTGCTGCACTTCATCATCGTGGTCAGTCAGGTCACCTCATAACACGTCGCTTCACTTCTTGTCACCTCATCACGTCACTAAAGTCCAAGTTTCATGAGTCCACTTCACATCCTGTCACCACATTACATTTTGTCACTTCACATCATTTCATGTCATGTCATGTCACCTCCTGTCATTTCACTTGACTTCATGTCACTTGTCACCTGCCATGCTTTGACTTCTCGTCCTATCACATGACTTTAAATCGCGTCACTACACCTCAGATGGCGTCCCATCATTTCACATCACATCATGTCACTCCTGTCACCTCCCTTGACTTCACTTCATATCACATGACTTTATGTCACCTCAGATCACATGACTAAACTTTATATGGCATCGCTGTCCTTCATGTCACCTCACTGGCCATCATTTCAGATGACTTCATGTCACTTCATATTATGCCACTTAACCTTCTGCCACTTCAGCTGACGTCATAGGACATTGTGTCCCTTTAGTTCACGTCCCACAATCTCACGTCACATGTCATCAGCAGATTTCATGTCACTTCGCCTCACGTCCTGTCACCTTTCATCTGGCCTGAAAACGTGACCAAACATCATATCACATTGTTATGTCATGTCATTTCATGTCACCTCACTTCATGTTAATTCGCATCATGTCACTTCATGTTACGTTACTTTACTTAATGTCACTTCATATCACTTCCTGTCACCTCAAATCTCTAAACTTCAAGTCACTTTCCTCCCCTTCACCTCAGCTGACATCACGTCACATCATGTCACCTCTCTTCACTTTATTTCAAATCCCACGATGTCACTTCACTTCATAGCACTTGTCTTCATGTCACCTCACATCAAGCCACTTCATTGATCACATTATGTCACGTCACGTTATGTCACCTCATTTAGTGTTAATTTTCTTTGCGTCACTTCAGGTCACCTCAGAATACATCACAAAACTTCAAGTCACTTTACCCCACCTCACTTCATCAGACATCATGTCACTTCATGTCACTCCCCACAATGTCACTGCATGTTCCATCATGTGACTGTCGCCTAGTGAGGGTCTCAGGGCCCAAGCAGAGCTGACCAGACTTGCCTGTCCACCCAGATGGTGGACTGCTGTGACCCTTCATGGTCTCCAGTGGTCCATGTGACGCCTTTGAGAGGCTGAGGGTCCCTCTCTCTAGCAGCAGGTGGCACAGCAGTTTCTCTAGTATGGCATTAGGCATGTCACCTCAGCCACTCATGCCAGGGTTCTGATGGCCATGGTCAGTGACAATGGGGATGTCACCCAACTTTAAAAGGACTTTATCATGCCCAGTGGACTGCTGCCATGTCACTCATTCGGTGGTCCCTCTCACATTCATGATAATTGATGAACAAGACCCTGCGGGGCACATAGGGCTCCCCCACCTATGCACATTCCACTCTAAGACACCCCAGCGTGTGTGTCAGAGGTCAACAGGATGGGGCACTGCCACCCTCAGGTGCCCAAAACTAAATAACCTCTGAGCCTTGGCAGACAACTTGGCACGCTTGGCAGAGGCCTTTGGCCATTTAACTCCTGGAGGACCCCCTGAGGTTCACAGGCCTGAGCTGTCTTTGGGTGGTACTGGAAGAAAGGCAGCAACAAGGCCTGAAGGGGGCGCCAGTCCATTACAGGACAACTAGACTGTGAGGGTTCACCAGCAAGCCCCATGCCCATCACCACCTTTGCAGGGGGGTCTTCAGCAGGTCCACTGAGACTCGATACCCTCCAAGTCCCTGTCCGGGCCTAAGCCTTTGGGGTGGGATTTGGGGGTGGCTGCAATGCCTTTCTGACATGACTAGAGGGGCCCTTACCCTGTCACGTTTGGGTGCTGCCAGTTTGATCCAACAGGTCCCAGTCAGTACTGGGCTGAAGTGCAAGAAACAGAATACTTGGGGCCGTGTGGTGGTCCTGGCATTGGAAAGGAGACCCCGATTTAAGAAGAGCCAGTTTTAGGGTGCGATTCCATAAGGGAAGGTGGCAGAACATAAGGAGACAAGACAGAGGAATCAGCAGCAGGGTGGGTTGAGTATATGGCATGGAGCAAGGTGGTCCTGGGTAAAGTCAACAAAATAAAGTGGTAACCCTGAGCAACCCGAGAAGTGATGAGTGTGTAAAGGCAAAAGTGACAAGGGGGCACCAGCAAGCCACCAAGCTCATGTCCCGTGAGGTCACATCTTCAGCAGCTCCTTATGAGGGCTCCTTTATCTGGGCTTTGCTGCCACCTGCTGTTCTCGATAGGAACTGACTCGGTCCTTAACTCAAGCTGCTGTGTTCTTCGGGCCACCTGCCCCCTAATGTCACTTACATGGCACACTGAAGTTCACATATGACAACATCATGGTGGTGATGAGACACCAATGTCCATTCTCCACTGAGATGGTGCCCAGCGCCTCCTGATGCCCGGTGATGCCTATGTCGACTTGCTATACCTCGGTCAGACTGGAGATTTTCCTGCTGGCCTGGACATTGGGGACAGGCTTTGCTCCCCTGATGAAGTGTTGGCCAGAATCTGTGGGAAATCCCAAGGTGGGTGAACACTCTACACTGGACTGAGTGGCACACTTTGACCAGTCCTGTACACTAGTCACGCTGGCCTCTTGTCTTGGTGACATCTAGAAAAGGTGAGCCATGTATCCTGGTAAAGCATTACCTTGTCAGTCCCACCAGAAGGGGGCGATACCTCCCAGGACAGTCAGTAATGTTAGTAGAGGGGTCCAATGTGTAAGGCACTATATGAACCAGGTGCTGCGACCGCAATGGCCAACCTGCCCTCAGTTCGGTGGCAGCACAACAGACAGAAAGGAAGTGGGTTTTCAGTCACCTACAGGCAGTGGGCTTACTCTAAAGATAGCCCGGACCACCATAGGAATGGTTCGTTTACGGCCCGCCCACCGAGATACGCCTCACCGTGGCTTCAACTTGACGCCAACACAAAAGAAAAGACCGGCCTGTCACTTTCCCACACTGCTGAGGGGACAAAACTCGAAGACTAACACCGAGGACCAGAGGGGTCAAAGTGACAAAGAGTTCACTTTATATAGCGCCTTTTAACAAGCATGCAAGCAGTGCCTTGATACTTCTACCTTGAACCGGATTAAGGGTCATGCATGTGACTGGCAGGGTCACACAGGGAGTCTGTGATGGGGACTGGCGTGTTTATATAGCGCCTTTCAGAAACTTTGTGGCTTTACATTCCAGTTATTTCTGTAAAATGAGAATTACCAGGGAAAAGGAGACCACTTTATGTCATCTAGGTGGTCCCTGGCAAAGGCTGGACGGACCTGACCACTGGTCATCTATATAGTGCCTTTCAATCCACAGGTGAACCTTAAAGACACTTATGGGTTTATATGATTGGGTTTTTGCTTCACCTGAGCAGGTGGTTTGGCTCAACCGTGTCCCAGTAGTGGAGACGCCCCCCCCAACACTGCTGACTCTATATAGTGCCTTTCAGCTGTCAACACACTCTCAATGTTACATATGGGCTAATGTCACACTGGCTTCAATGTTCCTATAATGTGACAAAAGGTAAGGGGGTCACATTTGACGGGGGTCACTGGTACGGTATGTCAATTTTATAAAGCGCCTTTCAATCACCCATATAGCCTCAGTGGCATTGATGACATTATGCTATCTTTATTTCTAATAGAGACACGGCAAAGAAAGACTTACAGGAATCAGTGGTGACTGTATATAGCGCCTTTCAGCCAACGACAGATTCTCGATGCGATCTGCGAGTTTACACTTCACTTGCTTTCAAAGTTCTACCATATTGGCAGTAGCAGGTGAAAAAGACAACTGGGGAGTAAACAAGACAGCTGGTGAGTCTATATAGCGCCTTTCAATTAAGAAAATGGCCATTTGGAAAATGTCGACCACTTGAGGGCTTGGTTTTAATGTTACATTGGGGGTAGTGACCCTTCTTCTTTGACACTTTTAATACTTATTAGGGGCTTAGCCACACACTGTTAAAGGCATTACATAGTGTTTGGGGTCCCTGTTGGATTATTCTGTCTGGGGCTGTGCCCCCTTAGAGTTATCCATGCATATCAGGTATTATAATAGAAGGTGGGGAGGGAGGGTGGTGGGCTATTGAAGGGCTGGATTGCAGACATCATATGAAGGATGAGGGGATCAGAAGATCAGGTGCTGATACCCCCCTATGCCCCCACCAAGGATGCCACTTGGTGATGCCCATATCAAAATTCACCTGGAACCGCCCAAAGAGCCATCTCTTATTGGCACTCGGACTGGCGCTCCTGTCAGCTTCAAAGGTGCTGCAGTGCCACCTAGTGTTTAACTGTTTGTTTGTTGTTTTAATTTATTTAACAGTCAAGAAACGGGTGTCCTCTTGGTGACTCAACACGTCGCTGTGACCAGTGTGACTGTGTGGACCCTTGTGGGAGAGGAGAGTCAAGAAGGTGACTCTGTATAGCACCTTTCAATCTACCAAGGGTTTGCATTTGTTTAAGCGTTTCTACAATGTGAGCAGCGGCAGGTGAAGAAGACCCACTCGGGGTCACACAGGGGGTCAGCAGCAGGAACTAAACATTAAAACTGGAGCTTCAATATAGCGCCTTTCATTCAACAGTATAATCATCCATCCATCCATTGTCTAACCCGCTGAATCCGAATAGGGTCACGGGGGTCTGCTGGAGCCAATCCCAGCCAACACAGGGCACAAGGCAGGAACCAATCCTGGGTAGGGTGCCAACCCACCGCAGGACACACACACAAACACACCCACACACCAAGCACACACTAGGGCCAATTTAGAATCGCCAATCCACCTAACCAGCATGTCTTTGGACTGTGGGAGGAAACCGGAGCGCCCGGAGGAAACCCACACAGACACGGGGAGAACATGCAAACTCCACGCAGGGAGGACCCAGGAAGCGAACCCAGGTCTTTCACCTCCATATTACTTACAGGTTTGTATTTGTTTAAGCGTTTCCACAATGTGAGCAGAGGCAGGTGAAGAAGACCCACTCGGGGTCACACAGGGGGTCAGCAGCAGGGACTAAACATTACAACTGGAGCTTCAATATAGCGCCTTTTATTCAACAGTATAATCATGAATGGGGTTAACATTACGTTTGCTTCTAAATTTCTACATGAAAAAAATGGGGTATTCAGACTGGCACAGCAGGTCATTGGCAGGGAATGAACTTCAATGGTAGCGGTTATATATAGCGCCTTTCAATTAACAGCATAATATCAGTGTAATTTATATGTTTATATTATATTTGTTTCCACAGTTCTACTATTCAGACTCACCTGACAGGGCATTGGCAGGAAATGAACTTCAGCTGTATATAGCGCCTTTCAACCTGTAACATGGTCTCAATGCCATTATATTTGTTTCCACACTTCTACAGTATGAGCAGAGGAAGGTGAAGAGGAGGCACAAGGGTTCAGATTGGGATTACTGGCAGGGTCTTAACATAACTGGTGCTTCTATTTAGCGCCTTTCAGCCTGTAATGCCATCTCAATATTATTTATGGTTCAGCATGGCATTTGTTTCTAAATTTCACAGAAATAAATAGGCTGAATGAACCTAAGCACTACTGATTCTATATAGCGCCTTTCACTTAACTCTTTCACCTCCATATTGCTTACAGGTTTTTATTTGTTTAAGCGTTTCCACAATGTGAGCAGAGGCAGGAGAAGAAGACCCACTCGGGGTCACACAGGGGGTCAGCAGCAGGGATTAAGCATTAAAACTGGAGCTTCAATATAGCGCCTTTCATTCAACAGTATAATCATGAATGGGGTTAACATTACGTTTGCTTCTAAATTTCTACATGAAAAAAATGAGGCATTCAGACTGGCGCGACAGGCCATTGGCAGGAAATGAACTTCAGCAGTAGCGGTCTATATAGTGCCTTACAATCTGTAACATGGTCTCAATGCCATTATATTTGTTTCCACACTCCTCCAGTATGAACAGAGACGGGTGAAGAGGAGGCACTCGGGGTCAGATTGGCAGGGACTTCATTATAACTGGTGTGTCTATATAGCGCCTTTCAGCCAGTAATGTCATCTCAATATTATTTATGGTTCAACATGGTATTTGTTTCTAAATTATACAGAAATAAATAGGCTGAATGACCTGAAACACTAGTGATTCTATATAGCGCCTTTCACTTAACTCTTTAACCTCCAGATTACTTACAGGTTTGTATTTGTTAAAACGTTTCTTCAATGTGAGCAGAGGCAGGAGAAGAAGACGCACTCGGGGTCACACAGGGGGCTCAGTGGCAGGGAATGATCTTAAACTTGAATGCTACTCATTCTATATAGCGCCTTTCAACTCACTGTATACCCCAAGGTGTTTGATGAGTTTACATTGCAGTAGTGCGAGGGGCTCACATCCATTGTCACCCATGTTGTCCCATTCTATATAGCGCCTTTCAGTGGAGTCCACGATGGCCTCAATTGTTTCCGCAGAGTGATGGGGTGGCAGGGTCTCAAGCTTCTCGTCATGTCCATCTGTGGTTCCGACATTTCAGATCATTCAGGAGGTCTTTCAGCACTCAGTCAAACCAGTAAGGCAGGGCTTTGAAATCCCAGAGATCCCAGTAAAGATTCCAGTTGGATCGGCTCCTTGTGCTTCATTCGTAAACAGACTCTCATTATTTATGGTGGGATATGAAGAAAGACCCTCTGCCTCCATCGGATTGTTTGCTTAGAAGACCTCAATGAGCGATTCCAGGCAGTTGGAAGGAAATGTAAAAGGCGCTATATACTGCAAAAAATAGACAGGGAAGGTGAAGTTTGGGAACCGAAGTGGGCTCGCCGCTCAGACACGTGGCAGGGTGACAGGACCTTCCTAAAACCAGAGAATGCTGCCCACCTGTAGCACCACAGACTGGCATTAGTGCACTGGTATCGACTGAGTGGCACTGAGGTGCAGAGCCAGCAGCCAAACTGGACTGCCCATCTCAAACTCCAACCAGTGGGTGCAATGTGGGCACATCTGCATTTTAAAGCACCTTCAGGTGGTCTTCACGATGGAAAGACTCTATATCAAGCAAGTTTCACAGCAGGGTACCACCCGAGAGACCCAAGGCTGGCAGTTTAATCCTCTTCTGAACCTGTAGGCGCAGTACTAGACACAAACACTAGGGGGCGCTCTGCAGTCTTAATGTATACAGTATATACACACACACACACACACACGTGGGTCCTCAGATGACCATGCATCCTGCCCTGCCTTGTGCCCAGTGCTGCCAGCTAAACCTCTGCCCCATGGTGACCCTAAAAAATATTTTATAGGTTTGTTTGGACCCCCCCAAAAAGTCCCAGTGTTGAGTCCTCGGCTCTTTTAGGTCAACATTGTGCATCAGTGTGGCCCCCTAGTGGCCGACGTATTGTCATGTGTCCATTTCATCAGCCCTAGTGTGACCCTGAAATCAAGAGTGTGACACCCTTGGGGTCGTGCTCCCTATTGAAAGGCACTATACACCTACAAAATGGTGACCAGTGTGACCCTGAGTACAGCATCACACCTACTGGGACCCACAGTGTAGAAGTTTATGGCACATGGTGAGCACTTTATGGTGATGGAGACAATAGGAAGGCGCAATTTAAAGTGACAATTTCAGTCACCCTCTGTGTCCTCAAGGAAGTCAGTACAGCGCCAGTGCTCACAACATACAAATAAGAATATTTGTGTAAAATGAAAGGCGCTATATAACATGACTAGCACACTCGCCACTTCACCTGCTGGGGTTCAAGTGGTGAGAATATTGAAGAAACTGCGGACCACTTGGAATGATGAGGAGTCAAAGGAAAGGCGCTATATAACATGACAAGGTCAGCATTTCAGTCACTTTGTGTCACCCGCAGGCCCTCACAGAACTGAAATATCTTAGAAGGCGTTGATCACTGAAAGGCGCTATATAAAACAAAAAACGTAGGGCTTCAAAGTGCTCCAGCATCACTCTGTGTGACACCCAGGCGTTCAAATATTCCCACCAGACCCCTTGAGTGTTGACAATTGAAAGGCGCTATAAAGTATGACACGCTCAGCAGTCCAATCCCCCTGTCTGACCCCTCAAATAGTCACAGTATTGAAACATTCCTGTTGTGTAACTTGCAAGGGTGTCAATCACTGAAAGGCGCTATATAACATTATAATGTCAGCAGCTCAACCACCCAAGTGCTGGGAGTCCTGAAATATTTCTGTCAAACACCTTGGGCATTATAACTGAAAGGCGCTATATAACATTATAAGGCCAGCGGTTCTCGTCACTCTTTGTAGGCTCAGGTGCTCACAGTCCTGACATTTTCCTGTTAGACACAGTTGGGGGAATTTAACCACTGAAAGGCGCTATATAACAAACAAGACCAGCAATCCAGCATGCATCACTCTGTGTGAACCCCCCAAGTGCTCACAGTACTGTCAGACACATTGAGAGGGGGTTAACCACTGAAAGGCGATATATAACATGACAAGGTGCTGTGTGACCCCCTCCAAGTGCTCACAGTACTGTCAGACGCATTATAAGTGGGGGGACAACCATTGGAAGGCGCTATATAACATGACAAGGTGCTGTGTGACCCCCTCCAAGTGCTCACGGTACTGTCAGACGCATTGAAGGGGGGGGCAACCATTGGAAGGCGCTATATAACATGACAAGGTGCTGCGTGACCCTGTGAGACCCCACAAGTGCTCACAGTACTGTCAGATGCATTGTTAACCACTGAAAGGCGCTGTATAACAGGACAAGGTCTTTAATGACCTCTCAAGTGCTCGAAGGACTAAAATGTTCCCGTCAAGTGCCTTCCAATGTTGTTAGCCCCTGAGAGGCGCTATACAAAGTGAGTTTTAGACCACCTTAACATTCAAACTGCTGAGTTAATCCTCTGGAGGACGCTAATCCCTGAAAGGCGCTATATAACAGGACGAGCTCACCCGTGTAGAGATCTGTAAATCAGACCCATGGGTCTCCGCCCTCACCCCTGGCCCTTTCATGCCCCCTTTAAGCCCCCCATTCACTCTCCGTGCACGGCGCCAGCTGGTGAACGCGCGCCGCAGGGAAGCCCCTCCAAGTGCTTGGGTTCCGGGACCCCCGACAGTATCAGCCTTCCCAGAGAAGCTAAGCGTCAAGTCAGCCCAGCATGTGGAGTCCATCTGGTGAGCAAGTGCGCCGATCGGGGGTCCACACCGCTGAGCTGCTGCGCCCGTCAAATCGAAAGCAGCTGCTGCTCCTCCGTGCCACTCCGTCGCCATTCCCAGGCATCGAATTTCACTGCGGGAATTGTGCGCCGTACCGCATTCTTCGTCTCCGCGGATATTTTTAACTATCGACTGAAACTCCCTTCGACCCCAACGCGCGCGCGACCCTCTGGGATGTTTGTTCTACCTGCTAGTTGGGCTGACGTCTCGCTCGGGGGGCGTCCGTCATGTCGCCGGATGAAGTTTTTATTTAACCCTTTGAAGGCAAGGAGTCAAGAGAAACCTCCCATGTCGCTCCGGCAGTGTACCCAATTATAGCGCCTTTCACGCCTTAGTATAAAATGGCGACAGGATTCGACTTTTGGAAGCGGTCACTCAAACTTTATTTTATATAGCGCCTTCGTACGTCCTCAGCCTGCTTTAATACACTATGACACGATCACGCTGTGTGACCCCCCCTAGGTGCCCACAGTACCAACAGCTATGAACAGCATTCAGAGTGGTCATCAGGGTAAAGCTGGCACTGTATCTGATTTACGAGCACATTTAGTCGTGGAGTGAATAGAGTGGCGTGCAGCAGCGCCCCCTGCCTTGCACTAAATGCACCACAATACTGCTGAGCCCACCCTGGACGGGATGCAAGTTTATAGAGCGCTATTCTAACTTGACGTACAGGTGTCGCTCCTCTGTCGGCAGAAATGAAACTGCCTTTATTTTATATAGCGCCTTTCCGTGAGCATCATTTGTTTCCTCCCCAGGGTGTCAGTGCTGCCACCTTTTGCTTTAGACTGGCTGGAATTTTGGCCACAAGAGCGAGCACAGGGACAAGGTGGCCTGAGGAGTGTAACACATGTAGCCCACTAGGTGGCGCCTGTTTCGTTAATTCAGCTCATAAGGAATTGGCAGGCTGGTAAGTAAGCACTGGAAATGGATTGTATGGCTGCATGTCTCTGGGCTGCCAGTGAAAACCTGCCCCTCCCATAGAGCGTGCCAAGAACGCCCTGGCACAACATGCCACCCAACTGTATATCACCAGCTAGCCTAATGAAAGATGATACCGAGGTGGCCACAATGTGTCAAATGAAGACAGAAGTTTCGAGGCCACAGAGGTCCAAGGTTCAGATCTCATGCCATGCTGCTGTCTGAGTGGTGTCCGTATGTTCTTCCCGTGCACCTTTTCTCCATGTGCTCAGATTTATGGACCTGCATTGGCCATGAGTGGGCTCTGTGATGGAGGGGCACATCGTCCAGTGATTGACTGCCTTAATGTGTTTTTTTGGAGGACTTCTGACTGGCAGGTGCCAAGCAGTGCCCACCTCTTACTTCAATAACCATTAAGCCCCCTTTCAATATAATTTGTTCCCACTGCTTCCCGACTAACTGTTCTATATGGGTAAGAATAAGAATAAAAGAAACAGGCGCCGCCTAGTGGATCATATGTGTTACACTCCTCATGTTGCCCTGTCCTAGTGCTGGCTGGTGTGATCCACCCAAGTGTTCAAGTACCTACATTTTAAAACACAAGACAATGGCATTGACTCTCTAGGGAAGAAACAAATGGTGATCACTAGGAAAGGCGCTATATGGAATTCAGCAAAAAGTCACAAGATCAGTTTCCACCCAGGGAGGCGCTATAGCTGTAAATCAGGTTTGAAATGTCACTCGCTATGGAAAGGCACTTTATAAAGTCATACAGTTCAGTATGTGACGATGTAAAGCCCACTTGTGCAAGTCCTTGGTATGCAGTTCACTAGGAAAGGCGCTATATAAAGATGACAAAACACAGGGCCACTAGTGACTCCAGCTGTGATCCTGAGCAGGTCACCTCATAAACCAATGCCTACTTTCCTACTCATGTTACATACAAATGGAAAGGCGCTATAAAAAGTAAGCAATAAAAGTCACAAGTGCCATTTCCACCAGTGGAGGTGCAATACATTCAAGTCTGACATGTCACTCACTTTGGAAAGGCGCTTTATAAACTCCTAAGGCATCAGGTTCAGTCTGTAAAGATGGGAAGCCCACCTGTCAAAGTTCAAGTAGGAAAGGCGCTATATTAGGATGACAAAACACAGGACTTTGTGACTCAAGCTGTGATCCTGAGCAGGTCACCTCTCAAGCCAGTGACAATTGTCCTGCACATGTAAGGCACAGTCATTAAGGTGCTATATAAAGAGGGTCACATTCAGGGTTACGGGTTCAGTTCCCACTACGGACACCTTGTAAGACCGTCAGCAGGTCGCCTTACAAACCAATGCCTACCGTCCTATTCATGGAACACACAGATGGAAAGGCGCTATATAAAGTAAGTAAAAAGTCACAAGTGCCATTTCCACCCATGGAGGTGCCATAAATTCAAGTCTGATATGTCACTCTCGCTGTGGAAAGGCACTTTATAAACTCTTTAGGCATCAAGTTCAGTCTGTAAAGTCCCTAATAATAATAGTAATGATACATTTTATTTATATTGCGCATCATATTAAACAATCTCAAAGTGCTACAAAATAAGAATAAATTAACAAACAAGATAATCTATAGAAATAATTTAACAAAATGCCTTTCTAAAAAGATAAGTTTTTAGATTTAATTTAAAAGCATCCGTCGACTGTGGGATGTGGCGCACTAGGGAAGGTGCTATAAGGCACAGGGGCAGAGTTGGTAAGGTGCCATACACAGATGGTCAAATTCAAGGTCATTAGTCCAATACCCACTGGTGGCAACAGGTAAGTTCTAGTGCAGGCCACCTAATAAGCCAATCAGTAAGGCGCTATATAAAGTCAGTCCTCTGCTCTTACTCCATCCCAGAAATATGCCAACTATTCCACTCTACCTGAGTGCCAGCTTTGTCACATTAGTTAAACCCCTCAATATACCAAGCAGGGGGCACTGATATCTCCTCACAACATTACATGATAAAACAAGTACACATATTGCCCATACCATAGGCTACCCTCGGCAACCTGGGCATGGCGTTCACTTCATCGATTTGTCATTTCTGCACAAAGATGTGCTCTGTATCCCAGTAGTGCCCCCTTGGCTGGTGACCACATTCTTTCTGTGCCACCTTACCACAGCATCTCCCATGTGCTGCCCTTTGCCCAGGCACATTCTCCTCAGCTTTCACTGCTTGCATTTTTTGAGTCCCCTTATTTCAATAATCTGTCACCAGATGGCATTGTAAAGCTCTGACTGTGAAAGGTGCTATATGGAGCTTGATTTAAAACATGGTAATGCCCTACACTGGGTGAGGTCATTTTTGCCCATTTTTTACTGCAGTGTGCCCTCATTTACTTTATCAGAGTGTGGCACAATCTAAAGCAGGTAAAGGAGGTCTGGTTGGCATCTACTCTTTCACCAGTCACCCCATCCTAGGATGTGGCGCCTGCTGCCATGCACTTTGGGCACCTTATGACAAATAAGGAGCACAGCAGCCACCACTACCAGTGTGAAGTGCCACCCCATTTGCCCAGGTGGATGCCTTCTAATGCTGGCCTCCAATGGATGAGTCTGCACCGCCGTGTCCATCCACTTACCCACTGCTGACCGGGCAGCGCGAAGGAGCTGAGGATGTCCGCCATGGCGCCCAGCATCTGGTCGGTGCGCCCCGAGTTTTTGGGTAGAGCCTTCATGGTCTCTTCTATCGGTCCCTCGTCCTCCTTGCTTGTTTTTTTCTTCTTTCTTTTTCGTCCCCACTCAGTTCCTTCCCCAGTCGCCAGTGTGTGGCATCTTCCGAAAAGTCCAATAGCCAGTGGCAGGGCAGCCCTCCCTGGAAGGAGTCCAATCTTGAGGGTCCGAGCGCCTGGGCTCCCCTTGGCCTGTGGAACGTCACCAGCTGACTCAAGCGGCAAAGTATGCGGGCAGAGTTGCGAGAAGCCGCTACGCCCCTGCGTCCAGAGTGCGCTCGCCGCCTGTGATTGGCTGACCGCTGTGGGCCCTCCCCCTGCTCCCGCTCACCCCTCCCCCTTCACTGTCGCCTTGGAGTTTCTTTTTTTTTCCTTTCCAGACTGTTTTTCTCTCCATCTGTAGGCCCACCGTGTCTGAATGCTGTCCGGCCCCCCTTACCTCCCACTTCCCCATGCCTTCTTCAGATTTACATCTGACTATAGAAGGGATTTTAATGTCTGGCCTTTCTACAGGCAGGTCCCTGACCCTTGAGTCCACTGGGGGCCACCCTTCGGCTCAGTGTCAAAGGGGGGTCCCATGACGACATAAGTTGGGACTGAACAAGCTTGGGTGGGACTCGGCTGCTGACGCCTAAATATGGATGTGAGACTGGAGAAGCCAGTGCTTCCCAGCTCGCTTGAGCAAAGAGACAAAACAGACACGCTGGGCTCTGCCAACCCCATGCCACCCACAATGCTGTAGCCCGGGCAGAATTCTCAATGCTTGGCATCCTTGTGCAAATGCTGAGAAAGAATCTGAAGTCAGACCACCCTCCCCCAACCCCCCACCTTCATGGTTCCTTAAAAGGATGTGGGCACCTCAGCTTAGCAGCACATTAGGGCTTCAGTCTCCGCGGGTCGCTAGAAGACCACCAGGCCATGACACACGGTCCTCCAGAGCCACTTGGCTTTCACTTGCAGCCCACTCTGATTTATGACCCCACCAGTGAGCCGTTCCCTCAGAGGCCCAGAAGTTGGGGCCCATCAGAGCAGGCATCTGAACAGCAGGCGGTTAGCATTTAACATGGGCTGCTGAAGCTCAGCTCCCCCTGGTGGCCACTCTAAAGCTGCAGACCACCTCCAGCCCCTCAATGGGCTTCACAGACTGGGCTGGCCACTCTTGTGGCTTCATGCACATGTAATCTTTGAGGACTGAAATCACAAGAACGATCAACATGGCCGCTGGACAGACCCCATGTGCCACGAGATAGATGCCACCTCCTGGGCTTCACTTAACCCCAAGTGCTACGGCCACATGCCAGGAAAGTCAAAACGTAGAAGTGGCACCTCATGGAAATGAAGTCAACTGAGTGGAACTGCAGTGCGCCGTGCCTGTGATGTCAGCTGGAACACGCTTTCACTCAGGCGTCCATTCCAATAACGTACATTGCATTTCTCATTCCAACAGTTGGCACACCATCCCTACAAGATAATTGTAGCATTGTGGTAGCTCAACTGTTCGTTACGGCTTTATAGCGCCTTACAGGTATGGCTTTATCTGCATGCAGAAAGCTGCCTTAAGCAAAATGAGACTTCAGTTAGCTGCTTTATAGCGCCTTACAGGTATGGCTTTATCCATATGAGGACAGCTGCCTAATGCAAAAAGAGACTTGAGAATAGCAAATTTATAGCGCCTTATGGGTATGGCTTTATCCCTATGTGGATAGCTGACTTAATCAAAATGAGACTTCTGTATAGCTGCTTTATAGTGCCTTACAGCTATAGCCTTATCAATATATGGATAGCTGACTTAAACAAAATGAGACTCCAGAATTGCTGATTTTGTACCCACATCTGCCTTAAGCAAAATGAGACTTTACGATATTTGTTTAATGACACCTTATAGGCACAGCAGCTAAATGAAAATTCTGCATGCTGAGTTCTCTGGAGGTGACGTGTTAAAGGACTGGTGAGGAGGCTTTCTATTTCTGCGTCCCAATAACCTGGAGCACTGTGCAGTCAGAGATAGGCCGGGTCAGTACAGCTGATGTGACTGTCACAGCCTCGTAAGAAATGAGTGACATCACTAGGGTGCCTTCATACTGACATTGGCAAGTGAGCATTTAACACGGCCTGCTGGAGCTGAGCTCCCCCTGGTGGTCACTCTAACAGCTACATACTATCCCCAGTCTCTCTAAAGGTGAAACAGACCAGGCTTCATGTAAATGTATTCTTTGAGGACTGAAATCACAAGAACAAAAATGTGGCAGCAGTCCAGTTGCTGTATCTCTGTCATTCCAACAGATGGCACATCAAAAACATTTGTAGTAATAAAATACATAGCATTCTTCACTCCAACAGATGGTGAATCACAAACATTAATTCTGCTTTAATAAATCTCATACCAAAATGGCATACACCATAGACAAATGTATTGCATTTGTCATTTCAACAGATGATTCATCACATACATTAACAGTGCTTTTACAAATCCCATACTAAATTGCATACAGCAGAGACATATGTATTACCTCTATCACTCCAACAGATGGTGCATCACAAACTTTACTAGCACTGCTTTAACAAATCCCATACCAAATGGCATATAACAGAGCCATTTGCATTGCATTTGTCATTCCAATAGGTGGAGTATCGCAAACATGTGAAGTAATAAAATGTATTGCATTTGTCATTCCAACAAATGGCACATCACAAACTCTTAACACTGCTTTAACGAATTTCATAAAAAATGATATATTGTAGAGCCGTATGTATTGCATTTGTCATTCCAATAGATGGTGCATTACAAACATTACCACTACATTTATACTGTAACTCTCATAGCAAATGGCACATAGCAGTATTGAATTTTTCGTTCTACCAGACAACACACCACAAACATTAACACTGTTTTTATAAATCCCATATCAAATAGCATATAACAAGACATGCACTGCATTTGTCATTTCAACAGATGGTGCATCACAAACATTAACAGTGTTTTTACAAAGCCCTTATCTAAAAGGCATATAGCCAAGACATGTGCATTATATCTGTTATTTCAACAGGTGGTGCTTCAAACACAGATTTTACAAATCCCATACCAAATGGTACATAACTGAGCCATTTGTATTGCATTTATCATTCCAACAAATGACACATCACAAACATTTGTAGTAATGTTTTGTCGGTAAATGTTTTTGTTGCACCATCTGGTGGAATGACAAATGCTGGGCATTTTATTACTACATACATTATAAAACGCATTCCAATAGGTGGTGCACTGCAAACGTTAATGTTGAGGTTTATGTTGACTATTTAGATTTCAACGTGTCTTAGGGTTAGGGTTAGGGTTAGCACAGTTAGTTTAAAATGTAATGTCAGGTTAAAAATCAAAAGCAAACTTTTAGTTGTATTAGATGTTAAATCAAGAATGGTGGATGCCAGCTACTTCTTCAGGTTTCAACTTGATATTATTTTTTTAATAGTGGACGTGTATCGGTGTTCTTGGCTATTTTAACTCACTGAGCATATTATTCGGAAGACCCACACGCCTGCTTATTCCTGCCATTAGCTAATCAGCCAATCACGTGGCAGCAGTGCAATGCCTAAAGTCCTGTCAGTACAGGTTAGGAGCTTCAGTTCATGTTCACCTCAAACACCAGAATACGAGACAGTGGGAGCTCAGTGATTTGGACCAATCGTGGCATGAGTGTTGGTGCCAGACAGACTGGTTTCAAAATTCCTGTAACCATAAGTGTGGTTAGCACAAAGAATGCACGTCACATTGAACCTCGTCATGTGGCAGATGGGCTACAAAAGCAGAAGACCCCCATTCCCCCATTGAGCTCCACAGTTGTCAGCCAAGAACAGAAAGCTGAGGCAGCAGCGGGCACAGGCTGACCAAACCTGGACAGGTGATGCCTGGTCTCACTTTCTGATGGAGCACACAGATGGTAGGCATCCACACATCCAGCCTCCCTAATGCCCACAGTCCAGGCTGATGGTGGTGGTGGTGTCATGTTGTGCAGAGTGCTCCCTTGGCATATTTAGGGCTCATTAATACCAATCAGTCATCACTTGAATGTCACCGCTTATCTGAGTATTGTTGCTGGCAGTGTGCAGCCCCTCATGGTCACAAGTGACCCGTGTACTTCCAGCCTGACAACACGCCATGTCACAGAGCAAACTGGCACCTTGAACATGACTAACGAGTTCAGAGGTCTTCAGTGGGCCCCTCTGGAGATGAATGCCCAGCAGACAAATCTGCAGTCACTGTCTGAACCTCAAGGAGATGTTTCCAAAACTCTGGAGGGCTTCAAGACCTGAGGCTGTTTGGAAAGGAGAAAAGGGTCCTGCTCAGAATCTGTTATGGTGGTCCTAACAATGTCGATACCAAATGCACTTTGCTTCGTGTTGCCAACCTCCCGTACCCACCTTTCTGGTTTCTTCTTTTCAGTTCTCTGAGGCTGCCAGCTGTGTGTCCATACCTGCCCCACACCCCATCCACTGCCAGCCCTTATGTTGGCGGATTGAGCATTCGAGTGGTGTGATCAGCAGGATTGACAGAGCGGGGAGGATTTAAAGGCTGTTATGTGACACTCTTTGATGACACCATGCAAGTCGACTCCCGCTGCTGAACAGAATAAGTGAGCTGGAAGCTAGGTTCAGACCCCAGGGGGAAAGACGCTATATCACAAGAGCTGCTTCTTCTTCTGCTGCTGCTGCCAGCTGAATGGACCGCCTGCCCGTCCTCATCTGCGGTGGCCGCTGCTCAGGCTCCATGCTGATGTCCCCTGTCACTCTCCAGCGGGGCTGTGTGTGTCTTGACCTCACGTCACTCCTTGGCAGCTCAGCACAGTTAATCCCTGATCTTGTTAACTTCCCTGCTCTTTATTTATGGCCTTCTTTGGCTATTTTTAACAGCCACAGTCTTTTTACATAAACCTGTAGGGTCCTGCTGCTCCGCTTGTTTGGTGGGCTTCTTTGTTAAGGATTCCAACTAACACCCCAAGAGTGGCAGCAGTGCGGGTCTCTGGTTTGGGGACTTTCAGAATGTATACTGGTGCCATCTGCTGGCCAAACAGTGGAATTACCAGCCACTCCTAGCAGGCAGGCTCAGTCCTCTCCACCATGGACATCTTAAGCTTCTTTTCTTCTTCACCCTCTTTTCTTCTTCTTCTTCATTCTCTTCTTCTTTATTTTTCTTCCTCTTCTCCCTTCTCTTCTTATTCTTCTTCTTGTTATTCTTCTTCATTTATTTCTTCTTCTTCCTCTTGTTCTTCTTATTATTATTCTTGATTTTCTTCTTCTTACTCTTCTTCTTTTTCTCCTTCCTCTTCTTTTACTTCTTTCTCTTCTTCTACTTCCCCATTTTCTTTTTCTTCTTTATCTTCTTCTATTTCTTCTTTTTGTTCTTCTTCCTCTTTTTCTTCTTCTTCTTCTTCAATCCTGCACCTCTGGGACTGCCTCAGGTGTAGGACTGGCACCAGAACATCAGGCAGTGTGGACTTGTGGCTACTGAAATGTCCACTTTGGCATCCCAACCAAAACACTACCAAAGAAAATAATGGATAAGCCCACCCAGTCCCGTCTCACAATGCTGCTTCATTCCCCCGTCACACACATACGTTCAAGGCTGGATAAGGACCCCCACCATGGACCCCTGGTTGATTTAATAAACAGAGGTCCTTAGCAGGGACTTAATGGTACTTTAAACAATGGCCACTTAATGCACAAGGAGACTCGAGCAATGAAGAGGGGCGGGGGGCATAGGGTGGGGTCTCCCGAAATGATTTATGTATGTGGGCACCTGATCATTTCATCGATTTGGGTTGACCTTGGTGATTTCGATGTGAGGACCCCAGATTGATTCATCGACAGCTGATGATTGGCAGACACCCGCCCCCATTGATAATTTCGCCCCTTCTGGATGCCCACCCTTATGGCAGATCTACCCCTCTACCTCTCTCATTAGTGTGCGTGTAAGAGAAGAAGGCCTGACCTGATGGTGGGTCCGTCCAAGCACACTTGAACTGAAGTGGGGGGGCATTGTGTGACCCTTGTCCCCCTTTGAAGTCTCCAGCAGGTAAAAATATATGAGTTTCTATGGGCTTTGGTTTGGTACTGGGATCCCCCCATGATGATTTCAGCTTCATGGAATGCTGTTATGGGGGGACGCGGTGATTGTGGTGATTCACACCCGAGTGCGAGATGCTCAAACTATAAACCCAATGTGGGTACCTTACCATCTTAAACGTGGAGTTTTTTGTTACTTTTGCCATAGCAGTGCCCTGTGCAAACCCACTTGTGGGCTCAAAAGCAGGTCCTGAAAAACCCCTAGAACTGTGCCACTCTCGGAAATTGGCATATGCCACCCGGGAGGGAAGAGTAAGAAGGTCACCCCTCAACAAAGGTGTTCATCATGAAAGCACCCGATGATAATGAAGGGAAAGCAAACGCACTTTGAGATCAGGCTGGGCATTAAAGGCGCTATAAAGAATCAAACTCCACTCACAGCCCCAGTGGGCTCTTTTTTAATTTCTCTTTTGATATACGCTGTGCCTTTCACCTCCCCCTGTATCAGGGGGTCTTCTAATTCAGTGTTTCTCATCCTTTCTGGAGTCGTGACCCACTTTAATTATTAAATGTGTTGTTTCAACCAAGAAAAGGGCACCACCTTGATGGTCAGGGAGGGGGAGGGAAATGGACCCCCCCCTTCTCTTGGTTAATCAAGTGTGCCATGAACCACTGCATGGCCCACCCTGACTCACCACCATCATCATCAATCGCATTGCATTTGTGCCCACCATCTATAAAATCTTTCAACTACCTTGCTGTCTTATATAGCGCCTTGCATTTGTGCCCACCATCTATAAAATCTCCCCACTGCCTTCCTAGTTTATATAGTGCCTTGCATTTGTGCCCACCATCTATAAAATGTTTCCTATGCCTTGCTAGTTTATATAGTGCCTTGCATTTGTGCCCACCATCTATAAAATGTTCCCAATGCCTTGCTAGTTTATATAGTGCCTTGCATTTGTGCCCACTATCTATAAAATCTCCCCACTGCCTTCCTAGTTTATATAGTGCCTTGCATTTGTGCCCACCATCTATAAAATGTTCCCAATGCCTTGCCAGCCGATATAGTGCCTTACATTTGTGCCCGCCATCTACCAAATGTTCCCACTGCCTTACTACCTTATATAGTGCCTTGCGTCTGTGCCCGCTGCCTTGGTTATTTTGCAGATGGTAAACGTGTAAATCAGGAAGGCGCAGTTGGGTGCCACAGTGCTGGGGTATTCTGGGATTGTGCAGATTTTTTTTTTTTTTCTTGTGTCATACAGGGTGAGAAACCAGTGAGGTTAATTGGATCGACCAGGACTTGGCGAGGCAACACAGGGTGGGTGGCCATGAAGAGGGAGTCTACCTGAGCCCACTAAGAGTGGGGCCCGCGTGGGCCGGGGCTGTGAGGTGACTTAAGGGTCACCCATGTCGGGCCACATCAACACCCAACACTGAGATGAGGCGAAGGTGAGGGGGTGAAAACAGCCCACCACAAACCCCCACGAGCCGCACAGAACACCTCCCATTGGCTGTAATCCCTTGAAATCTCCGCTAATCTGGATGAATTGGAGGGGTGGCCTGTTTTATATTAAGGTGCTCTTTCTTTAGCACGTCGGTGGCTTCAGGAGGCAGAGGGACGTCGCTGCTGCTGCTCAGAGTCTTGGGTGAGCGACTTTTCAGTTTTTATTCTCCTAAGTATAAGTGAGGGGCAGAACTGCACTGCTGAGTGCCAGAGTCATGGGCAATAGGGCAGCGCTTAGTGAATTAGACTGGCCTGAAGAGGTGGGCATGGAGGGCAGGTGGCATACATCATGGTCAAGACATCACAGGATTGGGGAGGCTCTCGGCTAAGCAGGATGTGGCAGGCTGTTTATCTCATTCAAATAGCCAAAAATGCCAACAGGGTTGAAGAATGTGCCATGGTGGGGCTGCCACCCTTAACCACGACCAGTTACGACATGTGACATGCAATTGGTGACATTCCTTCTGTTTTTCCTATTGGAGCAGAGGCAGAAGAAGTGGCTCACGCAGCGTCACACTGTGGTGTCAGTAGTGTAATTTGTTCTCACAACCTCAGCGTTTGAAGTCTTAACACGTCCATCACACTATCTAGCTAGAGAGACAGATAGAGAAGAAAGGCGCTATATAAGAGATATTAGAGTGACACCTTCATCCATGGCGACTTACAGCATTTCAGATTCAATTGGTTTCCAAGTGGAATGCAGGCAGGTGAAGTGACCTGCTTGGGGTCACACAGGTGTCAGTAGTGGGATTTGAATCCCCAACCCTAAGGGTCTGAAGTCTCAAGACGTAACTGCCAACGTCACATTCGGAGGTGGTCTGCCTTACCTGTACGGCTGCCCACCTTTTGTATGACCGTGGGCATCCAGAGAGCTTCAGTGGCTTCTGTGAGTTCACCTCCGACCACCTAGGATTAGCGTTAGAGGATCAGTTAGGTCAGTTAAGACCCCCTATCTCCCCCCAACCCCATTTCTAGTCCCCTCATCCAACTTTTTGAATGTATTGTTTTGCATTTACGAGAGTCAATCAGTTCCATTCCTTCTGTTTTTCCAATTGGAGCCCAGACAGGTGAAATGACCTGCTCAGAGTCACCCAGTGGTGGCAGCAGTGGGATCAAACCACACAACCTTGGGCTATAAAGTGCAGAGCCGTAACCAGCGTGCCACACCGCCTAGATGGGCAGCGAGAGATAGAGACGAAAGGCGCTATATAATAGAGACATAGACGTGAGAGAGCCGGTAAGACACATAAGCAGGTGTGGTGTAGCAGTTAAGGCTTTGGATTTCAAGCCCTATGATGGTGGGTTCAAATCTGACACAGTGTGACCCTGAGCAACTCGCTTCACCTGCCTGGGCTCCAATGGCAAAGAAGACAAAAGGAGTGGAAACTCTCACTTGTAAGTCACCTTGGATAAACGTGTCAGCCAGGTGACCTTGACAGGCCGAGTGGCGTAGCAGTTAAGGCTTTGATCGCTGAGGATTTTTGGGTTCAAATCTCACTTCTGACACCAATGAGCCTGTCCTACATGTCATTAGATGTGTTTCATAATGGTGTCAGCCTTATAATTAAGTGTATAGCATACAGTTCACTGGGAGTGGAGAAGGAGTGGGTTCAAATCCCACTGCTGACACAAGGGCACCCCTGAGGATGTCCTAAATGCTGTTAGTGGTGTCAGCCTTATAATTATGAATATATTATATACTTCAGTTCATTTCTATCTGTCTGTCTGGGCCGTGTGGTGTAGCAGTTAAAGCTCTGGACCTCAAATCCTGAGGCTGTGAGTTCAAATCCCACTGCTGACACCATTTGTGTGACTCTGAGCAGGTTACTTCACCTGTCTGGGCTCCATCTGCAAAAAGAAAAGAGATGGAACTGATTGTGTCTGTCAGATATCATAAGTCACTATGGAGACAGGAGTGGCTAAATAATAATAATAATAATAAGAAGATGTAATAATAATAATAATAATAATAAGACGTAATAATAATAATAAGAAGAAGAAGACGTAATAATAATAAGAAGGAGAAGACGTAATAATAATAATAATAAGAAGAAGAAGTAATAATAATAATAATAATAATAATAATAATAATAAGACGTAATAATAATAAAAATAATAATAATAATAAGAAGTAATAATAATAAGATGTAATAATAAAATAATAATAATAATAATAATAAGACGTAATAATAATAAGATGTAATAATAATAATAATAATAATAATAAAAATAAGAATAATAATAAGACGTAATAATAATAATAAGAATAAGAAGAAGAATAAGAAGAAGACGTAACAATAATAATAATGAATAAATCGATGTACCTCACCAACTCACAAGATGTGCCCACAAAAAAGACCAAATGCATGCAAAGAGGTGGGCATGTGTGAGCTCTAATGGGAGCCTGAATGACACTGTGACCCCTGTGACCACCACCCCCCCCTGTCCCCCACCCCTTTCTAGAAGATTTAAAAACTACAAAACATGATATAGCGAGGGATTACTGTACTTCGGTTCATTTCTGTCTGTCTGTCTGGGCCGTTTGGTGTAGCAGTCAAGGTTTAGGACCCCAAATTCCGGGGCTGTGAGTTCAAATCCCACTACTGACACCATTTGTGTGACTCTGAGCAGGTCACTTCACCTGCCTGGGCTCCATCTGCAGAAAGAAAAGAGATGGAACCGATTGTGTCTCTCACATATCAGCAGTCGCTTTGGAGACAGGAGTGGCTAAATAATAAGACGTAATAATAACTCACAAGATGGGTAGGGTGTACCCACAAAAAAGACCAAACGCACATCCATTACTAAAGGAACAGAGCAAGAAGGGCATGTGTGAGCTCAACTGGGAGCCAGAAAGACCCTCACACTTTGACCCCCCCCACCATCATTTCCAACATACAAAGCATGATGAGCAATGAAAGGCGCTATATAGAGAGATGAGGAGAGTGCCTCATTGAAATGCCCAGGTGCCCCCGACTCCCCTTATCGATCTAGCTCATCTGCTTGGACACACATGGTGGTGTAGTGGCTAAAGCTTTGCACTTCAAGCCCTGAGGTTGGGGGTTCAGATCCCACTGCTGACACCAATGAGCCTGTCCTACGTGTCGTTAGATGTGCTTCATAATGGCGTTGGCCTTACAATTAACTATAAAGTTCATTTCACTTTTATCTGTCTGTCTGCGCTGTGTGGTGTAGCAGTTAAAGCTTTGATCTCTGAGGTTGGGGGTTCAAATCCCACCGCTGACACAAGTGCCCCCGTCAGCATATCTTAAATGTTAGTTAGTTGTGTTGCATAACGGTGTCAGCCTTTATAACTATGAATATATTCAATAGTTCAGTTGACTTCTATCTGTCTGTCTGGGCCGTGTGGTGCAGCAGTTAAAGCTTTGATCCCTGAGGCTGTGATTTCAAATCCCACCGCTGACACCATTTGTGTGCCCCTGAGTGAGTCACTTCACCTGCCTGGGCTCCATCTGGAAAAACAAAAGAAATGGAAACGATTGGCTCTCATAAAGTAAACATGCGATAAGCAACAAGATATTCATAAAGGTGGGTGAAGGAACTAGACATGCAGGGGGTCTTAACCCAGCTAACTGGTCGTTTCACCTGCCAATTAGAAAGAAAACCAAAGGACGTCAGAAGGATGTAAGTCACCTTGGATACAAACGTCAGCCCTGCGAGTAGATGATCTTTTACATCTGGGACCCTCTTAGCTCAGGAAAGACCTCCCCGCATTTCTACAGGTCCAATCAGACAGCAGCGCACAGTTATAAAGGGGGCTTTAGGGGTGCCGGCCTTCTCTAATCTGGCAGAGCGATGATCCACCATGTACTACAGGCACGGGGGGCTACGTGACGTTTTTGTTTAATTTTTAGGTGAAGTTGGTTATTTAAGTGGCTGCCTTTTGTGGATTGGAGTGTGTTACTATGTGGAGGGAGGCTGCCTCGACAGAACAATCAATCAATCAATCAATCAATCAATCAATCCATCTGCTTTATCAGCTAGCAAGGCAATGGGGAGATTTTATAGACAGCGAGCACCAATGCAAGGCGCTATATAAGCTAGCAAGGGGTGAATGAGGGGACCACTTAAACATCACAGTCTAAGTCAGTGAGGCCTCAGGGACATCAATGTGTCCACTTGACACAAATGACAGTGACAACAGGTGACCTGGGGTGGCCACAGCAGGACACCCCATAAAGGGAGTGGTGGTCACAGACAGTTGCCCTCTCCTTATCCTTCCTGTCTGATTCTTCTCTCCTCGTTCTGCATTTTGCTCGTGTCCTTGTCACTTCTGGTATCATGAGGCGCTCCCTGCCGTTGATTCAGGTGGCACAGCTCCTCCAGGGTGGCACGCCTATATGTGCCATCTGTGTCACCCAGCATATTCTCAAGAGCATGGAGGAGACACCAGGAGTTGGGCTGTTACATGAGGAGAGCTGCACAGCCTCACAGCAGGACTGGGGTCTGCTCCTTCGTGTGAGGAGGGACAGGAGGGGCACCACCAGAGCCCTATAAAGTCTCCACCAGCTGGCTACCGGGTGCTTGTTTCTGACCAAACTGTCACCGACTCCAAGAGGGTGGCATGAGGGCCCGCCATCCTCTAGTGGGTCTTGTACTCACAGCCCATCACCATGTAGTTCGAGTGGCTTTCGCCAGAGAATACCACAATTGGCAGCTCCGCCATTGGCACCCCGTTCTCTTCACTGATGACACCAGGGTCACAATGAATACACATGATGGATGTGACAGACTCTGGAGACGCCGTGGTGAACGTTAGGCAGCCTGCAATATCATCCTGCATGAACCGGATTGGCGGTGGGTCAGTGATGGTCTGGGTGGGCATATCTTTGGGAGGGTCATACAGACCTCCACTTCCTAGGTGACAGCACCCAGACTGCTGTTAGGTACCAGGATGAAATCCTCAGAGCCAATGTCAGGCCTTAGGCTGGTGCAGTGGGCACAGCTGGGCTCCTCCTGGGGCAGGACAATGCCCGGCCTCATGTGGCCAGAGTGTGTAGGCAGCACCTGAATGACGAAAGCATCGATGCCACCTGATGCCAGCTAAGCACCTCTGGGACTTCACTTGTTGAGCTCACCCATGGTGGTCTGCAGCCCACCACCTCATCAGGAGATATTGTCGGGCGTCCATAGATGGTGGGCCATACTGAGGTGCCGTCATAAAATTCACACGACTTGGGTCAGCCTGGCATTTCAGTTTTTGGTTTTGCCCGCAGTGGTTCGGTGATTTTGGTTTCCATCGACCGTCGTTGCGTCTCCGTGAATTCCAGCGCGTTACTCAGCGAAGATTCAACACTCAAATATTTCGTTCATCGAGATCTGATGTTTGATTTAAGGGTCCCCTTCATTTTCTTGAGCCCTGTGTATACAGTAGATATACATACATATATAAAATATGAATTATTTTATTAATTAGTTCTACTTTATGACTGGTAAAGAGAGCTGCACATTAGATCTTCACATTTGGATTAAATGGGTGACTTTATCTGATTAAATGGAGGCGTTTTATTAAGTTTATCTTTTTTCAGAAGACTCTTCTTGTAATAACCGAAGACGAGAACGTCAGACCTACACATTTGTTTAATACCAGAACGACGATTTTCAATTAAATGACTGTAAGTGTCATCATCTTATATGGTAGATCCAACAAGCGCCTTTTTTAATATTGATGACTTTTCATTTCAACACGCGGCGCTCGATAGAAGAGAGCAGGACCAGCACATGTGGAGTTCCGCCGATTTGTCAATAAGGACCCCAGCTGTGTGTGGGCTGTAAGTAAAATCCCAGTGTGACCGAACCCAGGGTCCGTTCAAGACAAACAGCTGCTGCACACAATGGCTTAGTTATTAAAACGTTTTAAGTTAAAATCTCTGAAGAGTCAGGGAGTCCTTTGAAAGCCCACTCTGTCATCACTCTGTTCCTGCTTGCTTCTGAATCAAATGTTGGACAGAGAGACAGGATAAGGTGTCTATAAAACAGATAAATACATCGTCTGACCAGTAGGGGGCGTCACAGCAGACATCCCCTCACAGACACAAGTCTATGGGTGCAAATATAAGAATGTTAGAATAATCCAGACGACAAAGGGCCACTCAGCGCACCAAAGACCACCAGTCTGGTCCGCTCAATTCCTCCAAAATAACATCAAGACAAGATCTGAAGGTCACTAAAGTCCTCCTGTCCACCACATTACATTGCTCACTTATTCCAAGTGTCTGCACCTCTCTGTGTGAAGAAAAACTTCCTAATGTTACATCACACGCACACCCTAGCGGTCCCTTGTGGCGGCGATAAGTATAAGCGGGCTTTTAAACATCCACTGCAGCCAAATCACTGAGCACAAATTCAGATTGGTGGAAGTTGCCCTTGTGGAAGTTGCAAAGCTAGAAGAGCTAATGCAATTCATATGTCTCTGTTATGGCCATTTGATATGGGATTTGTAGGAGCAGTGTTCATGTTTGTGATGCGCCATCTGTCGGAATGACGAATGCAATGCATTTTATCACTAAAAATGTTTGTGCTGTGCCTTTTGATAGAATTGCAAATGCAATACATACAGTATGTGTCAGTTATATGCCATTTGGTATGGGATTCATAAAAGCAGTGCTATGTAAGTGATGTATGATCTGTCGGAATGACGAATGCAATGCATTTTATTACTTCACATGTTTGTGATGCACCGTGTGTTAGAATGACGAATGCAATACATTTTATTACTAAAAATATTTGTGATGCTCCATCTGTTGAAATGACGAATGCAATGCATTTTAGCACTAAAAATATGTGTGATGCGCCATCTGTTGGAATGACGAATGCAATGCAGTTTATCACTAAAAATATTTGTGATGCGCCATCTGTTGGAATGACGAATGCAATGCATTTTAGCACTAAAAATATTTGTGATGCGCCTTTTGATAGAATTGCAAATGCAATACATATGTGTCAGTTATATGCCATTTGGTATGGGATTCATAAAAGCAGTGCTATGTAAGTGACGTATGATCTGGTGGAATGACGAATGCAATGCATTTTATTACTTCACATGTTTGGGATGCACCATCTGTTAGAATGAGGAATGCAATGCAGTTTATCACTAAAAATATTTGTGATGCGCCATCTGTTGGAATGACGAATGCAATGCATTTTAGCACTAAAAATATTTGTGATGCGCCATCTGTTGGAATGACAAATGCAATGCAGTTTATCACTAAAAATATTTCTGATGTGCCATCTGTTGGAAATACAAATGCAATGCATATGTGTCGGTTATTTGCCTTTCGGTATGGGATTCGTAAAAGCAGTGCTAAAGTAAGTGATGTGTGATCTGATGGAATGACAAATGCAATGCATTTTATCAATAAAAAAGTATACCAGATTATACGAGTTTCCAGATACAGGCCTGCTACACAGAAAAACACGCATTTGTTAAAATACACAGAGAATGAGGTACAAATTGTGTCTTCATGTCCCCAGGCCTTTGTGGCATTGTGGTAGCAACTCACCCACTCCTAATACCCAAGGCCTTGTGGCATAGGAGGTCGAGAAGGGGATTGGTTTCACCCTAACAGCCATACATCTCAAAGCCTCGGACCCCTGCAGACACCCCCAAGCCCCGTGCTTCCAGTCCAGAAAATTTCCTACTCCTGATCCCAAAATGTGCATCCCGGAAGGGTACAAGGGCAGCATGAGACTTTTGCCCAGACTCCTCAGTTCTCCTGCAGGCATGAGTGGCACTCTTCCATTCCCTTTGGACTTCCAGGGGCCCAGGATCCCCGGCAAAAATTCCCTGCTTGGCTCAAATCAGTGTTTCAGGCAGGTCAACCAGGGGCCCATTAGGCACACAAGAATGTTACCTAACCAGAGCTGGTCAAAGCCCATATGGAGCCTTAGGACACCCCCTTGGTGTCCAAGCAATGGAGTTACCAACATGGTGGCCCTTGGTGTCCAAAGGTTTGGCATTGAGGTCAGGAGTAAGTGCCACTTGAGCAACAGCAGACTTTCAGCATTATTAGACAGTGAGGATGGCGATTCCCCCCTCAGTGTCTGAAGCAAGCACCCCTTGGCTTACCAAAATGGCACCCCTTGGTGCCCATAATGTGACATTGTGCAGAGATTCTCGAGTGTGCACCCTCTTGAGTTACAATACATAAATGGAAACCCCTGAGTGCCTGCAGCACATGACCCTTAAGTTCCATAAACTGCCTCAGCAAACACGAAGTGACGGTGGCCTTGGTGGCCACCTCTGTCCCCTAACGGAGCGACCAACTCTGAATCAAACAACTTCAACTATTTAGAGCTTTGACAGGCTCACGAGGGCGGGGCCACAATTCCCGGGTCCTGATTGGTCCATCCAATGGGCTGTCCAGTGTTGTATTGTTCCTTACCAGTGTGCTCTTTATACTGCGCTTTACGTTCGTGCTTTCAGGGCTGCAGCTTTACGGTTTGCTGTTATCACTTTGAGAGGTCCGAGAAATCAACACACACACCCCCCGTATGTCCGACATACAGTAAATTAGGGTCTCGTCTCCACAGTGAGCATGACTTCAAGTCTCTGGGGCTGCTGACGTTTCTCACCTTGGTACCCGGGGGTGTCAGACTACACGACTTCTATTCTCAGCGCGAACCAAATGACGTGACTCTGTAGTGACTTTCCGGCACAGTTTCACCTTTCCAAATGATCGCGCACTCGCTCCTTTTGCTGACAGCCGATAAAGTGCGAAGCTGTGCTGCCTCCATCTTGGCCCTGGTTTTCTTTATTCCGCTATACTGCGGTCCATAAAACACGTGATGTGAGCCACGAGAGCCTCTCTTTTATTTGTAAGGTCCAAAGCCCCCGCGCTCCTTACTCCTCATCACCGCCTTGTATGCGTTATACTTAGTGACGTGCGGTAAGGTTGATGGCTGGTGACTCCGTCTGAGTCCGATTTACAAACCTATGAACCCCAAAGAGTCGCTTATTGACTATTCAGTTGGCACGTTGACTACTGGTTATGTTTCATATCTCATCTCATTCTTTACACACACAGATGAGGCGCATGTTTGGCTGAGAAAGAACGGAGAGAGAGAGAGAGAAAGAGTGGAGAGAGAGAGAGAGAGAAAGAGAGCGGAGAGCGCGCATTTGCTCCTCACCCGACACGTGCTCTAAACTGACGTGACCATCCGCCCCCGTTTTCCGGGGACAGTCCACTTTTTCGGACAACTGTCCCCACTCAGAAACATGTCCCCGGTTTAAGATTTCGTCCCCGGTTTCAGCTGGTTCACTTTTTTGAATGTATCTCATCACCACGATAATTTGAACTTGGCGCGCGTGCGCGGTGTTTTGACGGAGGTCATGCTTTACCACACCCAGCAACTTTGGCGAGAAATCACGTGATAAGCTTTCGCTTTGTACTCTGTAGTGTTTAGAGTCCCTACTCGTGATCTGTATATTCTACGCTCCTCTAGCCCCTCCCACCCCCTCTTGTCCCCGGATTGGCCCAAAAAATTCTGGTCACCTTATCTAAACTTGCCGTTGCAATTTCACAATTCACACTCATTGAATACAAATGAAAGAATAGAGTGGTGTACAAAAACGGATTACAATTTTGACCTTAATTGAAATATTTAGTTGTTTTTAAAAGCTTTTAATTCTGACGCTTTCATCAATTTGAATACAGACTGTTCAACAAAAGGATAACAAGAAAGAATATTTTATTTAGGGTCAAAATCTAGTTTTTAAATAGTTTTTTTTAAATGAGTCTACTCTCATTTTTGTTTATGGTCTTACCTTCAGTTATACATGAAGTCCACGCGCCTATCCTTCTCCACGAAAATCTCCGTCATTTTCTTGTAAAAGTCCTCCTTATTTTCCTTTAGCTTTAAAAATCTTAATCTTCCATTTTGGCAGTCAGCCGGAACAATAAATAAAAATAAACGGCGCTCTACAGTGCACGTGACTTTCTAATCTCGCTGACTTATCGGCGCCTCTGCGTCGAAGAACAGCAGCAACGAGCGTCTGTTGGGCTCACATGCGCCCCCTTCAGGTCGGCGCGGTACTGTCTGCCTTACTCATCTTGTGTCTTTTCACTGCGGTTTTATATCCGATCAGCAACACTAAATATGTCACACACATTCATTAAAGATATTAGTCAGACTGTAGAAAGTCAGGGTGTATAATAAATGTGTCTGCAAACCTTATATTGGCGACATACTGAGAGACAACAACACGCATGCGTCAATTGCACACATCAACCCCGTGTGTGAGGGAGCGCGCAGTCCGAAGTGAGGGAAGACTTGTCGCTGCCGCCCCTCGCGTTTCTCCGCTGTATTTGAACAGGAGATACACCAATTCACCGATTTTGACTGTAAAAATGATCAAAACCATTGGAATAATAGAGAAAACAAATTTACAGCATAGACCAGTGGAGACGTTTATTTTATGTTATCTTTATTAGTTTTCTTACTTTTCATGATGTCGCCTGTCCTGACCGCACGTCCCTGGTTGTATTTATGACCAAGTGCTCAGTGCTCGTCAGCTCCCGGACACACGAGTCGCTCCTACGCCTGCTTCATTTTGCTGTTGCTTTCAAATCACATGACTGGCGGCCACAAGAGGGCGCTACGACTCGGTAAGTTCATGTCAATGAAGGCTGGAAAAGTTGCACAATGTGTCACAGGGCGTCTAACCGCCAGGCGGCGCACACTTAAAAGTTGGTGGCACGGCGGTAGGAACTACTGGCGCGTGGACTCACCGGTCATCGCGTTTTCGTTCTGTCGTATCAGACACATCTGCTCTCTCGCGCCTGACAAACAGGACATCAAAGTGAGCGGCGCCGAGAGCCTTTTAAGATTTCCATTTGAAGTCACTTCTGAGGAGAAATTCCTCTCGGATTTGGCACTCCTCGTGCGATGAGTGGAAAAAAAAATAACAAATAATATAAATAAAATAAAATAAAATAAATAGTCGTGCCGCGTTAATTAAAACAGCCGCCTGGACTAAGGAGCCGGAGAGGAACCTGCCGCCTGTCGCACGATGGGATTTAAGAAGCCCACGTGGGGAAATTATAAAGGGGTGGTGTGATGGGCTGGGTCAGAACTGAATAAAGGAGACATCAGGGAAAAAATTAACAAATAATAATAATAAAAAAAAAAAAAAAACACAGCACTGCGACTAAAGGTCAAATAACCAAATAAGGAGACGCCTAATCTGATGGCTCCCTGGGGATGGTGAGCAATTTAGAAAGCAGCTGAAGGGAAAGGAATGAAGAAAACCCTGAGGCCTGGCACTGAAAGAGAGTCTGCAGCTGGACCCTTGCCCTCTGATGAAGATGTGAACCCAACCAAAATAAAACCAAAAGGTCCCAAAACGAAATAAAACTATAGAACACAATAAAGAACAGGAGAAGGGTCTTAAAGCTGCCCCTCCATTGCTTATTATTTCCTGTCGCTAAGCTTCTCACCGTGTCACTCCAAATGTCCTGTGCAGTTGCTTCCCACCATAGACCCTCTCAGCATTGCAAATGGAGCACCAGTGGCGTCGTTCTGATTTCAGGGTCAGCTGGGCACCCTTAGCTACAGCTGAGGCCAAAGGGGTCCATCCAGGTGGGCTAAAGGCCTTCAGGCTCAACGCCTCTCAACTCCACAGACTTCATGTTAGCATTCATTCCATGTGTTCACTCAGTTCGGACATTTATTTTATTCACGGCCACCCATCCATCCATCCATCCATCCATCCATTAATTCATTCATAAATCCATCCATCTATCAATTCATCCATCCATATATCCATCCACGCATCCATCAGTTTATCCAACCATCCATCCATCTATTCATCCATCCATCAATTCATCCATCTATCCATCAATTCACCCATCCATCAATTCATTCATCTATCCATCAATCAATTCATTCATCCATCCATCCATCCATCCATCAATCAATTCATCCATCCATCACTTCATCCATCCATCAATTCTTCCATCAATCAATCCATCCATCCATCCATCAATTCTTCCATCCATCCATCCATCAACCTATCCATTCATCCATCCATCAATCCATCCATCCATCCATTCATTCATCCATCCAATCAACCATCCATCCGTCAATCCATCCATCCATCCATCTATCAATTCATCCATCCATCCATCCATCCATCTATCCATCCATTAATTCATTCATAAATCCATCCATCCATTCATTCATCCATCCAATCAACCATCCATCCGTCAATCCATCCATCCATCTATCAATTCATCCATCCATCAATTCATTCATCCATCCTTCCATCCATCCATCCATCCATCCATCAATTCATCCATCCATCCATCCATCAGTTCTTCCATCCATCCATCAATTCATCCATCCATCCATCCATCAGTTCTTCCATCCATCCATCCATCCATCAATTCTTCCATCCATCCATTTTCTAAACACACCTGAGATATCCTGAGAAGAGTGATGGGGCACATGGGGCAGTAAGAACGGTTAGACAGGATAGCAGCCCATCACGAGGTGAACACACACACACACACACCCACACACCCACACGGGCTAACCTAACGATGCCAATCTGGCCCACCTGACTGTCTGTGGACTGTGGGAGGACACTGGACCATCCACATGAACACAAGGAGAACACGTAAGCTCCACACTCGTTGCTTGTTGCACCAGTCAGCGAGACGCACCACCTCCTCCACGTCTGCCGCCTCCTCATTCTTGTTAGTGAGACTCACCAGAGTTGTGATGATGACCTTAGTACTGAGCATCGTGAAATAGTCATAGTTTGGGGGGTCAGCAGTGGCCTAAGAACACAACCAAGAGCGCCACCATGTGGACAAGTGTTTCTGTGTCTGTGTGTCCATCCAAATGCTAGGTCTCTGGCACTCCAACAGATGGCATATAACAAACATTAGCATCAATACAATGTATTACATTTGTCATTCCACCAGATGGCACATCTTTATGACTCCCACACCAATTGGCACATAAGAGAGACACACACATACAAAACATCACAAACAGTAACACTGCTTTAACATATCTCACGCCAAATAGCAGCTAACAGAGACATATTGTATGCATTGTATTTGTTATTCTAACAGATGGCGCATCACAATCATTTGTAGTAATAAAAAGCATTGCAGTTGTCATTCTAACAGATGGCACATCAGAAACATGTAATGTGCCATCTGTTGGAATGACAACTACAGCGCAATTTTATTGCTACCTGCTTTAAAACATACAGTAGCTGATTTAGGAACGACAAGTTGTAGGGAGTAAATCTTGGGGAGCCAAATCTTGGCTTTTCCTCAAACTGCAAACACACAGACGTTCTGCGAAGGAGATGAATAAACAAAAACAAAGTCAAGTCGCCTCTTAGGGCTTAAACGATATGCTCTTTGATGGCAGCATACAAGGACAGAGACCCATCTAGCAGGATGCTCTGATCACAGGATGGCACCTTCTGCCTTGAGACTTATTGGCGGTGGACCAGAAGGGGCGGAGTCAGCTGTCATTCCCTGGGTGTGTTCTTAGCACTGAGGAGGGCACAGAGTAGGATGTGACCAGCGCTAGTTCTGCTTTCTCAGCCTGTTGTGGTATTACATACCTCGGTGATCCTGGAGAGTGAATCTCTCCATTCCAACAGATGGTGCACTGCAGAAGTTGATGCTAAGGTCTATTCTTATATTTCAAATATATATATATATATCCATTATCCATCCCGCTATATACCACAGCAGATATATATATATATATATATATGCCAGACTTCACCCCCCAGGCTGGGGTTCAAATAAAGGATTTATGTCTGTCTTGTTCATTTGTGATTGTTTCATTTATGTTAATATTACTTTTTTTAATTATGTGCATTCTTCATTTTTGTTTCTTTGTTTTTCATTTTGTTTATGTATGTCAGCTGCCTCTGGGACATTCCATGTTTTGTGGGTGGTCCCCCAAGAAGAGGAGCCCTCACTGTGAGGAACTGCCCAATAAATCCTGAGGGTCTCCCAAAGTTCCTGGCGGTTCGTTGGTAATGAAAGGCCAGGGTTTGGCAGGATATCCCCCTCTAGTGGACATTTTTGTGAACTGTTTAGTGCTTGGGACTCCCAGTCACAACACCTCCATTGATTCTCTTGATTTTAACTCATCTTAGGTGGGTAGCAGAGGTGGTCTCATCTGCTGGAGGTGTTAGCTTGTGTTTGATGTCCTATTAATGCACCTGAGCATCGCTGTTTGGATGAGCAGCACACATTCTGGCCATCTCATTAAGCACATGGACTGTTGGACGTTAAATCCAACCCTGGTGATAGATTTAGTGCTTTGGTCTCCAGTGGTGTTACAGGTTTGATTTCATGGCGATGAACTTCGGGATATTTACAAAAAACATCTCATCGTAAATATCTGCTGACATTTTCTTGGTCAGAACTGTAGAACTGAGGCTAAGTCTTACTCACTAACCACCATTGCTGTTTTGCTCCAACAGTGGGCGATGCTGTGGCCCCTCGTCTGACCTGCATGACCTCTGCCCACCTGAGAAGAGCCGCATGACAGACAGAAATGACTCCAATGAGGAGTGGGGGTGCGAGGAGGAGGAGGACTGTGCCGAGAGCTCGGAGACCACCAACTGGGACTCGGACAACATCAGCATCCTCTCCGATGACTCGGTGTACCCTGACTATGAGCCGGAAGGCAACAAGAACAGAGTGGCGGTGGATACGATTTACCAGGCTTGTGCCCAGAATGATGCAAAGGCACTGCGGGAGAGGCTGCAGAGAGAAGTGCCACCCGAAGATGCCATGGAGCTGGACGTCAATGGAAGGGTAGCTGATGTGTTCCATTTTACCGAAATGTGCCACGTTTGTGTGGCAGGGAGAATGACCCACAGCTGGCTATGTAGATAGACATAAATGGCGCTATATGATAGATAGATAGATAGATAGATAGATAGATAGATAGATAGATAGATAGATAGATAGATAGATAGATAGATAGATGTAAGGCACTATATAATAGATAGAGAGATAGAGTTGCTCTCCATGTTACAGTAAAGGACATAGCAGCAATAGAGAAAGTCCAGAGGAGACGTAAAAAGGCTGATTCAGCACCATGGAGAGCAACTAAGGAGAAAAGACTGAAAGGAGCAGGAGGCTAGTAGGATGTTAGCCATATAGCGCCCCCTATGCACAGAGTACAAGTCATGGGAGGTTGTCCTTATAATACAATAGTGAGGATTCACTGGAGGTCTGTGTTCAGTTTTGGTCTCCATATTTATAAAAAAAGACATCGTGATGCTTAAGAATGTCCAGAGGAGAGCAAGCAGGGCTGATAAAGAGATATGACGTATGAGGAGAGACTGAAGGAGCTGAACCTTTTCAGCTTAAGGAAATGCAGATTAAAGGGTAAAATGTTCAAAGTATAGGGACGTGGGTGAAGAAGATGGATTGACCGAACACATCTCCCTTTTCATAGAAGGTCCCACAATTCAAATTGCATGTCAGGACAAAAAACAAGCTATGAAGTCCAAGGAACTCTCTGTAGCCATCCATGATGAAATTGTGCTGAGGCACAGATCAGGGCACCGGGACCAAACAATTCCTGAATGTGTGTAGTAATCACCAGTGGGAAACACAGTTTGACTAGTGCTAGGGAACCTTCTGGTCAACAAGTTTCATACTAATACATTTGATTACTAAAAATGTTTGTGATGTGCCATCTATTGGACCAATACAGTGCATATGTCTCTGGTATGCGTCATTTAGTATGGGATTTGTTAAAGCAGTGTTAATGTTTGTGATGCGCCATTTGTTGACTGCACACATTACAAAACACATTCCAACAGATGGTGCACTGCAAATGTTAATGCCAAAGTCTACATTGATTGCTTAGATTTCAGCCCATCTTAGAAGGGTAGCATAGCTAAGAAAGAAAGAAAGAAGAAAATCCGGGTGGCAGCACCAAAAAAGTTAAGAGACGCTGGGTTAGAGCATGTCACGTCACGGTACTTGGCTTTAGGGACCTGCAGCTCAGGAATGAGTGGGACCACCAGGACCTCCACTGCAGGCAGCTTTAGATTTGCTGGTGTGACGTGTCGACTAGTGGAGGTTTTCATTTGCCACACTGCAGCTAAACATTGCTGTCACTCCTTCTGGATTTTACATTTTCCTATTGGCTGCTCTCACAAACCCATTTATGATTACAGTTTGTTTTTCATCTGTGCCCCTATAAAAATGTATCTATGCCAAAAACGTATATATATACCGTACTATATATGCTATATATAAAATTATATATACATAAACTGTACAATATATACTATAGATATATACTACATATACAGAACAGCAACAGAGTCATATATGGAGTAGCTAGAAGATTCCAGACAAAGAGTGACCAGAGCCGCTCAGGTGACACAAGTGACAGACACGGCCCAGCTTGTCGTCACCTCAGCTTATCTTCTTTCCATACAGAATGGCCTCATGGTCGCGTGCTACAAAGGCTTTAAGGACATTGTCACCGAACTAAGCCGATGTCCCTTTGTGAACGTCAACCACCAGGACAACGATGGCAACACAGCCCTGATGATCGCTGCCCAGGCGGGTAAGTCACCTGAGTCGGGCGGAGATGTGAGAAGGATTTCTGTAAAGGAGGGGAACAGAAATTTACTACATCCGAGGACATCTTAGTTCATGGCCACCCTGTCTGGTGTCATCTCTTTGTTAATTAGGCACAATGCCACTGTCACAAAGGCTGGGCTCTTGTCATTTCAATTCTTTCATTATTATGTTGATGTCACCGCAGTGTCATTTTGTGCCCTTACTTTTGTTGATATAGTTGCCTCCATTTTGCCACTTTTCTGCCTTGGCATCTTTATGGCATTGTGGTGGGCATCAAGTGGTAAGTATTTGAGGTTGCAGAACTGTTTTAGATTTTTTTTTGTCCCTTTCATTAGGTTTAAAAATATTTCTGTGTATTCTGAGCACTATTTTGTTTTTTTGTGTTCACCGCCATTCTTGTGATCCCCCAGATCAGTTTGCGCTTCCCAGTTTGCGGAGTTTGTGACATCAGACACCGTCGTGATGGGTTTATAGGTCGGCCCAAGAATCCACGTGTTATCCAAGTGTGGCAGACATAAAGAGACCAGCGGCTCGCTTGTATTCATGTTGGGCTTCTCGCCTTCCATTTTCACTCCTGGCTTCACAGATTTACTTCATGAAAGATGGGATGGACTGATTTCTCCAGTTTGACTTCTTTTTCACTCTTAGCGTTTCTTCTCCCAGTCACCTCCACTAATTCCTGTTTGTCCCCTTTTCTGATGAGCAGGTCATGTGGTCGCTTGTGACTGCTCATGTGACACAGCGTTCTTGTTATGGCTTACATCCATTTTAAAATTAATAACTCCTTTAACGAAGCTCTCCTTATCATATTACACAAGAGGGGACCCAAAAATGTCTGGAATCGGTCAGCAGGGCGGGAATAGGACGCCATTCTGAAATATGCCACTAGGTGTCACGTGCCCACAGTCAGCCCAGAGGCATCGGGCCCTCCATCAGCCTCGTCGTTCTTCTCAGGACCTTCTCCAGTGCTGCTGTGTCTTTATGGAGTCATCAACTGACCCCAGGACTCCAGATGAGGCCTCACTAGAACCTCCTGTGACTTGTACTCCACATGTCAAGGCGCTATATAACCTGATATTCTGTTAGCCTTCTGAACACTGACTGGTAGTGGATAGCTTAGAGTCCACTATGACTACTAAATCCTGTAATCTTTCCTCATAACTCACCCCCTGTACCCTCAATCAGCCTCGTAGCTCTTCTCTGGACTTTCTCCAGTGCTGCTGTTTCTTTATGGAGTCATAAACTGACCCCAGGACTCCAGATGAGGCCTCACCAGTGTGTTATAAAGCTTCTGTGACTTGTACTCCACACGTCAAGGCGCTATATAACCTGACAGTATGTTAGCCTTCTTAATGGCTTGTCTGGAAATCGATAGCTTAGAGTCTGCTACGACTCTTAAATCCTACTCATCAGGTGGTCTCTCGATTTTCAGACCCCCATTGTGTATTCACACCTCACATTTTGACTTCCTATGTGTAATTCTTTACATTTACTGACATTCAATTTCATCATCCACAAATCTGCCCAAAGCCTGTCTGCGGTCCACATCCTTCTTATCTGCCAATCCCCTTATCTTGGCATCATCTGCCTGCTTAACCAGCTTGTTCTTTATATTCCTATCTAAATCATTTATAGATTTTACAAAATAACGGGGACCCCCACACTGCCCCCTGCTGGTCACCACTCTTAACGTCACCCAATTCTGACTAAATATCACCCTCTGCTTCCTGTGTCTGAGCCAATTCTACACTCCACACCCTGAGCTCCCACTTCTGTTAGTTTGATGCCCACCCTCTCATGTGGCACATCATCAAATGCTTTGACAGTCCAGATCAATAATCTCATCTGCTCCTCTCTGATCGTCCCCTTCATAGAATTCCAGCCTGTTAGTAAAACACGACCTCCCTCATCTGACGCCATGCTGACTGCCCCGTCCTTGCCAGCTGTTGCCCAGTCTTCTCCTTAATTCCTTCCATTCATTTCCCTGTGATGCCCGTTAATCTTACTGTCCTCTAGTTGATCTGATCTGCCCGTCACCCTCTTAACATAACGGGATGATATTTGTCATTTTCCGGTCCCTTTGGAGTCTCTCCGGTGTGCAGTGACTTCCTAATAATACGCGTCAAGGTTTTCTATCTTGTGGCCACTAGAGGTCACTGTTGCTTCTTTAAACCCAACAGACAGACCCTCAGGGCAGCAGGTGAAAGTACCAAGAAGTTGTTTTAATCTTCTTCTTCTTCCTCTTCTTGTGCCCCCCAAGCACCACAGCCACAGATAGACAAGTAAATCCCAAGCGCAGTTCTTCTCTCTCTTTATCTCCTCCACACCTCCGGCTCGCTGGCTGGGCTCACAGCATGTCCTGTGTTTATAGCGCCCGACCCGGTGAGTGTTTCTGCTCTTCCGGCCACACGACTGGCTCGATGGAAAACTTGAGTTTATTTTCTTCATCCTGGATGTCCGTCCTCGTGGGCTACGAGGGATGTACGACTCCCCAGGTCCATTCACAGCACCCCCTGGTGGCACCCAACAGGGATTGGGATACCGAACTCCAAGTCCCAGGATGCCCTGCGGGGTGCTACACTCCAGGGCAGCTGCCGTCTAGCGTCTGCCTTCTCCCGTCCTGCCATCTCAGGGGGGTCCCGGCCGTCTCTTACAATCTGTCCTCGCTAACCTTGAGGGTAAACCTGATCAGGTCCTGGTGACGTGTTTGATGTCAGCCTGTTTAATCTGCGCAGCTCTTCTCTCTCTACAGTTTCTCCCTCAGTAGCTCCTTAGTAGCCCCTGTTACTGCTCCGAGGGTCTCCACGTGTGACAAATGTCAGTTTAGAGGGTCCGTTATTTCACTGTTTGTGTCGTTTAACCCTCCTTTACTATTCCTGATGCTCTTCACCTCTTCCTTCACTGATGTTCTACCACGAAGAATCTCTTTGGGTCGTCTTTCTGCTTATCTGCTGTATTCCTCCCCAAATGTCCTTTAGTCCTTCTTAATGGCTGCCCCCCCTGTTCCCCTGCCCCCCACGATTCACACTATGGAGTTTAATGGGGACATTTGATGACTGCGCTGTTCGACATCGATGGACTTGTTCATAAAGAGTTTTGGCCCCATGGATAGTCTGTTAAACAATGGCGTTACACTGACCTGGGGTCTATGGGAAAGCATCTGGGGGACATCTGCCAACCCAGACCTGCATTTTGAACCTTGGCAGCACCCCTGCACACGCTGCATTGTCAGTTGAAGAGTTTTTGACCAAAAGCAATGTGGCTGTTGTTTGCCCCGAAACCCCCCCCCACGATACCCCATGCCCCCATATTCGCCATATCTCGCTCCCTTTGACTTTGATTTTAAAATCGAGACTGAAGTTGAAGAAGATTTACTACCATGGAAGAATTCTAGGAAAAATGTTAGCAGAGATGGGAGAAGGGGAATTGCAGGAACATTGACAATTCCTTGAATTTTCAGGTCCCCCCCATTGTACCCTTTGCTCGCATTCATACTTTGATGATGGGGAGTGAGGGGGGTCTGGAGTAGCTCCCCCCCATTAGTTACCACAATGTGAAATGGCGCCCCTCAGTGTCCACAGCCCCTTATCTTTCATAACCGGTGCCCCCTCAGGTGTCATGGGCATGTTGCCCAATGGTGGTCTACTCTGGACAAGCTGATTATGTTGTTTGTAGCCCCCTTCACTTGTAGATGACCTCCCAGACAGTGGAATGGTTGATGTCTAATTGTTTGGCAATCTCTTCACATCCCTCTCTAGAAACGTCTGTTCTGAAGGCCTCGGCACGGTGACAACACACACTTCAGAGCCCACATAAGAGGATAGGTTCAGATTTGCTCCACCTGATTCTAATTTGGGGTATCTGAGGGGTATCAGCTGTTAATGGTGGAGTGCACTGACTTTTTCAATTTTCAATTTCACAACAGACTACAACGTGTGACTGTGGTGTGACGTTTGTTATGTCACCACATTTAGACATGTCTAAAGAAAAGACAAAGCACATTTCGTGGGGTGCCTTTACTTTTTCACACAACTCTGTTTCAAACCGAGTGGGAGTCAGGAGACTAGCGAGCAGAATGGCCTGTGACCCAAAAAGGCAGACATCATGACGGACTCACTGTTGGCGACGTGTCCACCGAGTGACATCACTCTAGCCAGCCTGAGTTAATGCCACCTCCCTCTGTTTCTGTGTCTGCACCTCCAGGTCACGTCACCATCGTCAACTACCTTCTCAACTTCTACACGGGAGTGGACATCGAAAAGCGAGACATCCGCGGCTTCACTGCCCTCATGAAAGCGGCCATGCAAGGGCGTAATGAGTGCGTGGCGGCCCTGGCCATGGCGGGTGAGTACTGTGCCCCCACTGAGTTTGCTGTCCCTTCTATCTGACCCTCCTGTCTCAGCGTGCCTGTCACATTCCTCCAGCAGGGGGCGCTAAGACTGCCTGCAGGATTCTGTGTAGAGGCCGATGTGTGGCTTTGGGTGTTCATGTGTGCCCACGTGGTGGTGGTGGAAGAGGAGGAGCCTGTGTAGATGGTGGGTTCCAGTGGGGTGGCACTGGGGCAGGTGGCAGTGAGCATTGATATTACGCCTTTGGTGGCTTTTGTAAATGAGCTACTGAGCTGACAGGCTTATGAAGGTCATGCCACCCTCCAGTTACTTATTCTTCCACCCAGTCTGTCCAGAGTTCCTCCTCTTGGTGGACCCACTTACTAATCCCCAAAACCGTGTGCCATCTGAGGGGCTACTCACACTTTCTGGAAATAACCAAACCCCCGCATCTCGCTGTCTCCTTGCAGGTGCCGATATCAACGCCGTGGACCACTACCGAGGCAAAACGGCCAAAGAATGGGCCCTGCTCACCGGCCGCTTTGAGACCCTGTGCAAGCTGCGCCGCCTGTTGGAGCGGCCGTGTGCCGAGCAGTTTTGTGACCGCTACGTTCCCGAATGGCCCGACCTGAAGAGTCTGGTGGAGAAAGCTATGTCTGTCCGCAGCCGAGGGGAGAGGATTACCGAAAAACTGCGCTCCACCTTCACCATCTCCTTCCCTCAGGATCCCCAGGACAATGGAGTTCTTGACCACATGGTCCGTATGACCACCAGCCTGGCCAGCCCCTTCGTCTGCACCGCGTGCCGGCCACTGTGCCCCAGCAGTCCACCGGCCATCGGGAAAAAGCGCCTGGCAGTGCCCGAGATCTACCAGATGTACCCAGGCAGGCAGGTGGAGAGTGGCACGGTGACACACCGCAGCCCCTCCATAACCTTCAGCTCATCCTGCTCTGACCTGAATATGGACAGCCGGCACAGGGGCAGCATGATATCGGTCACCTCATCCCAGGGCACCAGGGGCTTCTACCCGACCCGCATCCTGAGGCGCAACAGCATCTTTCCAGTGGGCTGCATACCTGAGATCAAGGTGACCAGGTCACCAGAGCCCACGCCGAAGAAAGAAAAAAAGAAGAAATCCAAGAACAAAAACTTCCTGGAGCCCCCCAAGTGGAGGTACAAAGAACTCAAGGAGGAGAAGAAGAAAGCGGAAAAAGAGCTGGAGGACAAGGAGGGGAAAAGCAAGAAAGAAAAGAAGAAAAAGAAGTGAGCCACTGCACCCTCGGGCTCAACTGGAGATCTGGGGGACCCCTCCCGAGGGGCTTTCGAAATGGTCGTGGGGGGGGATCCACAAGCAAGGTGAGACATTCGTCACCAACAAAAGATGGCATCTTCACCTTCCTCGCGGGTCGCAGAGCAGCTGGTAAGAAGATGTTAAAGGAGGAAGCCAGGACTGCCACCATGTCCAGAACCGGTGCCACCTGGATGTGCTGTAGTGGCACACGGGCCATTCTGGAATAGGGTGGTCACCATGTATGGCACCATAAGATCAAGAATGATTGATGTGCGCTGATGACCCAATAAAACGAGTCTTCTGAAGTCTTGTAGTCCATTACACCGGGGGGAGGTGGGGCACTGGAGAAGAGCAGCCATGTCTGCCAGGGGCTTCCGGAAGGGTCTGTTGGGTGAAGCTTTGGGCGCAGAAAGGACAGGGACAGGACAGGACAGGACCCCCCTGCCACAGACACACTTGTATTACGATTGAGAAAATGTCAATGTTTTAATCCAAACTCATATTTTAATATTTTAAATATCTGACACAACTCTCCTCTTTTATGATTATGATGTTCTTTACCTCATGAAGTCAAATCTTACATTTCCTACAAATGGCGCCAATTCAGATATTTTTCACTTGGAATGGCAAACAGGCAGCACAGTGCGGACCTCCCTTTTACTTTTTTTTTTTTTTGAACAAATTTTTATACAAGACAATAAATTAAAAATAAAAAGAAACAGGATGTGTGAAGTGACCAGATAAGAACAGCCCACCGGTGCCCACCCTGACCCTGCGCGGAACAATAATAACAAACATGGAGAAAATGACAAAAGGGGGCCTGGAGGAGGATAATAAAGAACTCAGCCATCCTGCATGGTCACTTCTGTCACTGACACGGGCACCAGCACACTTAGGGACAGTTGGGGACAGCTGGGTGACAGCCAACCCTAAGAATGTGTAATAAAAGACAGCATATGCGAGAAGGGTCAGATAGTATTCGGACCCCCAGAGCTTTCTGCATGTTTTATTCTGTTGTAGATTTCATTTAAAATGGACACATCGGCCAGAGATTAGTGACCCAAAGTATGAGCTGGCATCCGGCCACCAGTGCCAGGGGCACCTATAGGACTGGCAAGCCTGCAAAGTCACATGTGTGGCAAATGGTAAGCAGACCTTTCAAGGACAGCAAGACACTTCAAGGAGTATCTATCTATCTATCTATCTTATATAGCGCCTTTCACATCTATCTATCTATCTATCATATAGTGCCTTTCACATCTATCTATCTATCTATCTATCTATCTATCTATCTATCTATCTATCTATCTATCTATCTATCTATCATATAGTGCCTTTTACTTCTATCTATCTATCTATCTATCTATCTATCTATCTATCTATCTATCTATCTATCATATAGTGCCTTTTACTTCTATCTATCTATCTTATATAGCACCTTTCACATCTATCTATCTATCTATCTATCTATCTATCCATCTTATATAGCGCCTTTCACATCTATCTATCTATCTATCTATCTATCTATCTATCTATCTATCATATAGTGCCTTTCACATCTATCTATCTATCTATCTATTATATAGTGCCTTTCACATCTATCTATCTATCTATCTATCTATCTATCTATCATATAGTGCCTTTCACATCTATCTATCTATTATATAGTGCCTTTCACATCTATCTATCTATCTATCTATCTATCTATCTATCTATCTATCTATCTATCTATCTATTATATAGTGCCTTTCCTATATACCATATAAATAGGATGGAGTGGTGGCTCTGAGACCTGTGCTGGTATTTATCCGAAGGTTCGAATCCCCATCACTGCCAAAAGAGATCCTACTCTGCTGGGCCCGTGAACAAGACCCTTAACCTTCAATTGCTCCGGGGGCGCTCGCTGTACAATGGCTGACCCTGTGCTCTGACCACAAGGGGTATGCGAAAAAAAAAAATAGTGAGGGACGCCTCTGCAATGGAAGGACCTGGGGAGAGCATTCACAGGGCATTACCTCCCTCGAACCCTGAGTTGCAGTAGTGCCCCAGACTCCCACAGGGCATCGTGGGACTCAGCCCTGATGGGTTGTGTGGGTGCAGCCAGGAGGTTCTGAAGGGACTGGGGAGCTCATCCTCAAGGAGCTTAAACCTTCACCCAGAAATGCTTTAAGATCACTGCAAGAATTCCCGGGTGTTACATTAAAGGAGCCACTTGCCTCAATTTTTGGAGCCTGCAGACAAATGCTGGTTTATACTGTGGCTGTGTTGGGAAACTGTGATATATATATATATATATATATATATATATATATATATATATATATATATATATATATATATATATATATAGTTGACTTTTAAAGTAACAAGTAAGCAAACAAGCTCAAACTGAGCCAGGGGAGGGTCTTTATCTTGATTTATTGGATGGCATGTCAATTCATATTACATGTGTAGTCAACAATAAGTGCAGAACATTGAAAAAGCCCCTAGTATCTTCCAGAGATGTCCACAAGATGTCAGTATTACTCACAAATCAGTTTAACTCGTCGCCAATTTAGTGACGTCAAAAGAGCGCCCGAGAGCGACACATTTTAAAACTCAGCGTTCCGTTTCAGAAGCCCGACTTGTTACCTTGGAAATGGGCGGGGACAGGTCAGTATGATTGACGGCATGATGGTCACAGGATGTGCTGAGTTCTGCGTTCCAAAGGTTCGAGAAAGTAGGTGGAGACTCCACAGGACATTAGAAATAAGTGCCCGGCAGACTCTAACGGAAGAACGAAAAGGTGAATGACACGCGACCATCGGGGGACCTCGTGGCAGTGGGCTGACTTATAGGGAGCTGTCATTCTCAGTAGGCGTCTCCTGCAGCTTTAACAGTGGATGGGGATTTTTCTAGACACCCGACTTTATTAAATCTAGGGTGATCCAGATCTAACCATGCAATTTTAATTACGCTATAACTTATTAAGTTTATTACATAGAAAATCAGCGAAAAATCCCGGACCATGGAGAAGTATGCGAACTAACGACATGAAGAATCGTCTTGGCGCCGAACTGGAATCGTCCCCGCATAAATCAAAGTCATCCACGTGATCTGCATCTGCATAATTAGATCTGGACCACCCTGTAGACGCGCCCGTCATCGGACTTAACTCCCATTCTGTGTGTGTGGGTCGGTCTTTCCATTCGTTACCGTGCAGACGTGCTGACATGAAACCCTACTGATAGAAACGTTACGGTGTGCACGTGAGGGAGACATTCAGTTATTACGAAAAAGCTAAACGGTAAATCTTTCGGTAACTTCTAAAGCGGATGATCCGTGAAGGTGAATCGAAATGCCGTTACGGGGCTTCGTGTCACTAAACGCGCACTTCAGCTCAATACAAAAGGCTTACGTATCTCCGGGGCGGATCGGCTACGAAACTGATGACTATTAAGCTGCTTCAGGGCTCTTAATGGCGGAGGGTCCGCAGAAGTGACTTTAATGTTAAGCCCACCCATCAAGACCCTCTTAACTCAAAAACTATAAGGCACAGGAACGCTTTATTGACACCAGTGACTTTGACACGTGAGATGTTGTGGCTATATTACAAAAAAAAACAGATTTGCGACAATCTGTCCGGGAACAGCCCCATGGACGAAGATGGCAGTGGTGACGCAGCCTGACCTCACTGCTGATAATGATGGGGACCCCCGTAACAGATGAAGGTTCGTTGCATATTACAAAGCATTACAACTCCTCTACTGTGCATCTCTGTCGCTCAGCTAACATCCCATAATACTTCCATGCATCTTTATTGGTTTTTCCTCTCTAACAAAAACATTTTCTTATGGAAAAATAAATTACCATTTGATTAATTGAGAAACAATTCATAAGCATAGGGGCCCATCTTCTTTATGTTTCAAAACTGGGGCCCCAGTGCTCTATGATGATGTTAAGATGGCCCCGGACCTCAATAAAGTTTGATTGTGGGGGTCTACAGGGAGTTCCTTGGACTTTGTGGCTTGGCTTTTGGTCCTGACATGCAGTGTCAATCGTGGGACCTTCTAACCCCACAGGTTACACAGTGATGTCCTGTCAATGCAGTTGGCCACCGGGTGGACACCAGTCAAGTCCTTCACCTCACGGAGAGTTAAACCACAAGCACAATGTGGAGGACCACCACCGAGGGTCTGAACACTTCTAGGGAGGAGAGGTTTTTGATTTTTATTAAACTGTCCAAAAACACGTCTCCACTTTGTTATTATGGGTTCTTGAGTTTAAACTGATGGGCAAAAACGACAAATGTATGCTTTGAAAAATGAAATCAACAACACGATAACGTGGGCAGAAAGCGAAGTTGTCAGAAGACTTCCTGAGAGATCAAAGACACGGCCGACTGGCCAATGAGAGACGTCCTCACGAGCCTGACACACCTGAATGATTATCCAGGTGTATCTTAGCAACTGGCTGTTGGCTCCTCTGAGCCCGCTTCGCTCCTTCATTTCCCCCGACAACATCCAAAGCTGACCAGTAGTGCAGTACTGCCGGGGGCTGCTGGGATTTGTAGTCCATTTTTAGGGTGCAGAGTCACTAAGCCCAAAAAAAAAAAATCACAAAGAATTTCCAAGTGAACTGCAAGGCACCATGGGATACCCTCCGCCTTTCTAGTGCAGTACATGTGGAGGCTCAGCTTGACCTCAGTGGTATATGACACCTTCACCAGATTCACCAAAAGCCTCTCCTTCAGCCACTGATGGTTTTAAAATGGCGGCAACAGGCGGTCAACGGCAGTAAAAAGATCAACGACAAACATGACAACACCAAATCCAACCACCGCCCTGATGCTGACTACCAATTGAAGATGATCAACGAACGACTTTCAGTATAAAATGCAAAGTTCTGTCCTGCCGTGATAAGGTGTAGGGGAAGAATTACAGGCATTGGAAGCCCCCCACAGACAGAGCAGACCCCACACGACACGGACACAAAATCCTGAAACTGAAATAATTTTATTAGAGGGTGGCAAGTCGAGACACAACAGACAGACAAATTCAGTTCTCGTCGGCAACACCCGAAGCTGACCAGTGGTGCAGTACTACCGGGGGCTGCTGGGATTTGTAGTCCATTTCAGAGGTGCGAAGTCACTAAGCACAGAAAACAATCTCAAAGATTGCTCGAGTGAACTGCAAGGCACCATGGGATACCCTTCACCTTTCTAGTGCAGTACATGTGGAGGCTCAGCTTGAGCTCAGTGGTATACGATGCCTCACACGAGATTTGATTTTCTATAGAGGGTCCGGCAAAAAGCCTCACCTTCAGCCACTGATGGTTTAAAAATGGTGGGAACAGGCAGTCAACGGGTGTAAAAAGATCAACGACAAACACCGCGCCACCAAGTCAACCACCGTCATGATGCCAACTACCGACTGAAGGTGATCAACAAATGACTTTTTAAGTATAAAATGTAAAGTTCTGTCCTGCTGTGACGAGGTGTACGGGAAAGAATCACAGGCATTGGAAGCCCCCCACGGATGGAGCAGACCACAAAATCCTAAAACTGGAATAATTTTATTAGAGGGTGGCAAGTCGAGACACAACAGACAGACGAATTCTGCCCTCATTGGCTTCTTCTGTCGCATCACCCTCTGTTTCCCCCGGCAACACCCGAGGCTGACTAATGGTGCAGTACTACCAGGGCTGCTGGGATTTGTAGTCCATTTCAGTGGTGCCAAGTCACTAAGCACAGAAAACAATCTCAAAGATTGCTCGAGTGAATTGCAAGGCACCATGGGATACCCTCTGCCTTTATAGGGCAGTACCATGTGGTGATGGCCAGGTGGCCCCAGCCACAAAACACAAGGCACCCTGATATATCATTAACACTGGTAACAAACATCAAAAGGGCATCTGCACTCCTGCCATTGCAGCTGGCATTGGATTTTCAGCAGTTGGCCACGGCCTTGAGTTTCGCACTGAAATTGCGGACCTCGGCTGCTCCTTTGCCGGCTGCTCTTGAGTTGATGCAGGGACACGACTGACTATTTGTAAGATCAGAAAGGAGGCAGCTGTGGGAAACGCTTCTCTAGTCCTAATAAATAGCATTGTGACGTGAAAGACATCGCAGTGACGATCCGATACGCCAACATCGGCTCACGTAACACAGCACTGTCACAACTCTACATCAGCAGCAAGGCCTAACATCACAAGGGCCTCCTCATAAAATGGACTCAAATCGACGTCTACCATCGAGACTCCAAACGTTCCTATCGAACCCCCCCTAATCCTCAGTCGTTCTCCCAGATCCAGGCGTGTCAAGCTTGGTGTGTCAAACCCAAGAAGACCCCAAGCTGTTTTCACTGCCAAGGTACTCGAGTTAAGGGTCCTCTGTCACCTCTCTTACCAAGACTGCTCGGTCTGGCTGGGCGGCCATCTCAGGAGGTCCTCCAGTTTAGAAGTGTGGAGGCCACTCTGCTCCTAGTCCTCCCCAGATGTGTGTGCCCCTCGACACAATCCAAATCTCTCAGGGCCAAGCCTTGGACCTCATGGTTTGGTGTCGGCCCCCATTGGTGGACCTTCCTGAGACTGATGGTTGTGTGCCTTTCCTACTCAGTCCGGTCACTTGAACTGACCAAAGATGGACTCTAGACGTCTTCATGATGATCAGTCAAATCTGAGCCAAACTCCAAGTGTCCTAGCAAAGGGTCTAAGTACCTGATGTGAGATATGGCCGGCTGTTCATCCCGGCCAATACCCCCATGCCACTAGATGGAGCCCTTCCGGCAGCATGGAGGTGCCCCGAATTCCAGCAGGGCATCATGGACATTGGAGTTTTCCTTCTCAGCCCTGCTGGATACCATGGGGGCTGCAAGGGGACGCTGCAGGGAGGCTCAGAGACTTTTATTTGTCTTATAACCCGGAAGTACGTCCTGGTCACAGGGACAGAGGAAATGACGTACTTCCGGGGTGAAGAAAAGGAGTTTTCACCTGACCCGGAAGTGTTCAGAATCACATGGACTGAGGGATCAGAAGCACTTCCGGGTCCAGGACTTTAAAAGGACGATGGGAAACCCCAGCAGACTGAGCTGACTGCTGGGTGGATTGGAGGATTCTTGTTTATTGAGATTAGTTTATTGTTTATGAATATTGTGGAGTGGAGGGTGCTTTGTGCACATTATTATTATTATTATTATTATTATTATTATTATTATTATTATTATCCATCCATCCATTATCCAACCCGCTGAATCCGAACACAGGGTCACGGGGGTCTGCTGGAGCCAATCCCAGCCAACACAGGGCACAAAGCAGGAACCAATCCTGGGCAGGGTGCCAACCCACCGCAGATTATTATTATTATTATTATTATTATTATTATTATTATTATTATTATTATTATTATTATTCTAATAAATTCAATATCTGGACTTTTATCTGGTGTCTGGTGTCTGATCTGAGGGTTCAACGGGATGACAGTGCCCTCTATCTGTCACACAGATGACAAAGTGACATTTTAGTTTTTAATTTTAATACATTTGTAAAAAAAATCATTCTGGGGTATTGAGTGTTGCTTGACGAGGGAAAAAAATTGAATGAAAAGGATTAAAAGCACAAGGCTGTGACATAAGAAGATGTGACAAAAGTGACATTCTGAAGGTGCTGCAGACAAAGTGGACAAGTCGAAGGGCAAATCCCCTCCATCTTCTCGCTTAGTGACCTTTAGCAGGCCACATGTGAAGGGATTCTCTGAAAGGCGCTATATAACTGAGTTCCTGCTGTAAACTCCCAGACCCGCTGACAGCACGTCCCTCCCGCCATTGGCAGCACCGCACGAGCATTTGAGATTACGTATCTCAGAACAATGAACTTCACACCATGGCTGACCCCTAGAGCACCCCCACCCCAAAAAATAAAAACCCTCTCAGGGGGCCGCATTATTAAGCACGACAAGCTCCTTTCAACATTTTGGATGGGAAACGAGGCAGCCTGCTCCAAGTACAACAAACGGCGTCCTGGGTAGGCGGGCTGCCAGGACTAAGTGGCACCTCCTCATTAATGAGAGTTGGGGGGCGGGCATGTTGGACCAAGGGGTGACCCAGGAGAATAACATCCGCAACTGAAAAATCGTGCCAACTCTCCGTTAGGCATCCCGAATGTCATTAGGGTGCAGCAGCAAAATAGCGACTTTCACTGTTTCACTGCAGACCGAAATGAATTTTGTCATATAAGGTCTGGCCCGGCAGTCTCTATTCATATAGCGCCTTTCACTGCGGGTAGTAATGACTTCTGACATATTGTCAGTCGTCCCGTCGGGAGTGGACGCGGCCACCACGGGGTTAATCGGAGGAATGCCGCGCCGTGACCGACCGACGCACCGAAGCGCTTTTAATAAGGGTGGAAAGGAAGGAACTCAAAGCTGGAAAAGTCTGGCCGCCTGCCCACCAGGATGAGCCACTGGAGACTTTCAGAGAGCTGCATCCTCCACACCCCCGGACCCCCACACACCAAACAACACACACACACACACACACCTCCGTAAACGGGACGCACGTACAAAAGCGAGCGGCAACAGGAAGGGACTCGGAGCGCGTCCTCTCAGCACCAGGATCGGCAACGTCTGTGCAGCTCGCCGTTTGAGTCATCGAAATAGAAAAAAAAAAAACCAAAAAATAAAATATAGCGAAAGGGGGCTGCCTGCATATTTCGCAACGATCTCGGCCGGGCTCGACTCGTCATCCTCTGCCCTGCGTGGGAAGCCCACTGGCCGGTAATCAAAAATCGGAGAAGGAAGAAAACAAGAAGGAACAGAAGAAGAAGAAGAAGAAGAAGAAGGCGACACGATCTCCGCGTCGCTGTGAATCCCTCGATGTCCGGCCAGCTGATGGACCTCAGACGCGGCTGATACAACGCGCATCCCGAGCAGCAGGTAAGTAAGAAGACCGTCTGGAGTACTGGGCGGGGATGGGCGGGGTAGAGAAAGTCAAAATAGCGGCTTTCAGATGTAATTGGGGGAATGGCATGACAGAAGCACGTAACATCTCAAACCTGCTCGTCTGCTCTGGGGGTGGTGGGCAGACGGGCACGTGGGACGTCTAGGTGTATGCAAAGCCCCCCACCAACTATATCAGGTCCTTGTCTAAACCCCCAAACACCCCAAACCCCGATCACACCGAGTCATGTTTTCATGACAGGAATGTACGAGCCGGTTTAGGAGCATCAAACGCGAAGTGACACTCCGTCACATTTATGACGCTGTGTTGATGACAAAGGTGACTCCATCCTTAATTCATAATAAGTTTTGTAAAGGCGCTCTACTTAAGTGTGCTTCTAATGCCCAAGTCACGCTTCCTTTTTCTTGCTAGGAATTTGAGGACCCCCGCCCAGCCACTTAATGGCAGCGGTTCAAGTCAGTCACCCTGCAGCGGGCATTGCGCTATAAAGCGAGGCCAACTTCCTGTCGCCTCCTTCTCTAAAGGCGATCTTATAAAGTTACTAAAGTGCAACAAGTAACTGTATAGCCCACCAATGTGTGAGGGGGGATTAGCTCTGACCCCTTCGTGTGACCCTGTCAGGCTCCACTCTCCCTGGTCACCTCAGGGGAAGTGAAAGTGCAACTGCAAGTGACTCACAAGGCAAGCCGTGTGCGACACCCAGAGCCGCCCAGGGGTCCACACTTCTGGTGGACAGTACTCTCTGTTCTAGTCGATGGCTGCCAGCTGCTTCCTGAAGCCTGGCAAGCTGACCTAACCAGCTGTCCCGATCATCACTGCAGATGCTGGTCACTAGCCAGTCAAGACGACCCATGGCAGACCTGGATCTTTGGAGGGGGCGTCACGTCTAATAAGCACAGCAGATCTGTGACCCGTGCTGAGAAAAGGGAACTGGGTCACACGGCGCTCGAATTACCCTGCTGACAGCAAGCAGATCTCAGCTGTCAAAGGAAATTAGTCGGCAAAAGCAAAGCACAAGCGCGCAGCCCACCCCATCACCAAGATGGACACCAGCATGGGCACGACGACATGGCAGAGGGGGGAGCGTTGTCACTAAAATAAGACCACTGAGAACGTGGTGACTGATAGTGAAGAGACTCTTTAAAAATGAATTGATGGAAAGTCAGAAGGGCATTTCAGTCTGTACGTCTGAACAGTGCCAGTCGTAGTGCCCCAGCTGTCCTGCCATCACCATCTTTATAGATCAGGCATACCTGGCTGCCCATCAGTTGTCATCCTAAAGCTCAGGTATACATGGTGGTCCCAGTTTCACCATTATGGACTTGACTGTGCCAGCATCACCATTACAGAGTTCTGGTACATCCGGCTGTGCCAGCATCAACATTACAGAGCTGAGGTGCACCCAGCTGTCCCTGCACGATTTTGAAGCTCACGTACACCTGGCTGTCTTAGCGTCACCATTTGAAAGCTGATGCATGCCTAGCTGCCCCAGTGTCATTGCTACAGAGCTTAGGATCACACCAGCTTGTCCCATCATCAACTGTAAAGAGCTAATGTGCCCCTTGGCGGGCACAGCGTCACTATAGAAGAGCTCAGCTATTCATGTCTACCTGAACATTCCTATTATAGAGTGAACCCCAGTGGTCCCAGCATCATCATTAAAGAGCTCAAGTTTACTCCATCTGTCCCACCGTCACCAGTGTAGTACACATTGCTATCCAGGCATCACCATAATAGAGCTTAAGGACACTTGGCTGTCCCCATGTCACCATTTTGAAACTCAAGTACGTCAAATTGTCCCAGAATCATCATTATGGATCTTGGGTACACCTGGCTGTCCCACTGTCAACATTATAGAGATAATATAAACCCGGCTCTCCCAGTGTCACCATTATAGAGATAATATAAACCTGTCTCGTTATTCTGGTCACCTTTATTGTGGATGTAAACCTGGATGTCCCAGTGTCACCATTATAGGGCTCAGATTTACCCTGGCTGTCCTAGCATCACCATTATAGAGCTAATATAAACCTGGCTATCCCAGTATGACCATTACAGAACTCTGGTTTACCCTGGCTGTGCCAATGTCACCATTATAGAAATAATATAAATCTGTCTGTCTCCGTGTCAATATGACAGAGCTCAGCCTTTCCCTGGCTATCCCAGTGTCACCATTATAGAGATAATATAAACCTGTCTCGTTATCCTGGTCACCATTATAGTTGATGTAAACCTGAATGTCCCTGTGTCACCATTATAGAGCTCAGATTTACCCTGGGTGTCCTAGCATCACCATTATAGAGCTAATATAAACCTAGCTATCCCAGTATGACCATTATAGCACTCTGGTTTACTTTGGCTGTGCCAGTGACACCATTATAGAGATAATATAAATCTGTCTGTCTCCGTGTCAATATGACAGAGCACAGCCTTTCCCTGGCTATCCCAGTGTCACCATTACATAGCTAATATAACCCTGGCTATCCCAGTGTCACCATTACATAGCTAATATAACCCTGGCTATCCCAGTGTGACCATTATAGCACTCTAGTTTACCCCTCTTTGTGACAGTGTCACCATTATAGAGCTAATATAAACCTGTCTGTCTCTGTGTCACCATTACAGGGCTCAGGTTTATTCTGGCTGTCCCATTGTCACATTTTGGGTGTAAAGTACAATTGGCTGTGCCAGCATCGCATTTCTAGTTCTCAGATACTCTCGGCTGTGTCACTCAGTGTCATTACTATTGATCCTTGATACACCCAGCTGTCCTAGTGCCACCATTACACCTGGCTGCCCCAGTTCCATCATAACTGAGCTCATGTTTACCCCATCTTTTCCAGTGCCACCATTACAGACCTAATACATGCCTTGGCTGTTCAGGTATCACCATTAAAGAGTCGATGCCTGTCACAATTTCACAATTTTGGTGCCCACTTGTCACCCCCGGTACCCACAAGCCCATACCCATGTCATTTTTACAAAGTTTGATTCTTAGTGCTGTCACCACTGCCAAGCTTTGTGCCACATCGTTTCTTACCAATGTCACCAAGTACCTAGCCTAGCTACAGGGTCATCTGACATAAACCTTTCTCTGCTCCGAGTGTCACCAGTCCAGAGCTCCGTGGCACTTAAGTGATGTCATTCTGTCCTGTCATTGCTCTGTCACCAGTGTAGAGTGCAGCTCCTCTTGCCTGTCCCAATGTCACCAGTACTCAGTGTCATGATTGTTCCCAGCTGTCCCAGTGTCCTCCTATCCCACGCAGTGGCCAGCCAGCAGGCAGTCATGTGGGTTCCTCTGGATTGTCTGGGGTGGGGGTTGGTCTGCTGAAGTTGCCCCCCTGCTACCCTTTGGATGGCACTCAGCATTGCGTGACTTGCCTTCTGTCAAGCCGAGTCTAAACAATGTGGATTCCTCCTCCGGTTGCCGTGGCGACGGGCGTTTTCCCTAAGTGGCAGGAAGCTCTCACTGCAATATTTATGTTAAGAAAATGTTTGGACAACAAAATGAATGCGGAATCGGAGTCGGGGCCGACTGTGAGACTCCGCCAGCGCGGGGCAGACAGGACCCGTCTGAGAGGCTTGTTTTGCTCCCGCGTTTCCTCTGCAAATTAAAAGAATTGGCGTCAAATCCCAGGGTAGGCTACTGTGCAGATGGGAGCTGAGTTGTGTGGCGCCTGGCACCCAGACAGCCAGACCTGTTGTGAACTCTGAAGCGGGCACCAAGAGAAGCTGGCCCTGCCCTGTCCTCTAAGGTCCATGTGCTGTCCAGTCTTTCAGTCTGCCAGTCCCATACTTTGAGGCCTTGGGGTTAAGGTTGGCAGTGGTACCAGTTCAGTGGCATACATTGTGGGTCCCACTGTAAGAGACACACATGTGTGAACACCCTGTATGATGCCTAGGAGTCAAGGCACTATATAAGAAATGGGTATCCACTCAGTGGTCACTCCCACTGCCCTTCCATGTCCCCTGCATGCCCACTCTGCCCACTAGGGAGCCCTCTTGTGGCCACTTCTGGTCTCTGCTATTCTACCCTCGCACTTGGCCCCTCTGTTTAACTGAGCTGCTCATGCTCTGTCTGGCAGCTTCTGCACTGCTCACCCGTTGGCATCCATGCCCAGCATTAGGTCACAAGTGCTCTCTCCTCCATGCCACCAGCTCTCCTTTCTCTCCATCCATTCTTCTTGGTGCCGTTTTTGGCATCTTCTGTGAGGAGCACCCTTGAGTTCCAGTTACTTGACATGACTCTGCCCATCCTACCTGTGCCACTTTTACAGAGTTTAATTTTTAGTGCTGTCACCATTGCCAAGTTTTGTGTCACATTGTGGGCCAAACTCTCCATGGTCTGCTGCCTGCCACCATAAATTCTCTTCTCCCCTCTCTACATTCATCTGAGGGCCCTTGTGGTCCCAACCCCACACACTCTTTTTCTTGTGAGTCTTTGCACTTGAGTGAGAGGGCCATCCATGCCAGCGAGGTCTCTGGGCAGTGCCCCTCAGTCCTCTGAGCTCTCTACTCCTATGGTGGTCTCTTTGCCGGCCTGACTGAGTGAGCCCACCGTCATCTCCTTGTCGTCTCTTCCTGTGCCCATGACCAACTCGTTACCCCTCTCACTTTACTCCTATCAGTAAGCCCACCTGTGCTCCACTCCTCTGAGTCCCCATTTGCATTGTGAGCATAGTCTTCATCAGTAATATCAAGTGAGCTCCACCTTCCTCATCAAAGGAGTGCAGGTGCTGAAGGACACTTTAGGGTACAGGGGTGGCCCTCCGCTGCTCTGCCCCTCTCAGCTGAGTAACTCTCTCTCTCTCTCTGCTCTAGTAAGTAAGCCCCCCAGGGTCCGACCCGTCATTTTACTTGATGAGCTCACAGGAAATTTAATGGAAGGAATTATTAAGGAGAAGATTGTGCAGCTCAGGCGAGTACAGGACATGACATGGGGTCAGACGAGGGGGTCGTGTTTTACTAACAGGCTGGAATTCTATGAGGAAGATGATGTTATTGATCTGGATGGTCAGGTAGCATTTGATAAGATGCCACCTTAGAGTTGGGCATCAAACTAAAAGAAGTGGCAGTGCAGGGTGTGGTGGGTAGATGGGGGCAGAATTGGCTCAGACACAGGAAGCAGAGGGTGATGGGATTCGGAGCCTTATCAGAATTGGCTGACATTAAGAGTGGTGACCAGAAGGGGGCAGTGCTGGGGCTGCCGCTATGTAATATACATCATTGATTTAGATAGGAATATAAAGAACAAGCTGGTGAAGATGGCAAATAAGTGGATTGGCAGATAATCGAGAATCCATTGAACCATCACAGAGGGACTTGGACAGCAGACAGGCTCAGGCGGATATATGGACGATGAAATTTAATGTCAGTAAATGTAAAGAGTTACACATAGGAAGTCAAAATGTGAGGTTTGAATACACAATGGGGGTCTGGAAATCAAAAGTCCACCTTATGAGAAGGATTTAGGAGTCATAGTGGACTCTAAGCTATCGACTGTCAGTCAGTGTTCAGAAGACATTAAGAAGGCTAACAGAATGTCAGGTTATATAGCGCCTTGATGTGTGGAGTACAAGTCACAGGAAGGTCTGCTTAGGCTTTATAACACACTGGTGAGGCCTTATCTGGCTATCCTGTGGTCAGTTTATGACTCCATAAAGACACAGCAGCACTGGAGAAAGTCCAGAGAAGAGCGACGAGGCTGATTGAGGGTGCAGCGATGAAGAGGATACCTGACTGATGTGTTTAAAATGATGAAGGAAATCAGTCCAGTGGATCAGATGGTGACTTTAAAATGAGTTCATCAAAAACATGGGGACACAGCTGGAAACTTGTGAAGGGAGAATGTCACACAGACGTTAGGAAGTTTGTCTTCACGCTGAGAGCCACAGCCACGTGGAGTAAGAGACCAAGTAGTGTGGTGGGCAGGAGGATTTTAAGGACAGTCACAACTTGATTGATGTTATTTTAGAAAAGTTAAGTGGCAAGGACTGGTGAGCTTTGGTGGGCTGAGTGGCCTCTTCTCGTCCCAACTGTTCTCATGACTAAGCCCTTTCTCTCTCGTGCCAGACACACGGCTCGCGCTCTTTCTCAATGAAGAGTGGATTCTCTTGTCTCTCTCCGTTTCTGCTCACTCGATGAAGTCCTGACTTTCGCTGTGTGACCCACCTTTTGTGAGCGCCTCTCTGTCATCTATCTATCTATCTATCTATCTATCTATCTATCTATCTATCTATCTATCTATCTATCTATCTATCTATCTATCTATCTATCTATCGTATAGCGCCTTTCATATCTATCTATCTATCTATCTATCTATCTATCTATCTATCTATCTATCTATCTATCTATCATATAGTGCCTTTCACACTATCTATCTATCTATCTATCTATCTATCTATCTATCTATCTATCTATCTATCATATAGCGCCTTTCATATCTATCTATTTATCTATCTATCTTTCTATCTATCTATCTATCTATCTATCTATCTATCTATCTTTCATATAGCACCTTTCATATCTATCTATCTATCTATCTATCTATCTATCTATCTTTCATATAGCGCCTTTCATATCTATCTATCTATCTATCTATCTATCTATCTATCTATCTATCTATCTATCTATCTATCTATCTATCTTTCATATAGCGCCTTTCATATCTATCTATCTATCTATCTATCTATCTATCTATCTATCTATCTATCTATCTATCTATCATATAGCGCCTTTAATATCTATCTATCTATCTATCTATCTATCTATCTATCTATCTATCTATCATATAGTGCCTTTCATATCTATCTATCTATCTATCTATCTATCTATCTATCTATCTATCTATCTATCTTTCATATAGCACCTTTCATATCTATCTATCTATCTATCTATCTATCTATCTATCTATCTATCTATCTATCTATCTATCTATCTATCTATCTATCATATAGCACCTTTCATATCTATCTATCTATCTATCTATCTATCTATCTATCTATCTATCTATCTTTCATATAGCGCCTTTCATATCTATCTATCTATCTATCTATCTATCTATCTATCTATCTATCTATCTATCTATCATATAGCGCCTTTCATATCTATCTATCTATCTATCTATCTATCTATCTATCTATCTATCTATCTATCTATCATATAGTGCCTTTCATATCTATCTATCTATCTTTCATATAGCACCTTTCATATCTATCTATCTATCTATCTGTCTATCTATCTATCTTTCATATAGCCCTTTCATATCTATCTATCTATCTATCTATCTATCTATCTATCTATCTATCTATCTATCTATCTATCTATCTATCTATCATATAGCACCTTTCATATCTATCTATCTATCTTTCATATAGTGCCTTTCATATCTATCTATCTATCTATCTATCTATCTATCTATCTATCTATCTTTCATATAGCCTTTCATATCTATCTATCTATCTATCTATCTATCTATCTATCTATCTATCTATCTATCCTTTCATATCTATCTATCTATCTTCATATAGCCTTTCATATCTATCTATCTATCTATCTATCTATCTATCTATCTATCTATCTATCTATCTATCTATCATATCTTTCATATCTATCTATCTATCTTTCATATAGTGCCTTTCATATCTATCTATCTATCTATCTATCTATCTATCTATCTATCTATCTATCATATCATATAGCGCCTTTCATATCAATCTATCTATCTTTCATATAGCGCCTTTCATATCTATCTATCTATCCTTTCATATCTATCTATCTATCTATCTATCTATCTATCTATCTATCTATCTATCTATCTATCTATCTATCATATAGTGCCTTTCATATCTATCTATCTATCTATCTATCTATCTATCTATCTATCTATCTATCTATCTATCTATCTATCTATCTATCTATCTATCTATCTATCTATCTATTTTTGTCCTTTTACATTTTATTCATTTTATTTGAATCAAACAACAATCCATACAAGCAATTCAAGTTTAACAAAACGTCTTCCTTAGGTGGTCCCATGAGGAGACCATCACAGTAATCTAGGCGACTCAAAACAAAAGCGTGAATTCATTGTTCAGCGCCCCGTAGAGGTAAAGGCGGCCTAACAAGTGAACTGACGCAGTCCTCGTAATCTGGCTGATTTGTGATTTCAAGTCCGCCATTTCCCCCTAAATTCTTCACCTCCGCCATGACCTTTAACCCTTAGTGATCAAGTCGATTTCTAATCCCCTCATTCTGTCCGTGTTTGCCAATCACTAAGATTTCTGTTTTTTTATTCTTATTTATTAAGAGAAAGTTACGACTCCTCCAATCAGAAATGCGGCTAAGACGTTAGATCAGAGAGCGGAGAGCATCAGGGTCATCAGGCGCTCGTGATACATAAAGTCGCGTGTCGTCTGTGTAGCCCACCTTGTGCTAACAGAAGTACAGAGACCAGAACAGACCCTTGTGGTCCGCCACATACAATATCAGGGGTCTCCGTAGTACAGTCAGCACAACTCACAGAGAACTTTCCAAGTGTAACCAATTTAAGACCCTGCCGGAGTAGCCCACCCACTGTCTAAAGTGACTCATAAGAATATGGTGGTCTGTGGTGTCCAATGCTACACTCGGATCTCAGAGGACGAGGACAGACAGACGGCCACCGTCCACGTGAAGTACCGACTACTTTCACCAGCGCCGTTTCTCTACGGTGGTTTGTTCTTAAACTCGTCGAGAAGAGAAGGCCAAGTCGAGTAATCACTGAGCGGCGTCACGACGGCATTTTCTAGAATGTCACTTAACAAAGGCAGGTCAGGAATCAAAGATGGGGGGGTCGAGATGACGGTCAGGGAAGACCCCCCCCGTATGTAATGATGAGTTCTCTACGTCAAGCGCACCCTCGATGAACTCATCAGGGTCGAGGATGCCATTTTGTCAGTTGAGTCCCCCTTCTCTCTCACACCCGCTCACTCCTCACATCAGTAATGCCCCCTGCATTCGATGCCCACTCTCTTTCCGTTTTTCTTGTTCTTGTCTGTACTGAGGTGGCTCGGCCTTGCCAGTCTAACCATTTTTTTCTCGTCTGACCTGACCCACCCACAGCCCCTCTTGTCTCTATCCATTAAGCCCCCCCACCCCGATGACTAAAGCCGCACCTGTCACCCCTGCTGTGGGACCCCTTGGCACGGCTCCTTCCACGTTTAAGCGAGTGGGTCACTCCTTGTCCAGATCTGCACACTTGAGTAGACCCAGCTTTTCTTTTTTTTCCCCATGGCTGAGTGTGAAACAAGTCACCCCTTCTTCATCCTCAGTCCACCAGGACCCTCCTTCCCAAACCTCTCAGCTGCTCTCTCTCTGTCTTCCATTCACCTTCATCTTCTACTTATTGTCAGGTGGGTCCTCCTCCTCCTCTTCTCACGTCTTCTCCTGTCCTCGTTGCCCCAGTTGTCTGAAGCCCCCCTTTGACGTCTCCCGTTCCCTCATCCGGTGACTAAGATCTCCCTGGTCGCTCTCTTCCTTGAGGAGTAAACCCTCCTCGTTCTCATGCCCTCGATGTGACTAACTTCCCTCTTCTCTCTGGTCACTCTTGCTCAGGTGACGATGCCGTCCCACTGTCACTTTGTTTTTTCCTTGACGGTGTCAAATGATGAGATGAGAGAGCCAGAAAAAGGTTCAGGGCAGCCCCCGTATCCTCAAAACCCGGCTTCAAATCGGAAAGTTGGTCGTGCAAACGAACAGGACTGACTTGAATGAGGCAAAGATGGCGGCTTTAAAGGAAGGCAAAGGAAGTGATGTCATTTGGGGGGGCGGGACCAGAAGTGAAGTCATCGGGGGCGGGCGGAATTTCCCGTAACTGGTCTGCAGTGGAAAGAGAGAAAGGATTAGCTCACTGCGCCACCCTCTGGTCTGGCGTGGAATTGTCCTCATTTGAGCCCTTTTAGTGGCCTCCCATGCACACGTATGTGACACCCGGGTGTTCGACGTCTTCTCCCTGCTCCTGTCCTCCTGCACTCTCTGGTCTCTCGACTCCACGACGCACTTCATCTGCCAACTAATATTTGTGCTTAGCGCCCCATAACCTATCAGGGGCAAAAGTGTTCGATTTGTCAAACATTTAGATCTCCAGCTCAACGTTTTAGGGCCCCCCAGATACCAAAATCGATGGGTGTGTGTGTGTGTGTCACAGCGTCTGGAGCTAAAACAGCTGGAAGGAAAAACACCAAACTCGAAACTTCAGGCTGTGATTAGATGACGATGAGCCAAATTGTGCAATAGAAAGGGGTCCTCAAGGGGGACCCTCAAATACCGGAATTCTGCCACGAATTAGGAATCCTTCTCGTCCATTGCTATCGTAACGGCCGTTATAATGATGATAATTAAAGGTACATAATTATTGAACTGTCTGTCGGATAGTTTGGGTCCTCACCTGGTTTCGAGGGCACCTACTGACGTACACCTCCGAGTTTCTGGTTGATCAGGTGACTTATCCCGCCGTATCTCCTCTCCGCTCAAAGTCCTCCTGTTCTCGATGTCCGCCGTCTCTCTCTTGTCCCCCTTCACCCTCCCCTTCCATTTGCCGACTAATGGGTGAGTCACATCGTCTCTCGATTCCGCCCTACTGTGTCGTCCATCAAGTTGTTTTCCGCGAGTCCTCGAGGTCCGCTCAGATAAGTTCCGCTTTCTTTGGTCTCTCGACTCAACGACGCACTCCATTTGCCACCTAATATTTTTGCTGTGTGCCCCCCCCGCCACCATTACCTATCGTCTATGGGGGAGGAGCGAAAGCTTTTGATTCGTCAAAAATTTCCATCTTCGGTTTTTGATGGATGTCGACATGTTAGGGTCCCCCGATACTGAAACCATCGATGTCGCTCGATGATGACATTCTGTCTGTCTGTCTGTCTGCCTGTCTGTCTGTGTCTCACAGCTTCTTGAAGACGGTCTGGAGCTAAAATAGCTGCTCGGCAGAACACCAAACTCCAAACTTAAGTCTGTCATCACGCAAAAGAGAAAGAGGGACCCTCAAATACTGGAATTCTGCAATGAATTCTGAATTCTTCTCGCCAGTTGCCATCGTAACGACCTACTTAATGATCATAAGTAAAAGTAACGAATTCCTGAGATGTTCTAGAATAGTTGGGTACTCTCCTGGTTCTGAGGGCACCTACTGACGTTCACGTCCAAATTTTTTGGTTGCCGTATCTCCTTCTCAGAATCCTCCGTTTCTCGATGTCCACCATCTTTATCTTATTCTCCTTTACCTCCTCACCTCCAGATGTTCCCGAGGGTCTTCTGCAGTCGTTAGTTGCCTTTCTAGCAATCCAGCGGGCCGATTCTGTCAGAAAGTCTTTTTGGTCTTCCGGACCTCAACTTGTCCTCCACCATCAAGCCGCCATTTCTCAATAACATGACAAACTGAGAACACGGCCGCCTTCTTGTCACCTTCCTTTGGCTATCTAATGGATGAGTTATGCCCTCCGCTGTCACATCGTCACCATTTCTCAGACAGGTGAGGACCATCATCTCTCGACCCCACCCTACTGAGTAAGCTCTGTGACGTCCATCAAGTCATTTTCCTCAAGTCAGCTCCTCCTGTCCTACGATGTCCACTCGCTTTCCCGACTCCGTCACCTTCTTCTCCTCTTTATGCTCCCTTCTCTGCTCAATAAGCTCGTCTTCCTCATGGAGTAAGCCCTCCATGATCTCATCTTCTTGTACATTTCTGAGTAGGTCCTCCCATTCTTGATGTCCTCTCTCCATCCTCTTTGTGCTCAAGGACAGAGGCAGGCAAAAGTGTGGACCCCCTGTCTTAAAATGTGAACAGCAGAAGGTGGTCTGGTCACCACAAGGCGTCACATTCCTTGAAGATCTGACACCAGATTACATTTCTATTTACTGTCCTTCAGAGGTACAAAATACCAAAAACCAAAAAAAATTGAAGCAAAAGTTTGAGCCCCCTGACATGCTCAGTACTTAGTAGGACCCCCTTTGTCGAACTTGTAAACGCTTTTTTGTGGCCCAAGTCATTCAGTTCTCACTTGGGGTCTTGTCAACCACTCGTCCCTCCAAAAGTCTTTTAACTCTATGAAATTCTTGGGCCGTCTTGCCCGCACTCCACAGATCTTCAGTAATGTTCAGGTTGGGGGGCCATCAGCTTGCAACACCTGAGGTATCCCATTGTAGATTGTAAGGTGTGTTTCAGGTCTTGTGGTCTTGTTGTAGGACCCATCCAACTTTATAACAGATGGTGTGATGTTTGTTTCCAGAACGTTCTGATATTTCTTTGACCCCATCCCTCCCTCCACCGATGACGTGTCCCCTGTGCCACTGGCTGCCACCCAAACCCACAGCCTGATTGAACTGGCGCCATGTTTCATAGTTGGAGTCATTGTTCTTTTCCTGGAGTCCGCCCCCTCTTTGATCTCCAAACACACCTTTGCTGTCTTTGGCCACAAAGTTCTCTTAGGACCCCAGTGGTCCACAGGACTTGTTTTCTGAATGCCTCAGGCTGTTGAGATGTTCATTTGTGAATTTTGTAGTGAGGATGCAGAAGAGGTTTTCTTCTGCTGACTCCACCGTGAAGGTCACATTCGTAGAACAGCGGACCACCACTCCAGAGTCTGCTACATCTTCCTGGAGGTCTTTTGAAGTCATTAGTTGCCTTTCTAGCAATCCAGAGAGCCGTTCTGTTAGAAAGTCTTTTTGGTCTTCCAGACCTCAACTTGCCCTCCACTGTCAAGCTGCCATTTCTCAATAACATGACGATCTGAGGAAACGGCCCCCTGAAAACACTTTGCTGTCTTCTTGTCTCCTTCTCCTGCTTTGTGGCCATCAGTTCTTTGATGGCAGCTGCTTAAAGGAGCCCCTGGCTGCTGATTGTGGTTTCAAGGTTTGAAGGGTCTGAGAATTTAAACAGCATTGACATTTGCATCACCGGTGACTGTGAACAAAGCCATAGTCCTGATGAGCTAATGAAGGTCTGAGACCACCTTGAGCTCAAATATCTGGGGGTGCCCAGACTTTTGCACGCCACTCTTTCCACTCCTTCAAAAGCAAAAACCCAAACAGAAGTGTGCCATCGTCTTGAACTCGATGCCTTGTGCTGATCAGCTCATGTTTGAAGACGGGGTGGGGGTTGCCAGACTTTTGCACACCACTCTACCTTCTTCTGTAACATCTGCTCTCGACTGAGTGGGGGTCCCCCTTCTCTTTGTCCTCTCATCTAATGGTTGTTCTCGATCAGTAAAGCCCCCCTGTGACTACCTGGGTAAGTCCTCCTGCCCTTGATGTCCTCCCTTTTTCCCAGATGTGCCAACTCCCATTGTTCTCTCCACTACCTCAATCCCCTCTGCCCCACACTGTTCTTCTTCTCCTCCTCCTCTTCTCTCCTCTCCATTATTCATTGCCTACTCATTCTCAGAGACCACCACTCCCCTTTCATTGTTCTCTTTTTCGCTCTGTCCATAGTTGAGTACGTCCCCCCTTACTTCCCTGCTGGCCGTCTGGCCTCTCTGCCCTCATCCCCGGGTCATTCCAGCTTCCAGCCGGGGCTTATTAATTGTGCGTTCACCGGAGCGCCATTGTTTTCAGCTTCCTGTCGTGGACTGCGGCAGTGGCGCTCTTCTCAAAGAATGTCTTTGTTGTTCTTGGCAGTGGGCTGACAAAAAAATTGTTTTTGGTTTTGAATTTCAAGAAAGTTAATGTGGAACCCCCCCCCCGATGTCAACAGTAGACCGCCACATCCTGTCCAGGGAGTGGGGAGTTTGGAATCTTCTTAAATTTTACCAGATGTTCCTGTCATGACAGAGCCGTGCATTCTGGGAAGGCAGCAGGGCGAGTTCTGCATGTGCTGACTGCGGGTCCAATCTTCTCGCCTCTCAGATCGGAGAAGACACGGGAAGGAGACCACCTCGCCCTCACTAATCCTCCTCTCCCCCCCCCAATCCCATCCCTTCAATCCCTACGTTTGAACAGGGGGGCTCCCATCTCGACTGACGCAACGAGGTCCCCCCCCGAGGTCCTCTCCTCGGGTGACAGACATGTCGGCCAGGCTGATCTGCGCACTTCTTCCCATCCTGCTGAACCCGACGCATGCCCAGCATGCAGGTAAGCCACCTGAGGGGACAGACGTTACACGGTGGGCCGCACTCGGGGTCTGTGGCAGCGGTGGTCACCTCCATGGCCTTCCCTCCACATTTGGTTTCACTTTGGAGAGACTCTTAGTCCATCTTCAGTGTCCGGGGCGGGAGGGAGGCCTGGGGGGCTTCTGGAGGGGGCACAAACTCAGATGACTGGGCATATTATTATAGTGACCGAATAAACACCCCGATGACCTTCGGCTTAATGGCTGGACACAGGCCTCCTAGCCCTGGAGTTTAATGACCACACAGTGATGACCGGACATGGCCTGTGGGTTAGCAGCAGAAGTCGCTGCGACTGGACATATTCACTAAAGACTGGCCAGAGACTGAAGTGACAAGACCACCAGACACCTCAGATCTTGACCAGTTGGTTAGTCAGAAGATGAACATGGATTAGTGACAGAAATATGTGTGACACCACTGGACAGGCACTCCATGATGACCCCCGTTGTAACGGCCAGACACATCAGGTCCTGGTATGCTAAGTTAGTGAGATGATGACCACCCTGGTGACTGTTGGTATTATAATGACTGGACACACTGACCACACAAAGGTGACCAGACACGCTTGTTCATTGCCTGTAAGTTAGTGAGAGAATGACCATCCTGATGAGCTTTGGGTTAGTAACTGGACAACAGTTGACATATGTGTGACACGACCTGCAGTTTGGTGGCTCAGTGCTCACCTCTTTTAACACAGCAGGACACAGTCAATCTGTGGGGGTCCCAAAACACTGGGCACTGGCGACTGGGCATTCATTCTGGACTTGTAAGTTAGTGGTTCGGATTCCTGCCCTGCTGAGCTTTAGCTTAATGACCTGGGGGCAGACTGGCATATGACAGGACCGGGCATACTTGCTCTTGGCTCTTAGGTTGGTATCTGAATGCGCAACCTACTGGTACCCCCACTGGAATGACTGGGCACATTGGCTCTGGGCTTGTAGATCAGTGGCTTTAATGACCACTCTGATGACCTTTGACTTAATGGCTGGACACAGACTGACATTGGATGTGACAAAACAGCCTACTGACCTCTGGCTTGGTGACCGTGAGGTGCAGTGACCACACACACCTGACTGGACACACTTGCTAAAGTCCTGAAGGTTGATGGATGAATCCGAACCCTGCTGACTTGTAATGACTGGACACAAGTTTGGGTGATGAGGCCACTGGACTTTTGATGGTCCTAATAAGTGGACACCTCACCCTTCCATCCAGGCACCTCACATGGTCCTAATAGCTGGATGCCCCTCAAGCTTCTTGCAGCCCTGACTGCTGGTGATCCTAATGGATTGGTGCCCCCCATTTCTTATGGCTCAGGCCATTGGTGGTCCTAATATGTTTTTGCTTCCACAACTTGCTTTTGATCCTATTGGCTGGACAAACCACCCAAACCCCCAACTCAAATTTCCATGGTTGAGGTGTCTAGTGGTTCTAATAGTTTCAAGTTCCTTATGGCCCTTGTGTGCTGGTGGTCCTAATGGATGATGACCCCCCCACCCCCACCCCATCACTTTCTTGTGGCCCAGGCCACTGGTGGTCTTAATAGCTGGTCAACCCCCAACTCAAATTTCTCATGGCTGAAGATTCCAGTGGTTCTAATGGTTTCAACTTCCTTATGGCCCTGGTGAGCTGGTGGTCCTAATTGATGATGACACCACCATGCACTTTCTTGTGGTCCAGGCCGCTGGTGGTCCTAATGTTCAACCCCCAACTCAAGCTTCTCATGGATGAAGTTTCCAGTGGTCCTAATGATTTAATGCATTTTGAGTTCCTTATGGCCCTGGTGTGCTGGTGGTCCTAATGGATGATGACCACTCCGACCACACACACACCTTCTGTTGGCCTTAACTGCTGGTGCTCCTAATGGCTGGTCAACCACCAAACTCAAGTTTCTCATGGCTGAAGCTTCCAGTGGTCCTAATGGTTTAACATATCTTGAGTTCCATATGGCCCTGGCTGCTGGTGGTCCTAATAGATGATGCCCTCTTCCCCCCAACTTTCTTTTGGCCTTAGCTGCTGGTGGTCCTAATGGCTGGTCAAAACCACACACTTTCTTTTGGCTCTAATGGCTGGGCATCCTCCCAGGTTCTCATGCCCTTAATGACCGTTCTCGCTGGTGGTCTTTATAGCTGGACATGCCATCCCACCATCTCAGATTTGCTTCTTCTTCTTCTTCTTTTGCAGACGAGATCGAGTGCCACTGCTACACCCCCACGTGTAACACAACCTGCTTCGGCTTCAGGTGCTTCGCTTCAGTGGACAACGGGGTCCACCAGAAGGGCTGCCTGAACAAGGAGTACAGCCGGCAGTGCTTTGGGCCGAAGGTCCAGACCTTTGCCATTCAGTGCTGCAACGTGTCCTTCTGCAATGCCCACGACGTCGTCATCCCCAGTAAGTGCCATCTCGGTGACTGAGCCCCTCATGTCAGGGGTGCCCTACTGCCCGCCGACGTCTTCACCGTTTCTCCCATCTCTTCGACAGCCGCCAAGCCACCGGTCGACATGCTGCTCCTCAGCACCCTCATCCCAGTGGCGGTCCTCGTCCTGCTGATCCTGGGGGTCCTGCTCTACAGACTGCGCCTCCGGGGCAAGCAGAAGGGCCCGAGCGAGCAGGAGCACAAATGTCTGGAGGTGGTGGGCACGCCCAGTGCCGGGGACAGCAGCCTGGGGGTAGGTGAGTGGGAGGGGGGGCCCGGATGGACTGCTCAAGATCCCGGCTGATGCCCCCCCTTGCTTGTTCTTCTTTGTCTCTCCCAGGACATGTTCAGCGAGTTCCTCACCTCGGGCAGCGGCTCCGGTCTGCCATACCTCGTTCAAAGGACGGTGGCCAGGCAGATATCCCTGGTGGAATGTGTAGGTAAGCCGAGGTGACCCGCCGACCGATTGCATCCCCAGTGCCCACTCGGCTGGCCGACTCACCTGCCCGCTGTCTCTACCCACAGGGAAAGGCCGATACGGTGAGGTGTGGCGGGGACGTGGATGGGAGAGAACGTGGCCGTCAAGATCTTCTCATCCCGCGATGAGCAGTCGTGGTTCAGGGAAACAGAGATCTACAACACGGTGCAGCTGAGACATGACAACATCCTGGGTGAGCCCCCCAAGGTGGGTTTTGGGTGGGCCATCTCCCGCCCGGCACACCTCCGCTCAACTGCTCGCTCCCATTCTCTGCAGGCTTCGTGGCTTCGGACATGACGTCCAAGAACTCGAGCACCCAGCTGTGGCTCATCACGCACTACCATGAGAACGGCTCACTCTACGACTACCTGCAGCACACGGCCGTGGACCCCAAGGGCTGCCTGCGCTTCTGCTTGTCCATCACCTGCGGCCTGGTCCACCTGCACACCGAGATCTTCAGCACGCAGGGCAAGGCGGCCATCGCCCACCGCGACCTCAAGAGCCGCAACATCCTGGTCAAGAAGAACAGGCAGTGCTGCATCGCCGACCTGGGTGAGGGCAGCTATGGGGTGGTCTTGGTGGTCTGGTGGGCTTCGGGGAGTCCAGGTAGAGCCACTGAGGGACGTTTTCCACTGGAATTAAGAGTGGACCTTGCGTTTTAGGGGTCAATGGCCATAAAAGTTCATCCAGTCCAGGACAGGACTTGTGATAAGTGAGTCTGATGGACCAGCTCAGCGTAGCCACACTGGAGTCCAGTAAAGACACCACTGGACAGAGCTGGCTGGTCTCCAGTCACCTGATGGACTCCCAGTATGAACGTCTGCCAGGCAGAAGGAGAGTCCATGGAGGGCAGTTGGTCTACTGTAGGTCCAGCTGTTTGTGGTCAGTGCCCACCAAGAGATGGTGCCGTCTCGTGTGCTCAGCACCTGATGGTGGTGGTGGTCCTTAGGGTGTCTCATGGGTTAGGGAGACATTTCAGTGTCCTCTCACCGAGGAGGAATTCCAAAAGCCCACTGCAGGGAAGACCACTGACTTTTTTCCCCCTTGCCCCTCCGCAGGCCTTGCCGTCATCCACTCGGAGCTGACGGACTCCCTGGACATCGGGAACAACCCGCGCGTCGGCACCAAGCGCTACATGGCCCCCGAGGTGCTGGACGAGACCATCCGCACGGATTGCTTCGAGTCCTACAAGCAGACGGACATCTGGGCGCTGGGACTGGTCATGTGGGAGATCGTGAGGCGCACCTTCATCAGCGGTAAGGGGGTCTGGCCCAATTGGGGGGAGGGGGTCGGGTCCACCTGGATGACTTGCTGCTCACTGGGCCCTTCTTCACTGCAGGAATCGTGGAGGACTACAAGCCACCCTTCTATGACAAGGTGCCCACCGACCCGAGCTTCGAGGACATGAAGAAGGTGGTGTGTGTGGACCAGCAGAGGCCCACCATCCCAAACAGGATCTACTCGGACAGCGTAAGGGGGGCGGGGTGTGGATCACATGTTTGTGTTGTGTGTCACATGTTGGTGTGCCATGTGTTTGTGACATGGGCCTGTGTGTGTCACACGTGTGTGTGTGTGTGTTGTGAGTGCATGACGTACTTGTTTGTCACGAGTGTGTCAAATGTTTGTGGGATTCTATGTCTCTGTTGTGGGGCTGTATGTGTGTGTGTGTGTGTGTGCGTTGTGTGTGTGTGTGTATGTGTGTGTGTGCGTGTGTGTTGTGTGTGTGTGTGTGTGTGTGTGTATGTGTGTGTCCGTGTGTGTGTGTTGCCCCCTACAGGCCTGCACTTGTCTTCTGTGAGGTGTCACATGACTGACTGCGGCATGTGTGGTATTTGTATGTATGCAGGTGTCACAGTGTCACACGTCCCATCTGTTTGTGTCCCTCATGTGTGTGTGTGTGTATCACGTCACCAGTTCCGTGTGTCATCGGTGTCCCCTGCTAGCCGAGGCCCCACCCACCACAGCTCAGGATGCCCTCCTTTCTCTCCTGCAGATATTAACGACCATCGCCAAGATCATGAAAGAGTGCTGGCACCAGAGCCCATCGGCCAGACTGACTGCCCTGCGCATTAAAAAGACCCTCTTCAAGCTGGACGGCTGCCAGGACAGTCACCTCAAGGTGGACCCCTAGGCCCCCGCGTCACTTGTATGTTCGAGTGATGCCCCGGTGAGCAGGCTGCCCCTTTCTCACTCCGTCGCCGGTCAGTGCTGTCCTTCTCATCATATGGACGTGGCCCGCTGAGGACTATGGCGCTCCTTCCGCAGGGGTCTCTTGTTGCCCACTCTGCAGACCGGAGGCCATCAGCTGCGTCACTTTTGGGTTTTTTTCACTTTCTGGGATTCTTCAATAAATTGCACTTCATTGAAAAAAAAAAAAGTCGGTGGCGTTACTTAGCGGACTTGCCAGCTGACCGCCGAGTGGACACAGGGTGACGGCCACAGCAGGAGACGATGCAAAGCCAGAGGGGGACGTCAAACAAACAGCAGGTGGCGACAGAGAGCACAGTCTATGCCAGCCTCTGTTTACATTACCACTGAGGTGGTGCCAGAGTCACTCACAAATGGGGGGGGGCATGGTGGAGCGGGGGTCTTCAATTAAAGAGGGCCGTCAGAAAAATTAGTCACTCGGGCAAAGATGAAGTTAAAAAGTGGACGGCCGCCTTTGTGCTTAGCAGAACTGTATATGAGAGAGCAGCTTAGAGGAACTGTGTGTCTGGGTGGGCCGTCACCCGTCTGTCCAGACATCCATCCTGTGTGTTAAGAAGAAGAAGAAGAAGAAGAGGAAGATCACATTCAATTCTTCTGTTTCTCAAATTCCTTTAATTTAATTAAAACTGGCCGTTGGGGAGAAAGCCAATCCCAGCAGCTCTCGGCACAAGGCAGGAATCAACCTGCTTGGGACAGCAGGGGACACTCACCCACAAAACAATGAGTCTTTAGTGACAGAGAGACAGGGGGCTAGGAAAGGTGCTATATAATAGATAGAAGGGAAAGGCTCTATAAATATGTCATAGAAAGCCAGATAAATAAACGTGAGGGGCAGCGTGCTGTGTAACGGAGGAAGGCACAGATGTGGAAGGTACGATATAACAGGGTAAGACTGATACAGAGATGTGAAAGACGCTATATGATAGATAGATAGATAGATAGATAGATAGATAGATAGATAGATAGATAGATAGATAGATAGATGTGAAAGGCACTATATAATAGATAGATAGATAGATAGATAGATAGATAGATAGATAGATAGATAGATGTGAAAGGCACTATATAATAGATAGTTAGATAGATAGATAGATAGACAGATAGATAGATAGATAGATAGATAGATAGATAGATAGATGTGAAAGGCACTATATAATAGATAGTTAGATAGATAGATAGATAGATAGATAGATAGAAGTGAAAGGCACTATATAATAGATAGATAGATAGATTGATAGACAGTTAGATAGATAGATAGATAGATAGATAGATAGATAGATAGATAGATAGATGTGAAAGGCACTATATAATAGATAGATAGATAGATAGATAGATAGATAGAAGTGAAAGGCACTATATAATAGATAGATAGATAGATTGATAGACAGTTAGATAGATAGATAGATAGATAGATAGATGTGAAAGGCGCTACATAACATATATGAATTCACAATATTAAAGCTATTTTAGACACATGTCCACCTGATTCCATGACAGCCTTTTCGAGGTCCACCTTCATTGTCACTGGGGTTCCCCTTTCAGGCCTCCTCTTGCCAAACAGAACATGAGTGCCCAGGTAGGCATTTGCTGCGGATACCCCGGAGAGGTAAGCTTTGTGCCCGCGGGTGATTCTTCACACTGAGAGCCCAGGCCGGAGACCAGTGAAAGTTGGGCAGGTTGAGGACCAGGTGGTCATGTTGGAGCGTTAGCATGACCCTCCACAGGGTGTCTTTGCGGGTAATGACCCCCCTCATATTTCTTTTTGCTACTCATAAGGGGCTGCTGTATGTTTCATTAATTAAGACAATGGATGAAGGTGAAGCTGCTACACAAAGAAGATGATATATCTGAGTGGCATGAATGGCTCAGGCCTTCATTTGACCTCAGAATGCTGACAGAGAGGCCTCTTGGTGGGACTCCATCAGCTGTGTTTCCCTGGGGTCCCTCTCAGTTGCCAGGGGACGCCTAATGTCAGTTTAGAGATTTTACATTCAACTAAAGGCGCCTCCTGGTGGTTGGTGGATACAACTGATGCCCGTGATGGGAGCTGTATGGTCTTATCTGGGTCACCCTTTAATGAGAATGGACAAGAGGTTTCTTGTGCAGTCCTGAGACCCTTAGTCATGTTTCTAGGAGTGGCATAAGCATAAGAGGGCAGTGGTCCCATTAGACACAAGGGCACCAGCTGTGAGACACCCCTTTAAGAAAACTGCACATGGACCCCTGAGCACAAGCCAGAACTAATGAACGTCCAGAAACATCTGGTGGTGGGGGGCTTCAGGGTGGAACAAGTGACCATAATGTCACTGAAGCCCTCCAGGTCACTGGTGGGTAATCAGATTTCTCCCAGCACTGACCAGTGGAATGGTTTAATTGGCAGTTCTGCCCCAACTGGGAGTCACTTAATGGGTACTAGTCTTGCTTTATCACCCCTCCCCCTGACCATGGCACCTTATCCTGAGGTGCCCCTTGGCATGTCCCCTTCAGCTGTGACTCAGATGCGCCTGCTGCCATGCTGCTTCAGATTTCAGCTCATCTGCTGCATGTCTGCTTGCCAGCCTTGGCAGGAATTGATTTGGAGCTGATCCTGCAAGTTCACTTCAGCCAGTGTGACACATGGGTGACACTATGTACTCCCAAATATAAAGAAACACTCCATCAAAGTCTGAGAAAAGAAGATAAAGCTCTCCAAAGCACCGTGGAGCCCACCGCAAGCCATTGCCATCTTTATGCAGCTCACCATCAGTGAAATTCAGGGCTCCTGGTCTTGGGCTGCAGACTCCTGAAAAGCAGATGACCCCAAAGTCCTGGTTGTGTTGTGCCACGCCTCTCTACATTGGCCCCGCCTCTTTGTACTGATAGTGACGCCCCATATGAATACCCCCACTCTTTTTATTCAGAGCCAAATCCACATGTAATGTTCCCGCCCCTTAAATTGAAGGCCAAGCCCTCATATGATGACCCCGCCCCTTGCATTGACGCTGATGTCCCATTTAAACTTGTCTTGAAGGTCACACCCCAAGTGAATGCCCCACCCCTTGTATTGAAGGTCCCGCCCCATTACAACAGCCCCTCTCCTACCATTGAAGGCTAGGCCTGCACAGTGTTGCCCTGCCCCTTGTTTGATGACCACACCTTCACATACATATGCTAATCCCACCAGTAAAGGGAAACCCACATGCTTGCAACACCCACAACAGAAAACTATATATAGCGCCTTTTTATCCCCATTTATCCCCCTTTCCCATCAGCAGCCCCCCTTTGTATGTTCTCTCCATGTTCTCCCCACTTCTCTCTCTCTCTTTTTTCTCTCCATCATCTCTTCTCCTTGCTGTTCTTATTCCTCTCCTCTTTCTCCCTTTCCTTCTCCCTCGTGTCTTCCTCTTGCTCTTCTCCAGCTCCTCTTTCTCTTCTTTTCAGTTTCTGTCTCTTCCCTTCCTCATTTTCTAGTCCTCCTCTTTCTCTCCATCTTCTCTGATCCTCCTCTTCATACTCACGTCCTCTACCTCTCTTTCATCTCCTTTCTGTCCTTACTTGTCTTCTCTTCTCTTTCCCTCTATTTCCTCCCCTGATCTCCATGTCTTTCACTTCTTCATCATCAACTCCACTTCCTCCTTTATTTTAGATTTTCTTCCTGCTCTCCTTGCTCCTCTCCCTCACTTCTTCATCCTCTCCTCTTTCTCCCCGTTTTCAGCCAGAGTTCCGTTCTTCTCTCCCTCCTCGTCCTCACCTCCTCTTTCTCCTTGACCTCCACCTCTTCTTCCTTCTGTTCTTACTTTTCATTATTTATTGTTCTCTGCTGTTTCACTCTTCTTCTTTTTGATTTTCCTCTCTCATCCTTCTCTCCTCTTTCTCTTTCCCTTCTTTTATTCTTTCTTCTGACTTTTCTCCTTTCTTCCCAGTTCTCCCTAATCTCCTCTTTCTTTCTTTCTTTCTTTCTTTCTTTCTTTCTTTCTTTCTTTCTTTCTTTCTCTCATCCCACAGTTTTCTTCTTTGTTTCCAGTTTCTCCAGTTTCCTCTCCTGCACGTCTCTCTTTCTTTCATCCTTCACTCTCTCTTGTCCAACTCCTCTATCTCCTTTCTCTCCATTGTCTCCCCTAATCTTCTTTTCTCTACCATCTTACTTCTGAATTTTCACTTTTCTCTCCAGATCTTCTTTCTTTCTTTCTTTCTTTCTTTCTTTCTTTCTTTCTTTCTTTCTTTCTTTCTTTCTTTCTTTCTTTCTTTCCCTTTTCCTATACCTCCACATTTTCATCAACTTTTCTTTCTCTCCTCATCCTCTTTCTCCTTCTCTCCATTTCCATGCCCTTCTCTTACCTGAGACTGACAGCCTATCTGAGGGGTGCCCACGTGTGCCCGCATGTGCCCATATTCTCCCATGGGCACCACTGGCCTTTAGGAAGCCTCGATCCCAATGTAGAACTTTGGATGCCGCTGGCCCAGTTGTTATTGAATTAACGGAAAGACCCCGATGAGCAGAGAGGACCCCCGAAGCCCTCCCATTTCCTGTGGTGAAGGTGTGCCGGCTACACTCCTTCCTCTTTCACTTTTCCTCATTTCCTGTTGTGTGCCAGCCAGGCTCCTCGGTGACTTCGGGGGTTAACATCAGTGGATGTGCGCTGGCGTGTCACTGTGGCTGGCACGGCGTCCCTGTTAGACTTGCGCGCGCACAGAGACAGACGCTGATGAAGCTGCCGGCTCACTGTCACCCCCTGAGATGTCACTGTCAACAGAACGTGTGACACACACTGTCGAGCCGGGACACATCCTGAGAACACGGTGGCAGTGGCATTCATTTCTAAATGGACTTCATCAACTGGCAAAGTGGGTGCAGGCAAGTCAGTGACGTTTAAAGGGCATCGTTGTCACTGCACCACAGTCCAGAACTTCAGGTGCCATTTCACTGGGGGGCAAACCAACACAATTAAAGGGTCTCCAGAGACAAAAACAAAACGACAGAGTGACAATGACGATACAGCAAAGTGTCAGAGGACTCACTGGACTGGGGTTCAAATCCCAGGGCACCACAGCTTGTGTGGACACCACATGGCCTCCCAGAGTTAGGGTGGACTTTACTAACCCCTGAAGAGCAACAAATGACAAACAGCAGGGTGACATCCACGAGACACACAGTGTGACAAACTGTCTGACAATTACAACTAACAGGATTAGGGCCTCACTGGACTCGGGTTCAAATCCCGGCCCGTCACTCTCAGTGTAACGACATCTACAAGACCAGCAGCAGAATGACAACAACGAAACATGTGCTGTGACAAAGTGCCTAAAGATTAAAAAGGGCAAGTACAACAGCAGGTGAGGCCTCCGTCTGACTGTGTCAGGAACCCGGGTTCAAATCAAACTGCCTGTTCTCCCCGGGTCAGTGTGGGCTTTGCTAAACCCCCCCCCAAAAAACACATAAAATAGCAAAAACATTTACAAGACAAACAGCCGAATGACGACCATGAGACACGTGCTGCACCGCCTCATGACTCCAAGGACACGGGTTCAAATCCCAGTCTGCATATCCTCTGACAATTAAAAAATGGCCTTCATACCCGTCTTTAGGGCTCAAGTCTCAAATCACACAGCACCACAGCCGGTGTGGAATCTGCACGTTCTCCTTAGGTTGTTGTGAGCCTCACTAACCCGTGTAAAATACATCAGAACACAGGGTCTGTATCTGAGTACACTGTACTGGTCCGTCACCAGAGTGAACTCGCGACCCAACAGGTGGTACCTCAGGTGAGTAGCCAAGGCTTCCCTCTCCACTGCCACATGCCTGGTCACTGTTCAGCATGGTGTTCAGGTCCTGCCCTTCAGTCATATCGGACAATTTGTATCCTGCCGACTACGCCACTGTGATATAAATCAGAACACAGCATAAAGGTTTGGATTTGTCCGGCCCCGCATACTGTACTGTACAGTTTGAAAGATAAACAGGTCAGGGATATTCTTTCTAAAATACTTCAGACAAACAAGATGGTGAAGTGGGGAACATTTATGGAGTGGGGCCGGAATTGACACAGGGGAATGCTGGGAAGGAACTGAGGTGGTGGTTGGGAGTCATGACGTCATCAGAGGTAGACAGAAAAAAGGGAATGAATGCAGAAGTGGCAGTGCGTTGTTACGGGACTTGGGCACATTCATGGCGATGTTGCTTCTTTCGTTCTGTAAGAAACAAAGAGAGAGGGGTCAGTGCCCCGCTTTTCCCCTTTGGCCGAAGTTTCGGGTCTTTACGCGGCTCCTTATGTGTGTGACTTGACCCCAGCCCAGACCCATTGGGTCGGGCGTACCGAACCGAGAGGTCGTGAACTCGGGAGAGGGCATCAGCATTGGCCTGAAGGTTACCCCGATGATAAGTGATGGTAAACTTGTATGGCTGAAGATCCAAAAACCACCTGGTGACCCGGGGAACCGCCATCCACTGGAGGGTTGGCATGGTCCGTCACCAGAGTGAACTCGCGACCCAACAGGTGGTACCTCAGGTGAGTCACCGCCCACTTAGTAGCCAAGGCTTCCCTCTCCACTGCCGCGTCCAACAGTTTCCGGCTCAGGTAACTCACGGGGTGTTCGACACCATCGATGCTTTGACTCCGCATGGCACCTGGACCTGTGTCCGAAGCATCGGTCAGGAGGATGAAAGGCACTGTAAAAGGATTTCACTCGACACACCTAAAAAAAGGCTTGGGGCAGCCACCCGTATATTATTCCTGGCTGCAAAAGAGTCTTTGAAAATACAGAGATGTTCTCCATATCGAGTCCAAAACAGAACTGAAGAAGGGTCGACAAGATGGCAGCTTTAAGGGACAGGACCGGAAGCGATGTAAGGGGACCGGAAGTGAGGTTTCTTCATTAGTCAGCCAGAACCGGACGTGCTATTCCTCTGGGCACCGGAACCGGAAGTGGCATCATCTGTTTTAAATCAGACAGGTTTTTACCGTGGCTGGTCCGTAGAGGTAACAAGAGAAGGTTTAGTGCACCCCGCCACCCCCTGGCCTGGCGTGGAATTACCTTTGCTTGGTCCATACAACGTCTTCCAGGTCGCGTGTGTGTGACAGCAGAGAGAAACCAGGAGTCCTTAATATTGGTCAGGGCCGTCTTAAGGTCACTGAATGCCCGCTCCGCTGCACTATCCCATACCCTTTTCTTTGTTAAACTAGTCGAGGGTGCTGCTCTCTCTGGGCACAAACCGGCGGTAGTAACCCGCCAACCCCAAGAAGGCTTGCACCTGCCTCTTGGTACTCGGACGGGGCCATTCCAGGATGTCTTTGATTTTAGAACATGGTGGCTTCACCAGTCCTCCCCTGACCAGATAGCCTAAATACTTGGCCTCCTTCAAGCCGTCGAAGCGTTTACATGGATTGATACGGAGGCCTGCCTTCACTAGCGTTAAGAGGACGGCGTAAACCTGCAGGATATGCTCCTCTCAGGTGCCGGAGTAGAGGACTACGTCATCCAGGTAGGAGGCACAGTAGGACCGATGGGGCCGAAGCACTCTGTCTACCAGACGTTGGAAGGTCGCTGGTGCCCGTGCAGTCCGAATGGGAGAACCTTACAGTGCATCCGGGAAAGTATTCCCAGCGCTTCATCACTTTTTCCACATTTTGTGATGTTACAGCCTTATTCCAAAATGGATTAAATTCATTTTTTTCTTCAGAATTCTACACACAACACCCCATAATGACAATGTGAAAAAAGTTTACTTGAGATTTTTTAAATTTATTAAAAATAAAAATATTGAGAAATCACATGTCCATAAGTATTCACAGCCTTTGCCATGAAGCTCCAAACTGAGCTCAGGTGCCTCCTGTTTCCCCTGATCATCTTTGAGATGTTTCTGCAGCTTCATTGGAGTCCACCTGTGGTCAGTTCAGTTGATGTGACATGATTTGGAGAGGCACACACCTGTCTAGAGAAGGTCCCACAGTTGACAGTTCATGTCAGAGCACAAACCAAGCATGAAGTCAAAGGAATTGTCTGTAGACCTCCGAGACAGGATTGTCTTAAGTCACAAATCTGGGGAAGGTTACAGAAAAATTTCTGCTGCTTTGAAGGTCCCAATGAGCACAGTGGCCTCCATCATCCGTAAGTGGAAGAAGTTCGAAACCACCAGGACTCTTCCTAGAGCTGGCCGGCCATCTAAACTGAGCGATCAGGGGAGAAGGGCCTTAGTCAGAGTGGTCACTCTGTCAGAGCTCCAGAGGTCCTCTGTGGAGAGAGGAGAACCTTCCAGAAGGACAACCATCTCTGCAACAATCCACCAATCAGGCCTGTATGGTAGAGTGGCCAGACGGAAGCCACTCCTAGTAAAAGGCACATGGCAGCCCACCTGGAGTTTGCCAAAAGGCACCTGAAGGACTCTCAGACCATGAGAAACAAAATTCTCTGGTCTGATGAGACAAAGATTGAACTCTTTGGTGTGAATGCCAGGCGCCACGCTTGGAGGAAACCAGGCACCGCTCATCACCAGGCCAATACCATCCGTACAGTGAAGCATGGTCGTGGCAGCATCAGGAACTGGGAGACTAGTCAGGATAAAGAGAAAGATGACTGCAGCAATGTACAGAGACATCCTGGATGAAAACCTGCTCCAGAGCGCTCTTGACCTCAGACTGGGGCGACGGTTCATCTTTCAGCAGGACAACAACCCTAAGCACACAGCCAAGATATCAAAGGAGTGGCTTCAGGACAACTCTGTGAATGTCCTTGAGTGGCCCAGACTTGAATCTGATTGAACATCTCTGGAGAGATCTTAAAATGGCTGTGCACCGACGCTTCCCATCCAACCTGATGGAGCTTGAGAGGTGCTGCAAAGAGGAATGGGCAAACTGGCCAAGGATAGGTGTGCCAAGCTTGTGGCATCATATTCAGAAAGACTTGAGGCTGGAATTGCTGCCAAAGGGGCATCGACAAAGTATTGAGCAAAGGCTGTGAATACTTATGGACATAGGATTTCTTAGTTTTTTTATTTTTAATAAATTTGCAACAATCTCAAGTAAACTTTTTTCACGTTGTCATTATGGGGTGTTGTGTGTAGAATTCTGAGTAAAAAAAGGAATTTAATCCACTTTGGAATAAGGCTGTAACCTAACAAAATGTGGAAAAAGTGATGAAGCGCTGGGAATACTTTCCGGATGCACTGTATGTTGCCAATGTCCACTAGGGGTACTAAAGGCTGTTTTCTCTTTGGCGGATGCCGCTAAGGGAATTTGCCAGTATCCCTTTATCATGTCAAGAGTAGTCAAGTAGCGAGCCATACCCAGACGCTCAATAAGTTCGTCCACCCGGGGCATAGGGTAGGCATCGAATTTGGAGACCTGGTTAAGACGTCGAAAGTCGTGGCAGAATCTCCAGGATCCATCAGGTTTAGAAATGAGGACGATAGGACTGGACCAAGGACTGTGGCTTTCCTCGATAATGTCCATGTCCAACATCCGTTGGATTTCTAACTCCACCTCTGCGCGTGTCGCCTCCGGGAGACGATAGGGGCGTTACCGGACCACCACCCCGGGGTTCGTTACTTTGTCGTGCTCAATCAGCGAGGTGCGGCCTGGCGTCTCGCTGAGCACCTCCGGGACATACAGGATCACTTGTTCCAGCTCCTGCCGTTGGTGGGACGTCAAATTGGGACGGAGGTTAAGGGTCGGTTTTTCTGAAAAAAGGGAGAGGGTTGTACCTCCCGTTCTCTCCATGGCTTTAATAAGTTCACATGGTAAACCCTCTCGCTCGGTCGACGACTCGGTTGTTTCACCAAGTAATCGACGAGCCCTTTTCTCTCCTTAACCTCATAAGGGCCCTGCCAATGGGCTAGTAACTCCGAATGGGAGGAGGGTGCGAGCGCCATTACTCGGCCCCCAGGTTCGAATTCCCTGAGCACGTGACATGTGATCTTTTACGATGGGTCGGATTCTATTTAATCTGCCGTAATCTGTATATTCCAATAAATTAACGGAGGGAAGAGCCTCCTCTTCCCAAACGTCTTTAGAATGTCCAGAAGGCCCCGGGGTTGGCGACCATACAAAAGTTCAAATGGGGAAAACCCCGTGGAGGCTCCCGGTAAGCAAAAAGCACGAGAGGTAGAAGATGGTCCCAGTTCCTACCCTCCGCGCTGACTACCTTGTGCAGCATCTGCTTAAGCGTCTGGTTAAAGTGCAATACCAAGCCATCAGTTTGCGGGTGGTGACGTCTTTAGATGCTTAATCCGGAGTAAGTTGGCAACCTCCCTGAACGTATCCGAAGTAAAAGGCGTACCTTGATCCATGAGGACTTCTTTAGGTATTCCTACTCTGGAGAAAAGGCTTACCAATTCCCGTGCGATAGTTTTTGTATTGGCGGAGCGTAACGGAACCGCCTCTGGGCATCGGGTCGCGTAATCCACCATGGCTAAAATATACTTATGTCCACGGTTCAAAGGCTCCAAGGGTCAACTCCGATCCTTTCAAAAGGAATATCAACGAGGGGAATCGGAACGAGAGGAGCACGGACCCTCCTAGGAATCTGACGTAACTGACAATCCGGGCAGGACTGGCGGAAACGTCGGACCTCCTCATTTATTCCAGGCCAATAAAAGCGGAGTTTTATTCTCTCGGACGTTTTCTCGGCCAGTTCGCAGACCACTAGCAACAACTTCCGTACCTCGCCTTCGTGACTCGCAACTCGATACAACAGATCCTTCTCCAGTACAAAGTAGGGTTTCGGTGGCATGGGATCGTCCGTCAAACTGCCGTCAACGGAAACAATAGCATTCCGAGCAAACTTTAGGGAATAATCGTTCCACTGTTCCCTTTTAAATGTCACCGGTGTGGACCTAAATTGGTAGTCCATGCTGTCTAAGGGATCTAGCAGTGCCGGGGGGTTGTCCTCTACTTGGGACGGGGTCCATCGCCGGAGAATCATCCCCACGCTCGCGTACATCATCCTGGTGTGCTGAGCTGCATGGCGTGGGAGTCGCGGGGAGGGCGCCCTGTCCACCCACCATAAGACCCAACTTGGCTATAGGAGTGGCTCCGGCTCTACCACTTTTAGTTTTCGACCAGTCATGGCCCAAAATTACTGGAAAGGAGGGTTCAGGTAACACGTCCACAAACACTTGACTTACTTCCCCCTTCCAGGTAATATAACATTTCACGGCCCGATAGGATCTGGTCTCTCCACGCACACACTTAACCTTCACATGTTGTTTTGTCCGTTGTCGCGGTCGAACATAACGGCGAGCCACAAAGGTTATCAGATAACGCAACCACCGATTGTCCATTTACTAATACCACTCCCGTGTTCGGGATTAGACAGAGCACTGTACCTCTCAGGTTTCACCCATCAGGCTGGTAGGACGTGCCCAACCTCGCCGCACTTGATAAACAGCGTGGCGGGGCCGGCTGCTTCTCTCTCGGCTTTGGTGTACCGCGAGCTGACACTCCATATCTTCCATATCTTTATAGGGGTGTCGCCAGACGTGTTGGGCAAGATAATCAGGCATGGCATTAACTAAGCCCTCACATGCCACCTGTTCGACTACCAGACGTGCTTGTGTACCTTCTGGCCTTAACTAGCGGCCCATCTTGCCCCAGAATTCAAAAGCCTGGGCTCGGGCGGGGCGATCAGGATCGAACTGCCATTGCCTCCGCTCACTCGCCTGCTGGCCCGACGCGACTTAATATCTCCGCTTTTGGGAGGTCATAACTCACGGCTTCCTCCTCGGGGAGGTCATGATAGGCCCGCTGCGCAATGCCTTTTAATTACGGTGCCAGTATGGACGCCCACTCCGTCTTCGCGACCATTGATTCCGAGAAGCATTCCTCTCAAAAATTCCCAGATATGACTCAGTATCAGACGTTGGGGTGGGTGCGGAGTGGGGGATACCATGCGGGCTCCGGTCTTACCGCTTCAGCTGTAGCCAGGAGAGCTTTGGTTTCTTCGAGCTCGCGCTTCGTCGCAGCCTGCTCGTGCTGCAGGGTCTCTATCTGAGTCGCCAGACTGTTCAGCATGGTGTTCAAGTCCTGTCCTTCAGTCATATCGGACAATTTGTATCCTGCCGACTACGCCACTGTGATATAAATCAGAACACAGCATAAAGGTTTGGGGTTTGTCCGGCCCCGCATACTGTACTGTACAGTTTGAAAGATAAACAGGTCAGGGATATTCTTTCTAAAATACTTCAGACATACAAGATGGTGAAGTGGGGAACATTTATGGAGTGGGGCCGGAATTGAAACAGGGGCATGCTGGGAAGTAACCGAGGTGGTGGATGGGGGTCATGACGTCATCAGAGGTAGACAGAAAGAAGGGAATGAACGCGAAAGTGGTAGTGCGTGGTTACGGGACCTGGGCACATTCATGGCGGTGTTGCTTCTTTCGTTCTGTAAGAAACAAAGAGAGAGAGAGGTCAGTGCCCCGCTTTTCCCCTTTGGCCGGAGGTTTCGGGCCTTTACCAGGCTCCTTATGCGCGCGTGCGTGACACCCGATAATTTAGTATTTATCAGACAAACAGCGGAATGGCAGCAATGAGATCTGCACTGTGAGAACGTGTCTAATAGTTAAAACTGACATTCACAGCTATGGTTAGTCCTGCTGCTGAGACTCGGGTTCAAATCCCTGTCTGTCGCTGTGTGTGGAGTCTGCATGCTCTCCTTGAGTCAAAGTAGGCTTTACTAATCATATCCACCCTAATTAAAGGATCAGTGCCTGAGTTTCTCTGTGTGCATCTGGTTGCTATGTCTCGGTCATTCCAACAGACGGCATATCACAAACTTTAACACTGCTTTTATGAATCCCATACCAGATGGTATATAACAGAGACTTATGCACTGCATTTGTCATTCCTTTCACAAAGCCCATACCAAGTGGCATAAAACTGAGACATTTGTCTTTCCAACAAGTGGCACATGTGACACAAACATGTGTAGTAATAAAATGCGTCGCATTTGTGATTCCAACAGATAGATGGTGCATCGCAAACATTAACACTGTTTTCATTAATCCCACACCAAGTGGAATATAACAGAGACTTGTGCATTGCATTTGTTCATTCCAACAGATGGTGCATCACAAGCTTTAGCACTGCTTTCACAAAGCCCATACCAAATAGCATAAAACTGAGACGTGCATTGTATATGTCATTCTAATAGATGGTGCCTCACAAAAATGTGCAGTAATAAAACGCATTGCATTTATCATTTCAACAGATGGCACATCACAAACTCTAACACCGTTTTTATGAATTCTATACCATATGGCAAAAAACAGACATATGCATTGCATTTGTCATTCCAACAGGTGGCACATCACAAACATGTGCAGTAATAAAACACACTGCACTTGTCATTCTGACAGATGGTGCATCACAAACATGAACACTGCTTTCATTAATCCCATACCAAATGAAATATAACAGAGACTTATGCATTGCATTTATCATTCCAATAGATGGCGCATCACATAACTTTGTAGTAATGAAATGTACTGCATTTGTCCGTCTTAGAAATGGTGCATCACAAACTCTAACACTGCTTTTTATGAATGTCAAACCAAATGGCATACAACAGAGACATATGCCTTGCATTTGTCATTCCAACAGATGGCACATCACAAACTCCAACACCGTTTTTATGAATTCTATACCAAATGGCAAAAAACAAACATATGCATTACATTTGTCATTCCAACAGATTCAGAATTCAGACAACTTCTGCATTGCATTTGTCATTCCAACAGGTGGCACATCACAAACATGTGCAGTAATAAAATACACTGCATTTGTCATTCTGACAGATGGTGCATCACAAACATGAACACTGCTTTCATTAATCCCATGCCAAATGAAATATAACAGAGACTTATGTATTGCATTTATCATTCCAACAGGTGGCACATCACAAACATGTGCAGTAGTAAAATGCACTGCATTTGTCATTCTGACAGATGGTGCATCACAAACATGAACACTGCTTTCATTAATCCCATGCCAAATGAAATATAACAGAGACTTATGTATTGCATTTATCATTCCAACAGGTGGCACATCACAAACATGTGCAGTAGTAAAATGCATTACATTTGTCATTCCAACAGATTCAGAATTCAGACAACTTCTGCATTGCATTTTTCATTCCAACAGATGACACATCACAAATCTTTATAGTCATGAAATGTGCTGTATTTACAATACAATTTAATAAAATGTATTTTTGTCTATCCCAAAATCACACAAGAAGTGTCACAATGGGCCTTAACAGGCCCTGCCTTTTGACAGCCCCCCAGCCTTGACACTCTAAGAAGGCACATCACAAATATGCAGTAATAAAATGCACTACATTTGTCATTCCAACAGATGGTGCATCATCAACTATAGCACTGCTTTTACAAATGCCATATCAAATGACATATAGCAGAGACATACGTATACATTGCATTTGTCATTCCAACAGATGGTTCATCAGAAATATTAGTAGTAATGCATTACAAACTTCATTCTAACTTATGGTGCACTGCTAACGTTAATCCTGAGGTCTACGTGAATTACTTTGATTTCATCTATAAAAGATCAATGACATTTATGAGACAAACAGACAAGGCATCTGCTGTGACAAAGAAACATAAGAAATGTGACAAGCGAGAGGAGACCATTCAGTCCATTAGTTGCTCATTTCTTTTCGCCGACAGCTCAGCTGTCCCAGCCTCTCCTCGGGGTTCTTCTGCAGCAGCTCCATGTCTCGGTAGTTTGTTCCTGAATCACAAAGTGTCCTCACAGCTCCAGAGACACGGGTTCAAATCACACTGCATCACTGCCTGCGTGGAGTCTGCCTGCTCTCCTTGAGCTCCACGTACCTAAACAGCACACAGGACTGGTGTGACATCAGAGTGGCACTGGACAAGAAGGACCTGAGCAAACTGGCCAGCAGTCCATAGCAGTCGGTGTGGAGTTCTACTCTGTGGTTTCCTGGGGGGGAGCAAGTTGGCACACAACGTCTGAACAAACTTATCAGGAAAGGGAAAATAATGGAAAAACACTGTGGTAAAAATCTGGAGTTTCAAACACGTCTATCCTGTCCATATGGACTTAGAGAGCCACCATGTCAAATATGGTGCAGGTCAGTCAGTGAGTGTAGGGTTGTAATACTTGCTCTGAGCCATTAGGTGGCACTGGTATACAACCTGTAGCACACAAGGCATATTAAAAATAAAATAAAATAAAATTAAAAAAAAGAAACAATGAGCCCCCCACTTTTGAAGACTTGTGGCTCTTATCCGTATGATCCTAGAGAGCAACTATGCAAAATTTGGTCCAGATCAGTCAAAAAGTGTGGGTTTGTAATACTTGCTCCGAACCAGCAGGTGTCACTGCTGTACAAATTATAGCACACAAGGGTAGTACAACATAAACTCTGGGACAGCTTAGGGTTAATATTTTGGGTTCCAAAGAGTCCATGTGGTCCTAGAAAGGTTCTGAATGGTCAAAGGCTGTAGGGTTGTATTGGAGACAGACGGACAGACATTTTATTTAAATATTGTGACAGATAGGGGGCGCCACTGATCCCCAGAGTCCAGACACAGGGCACATGCATAGCTAAGGGTTAAAAAGAAAGCCAACCTTGTTACACAAACACATCTTTTTCAGGTCTTTTCTTCGATAGGTGCTCAGAAGCACAGTTCACGTATTATTTCCCTTCTCGTCTCCTCTCCTCTCCTGTCTGCCAGGCAAGTCTTGTCCTGCACCTGCCAACTCCAACTCACCTGGGTGACGATGAGCATTCTCCTTTTTATGTCACACCCGGGCATACTTTCCGGTGCCAGATGATTATGCACCTCCTTCAAATGTGTGAGTCCTCTCCCCACAGCACCCTCTGGTGGCATCCATGTACCCTGACAGTTCCATCAAGTTCCCAAAAGTGCTCAGTGGGTGCACAAGTGAGAGCTGTACCCGAGGGATGCTGCCATTTGGCATACTTGGCATGTCTACATGACCCCCAAGAGACGGTCCTTCCCTGTCCTTCTGTTGTATCTCCCCAGCCATATTCTTCCCTTATGACCTCCTGTTGGGTAAGGAGCCACCCTCCTTTCTGGTCGTGATGCCAGTCTGCCCACCTTGGCACCTACAATAGTTATAGATTGTTAGATTTATATTTAAGTTGACACATTTTTAAATAAAATTTACATTCGCTGACCTCATGTCCGTGATAAACTAACGTCTTCACTGAATTGTGAAACTCAGGCAGACAAATACACCCCTCTAGTTTGCTGAAAATGTCCTCATGAGCGTCATGTCATTTTTCTAACCCTCTTAATGCAAATCAAGGGCGCTGGGTCTTGGGCTAACCGAGCAATCACAAGGCAGGAAGAAAACCTGGATGGGGTGCCAGTCCATTGCAGGGCACACACTAGTGCCAATCTGGCATTGCCAGTTCACATGGCCTGCATGTATTTTGACAGGTAGAACATGCAAACTCCACACAGGGAGGACCCAGGAATGCAATCCCAGGTGAGGCATTGGCACTACCACCGTGCCACCCCCGCATGAAGGTGAATATTTAAAGGAGTTCATATGAACTACCAGATCACAAACCTAGTGGTCGGTAGCTGACCCCCCCTCATCCAAGGCTCAAATCAGCATCGATGGGACCCTTAAGGTATGGGAAGGGTTTTGGATGCCAATCTCTGCTTTGCCCAGGGCAGTAGAAACGCCCGAGCAGGCCCTGCGTTTTCTACAAGTTTATCACCCTCACGGTGACGTCATAAAACGCGTGGGTGTGGGCGGCTAGTCCGCCAGGAGTGCCGTCTCGTTACGGAGCAAACCGGACGTGAATCAAAATATTGGACGTGCACGAAGAACAAAATAATAAATAAATAAATAAATAAATCCGTCTTCCTTGTGGGTGACAGATGACGACGTGCGGCTGGTTACAGACGAGCAGAGGGCTGCCAACGCCGTGCAACATGCGAATCCGCGAGGCCAGCTGGAACAAACACGTTGGAATATTGGAGCTTCTCGAGGACGTTAGAGAAAATTGGGTGGTGAGGGGATTGGGGCTGTACCGCGAAAAGTAAAGATGCGACAACGGGGGACCAAAGTGAAAGACTGAAGTGACGGATGACATGACAATGACATGGCAGCCCGTTTGAGAATCTTCGTCTGCCGAATCGGCCCGACATTGCGCGCTGCCGGGCTTTACGTGAAAGTCGGCGGTGACGGCGCGCGTGCACGTGGAAGGGCTGCTGTATGAACAGCTGGTGAAGCGGTGGCCGTGCGTTTACTGACACTTTACTGTCCCTGTCAATTACAGGACAACACGTGGAGCTATGTATGACAGAGGCGTTGAGAAAAAAATAAACGGATCTTTAATTTAATGGGACTTTACTGTAATGTGAGGTTCCTCGTAAAGCCCCAGCTTGACAAACACCCAAGTCATACTGGTGAGGCAGCGCTAACCCTTATGGGCTTGTGACGGAGCGCAGACTACAAGTGCGGGAAGAAGTTGGGCCAAGCAGGTGACCGGAGTGGTCACGGTGGCTGATGGCGCTAACCGTCCACTGGTAACGCGGCGGGGGTCTTTGGTGAGGCAGATCGGCGATCACGCGGTCATTCGGCCGTTTCGTGCTGTCTCGATCAGTTCACATGCCACTGTGACCACAAGGGGGCGCTACTGAGCTCCAAAGCTTAGACACAATGCTACCCAGCACATTGCCGGGTTTTTTTTATGTTATCCATCCATCCATCCATTATCCAACCCGCTATATCCTAACTACAGGGTAACAGGGGTCCTCTGGAGCCAATCCCAGCCAACACAGGGCACGAGGCAGGAAACAAACCCCTGGCAGGGCGCTAGCCCACTATATTATATTATATTATATTATATTATATTATATTATATTATATTATATTATATTATATTATCCATCAATCCATCCATCCTCTTCCGCTTATCCGAGGTTGGGTCGTGGGGGCAGCAGCTTGAGCAGAGATGCCCAGACTTCCCTCTCCCCGGCCACTTCTTCTAGCCCTTTTGGGAGAATCCCGAGGCGTTCCCAGGCCAGAAGGGAGACATAGTCCCTCCAGCGTGTCCTGGGTCTTCCCCGGGGCCTCCTCCCAGTTGGACGTGCCCGGAACACCTCACCAGGGAGGCATCCAGGAGGCATCCTGATCAGATGCCCGAGCCACCTCATCTGACTCCTCTCGATGCGGAGGAGCAGCGGCTCTACTCTGAGTTCCTCCCGGATGACTGAGCTTCTCACCCTATCTTTAAGGGAAAGCCCAGACACCCTGCGGAGGAAACTCATTTCAGCCGCTTGTATTCGCGATCTCGTTCTTTCGGTCACTACCCATAGCTCATGACCATAGGTGAGGGTAGGAAGGTAGATGGACTGGTAAATTGAGAGCTTTGCCTTACGGCTCAGCTCCTTTTTCACCACGACAGACCGATGCAGAGCCCGAATCACTGCAGATACCTGTCGCTCTCGCGCTCCATTCTTCCCTCACTCGTGAACAAGACCCCGAGATACTTGAACTCCTCCACTTGGGGCAGGATCTCTCCCCCAACCCTGAGAGGGCACTCCACCCTTTTCCGGCTGAGGACCATGGTCTCGGATTTGGAGGTGCTGATTCTCATCCCAGCCGCTTCACACTCAGCTGCGAACCGATCCAGAGAGAGCTGAAGATCACGGCCTGATGAAGCAAACAGGACAACATCATCTGCAAAAAGCAGTGACCCAATCCTGAGTCCACCAAACCGGACCCCTTCAACAACCTGGCTGCGCCTAGAAATTCTGTCCATAAAAGTTATGAACAGAATCGGTGACAAAGGGCAGCCCTGGCGGAGTCCAACTCTCACTGGAAACGGGCTCGACTTACTGCCGGCAATGCGGACCAAGCTCTGACACCGGTTGTACAGAGACCGAACAGCTCTTATCAGGGGTCCTGTACCCCATACTCCCGGAGCACCCCCCACAGGATTCCCCGAGGGACACGGTCGAACGCCTTTCCAAGTCCACAAAACACATGTAGACTGGTTGGGCAAACTCCCATGCACCCTCCAGGACTCTGCTAAGGGTGAAGAGCTGGTCCACTGTTCGGCGACCAGGACGGAATCCACACTGTTCCTCCTGAATCCGAGGTTCGACTATCCGACGGACCCTCCTCTCCAGGACCCCCAAACAGACTTTTCCAGGGAGGCTGAGGAGTGTGATCCCTCTGTAGTTGGAACACACCCTTCTTAAAGAGGGGGACCACCACCCCGGTCTGCCAATCCAGAGGCACTGTCCCCGATGTCCATGCGATGTTGCAGAGACGTGTCAACCAAGACAGTCCTACAACATCCAGAGCCTTAAGGAACTCCGGGCGTATCTCATCCAACCCCGGGGCCCTGCCACCAAGGAGTTTTTGACCACCTCGGTGACTTCAGTCCCAGAGATGGGAGAGCCCACCTCAGAGTCCCCAGGCTCTGCTTCCTCATTGGAAGGCATGTTAGTGGGATTGAGGAGGTCTTCGAGTACTCCCCACCGACCCATTAACGCCCCGAAGTCGAGGTCAGCAGCACACCATCCCCACCATATACGGTGTTGACACTGCACTGCTTCCCCCTCCTGAGACGCCGGACGGTGGACCAGAATCTCCTCGAAGCCGTCCGAAAGTCGTTCTCCATGACCTCTCCAAACTCCTCCTACGCCCGAGTTTTTGTCGCATTCCACTTGGCCTGCCGGTACCTATCAGCTGCCTCCAGAGACCCACTGGACAAAAAGGTCCTATAGGACTCCTCCTTCAGCTTGACGGCATCCCTCACCGCCGGTGTCCACCAACGGGTTCGGAGATTGCCACCACGACAGGCACCGACCACCTTACGGCCACAGCTCCGGTCAGCCGCCTCAACAATAGAGGCACGGAACATGGCCCATTCGGATTCAGTGTATCTATCTATAAAATTCACTGAGGCAAGACAACCATGGAAAGCACGCCGGAAGGGGCGTGGACTCACTAAGCCGCCGACAAGTAAGACACCAATGGCACACGCAGGAAGGAGCCACGCCCACCAACTCCAAGAACATTGGATACGACGACAACTCGCAGGGCCACGCCCACCAACTCAGACACAGTCTGTCGTAGAGGCCACATGCAGTGCAGGTCAGGTTAACGTCATGCACCTCCGAGCCACGTTGACTGTTCATAGAGGCACGTTTCTCGCGGAGGTGAGTCGCCATATGCAGCGTGTGAAACGGTTTGCGAGGGGTATCCCATGGGGTCCTTAAAACAACTGAGGTTGAAGCACAATGAAGTAAGCAGTCTTTAAAAACGGTTACGGCGCACGACCACGTCCTTCATAGCAAACTGTTCTACACGCTACATACAGCAATTCACATCCGCGACAAACATGCGTCTTCTTAGATACTCCTGCAGGAACACGGAAGACGGTTTCCTGCCCACCAACGCTCCTTTTTCACCGGCCGGCGTCTACCCTCACTCTCTAGGCATTCACACTGCCTGCCCATTTGCCCACACCCAGTTAGTCCCTTTCGTCTGTGGTAAGAGTCCGCATGCACGTCTGAGCCACGCGCCGTTTGTTATGCCGCGGCTTCACTGTTGTGTTGTATTCTGCTCTCTCCAGAGTTCCATCTTTTCATTCGCTTACTGTTGTATTCTCACACCAACCCGTTTTAGACAAACGTGTCTTTCCCGAAGTGTTTAGCATTCAATAAATAATTATGCACGACATTCAGCGTGTGTCTACCCGGCGTGGGTAAGCCGTTGAACCCCATTCGGGCTGCAAACCGTGGAATTCCCACTAAGTGCGACTCGTGCGCTCCCACTGGTTACGTCCCAACCCTTCGTACACACCTCGCTACTACCGCGGTCGGGTGTCTTGGTGGATTATATATAGAAAGGCAGCCAAACCCGCACAGAGTAATGAAAAGTCTACGTGGGTCACAGGTACACCGAGACGACGACTCAAGTGACGAGCTGGAGGTGGGCACAAGAGCAGGCACTGCATACTGAACGAGAAATCAGCAGACTAGCATGACGGACGGAGCTTCTCCTCTCCTCCCGTTCCAGACTCCGCGCCGTGCGCCCCCATCCCTCCGTCTGGCAGAAGAGAAGGCGCGAGGACGGCCCGCCAGTTTTCAGTCACTTCAGACGATTGTGTGTTGGTTCGTTCCGTGCATTGTTACAATGTTGCTTTTCTTGCTGATTTATTACATTACCGATTTTTCAAATGTTAATTTTCTCCCTGTGCTTAAAAATCATTAAAAAAACGACCGTATGGTACGCCGCGGGTTGGCTAGTATTATATATTATAATATTATATTATATTACATTATAGTGCTCGCATTGTTTGTGCATTAGCGGCTAAGCGACTGGCTTAATTCGGAGGTTTCATTTTTCCAAATTGCGTTTCCTCGGAAGCGGAGCCCTCACCCTGACTTCACTTCCCGCTTCCGGGCCGGACAGACAGACACACACACTTCCACGCGTAGACGTTTATATATAAGATGCGTACATATATTGTTTTTTATTTTATTTTACACACAAATGCCAGCCCAAACACTCCAAAGCGAGTACATTTGATGCGCTAATTTGAGTGAGTGCTGCCCACTGCCTCCCGTCTCAGACTCAACAGGTGGGCACCTTCCTTTTATGTTGGTCCCGGCAGTACTTCTGGTGCCATAGTGCTGAATGTGGTCATGTGGAAGCCCTATGAAACAGGTGGTCCCTATTTCTGCAGTGCCCTACAGTGAAAAACCAAGGACCCCCAGAAATACGAATCCCATGGATCCCTGCGAGCGTCCACACTTGGTCTATGCCAGATAGGCACTGCCATCCATTGTACCTGGGGGTGGGCGAATTGCTCTTGACAAACAACCTGCACCATTAATCCTTCACTCCGACTGGGATAATAATCAAGTCTCAACCCCCAATGGTTAAGCATCCCTCCATGATGTCCTCCCATTATGACCTCCCAGCCGAACTAGGCTCCACCCTCTGTCCCAGTCGGGCTGCCAGTCCATTCACGACGGCACTTCCACCAACTCTAGTTGTGAGGATTTACTTGCTGGTGTGGGATGCAATTCTCACTCTTAGTTTCTCCAGGGGACGCATTTCAGATGTGCATCAGGGTGAAATATGTGGGCGCTGCTATTTAGAGACCACGCGTGCAGGTGACTGGGACACCGGGACACCTCAGCCAGTGTCACCTGAGAGGCCGGAGGAGATAGAAAGGGCACAGGTACTCGCACAAAGGGGTGCTTCCACGGATTGGTTTGCCTCTTTTGACCCCCTCACTGTTTGCCCTACTGACCCCTCGGTGCCACATGCCCCTTTGTCCAGCTGCCTTGAATGCAGTTACTGATAGATAAGGGCATTGAGGGGGGGCTTTGAAAAAGTTGTTAACTATGTGGTCAAAATGAATGACAGTAGCCTAACCACAAGGGGGCACCACAGACACAGCAATAGCCAACACAATCGCAGGTTTGACAAAACTCCCTTCTTCACCAGAACACCTGCGAAACCCACCCAATCCCAAATCTCCTTCGACCTCCAAGACAGCGTTGCCCGCTGCCACCCAACTCTGACTCGATTTAAGTGAGGCGGTGGGCTCTCCAGTCTCACATCCAGCTCATCCAGCAGCATTGCTGGGTCAGGCAGAGACCATTCAGGCCTGTCCAGCAGCGCCCTCTGTTGGTATCCAAAGTCCTGACAGGGCTGCTGTCACAAGAATGAGGTTTGGGGCAGCCACCCGAATTTTATTATGCCCAGGCTGCAAATGGGTAAATAGGCTGTGCTGTTCACAGGTCAGAGTCCAAACCAGAACTGCGTTAGGTATGTCAAAATGGCAGCTTTAAAGACCGGGACCGGAAGAGACGTCATCAGGAGCCACAAGTGACACCATCGTGGGCGCCGGCACCGGAAGGGACATCACAGTGGGCCCCAGAACTGGAAATGACGTCATCGTGGGCGCAAACACCAAAAGTGACATCATCGTTGGGGGCAGGAGTCGGAAATGATGTCATAGTGGGTGCCGGAACAGGAAGTGACATAATCGAAGGCATCATTATCGTGGGCGCCGGCAGTGGACGTGACATCACAGTGGTCACAGGGACCAGAACTGGCGTCAACGCAGGCACCAGAAAAAGTGACAGAAGTGACATCATCGTGGGTGTCGGGACTGGAAGTGACATGATGGCAGGCACCATCTCTGGAAGTGGCATCATCTTGGGCACCAGAAAGTAACATCACAGTGGATGCAGGAACCAGAAGTGTCATCATTGCAGGCGCCAGAAAAAAGTGACTTCTTTAGGGCCAAAAGTGACGTCACCGGACAAACGGAACAGGAAGTAATGTCATCGCAGGTGCTGCCACTGGAAAGGGACATCATCATGGGTGCTGGGACCAGAAGTGACATCACAGTGGACGCCGGAATAGGAAGTGACGTCATCGCAGGCGCCGGAAAAAAGTGATGTCTTTGGGACTGGAAGTGACGTTATTGTGGCAGTCAGGAATGGAAATGAGGACATCGTGGACGCCAGAACAGGAAGTGATGTCATGGCAGGCTCCGCACACCAGAAGTGGTGTCATTGTGGGCACCCACACCAGAAGTGACATCACAGTGGTCGCAGGAACCAGAAGTGACATTATCGCAGGCGCTGGAACCAGATGTGATTTCCTGTGGCTGGTCTGCAAAAAAATCGAGAGAGAAAGTCAGTGCACCGTGCCACCTTCTGGTCTGGCATGGAACTACCATTCTTCAGGCCCTCCCATGCGCACATGTGTGACACTGTATTGCTGGACTCCAACACCCATGGCACCCTGCGGGCATCTTCATTTGATCCAGCCATGAGGAACACCACTGCCCCCTGCTGTGTGGAGGATGAGCTGCTCCCAGTAAGCCTGTTTGCCCAGTCCAACCAGCCAGGATGAAGGATGGATTCATATCAAGGCATACCTGTCTATCCTCCCTGGCACCTGCAGTAGGCGACCTAAGAGGACACAAGAGATGATGAAGACCTGAACTTGGCCTGCTTGGTGCCAGTCCATGTCACACACCGTTAAAATGCCAACTGGAGGGGCACTGCCAACCATGAGAGCCAAGGTGGGACTTACATTCTGTTCCCTTTATCTGTTTATTTTTTGTTTAATAATTATCACAAAGTCACATTTTCATTGTGGACTTTTTAAATCATGTCACCTCCATAGGGGCCGTTTAAATGAAGATCAAACGTTTATGTTAATAAAGGGGAAAAAAAACACAACTCATGGGGGTGCACTTACTTTTGCCCACGAGTGGCCGAACACTTAAGGGCAGATTATGCACAAATGTTAGAAAGTCCTTTTTCACGCAAAGAACCACAGACAGAAGGAGTCCGTGACCACGTAAGCCTTTAGGGACCCTCACACCTCGACTTGATGTACCACCTGCACTTCAGAAGAGGGGTCTCATGCCCCTGAAGCTAAGCATGTGTGAGCCTGGCCAGACCTGGGATGGGAGACCATCTAGTAAACAGAGCTGGGATTGCTGCTGGAAGAGGTGTTAGGAAGACCAGCAGGGGGCTGTAAAAATGTCACCGTCCCTCAGATGAGACTTAAAATCGAGGTCCTGACTCACTAGCTAAATTGCCCACCGTACCCTTATTTGTTCTGGCCCCCTAATTAGCCCCTGTCTCTGATTGGCTGATTGGCTCTCTCTCTCTCTCAGGCCCCCCCCATTTCACCACCTAACAGCTTCCCGTTGTCCAGGTAGATGCAGCACACTGGGGGTGGTTGAAGTGGCTGAGAGTGTCTTGAAAGGCGCTATATAAACACAATAGGATGGCCAGCCTTGTTGGGCTGAATGGCCTGTTCTCGTCACCGCCGCTCCAATGTTGATAATCGTTTTCTGACGTGTTTGTCAGACTTGAGGTTGTTTCTCACAAATTGAATCTGAATGTTTGAATTACTGACGCAGGGCGGTCAGGTTGGGTTCATTGCCACCTGTACGGTGATAAAAAGCAGCCATTCTGAAGATGTGCAAACAAGCCGTGTTTGAACTGTGAGCTGATTAACAAGCGGCAGTCCAGACGAGCCACGGCGAGGTGAGGGTCCTCAAACAGACCCACTGAACCGTGGCAAGTAAGCAGTTTAACCTGATGGTCAAGCCTGTCCTTGAACCTTTTATCTGTAATTTAATTTCTTTGGCATGCGTACAAAATCCTTACATGTCAGCCAGGGCCGGACGTGTCAGTCAGACAGATTTGCTGCACTGCAGATGTTAACGTTAAATACATCCAACAGAGGGTACCTGCCAGAAATCCACCCTAATCAAAGTGTCTGTATGCCTGACGTATATCTCCGTCCTTCCAAAAGATGGTGCATCACAAACATTGGTAGTCATAAAAGACATTGCATTGGTTATTCCAACAGATGGCGCACCAGAAAAATGTGTAGTAAAAATGCATTGCATTTTTCGTTTCAATAGATGGTGAATCAGAAACATTTTTAGTAATAAAATGCCTTGCATTTGTCATTCCAACAGATATATATATGGCGGACAATAAGGGACGTCACAGGTCCCAAAATCAGACCACAACTAAGAGGACACAGGTCATGGGTTCAGAAAAAATGTTTTATTTAATGTAATACCTTCATACAAGTCCTGACACCATAATCAACACAAAAATGAAAACCTCTCTCCTGCTCCATTTCCATTCCAGGTGACTGTTGACCTCCTTCGTTCCAGTCTTGGACCTCCACCGGGTAAGGCAGAGCGGCTCCTTTTATGCCAGGTATGAAAGTACTTCTGATGCCACAACATTGTGCCCAGGAAGCACTTCTGGGCTAGGCAGAACCTACTTAAAATGGCAACTCCCTCTGGCATCACCCAAGGAACCCAGAAGTGGAGCCCATCAAGACTACAAGCACTGTGGGTGTGCACAGAGGAGAAATAGCAGAAGGATACTGCCACCCGGTGTACTGGAGGAGCAGGCAGCCCAGTATGGTGGTCTCCTTCTGTTCTGGGATTAAAATGGGCTTCACATAGGGAAAGGGAACAGCAAAAATCTCAGCCTAGATAGATAGATAGATAGATAGATAGATAGATAGATAGATAGATAGATAGATAAGAAAGGCACTATATAATAGATAGATAGATAGATAGATAGATAGATAGATAGATAGATAGATAGATAGATAGATAGATAGATAGATAGATAGATAAAGGCACTATATGATAGATAAGATATTCAATGTCAATTTATTTATATAGCACATTTAAAACAACATAGGAATGATGAGGCCAAAGTGCTTTACAATAACAGAATAAAAGAAAACATACAAATAACATAAATAGAAATAAAATAAATGAACATAAATAAAATAAATAATAAACAGAAGTAATGTTACATAATCACAATGAGGAAACCATCAATTACTGAAGGTCATGGAATGCAAGTGAATAGAAATGAGTCTTTACTCTTGCTTTGAACAGTTCACTTGTAGACGACTCCTTTATGTGATGAGGTAAAGAGTTCCACAGGCGAGAAGCAGCAGCTGCTCAAGCCCTGTCTGTCCTCCTTAGTTTGGCACTTGGTAAGCAACAGCCAATGACCACTTTGGCTCTCCAGGACCAAAGTTGCTGACCATGAATTTAAACGAGTACTAAGAATAAGCAGACAAGTAGGTAAGGTGTGGGCACAATGCCCATGTTGGTTTCTATTTCGCTATTAAAACAGGGGTCCCAGCACACTAGTTTGCCCGGGGGCCTATGATACTATTAAGGCGGCTCTGGGTAACACTGAAGTAGCTGCTCCTTTGAATTATGAGTGGTGGCGTCTGCTCGGCTCATTATTAACTGACAATATTCAGATACAATTATGAAAGCAAACTGAATCAATTTAAAGAGGAAAAAAAAAAAAAAAATCAGGTTTACCTTCGGTCAGTCAGTCTTTATCCAACCCGCTATATCCTAACACAGGGTCTTGGGGGCCAGCACAGGGTGCAAGGCAGGGACAAACTCCGGGCAGGGCGCCAGCCTACCGCAGGGCACACACACACACTCACGGGACAATTTAGGATCGCCAATGCACCTAATATGCATGTCTTTGGATTGTGGGAGGAAACCCGCGCAGACAACATGCAAACTCCAGGCAGGGAGGCGAACCCAGGTCTCCTTACTGTGAGGCAGCAGCGCTACCGTTTAAAAAGTGGAAATCTCACTTTTCTAAAAACAAAATAAAAGACGAGGCTCGGCGAATTAAACAATGGGTTCATTTAAAGGTAAAATGACTTGACTAATTGAGAAACTGGTTGGTACAAAAGTCTGCAGCCACAGGGGGTTAAGCAGAACTGGACTTACGAGACGCTGGTGCGTAACATAAACATTTCTTTATCTTCGTTCTGCATGGTCATTTCTTTTACTTGTCCATTATTACAAAACACGTGGCGCAAAAAACTGGGTGTTTGACGCGTAAGTCTTTCGGGATTTAGGAAAGACGAAGAAGGACGACCGCTTGAACCTTACCGCGTTTTTTTTTTTTTTTACTGACTAACTGATTTCGGTTTCAGTACAGTATTCGACGCCTGTTCTTCAGTTCACATCAACAAAGCTGGCCACCTGGACTACAAGTACGAAGGACCAATGGTATTTGGTGCCAGGTGTGCCCGATCTTGTGAGACGGTGCGATTACTCAAAAGCGCGAAGCAGACAGGCGAATTCTCGCGCGCATGCGCCAACCAAACACCCGCGTGATGTGAGCGGAGATGTTCTTACTGACAGACCTGCGCCCGCCCATTCCCGCCCTAAGCCCCACCCCCGTCGCGAGTCGCCGCAGCCCGTGCGGCTCCCAGGCAGCTCATTTTCTCCTTCTCCATGCAGAGAGATGGGCAGCACGCAAACATGGCCACCTGGCGAACGAGTGCCGTGTTATTTCTGTTGGCGATTGTGCTCCGAAGCAGTGTCGGTAAGTGTTTCTTTTCTGTTTGTGTATGCCGTACGTCGGGAATGCAAGGCTAAGTGAGGCCGAGGTCGGGCCGGAAGCTTGCCGACTCAAGAAAGATGCGCTTCGGAGGCTTGTGTTTATGTGGTTTCGCGGTAGGGGCGGCCCGCTTGGACGAGTATCCCCGCTGGGACTGTGGTCCCCCGTGACGACAAGCTGGGCAGCAGTTGGAGGCCTTCACCCTGCCCCGAGTACCAGTCACCATCCCTTATGTTTACGAGTGCCACATGGGACTTGCACAGTTTGGAGGGCCGTGTCCTGCGAGAGTGACAATGCGACGGGCCTTCGGTAATTCGCCTCCATTCTCCGTGTCGGTGTACAGTATGTGTTTCCCTATGTGTATGTGTGTTTATGTTTTCCCTTTCCTGCCATCTTGCAGGTTCACGGCACGTTTGACCGGTCGTCCGGTGCCAGTAACGGCGACTGTAGTGTTGTAATCGCGCTTTGTGTGCTTTGCGTCACGTATGGCACCGCCGTCTGGGTGCGATTTCCTGCAGGTATGTTCTTGTGCTGTCGGGTACCTGTTGACAGGCGCTGCTCGCTCCAGCTTAGTTTAGTTTAGTTTGTGGAGTCCTGGCTGCTGTTGTGTCCCAGATCTTATGGGATCTTTACACTCTGGCCAGCTTGATTGGCGACTCCACACCGGCGAGGTGTTAGTGATGGCTTGGCACCCCTTGTGTGTACGGCTCCGCCATGTAAATAAACTTTACACGTTCCTTACCAGGGCCGTCTCCCTACCAACAGCAATAGAAATGTAAATTGCCGATAAAGTTTAAAACATATATTTATTGTATTGGTACTTTCAGCAACATTTAAAAACATGCTGTACAGCAAAGATTAATCGACACAAACGTGTGAACAATACCTTGGAAAAACAAACATTTTAAAGTCAAAGCGAACTTTATTGTCATCTCAACCATATTCAAGTATACAGATAGACGAAATTGCAAAGCACAGGGTCCACAGCGTAACAACATGAAATGCAAATAATAAATTAAAATTTAAAATTGACATTTCAGGAACTTCTGTTTACTTTTTGTAAAGTTTATTTAAATGGCTTGAAAAATCTTGCATTTTGTGTTTATTTTTAAATGGGCTGTGAAGTGCTCTGGAGTATTACTTGTAACATCCACGGTAAACTGAAATGTGTAGCGGCTGTACAGAAGTGTTACATTTGGGAACTTGATTGGACCTTACTTTTTATTCTATGTTAGTGTTCCCTTATTTTAATTCCTATTTTATTTTTTTTTCTCTTCATCATGTAAAGCAATTTGAGTTCCATCATTTGTATGAGAATGTGCTCTAGAAATAAATGTGGGTGCTTTAGCGTATATGGAAAAAGATGATCCGTTGTGGCAACCCTTTAATGGGGAGCAGCCAAATGAAGAAGAAGAAGGGTGCTTTAGTATAACGCTTCACGATCCTAAACTGAATAGATGACGTATTTGGAAGTTTGGATGGCTTTTAAACAAAATGCAGTGGAAGAAAAAAAATTTATGAAAGACCACAGTGGCTTACAATATTGCAAGCTTTCAAGGCAACTCAGACGCCTTCTTCAGGCAAAATGGTGTCATTTTGCGTAACTTCTCTTTACATTCTACATTCTTTACCTATAACGGAGCGCCGCCTGTCCGGATCAGACACCCCTGGCACCCAACGCCCTGGTCCTGCGTACATGTAGTCCAGGGGGCCAAGCTAAGCTGATGTGAACTGACGTGAGTCAGCCAGTCATTATCCAGCCTGCTATACCCTAACTACAGGGCCTCGAGGTGGGATCTGCTGGTGCCAATCCCAGCCAGCACAGGACACAAGGTAGGAACAAATCCCGGACAGGGCACCAGCCAACTACAGGGGGCACACCCACACCCACTAGGGACAATTTAGGACTGCCAATGCACCTAACCTGCATGTCTTTGGTCTGTGGGAGGAAACCCACGCAGACACGGGGAGAACATGCAAACTCTACGCAAGGACGCGGACTTGGGTCTCCTTAATGCGAGGCAGCAGAGCTACCCACTGCGCCACCGTGCTGTCCTAATCCAGAAATGTGAATCGGAAAAAGAAGCCGAAAATGAAGGTGATCTGGGCTTTCCCACATACACACACACACACACACACACTCATTGGCCACTTTGTCAGGTCTGTCTCTCAAGTCTCAGGTAGGACCACCGTTGGCTTCTTTAGTCCCCAGAGCAGCCTGAATTCTTGGGTTGGGGCGTTTGAATGCTACTGTAAGAATTCCTGCAGGATTTCGGTCCATGCTTACTCCAAGCATCACAAATTTCCAGTGGATTTGTTTGCCGGTGAACCTTCTGGTCCCACCTCATCACATCTCGCTTTTGGATTGAGATTTCTGGACCCTGTGGACCATCGGGGCTGCCATGTTTGTGGAACCAGCGCTTGAGAGGATATGTCCTTTGTGGCTTGGTGTATTTAGTCAGTCAGTGTCCAGCCCGCTATATCCTAACACGAGGTCACGGGGGTCTGCTGGAGCCAATCCCAGCCAGCACCGGGCGCAAGGCAGGAACAAATCACACACACCAAGCACACACTATAGGGACAATTTAGGGTCGCCAATCCACCTAACCTGCTCGTCTTTGGGCTGTGGGAGGAAACCCACGCAGACACGGGGAGAACATGCACACTACACGTGGGAGGCGAACCTCAGGTCTCCATACTGCGAGGCAGCACCATGCCGCCCCAGAAATAAACAGTAAAAAGCTCTTTTTTTTTTTTTAATGCTGTACAGATTGGGGTGCTTTCATCATTTTTCTCAAAATGTTCATTTAATTTGAGGAAATGTAGAAAAAAGGCCCCAATACGTGAAGTGTGTTTTTTTTTATTTCACTTCGCTCCCAAACATATAAAAATGGGTTTGATTCGACCCGGAGACATTGTAAGGGCCCCGTGTCTGCGTGGGTTTCCTCCCACAGTCCAGAGACATGCAGGTTAGGTGGGCCGGCGATTCTAAATTGTCCCTAGTGTGTGTGCTTGGTGTGTGTGTGTGTGTGTGTGTGCGAACCCGTGCTGTCATCGGGAGGGTGTTGGGCCACGTTCTTGAACTTGATCTCGCACAGCCTCGTCTCTTTGATTTAGTCGGCGATGTGGGCCGCACGGTGGCGCAGTGGGTAGCGCCGCTGCCTCGCAGTAAGGAGACCTGAGGTTCGCTTCCCGCGTGTACTTTGCATGTTGTCCCCATGTCTGCGTGGGTTTCCTCCCACAGCCCAAAGACGTGCAGGTTATGTGGACTGGTAATTCTAAATTGTCCCTGGTGTGTGTGATTTGTTCCTGCCTTGCACCCAGTGCTGGCTGGGATTGGCTCCAGCAGACCCCGGTGACCACGTGTTAGGATATAGCGGGCTGGACACTGACTGACTAAATACACCAAGCCACAAAGGATGTATCCTCTCAAGCGCTGGTTCCACAAACATGGCAGCCCCGATGGCCCACAGAGTCCATAAATCTCAATCCAAAAGTGAGATGTGATGAGGCGGGACAAGAAGGTTCACCGGCTGGCGCCCTGCCCGGGGTTGGTTTCCTGCCTTGTGCCCTGTGCTGGCTGAGATTGACCCTGTAGTTAGGATATAGCGGGTTGGATAATGACTGACTGACATTGTAAATGGTAAACGACGGACGGACTGCTTTGTTTTCTGTCACTTTATCCTCCGATTTGGAAGCCTAGTTATGCAAGTGGCCTATCCTGAGAGAGATGGAGAGAGCGGGTGGGCAGCAGTCATCTTGGTTCAGAGTCTTTGCGTATTAAAGGGTAGGATTTTTTTTAGTGGCCCATACTTGCCTTGTGTGTCTGAAGAGTCCCGTCACGTGAGGCGTATCGGCTGACAGCTCTTTACATGGTGGGGTTTCTTTGATTTCAAGCACACGCAGTACTGTGGTGTGTGTGTTTTATGGAGACGACTCCCTGTCGGTGTGGACCGTCACTTACTCGGTGATGTCGTTTTTTTTTTTTTTGGTTGCGTCGTTTGAAGCGCCACTTGCTAACACAGGCTGTCACTACGTACTGCTCGGTCGAGTTGCCCGCCTGATTATGAGGTGTGAGTGGTGATGTTCGGCAGCCCCTGAATGCGAGCGTCCCACCGGACCCGAATCTCCTCTCTGCAGTGCGCTCTTTTTTTTTTTTTTTTCTTTTTTCTTTTCACGCGTTTCTCATTTTATCCTTGTGTCTTGTATGACGCGTTCACAGATGGACTTCGGGTCTGTTTTTTTGCAGTAAAGCTTACCTTGACTGTGCTGAGACCCCCCGTTTTTTTCTGTCCCTGAACTTGGGTCCTTTCCAAGACCTTTTTTTTTTTTTTTATCTCCTCTGCCCGTATGACACGTTTTAATTATCGTGCCTCGGACATAGAAAGACGGACTTGGGACAGCAGATGCATATTCAACACGCCTGTGGTAAGTTTCAGATGGGATCGTTTTATTTGTGTTTGTAAACGCCCATATGGGGGCTTCAGTGACACAAGACGCCCCCCTCTGTCGATGCCCTTGAATGCCAGCGGTGCCGCTGCTCCTGTCCGGGTCGTCTGCTGCTAGCTTTTCTAAGGTTTTTGATGTAGGTCACTGGGAGATTACGGCTCCCATGTCCAAGTGCACACTCCCCACCTGCTGTCTGCGCCTCTGCGTTCCTCAGACGACGACGTCGTCTGTGTCGTTTGTGGGGGGCCGCGTTGCCTGCAGTGCACCAGGGGAGCTGCTGTATTGATTTCCCTTTTTCTTCTCCCCCTTTGACCTGACGGCGCTCAGCCTCTGCTCTGCTCGTAAATGGCCGTATCACGTTCCCACAGCAGGGCTCAGCCTGACAGGTTCCTCGCCTTTTTGCCTCTCCGTCTTTTGTGCCTCTGATTTGCACAACAATGCTGTCTGGGGGTACGTGGCTGGCGGCCTTTTCACATTTGTTGTATTGTGTTTGGTTGTAAATGAAGCGTCTGGGTGTCGAGAGAAGGAAACAAAAAACGTGCATTGGGACGTCGGGAGGGTGTTGGGCCGCGTTCTTGAACTTGATGTTGGCACCTTTTATCCTTCTCGCACAGCCTCGTCTCTTTGATTTAGTCGGCGGTGTGGGCCGCATGGTGGCGCAGTTGGTAGCGCCGCTGCCTCGCAGTAAGGAGACCTGAGGTTCGCTTCCCGCGTGTACTTTGCATGTTCTCCCCGTGTCTGCGTGGGTTTCCTCCCACAGCCCAAAGACGTGCAGGTTGGTTGGACTGGTGATTCTAAATTGTCCCCGGTGTGTGCTTGGTGTGTGTGATTTATTTCCTGCCTTGCGCCCGGTGCTGGCTGGGATTGGCTCCAGCTGACCCCCGTGACCTCATGTTAGGATATAGCGGGCTGGACACTGACTGACTAAATACACCAAGCCACAAAGGACGTATCCTCTCAAGCGCTGGTTCCACAAACACGGCAGAGTCCATAAATCTCAATCCAAAAGTGAGATGTGATGAGGAGGGACAAGAAGGTTCACCGGCTGGCGCCCTGCCCGGGGTTTGTTTCCTGCCTTGTGCCCTGTGCTGGCTGAGATTGACCCTGTAGTTAGGATATAGCGGGTTGGATAATGACTGACTGACATTGTAAATGGTAAACGACGGACGGACTGCTTTGTTTTCTGTCACTTTAATCCTCCGATTTGGAAGCCTAGTTATGCAAGTGGCCTATCCTGAGAGAGATAGAGAGAGCGGGCAGGCAGCAGTCATCTTGGTTCGGAGTCTTTGCGTATTAAAGGGTAGGATTTTTTTAGTCCTTTTTTTTCCCCCCCTGTGCTGGCTGGGATTGGCTCCAGCAGACCCCTGTATGGATGGATGTATGCGATGTGGAAAACCCCTCCAATGCTCTGGCCGATCAGTTTTCCAGGTTTGCTCTCGAGCTCTTTTTGAAGTGAATGGTTTTTACAATGGAGGATTGCGGACCGGGAAAAGCCCACAAAAACGGACTTTGTCACCATCTGCGCTGGCGGACAGACCGGTGATTGGAGTGCCATACCAGATTGTTGGATTACGCTTAAATGATAAAATAGTGGCAGAGCGGCATGACGTGTTAAATCCTCTTTAATGGGAGACATCGTCGTCAAATCGCTTAATGCATTATGAGGCACACAGACTCCCATTTAAAAAAAAAAACAAAAAAACAAACAAAGTATAAAATGTTTGACACACTGGAGGAGACCGTTCAGTCCAGGTACTGTTTACAGCTTCTCCAGGTTTGTGCTTCAGCGACGTGTCTCAGATTCTCACAGCTCTTCACGTGAAGAAGTGCTTCCCTGCTTCAGACCTAAATTCGTTTTCCCTTTTAATCTCCACAAGTGCCCTTCAGTTTGCAATTCACCAGGTCATGATTGAGTCACAGATTTGCACAAAAACAGAGGAGGTTGTAGAGACGGGGACTTTATTCAAGCATGTCTCTTTGAAAAGTCTAAATGTGCTCCTTGACAGGTGAGGCAGTCTCACGATTAAAAGTATGTAAATATGAGAGAGAGTGGGGTCGAGAGAGAGAGAGAGAGAGAGTGGGGTCGAGAGAGAGAGAGAGAGAGGAGAGAGAGTGGGGTGAGAGAGAGAGAGAGAGAGAGACAGAGAGTGGGGTCGAGAGAGAGAGAGAGAGACAGAGAGTGGGGTCGAGAGAGAGAGAGAGGGGGCGAGAGAGAGAGAGTGGGGTCGAGAGAGAGAGAGAGAGAGACAGAGAGTGGGGTCGAGAGAGAGAGAGAGTGGGGGAGAGAGAGAGAGAGAGAGGGGGCGAGAGAGAGAGAGAGAGAGAGGAGAGAGAGAGAGTGGGGTCGAGAGAGAGAGACAGAGTGGGGTAGAGAGAGAGACAGAGAGTGGGGTCAAGAGAGAGAGAGACAGAGAGTGGGGTCGAGAGAGAGAGAGAGACAGAGAGTGGGGTCGAGAGAGAGAGAGAGAGAGAGAGAGAGGGGTCGAGGTAGGAAGAGAGAGAGTGGGGTCGAGAGATGGAGAGAAAGAGAATGTGTCTGTCTGTCTGTGTGTATGTATAGATTTTTAAGTATGCAGAGTACCGCATGACAGAGCAGCCACAAGTAAAGGAGCAATATGAAAAATGACAATAGGGACTCTGGTCTGTTGGGCCCTTGAGTGAGGCCCTTAACCTGCAATTGCTGAGCGCTTTGAGTAGTGAGAAAAGCGCTATATAAATGCAAAGAATTATTATTATTATTTTTATTATAAGGTAGTCTGTCAGCGTTTTTAGGAGGGGTTTTCTGAGGAATGTCTGTATCCTCTAGTGGTGCGATCAGCCCCCCAGCTCACAACTGATACTCTGCTGCCTCCGCTTTATCACTTTTGAAGGTATGGATTAGGTCAGGCACACGGGGTCACTTCTGCCCAAGACTCAGCAGGTTTGATTCTCTATGCCTGCCAGAGTAGGACATGTTGTTCTTAAGTGGCACTACTAGCTACTTGATTTTACTCTCCCTTGTTAATTTGTATATGAAGTATGGAGAAGGTATTGGAATTGTCCAACAATCTGTCCTCGATTTTGATGAATCTCGATGTTTTAGACCTCCCCAAGTCTGAGAATACCATTTTTGGAATTGTGTATGTGTGTGTAAACACGATACCTTGAGTTCGCTATCACTTCCTTCAACCAAATTTTGCATACAAGTATTAGGTACAAAACATAGATTCCTATCAACTTTTGGGCTAGTTCTGCAAACTGGAAGAGGTACTTTACCTTTTATTCATGCAGGTGTAGAGTCTGATTTATTCAACTTGAATTTTTAAATAATTGTTCAATATTTTATTAATTTGATTTGTTGTGGATGGTTCTTTAATGTACATAATATAAAAATATAATTATTGTCTTACGGTTTACTCCTCAAATATCCATCCCCATATCTGAGTATATGAGAAAGTCCAGCGGAGACCACTCCTGATTTTTTTCTATTTATTTATTTTTTGTTCTCAGTACATAAAATTTGGCACCATTTTCCACATACTATGATGGGTTTAATTGAACAAGGCCTGATGGTTTAAGAGTACATCAATGTTCATACTGGCATGTGCTGATCAACATTCAAAAAATCACCACCCTCCATCAACCATCATGATTACTGAGGACAACTACCTAACTGCAAAATCTGACTTTCCTACTTTAAGTAACGGCAGAGCAATCACACCTTGTAACAAAATAAATAAAAATAGAAATAAAAATAATAGTACTCTTTAAATGCTGCAACTCTACTGATTGTGGAATCCACTTGAGTAATAGAACTGGCAAACTTTACAGGGCTGAATGTCTACTTGTCATCAATTTTTCTAATGTTCCCATAAACTGAGCACAATTTCCTTTTTTTTTTTTTTTTTCTTTCTTACTGGAAGTGATCCTACAAGTCACACATTCAAAGTGGTTTTCAATCTAAAATGGAAAAGAGCTGTAGGTGGTTGGTTTGTTGTTGAAGCAGTTTTCTGTGGTCCCAGCTTCTTGTGTTATGGCTGTTCACTAACCTCGGGTGGGTAAGGATTTGGGTTTATGGTCCTGTGATGCTGTTTTCCCTTAAAATGATTATAGAAAATAAATAGTTGAATTTTTAAAATTAGTTTTGTATGTTTAAAATGTTAGTTGAAAATCTATTTATGATCAATTAGGGGAAGAATATCATATGGGCAAAGCGGAGACTTGGCATCCACTAAGATTGATCTATCTCTCTCTCTCTATATATATATATCTAATAGTGTCATCTAGCTATCTATTTATTATATCATGCCTATCATATCTATCTCTCTATCTATCCATCTACCTATATTATATAGTGCCTATCATATCTATCTCTCTATCTACAGTGGTGTGAAAAACTATTTGCCCCCTTCCTGATTTCTTATTCTTTTGCATGTTTGTCACACAAAATGTTTCTGATCATCAAACACATTTAACCATTAGTCAAATATAACACAAGTAAACACAAAATGCAGTTTTTAAATGATGGTTTTTATTATTTAGGGAGAAAAAAAAAATCCAAACCTACATGGCCCTGTGTGAAAAAGTAATTTCCCCCTTGTTCAAAAATAACCTAACTGTGGTGTATCACACCGGAGTTCAATTTCCTGATTACTGCCACACCTGTTTCAATCAAGAAATCACTTCAATAGGAGCTGCCTGACACAGAGAAGTAGACCAAAAGCACCTCAAAAGCTAGACATCATGCCAAGATCCAAAGAAATTCAGGAACAAATGAGAACAGAAGTCATTGAGATCTATCAGTCTGGTAAAGGTTATAAAGCCATTTCTAAAGCTTTGGGACTCCAGCAAACCACAGTGAGAGCCATTATCCACAAATGGCAAAAACATGGAACAGTGGTGAACCTTCCCAGGAGTGGCGGCCGACCAAAATGACCCCAAGAGCGCAGAGACGACTCATCCGAGAGGTCACAAAAGACCCCAGGACAACGTCTAAAGAACTGCAGGCCTCACTTGCCTCAATTAAGGTCAGTGTTCACGACTCCACCATAAGAAAGAGACTGGGCAAAAACGGCCTGCATGGCAGATTTCCAAGACGCAAACCACTGTTAAGCAAAAGAACATTAGGGCTCGTCTCAATTTTGCTAAGAAACATCTCAATGATTGCCAAGACTTTTGGGAAAATACCTTGTGGACTGATGAGACAAAAGTTGAACTTTTGGAAGGCAAATGTCCCGTTACATCTGGCGTAAAAGGAACACAGCATTTCAGAAAAAGAACATCATACCAACAGTAAAATATGGTGGTGGTAGTGTGATGGTCTGGGGTTGTTTTGCTGCTTCAGGACCTGGAAGGCTTGCTGTGATAGATGGAACCATGAATTCTACTGTCTACCAAAAATCCTGAAGGAGAATGTCCGGCCATCTGTTCATCAACTCAAGCTGAAGCGATCTTGGGTGCTGCAACAGGACAATGACCCAAAACACACCAGCAAATCCACCTCTGAATGGCTGAAGAAAACAAAATGAAGACTTTGGAGTGGCCTAGTCAAAGTCCTGACCTGAATCCAATTGAGATGCTATGGCATGACCTTAAAAAGGCGCTTCATGCTAGAAAACCCTCAAATAAAGCTGAATTACAACAATTCTGAAAAGATGAGTGGGCCAGAATTCCTCCAGAGCGCTGTAAGAGACTCATTGAAAGTTATCACAAACGCTTGATTGCAGTTATTGCTGCTAAGGGTGGCCCAACCAGTTATTAGGTTCAGGGGGCAATTACTTTTTCACACAGGGCCATGTAGGTTTGGATTTTTTCTCCCTAAATAATAAAAACCATCATTTAAAAACTGCATTTTGTGTTTACTTGTGTTATATTTGACTAATGGTTCAATGTGTTTGATGATCAGAAACATTTTGTGTGACAAACATGCAAAAGAATAAGAAATCGGGAAGGGGGCAAATAGTTTTTCACACCACTGTATATTATATAGTGCCTTTCATATCTCTCTCTCTCTCTCTCTCTCTCTATTTATCTGTCATATACAGTAATCCCTCCTCGATCGCAAGGGTTATGCGTTCCTGAAGCGATAGGTGAAAATCCGCGAAGTAGAAACCATATGTTTGTCTGTTTATTTTTATATATTTTAAGCCCTTATAAACTCTCCCACACTGTTTATAAATATTCCCCGCACAGTTATACAGCTTAAACCCTTTGTATTCTCTTAGATATTAGGTAAGATTCATTGAAATTATGTATATAAACACACTGTTTATATACAGTAAAACCTAAATATTATTTTAAAGATATCGAGTGTCTCTGATATCACATATGTTACAGCCATTATGATAGACAGGCCACCAGCAATAAATATGTACAATACAAGAAAAATAGTATACAGTAAATGTGTGTGTACAGTGACACTAAACGTACGTACATGTACTAAGTACTGTAAGTAGAAAATGAATTCTAGTTACTCACCAACAATGACACGATGACTTGTCCGCTAACGATGAGTTTAGTTTTACTGCACAACAAGCAGAGCGTCACAGCTCTTCTAAGGGAGCCTCTTCAGGCGACTGTGTAGCACCGCCGTTGTTCGTCTTCAATCCAAATCCCTAAAGCAGATTCTATCCAGACTGCTGCCTTATTAGATCCACTTACAACTCGTTTTGCACCCTGGTTAAAGGACACTGCGGCCGTAGATCTTATATTCTTTTCTTACTTTTTAAATAAAAACAATCGTAGCCTCATTGATGCTGTAATGGCGTCCAACAGCGGTGTAGCTTTTCCCTTCCTTCAACAAATCCAAAACGTTTACCTTTTCGGCAATTGTTAACATCTTCCGTTGGCGCTTGGGCACAGCCCCTGAAGCAGTAGCAGGAGCAGATCGTTTTGGAGCCACAATGAAGGGATTGACTACACACAAAGATAAACACAAAAGAGCACAAAAGTGAACTCTTTACACAGCGAAACACGTTGATGCTGAATGAGCGAGACGAGACTTCCTGGTTAACACCGCATTCAGCACACAGGAACTTAACTGCATGCTCTGATTGGTTAGCTTCTCAGTCATCCGCCAATAGCGTCCCTTGTATGAAATCAACTGGGCAAACCAACTGAGGAAGCACATGCTGGAAGTAAAAAGACCCATTGACCGCAGAACCTGTGAAGCAGCGCAAAATCTGCGTTGTATATTTAGTTATGCTTTCATATAAAACCCACTATAGAGTGAAGCTGTGAAAGTCGAAGCGCGATATAGCGAGGGATTACTGTAGTGCCTTTTCTATCTATCTCTCTCTCTCTATCTATCTAGCATATAAGCAGTGTTTAATTTTATTGAGTGAGGACTCGTATTGTTTTTCATATTTCCAAATTCAAACCATGCCGGATGGGATGTCTTGTACTCCGTGCTTCCTAAACTCAGTCCTTTGGGAATGTGGTCACCCTAAATTTGTTACTTGGTCTGCAGAATAAAAGATTGATACAAAGTGCAAAATCAACATCTCTCTCTGTATTAAAATCCAATGTGTCTCTGTCTGTACGTCTGTCTGCTTTTCACTAGAGAACTACTTGATGGATTGAGATCGGGTTTTTTTTTTGTGTGTCTACAATTTGTCTGCACATTCCGGTTGATTGCCCTAAGAATCATAGTTTGTTTACAGGAGCAATATATTTGCGCTAATCCGACTGTAGACCAGGGGTCTCCAACCTTTTTTCCCCTCTGAGAGCTACTTTTACAAGATGAAAATGGCCGAGAGCTTCTAACGTTTCTTCTCATAGCTTATTTCAACCCAAACAAACTGAATAAGCTTGTATTGCCTGAACATTTACAACATGTTGGTGTCCACAACTCACATTTTCCATTAAAACGTCACAATAAAATATTGAGTTCACCTGCAAGTGCATTTTGTACGTCTGTATGCATTTCCTAGCGTATCTCACACTATTGAGTTAAAACATGAAGGCTGTCAAAACAAAACAATGCAATTCCAAATCCACAGACCTGACTTCTTCATTTGTCATTTTGTCACATGTCACCGTGTCACTTTATTCACAGGTCCAGTCGCTTGTGTGATGTGTTGTTTAGTTAGTCAGGTGGCTGGCACTGAGGTGTCTGGTGGAGTGGAGCCCCCTTAGGTTCACTCTGATGGAGTCGTTTCAATGTCCGTCTGTCAGTCTTGTTCTGAACTTTGACTCACAGAGGTATGGAGACCCAAACAAAGCAGACGTTTTCAGAGCTGCTTGGTGAAGATTCTTCGAGTTATCTGGCTCTACTAAATCCACATAAAACTACATAAAATCCAAATCATATTATGGGATATCATCTACTGTTAAATTCTGCTCTGTACTTGTAATATTTTTATTTTCATACTGTATTGAGAATTTGTTCTGTGTATTGTATTGTATTGACGCCCACTGCACGTCCAACCTACCTATAAAGGGGTCCCTCTTTGAACGTCCTTTTCCAAGGTTTCTTCGATTTTTACCCTACAAGGGTTTTTTTTGGGAGTCTTAGAGAGTCAAGGCTAGGGGGGGGGGGCCGTCAAGAGGCCCACTGCAGCACTTCTTGTGTGATTTTGGGTTCTACAAGAATAAATTGTATTGAATTGTACTGAGCTCCAGAAGTGCTGTTGAGACTTTAACTGCACATTATTTTACAGGTGTACTAATATATAAAATATAAAATCCAATGTCTGTCTGTCTAAGTCACTTTTCACGAGAGAACTACTTCATGGATTTTTCTTTTTTTTTCTTTTCTATAATTTGCTTGAACATTCCGGTTGATTTTGCGACTTCTCATTTCGCTGTGTATCAGACTTCGCCTGCGGTAACGATTTATTCAGGGCTGTGGAGTCGGTAGATAAATGCTCCGACTCCTCAGTTTCTAAATCTTCCGACTCCGACTCCTCAGTTTCTAAATCTTCCGACTCCCCGACCGACTCCTCAGTTTCTAAATCTTCCGACTCCTCAGTTTCTAAATCTTCCGACTCCTCAGTTTCTAAATCTTCCGACTCCCCGACTCCGACTCCTCAGTTTCTAAATCTTCCGACTCCCGACCACTCCTCTGTATGTATCTACTATGTGAATGTATTTTCTACATCCATTGAAGGAAAGGAAGGCAACATACATGTCATTTCACCACAGAACTACTGGCTAGGAGGCCAACACTCTCTACTATAATGCCAGATTAAAGACAAACACAATGAAAACAAGGTTTTGTTTATTTATTTATTTATTTTTTTTAAACAAGTGTCTGAATAGTAATATCAGGCATAAAAATCAGGAACAGGAAATAGTTCAAAAATACAAGCCACATTCTTTGGTAGTTTTAACTTTTAAAACAAAAAAAAAAAAAAGCTTAACTATATGAACTAAAAACAATATCTGGAAAACCTGTATTAAACTTGGAATACAGTTCTAGTTAAAGGAAAGGAAATAAATATGGCAGCCAACTTATTCCTCTATCTAAAATCGGTGGGCTTTAGGCAAGGTTCACAGTTCCCTGTAACAGTGGAACACGACACAATGGAAAGCGGTGCCGCACCTTACCTGTGCATTACATCCCATAAAGTGACGCATACAGTCAATGAAAAGCGTGCTTCATGGTTACTTGACATGTTCGTTTTGTGGTAACATTATGCACTGCATGCATTGGGCTTTATTCTTACAGCAGAGAAGTAGTTCATTATGACTGTTTGTGAATTGGGACATTTCAACTTACTTTTTTAATTCCCATTTAAATTTAGTAGGAGTCGGTTAACTTTTTGCCGACTCCGACTCCAGGTACCCAAAATTGTCTCCGACTCCACAGCCCTGGATTTATTTGCACGAATCCAAGAAAGACGCAGAGGGCCGAGGTGTGGGACCTTTCCTCACTCACTTGCCAGCTTCGGTGTGTTTGTCCTTAACTCCGCTTAGCTGGTGAACGAGAGAACAATTGAATTCAACTTTTGTTTGATGTTTAAAATAAAGTGTCACTTAGGTCTTGATGAGTTTGAGTCTGGATGTTCTCTTAAGTGTGTGCCACGTTGAAAAGAGAGATTACAATTCAAATTGTGGATCGTGATTTTGTGTTAAAGGATCATGATGCATTTTTTTTTGGAAAGATCGCCCATGGCTAATTTGACTAATCAAGGTTTATGTAGGATTCCTTACCCCTTTGGCGAGCTACTTGGAAAGGGGTGATGAGCTACCGGTAGGTTAGGTTTGGTTTAAACACTCAGGAAAACACAGCACCTCCAAACTTGACATAAGTGGAACCCAACACTATCTTGTCTTAATTTTATTGTTGAGCTAATTGAGCTCCCCGTCTCATCCATCCACTATCCAACTCCCTATATCCTAACACTGGGTCACGGGGGTCTGCTGGAGCCAATCCCACCCAGCACAGGGCGCAAGGCAGGAAACGAACCCCGGGCAGGGCGCACACACCCACGGGATGACTTTGGATCGCCAATGCACCTAACCTGCATGTCTTTGGACTGTGAGAGGAAACCGGAGCAGACACGGAGAGAACATACAAGCTCCACGAAGGGAGGACCCGGGAAGTGAACCCAGGTCTCCTTACTGCGAGGCAGCAGCACCACCACTGCGCCACCGTGCCACCCCGCTCCCCGTCTCGGACAGGTTGAAATTTAAATAATCATCGTCGACCTCCATGTTAATGTTTGCAGTGCATCATGCAACAACAACAACATTTATTTCTATAGCACATTTTCATACAAACAGTAGCTCAAAGTGCTTTACATAATAAAGAATAGAAAAATAGAAGACAATAAAAAATAAAAATAAGTCAACATTAATTAACATAGAATAAGTAAAGTCCAATGGCCAGGGTGGACAGAAAAAACAAAAAAAAAACTCCAGACGGCGGGAGAAAAGAAAAAAAAAATCTGTAGGGATTCCCGACCAAGAGACCGCCAGGTCCCCTCTGCATGCATGTAGAAGTGGTGTCCTCCCATTTCAGGGCCCCCATGATGTTTTTTTTTTTTATTTTATTATGTACGTTTTTTAACACTAGAATTGCCAAAGCCTACGATAAAACTCGTAACCCTGGCCCACCTTGAATCCATTCGCACCTCTCTGTCAGCGTCTTTTGTGTTGTAAATGTGTCGATCGGCACAAGCAGCAAGCAGCCTGCTATCCCATCCCCACACCAACGCAGAAAGGGCAGAAAGTTCTCTCGGCTCAAGTCTGTTTACCTGCGTGTGAGTTGCCTGGAGTTGTAGACGGTTAATAATTGATCGTCATTTGGAATACATGTAGCAACGTGTTGGAGACCCCTGCTGTAGACTAAGGTGAAAGGTCATTGCTGTATGACGACTCGGCCTGTTCACGCAGCCTCGTGTTTGTCCAGCATTCGTGAGGTGTTTCCGACTTGACGGCTCGACAGCCTAAAGAGTGTACCCAATACAGAGAGGATCTTTTTGTGGTGACCGTGACCTGATCGATGGCTCATTGTCAATCTTACTAAAGATGTGTCCTTGGTGGCAGTGGGTTCTGTCACACTTGTGCCGTGTTTTGTTTCCTCCTGTAGTTTTCTGCTTCAGCAGCAGGTCCCAGTTAGTTTTGTTCCAGGTTTCCACAACTCTTGGAGTGAAGAAGGGCTTCCATAGGTGCAGGTGACCAATTGTTTCTCCTGAGAAGTTCAGCAGGGCTTTCTATTTCCTGGAGAAATGGTGATACAACAACATTTATTTCTATAGCACATTTTCATACAAAAAGTAGCTCAAAGTGCTTTACATAATGAAGAAAAGAAAATTAAAAGACAAAATAAAAACTTAAAATAAGACAACATTAGTTAACATAGGAAAGGAGTAAGGTCCGATAGACTTAAATGATAACTAGCGACTGGGAGCCCGATCGAATCGGACTACAAATTCTACGTTTGTGAAATCCATACTGCAAAGAATTATTTGTTTTTTTAAGTCCTTGAAATGATTTTATCATCATGGCACTGATTTGCGCTCAAAACAGACCTTTTCGGCCGATGTAATGAAGAGCTTCCTGTTTAAACGAGGCTGCGAGACGTGAACTCCGCTCTTCGGCGCACCTCCTTTTGATTTTTTCCCGGCAAACAAATTTTCAAAACCAACCGTATTTTACGACTCTAATCAGAGTCAGAGTAATAATTATGTTGGCGTGGTCATTTTAGATCTGAGATCGGCTAACATTCAAACAATGACCGTTGTTAATACCCAGTCGTCATTACTCAGTTTGCCAATAGGTGTCAGAAGGGCGGATGCCAAAACCGAACTGCCCAAAGATAGATTGACATAGCAAGCAAATGGCGACACGTTCTAAATTACTTTCGGTTCTGGAGCTGTCGAAGGGTTTAAGTCAGTTGATGATGCAAGTCCTATTTTAAGCCCTTATAAACTCTCCCACACTGTTTGTAAATATTCTCCGCACAGTTATACAGTAAACCCTCGTTTATCGCGGTTGATTCGCTCCAGACAGTTAAATGAATTTCCAAGAAGTAGGATTCTTTATTTATAAATCTAATATTTTCGCAGTTGGAGCATTGAAAACCTGTTTACGACCTTCTAAATACGTTTGGTAACATTATTAGAGCCCTCTAGACATGAAATAACACCCTTTAGTCAAACGTTTAAGCTGTGCTCCATGACAAGACAGAGATGGCAGTTCTTTCTCACAATTAAAAGAATGCAAACATATCTTCTGTTCAAGGTGCGCGTCAGGAGCAGAGAATGTCAGAGAGAGAGAGAGAGAGAGAAAAGCAAACAATCAAAAAATCAATACGTGCTTTCGGGCTTTTAAGTATGCCAAAGCACTGTGATAAAGCAGCGCAATGAAGGGATCGATGTGAAGGTAGCCTTTCAGCATTTTTTTACAGGAGCGTCCGTATCTTCTATGCAAACAGCCCCTCCGTCAGGAGCAGATAATGGGACCAATCATATGCCTCCCTGATGGTGTTGCATGATGGATAAGTATCTGCCTGTATTTCTCGGAGAGAGTGAAAGAGACAGAGAAAAGCAAACGGGCTGTTAGAGCTTTTAAGTGTGCGAAGCAGCGAGCGGGAAGCACATCGTATATCATTGAGGAGTTTTAATTAATATGTAATACGTGCTCTGATTGGGTAGCTTCTCCGCCCTCCGCCAATAGCGTCCCTTGTATGAAATCAACTGGGCAAACAAACTGAGGAAGCACGTAACATAAATTGAAAGACCCATTGTCCGCAGAAATCCGCAAACCAGCAAAAAATCCGTGATAAATATTTAGATATGCTTACATTTAAAATCCGCGATGGAGTGAAGCCACGAAAGTCGAAGCGCGATATAGCGAGGGATCAATGTACCTCTAAAGCCATTAAATAAATAATCCGTAAAAACTGGTGTTTATTGTGGAAGTTAAAATTCCAATAAATAAAAAAAATCCTTTTAAAACGAGGTTAAAACAATGCTGGAAGCAGTCCCTTAAGAACAACACAAAGCCTGGTGCTTCTTTTACCTGGCGCCTCTCCTGCTTCTCCCCGCAACATGAGAGTCGCCCTACCAGTAGCAGCTGACCTTTTTTTCCGCTCCACCGGTATGGAGACCTCCTGATCCCTGGCTTCAGTCGCGCACTCTCTAGACCGAGACTTGGCTTCCCTGGCGACCAAGACGCCCACGTCAGGGCATTCTCCACCCAAGCCTCATGACTCCTGCTTCCTTCTCGGCCTTCCGTGGCCAGCCGTCCTACTACCGGTCACTTCTGCTCCTCAGTATGCTAAGAGGGAGCGACCACTACCAACTGCCCTAGGTGTTGGCCAAACACCCCAGCTAGGGCTCACTGTCCAGCTGCCTGCCTGCCTGCGAGCCTTCGCTCGCTCACTCGCACCGGCTCTCTCTCTCTCCACGCTGCTTCCTGCTCTCCTGCAACCTCTGTCTTTTTTCCTTCCCTCTTTCTTCCTTCCCTCTTTCTTCCTTCTCTATCCCCTTAGCCGCCTCGCGCTTCTATTTATGAAGAGGACGTGGCAGCTGTAGCAATCAGCAGCCCCAGGAAGAGTTAACGAATGTGGACGGTTTCTCACCTGTGCGTTTAGGTGAGAAACGCCCACACCACGAATCCCCCTGGAACTGCTTCAGCCACTCAACCACCACACCCCCTCGCTAAGCTGCAATTATTTATTTAAAACTGGCCTCTTGACGTGAAGCTGTGGACCCGCTACACCACAGGAGTAGATTAGAAAAAGGACGAAAATGCCAGAAATTAGTCGGATTGGCACCAGGTTTGTTCAGTATTGGGGTTATCGCAGCAGTTTTAAAAGATGAGGGAACAATACCAGTAGTGAGAGAAGAGTGGATTATAGCAGAGATAAGAGGGGAGGCAGGCTTTGACCAGAACTGTTTCCCAGTTGACAGGTGGATGGCTTAGACTACCGGACAACATCTGAGATTTCTGAGAAGGTAGGAAGCTGGAAAGAGGAAAATGAGTGAGTTGGTGGGTGAAATTCAAATGAAGTACTGGAGGAAGGACTGGTGAATCTTCTGGATTTTTTTTTTCCCCATTAATAAAAGGACTTAAGGGAATTGCAAAAATGTAAGGGATTGAGGAGGTCTTTGAAGTACTTAACCGACCCACGACGTTCCGAGTCGAGGTCAGCAGCGCATCATCCCCACCATTATACAGTGTTGACACCGCACTGCTTCCCACTCCTGAGACGCCGGACGGTAGACCATAACCTTTATGGACAGAATTTCTAGGCACAGCCAGGGTGTTGAAGGGGTCCGGTTTGGTGGGCTCAGGACTGGGTCACTGCTATTTGCAGATGATGTTGTCCTGTTTGCTTCATCAGGCTGTGATCTTCAGCTCTCCCTCTGGATCGGTTCGCAGCTGGGATGGGAATCAGCACCTCCAAATTCGAGAGCATGGTCCTCAGCCGGAAAAGGGTGGAGTGCCCTCTCAGGGTTGGGGGAGAGATCCTGCCCCAAGCGGAGGCGTTCAAGTATCTCGGGGTCTTGTTCAAGAGTGAGGGAAGAATGGAGAGTGAGATTGACAGGCGGATCAGTGCGGCGTCCACAGTGATTCGGGCTCTGCATCGGTCTGTCGTAGTGAAAAAGGAGCGGAGCCGTAAGGCAAAGCTCTCAATTTACCAGTCCATCTACGCTCCTACCCTCACCTATGGTCATGAGCTATGGGTAGTGACCGAAAGAACGAGATCACGAATACAAGCGGCTGAAATGAGTTTCCTCCGCATGGTGTCTGGGCTTTCACTTAAAGATATGGTGAGAAGCTCAGTCATCCGGGAGGGGCTCAGAGTAGAGGAGTCAGATGAGGTGGTGCGGGCATCTGATCAGGATGCCACCTGGATGCCTCCCTGGTGAGGTGTTCCAGGTACGTCTAACCGGGATGAGGCCCCAGGGAAGACCCAGGACACGCTGGAGGGACTATGTCTCCCTTCTGGCCTGGGAACGCCTTGGGATTCCCCCCGAAAGAGCTAGAAAAAGTAGCCGGGGAGAGGGAAGTCTGGGCATCTCTGCTCAAGCTGCTGCCCCCCGCGACCCGACCCCGGATAAGCAGAAGAGGATGGATGGATGGATGGAGTTGAGTAAAGGTGAGTAGGTAAAGACTTGGATTCAAACAGAGCTGCAATCCCTCAGGTGATTGTTGCCATCCGAGTGGCCGTAGCTGTGCTGTCCCACTTAATGAAGGTGACGGTAACCACGCTGGTGTGTTTTTGTGCTCTGCTATCGCCCAGGTGTGTGTGTGTTTTTTTTTTTTTTGTCTTTTGAAAGCCTCATTGGGTGGAATTGCATTTCGTACCGAAGAGTCGGTAAAGACTGACTAAAAAAAGAGAAACAGGTTTTCGAGTTCGGATTCCTCCAGGGGTTTGTGTGAAAGGTGCCTCTGTATGCCGAGATCTGTGTGACACTTCAAATACTTGGCATTTTGCTGCCGTGTAAAGAAGACACTGTCTGCATTTGTTCCTTCAGCCAGACAGTACCCACCCTCTTTGTCGCGCACAGCTTTCCCCAGAAATATGTGCAGCTAAAAATATAACTTTGATGCCTGAAATGTGCAGACTTCATAAGCCGGGGTCGAGCGTAGGTGTGGGTGCACTGGAAGGCTGTTGCTCTGGATACTACCAGCGATGTCTTCACGTGTGCTAAAAGTGGCTACCGTGAGAGAGCGAGGAGAGAGAGAGAGAGCGTCAGAGTGGTGCCCTGTGCGTTGGCTGGCGTCTGGGTGACGCCTCAGAAGGACTACAGCTGACAAACCCGTCCACGTTTCACTATGAATTTGTAATGCCGTGGAGTTGGGGTGCCTGACATGGGCTCCCCAAGCGCACTCCACCGAAAGTAAGGCGTCGGACGTTTTCAGATTGACACAAAAATGAATCTTCACAGAGTTTGCTGCCTCAGTTTTTACAGGATGGCAATTTGCTTCGACTCCAGAATGTTCAGACGAGTGAGCAGATGACTTGCAATTTATAATGAAATTGAATTTAATGTCAAAAAACCGCTGCATGTCAGCCCTGCCACCAAACGACCAGCTGACGTCACCTCAGTGATCCTCTCGTTAGCTCAGGTGAGAGTGACGAGGACAAGGCTGTAGGTCGCTCTGCCATGCTGATTGAGTTACAATAGAGTGGGCGCCCAAGAGAGTCCAGCAAGCACCAGGAGGGTCTCCTAAAGTGGATTCAGCTGTGGGCACTGCCAGGGCATAGGTGGCTCATGAATGGCAGCAGGCAGGTGTGAGTGGAGGATGGCCTGGTGGGTGTCAAGAATGGCAGCAAAGAAGCCATCAGGGACAGACTGATATTCTGGGATTGAGTGGCGCTACCGTCAGTCCTGTGTCACACCAACAGTAAAGCATCCTTAGACCAGTCATGCCAGCCAAGGCAGTGCAGGGCTCAGAACGCAGCCAGGAGTAAAGAATGGGAGCAAAACATCAACGGAGAGCAACTTCTACCAACCATCCAACAACAGTTTGGTGACCAACATGACGGAGCACCAGGCCATAAGGCACAAGTGACAACTGAGTGGCTCAGGGGAAACAAAACATTGACATTTGGGGTCCATGGCCAGGAAACTCCCCATTGAGAACTTGCGGTCAAGAACACTTGCGGGTGGACAAACAAAAACCCACCAATTCTGATTATACAAGATTGGGCGGCGGCCATCAGTCAGGTTTGGGCACAGAAGTTGAGTGACAGCCTGCCAGGGCGAATTGAAAAAGAAAGAAGGGCCAACACTGCAGATATGGACACTCTGTGCATAAACATCATGTCCTTGTCAATCAAAAGTGACAACTGAGTGGCTCGGCCATCAAATCATCGACATTTGGAGTCCATCGCCTGGAAACTCCCCATTGAGAACTTGTGGGTCTGTCCACAAGAGGCCAGGGCTGTCTTAACGCATGGGCACGCTGAACAGTTGCCCGGGGGTCCCATGTTGTGACTTGCTGAGTGGTTGTGTAGGTAGGGGGCTTCAGTGCACTGCTTTGCCCTTTTCTGTAATGCTGTTTAGATGGCCTTGCAAGAGGCGGGCGGACAAACAAAAAGCCACCAATTCTGATTATACAAGATTGGGCAGCGGCCATCAGTCAGGATTGGGCCCAGATGTTGATTGACAGCCTGCCAGGGCGAATTGCAGCGGTCTTAAAAAAGAAAGAAGGGCCAACACTGCAGATATGGACACCCTGTGCTTAAATGTCATGTCCTTGTCAATCAAAGCCTTTCAGACTTGTGATCTGCTTGTCATTCTACTTCAGTATCTCATAGAAACATCTGACAAAAAGATCTTAAAAAAACTAAAGCGGCAACCTTTGTGAACACTGTCACAGGTGGCTGGGGGTGGTACCCAGCGGTGGAGGGCTTACGCCTCCAGCAGACCATGTGGGGGCGACCGCCCTGGTGGCTTTGGGAACCACGGGAATGGAGCTTGGAAGCTCAACCCTATAGGGGCCCGTGGTCACCACCAGGGGGCACCCCAATGCCTGATGGCCCTCAGCACTTCCGCCACACCCTATGGAAAGAAGACTAGGGACACCAGGGGTGCGTCCAGGTGCGCAGCCGGTACTTCTGTCACACTGGGGAGTGCCAGCGAAAGATAATCGGGAGGCACCTGGAGCACATCCGGGTGGGAATGAAAGGGGCTGCCTCCCTCGAATCGTTGGGTGGAAGAGGAGAGGAGTGAAAATGGTCAGAGACAAAGGGGAGAAATTGGATAGAGAGGCCTGGACTTTGGTGGAGTTTGTGGGTTGTGTGCACAATTGTAAATAAACGTGTGGTGGTGCCGAATACGATGTCTGCCTGCCTGTGCCCGGGCCGCGTTCCACAACACCAACACCCGACTGTACACACAGAACAGACTGGGACAGTTCAGACACCGGGAAATCCCAGCACAGCTGCCAACATGTAGTATGGGTATAGTGGCTCCACGGTGGATGAGCGGCAGAGTCGGCGTAGACAAACGTTAGGCCCCGACTGTTTTACGAGACGGCATCCCAGGCCGGCTCATTTTCAGTTCTTCAGGGCTCCCTAATTGGAGGCTGTGCTTGTGACTCAAAAGGACTCGATCTTAAGCCAGTCACTTGTCCTGGGCCCAGTGGTCTACTAGGACCCGAGCCGCGCTGTTGCTGTTAATGTCTTCTGAGGAGGCCCGGGCTGCTGGGCTGTTCTGTAACGAGTAAGTGTGAAGTCTCTGTGTTTGTCTTCCCACTCTGAATGCTCTGTAAATGCCAGGCTGTGGGTTGGCGAAGCCACACGTTTTGTGTTTCTGCCACCGATTATGAGAAATGGTTTGATGCGACTGTAGTATGTTGTTTTACGGCTACTGGGTCAGGCAGCGCTTTGGCTCGTGGAGGCCCGGATGTGCCCGCCACTGTGCCCGCCACTGCGCGATTGTCCCCAACTCTCCTCTCCTTCCTGGGTCACCCGAGACTGCTCGTTTTTTTTTAATTTGGTACAAGCTGCACTTACTCACCCCACCCTCCAGCGCCTCGGGCAAGTGGGAAATTTGGATGGCTGGGACGCTACATGTATTTGCCATGTAGAGACCTGTCCCCCCACTGGCTTTGAGCAACATAGGCGCTGCCTCAGTGCAGACTGGCATTCTTTGCAGGTTACCCAGAGAGCATTGCACCCAGCCACCAGGTGACGTTGATCTGGACTCGGAGCTGGCCCGTTAATGTGTGTGTGTGTGTGTGTCTCTTTCTCCCTCTGCTGTGGTTGGGTCAGGTTGCAGACTCCCAAGTGACTCTGGCTGGCTTGTCAAACTGTTGTTCGCTCGGGCTTCCTCCAGCACAGGCGCCAGTCACAATATTGAAAGCGTTTCCAGGCAAGTGAGAACGGAGAGCCCGTGACGGCTGGCTGTAATTATTCCTTTATTTTCTTGGAAATCGTGCCAGCTGGGAGTTTGCCTGCCAGGAGAAGGATGGAAATCGGAGGGAGGGGGGGGGGGATTTATGTCTGGGAATCAGAAGCACTTGTCTCGGCCGACTCTGCCGCTCATCCAGCGTGAAGACACTATGCCCATACTACGTGTTGGCAGCTCTGCTGTGATTTCCCTGTGCCCGTCCTGTTCCATTCTGTTCTGTGTGTACAGTCGTGGCCACACATCTTGAGAATGACCCCCCGTGTTGGTGTTCACAAAGTCTGCTGCTTCACTGTTTTTAGATTTTAGTCTGATGAGATGCTGAAGTAGAATGACAAGCAGTTCAGAAGTTTCAGAGGCCTTGATTGACAAGGACGTGACGTTTATGCACAGTGTCTCCATATTGGCAGTGTTTTTCAAGAGCTCTGCAATTCTCCCTGGCAGGCTGGCAGTCAACTTCTGGGCCCAATCCTGACTGATATCCGCCACCCATTCTTGGAGAATCAGAATTGGTGGCTTTTTGTTTGTCCACCCACCTTTTGCAAGGCCATCTTAACAGCATTATAGCCCCCCTCACCGGGCCCCCCCACCTACACAACCAGTCAACATGTCGCACTATACATAGATTAGGATTGGACCCCCAGGCAACTGCCCAGCGTACCCATGCGTTAAGACAGCCCTGGCCTCTTGAGGATTTGACCCACAAGTTCTCAATGGGGAGTTTCCCGGTCGTGGACCCCAAATGTTGATGTTTTGATCCCCAAGCCACTCAGCCACTCACTTTTGATTGACAAGGACATGACGTTTGTGCACAGAGTGCCCGTATCCGCAGTGCTGGCCCTTCTTTCTTTTTCAAGAGCTCTGCAATTCGCCCTGGCAGGCTGTCACTCAACTCCTGGGCCCAATCCTGACTGATGACCGCCGCCCATTCTTGCATAATCAGAATTGGTGGCTTTTTGTTTGTCCACCCGCCTCTTGAGGATTGACCCACAAGTTCTCAGTGGGGAGTTTCCTGGCCCTGGACCCTAAATTTTGATGCTTTGTTCCCCCGAGCCACTCGGTTGTCACTTTTGCCCGTCATGTTGGTCACCAAACTGGTGTTGGTAGATGTTGCTCTCGGTTGATGTTTTGCTCCCATTCTTTATCCATGGCTGTGTTCTGAGCCCTGCACTGCCTTGGCTGGCATGAATGGTCTCAGAATACATTACTGTTGGCGTGACACAGGATTGATGGTAGCGCCGCTCACCTTTTCATTTTTTTCTGGATGCCCCAATCAGTCAGAAAGAGGATTCATCCAAGAAGTTGACTTTTTCTTCCCTCAGCAGTCCAATCTCAGAATATCAGTCTGTCCCTGATGGCTTCTGTGCTGCCCTTCTTGACACCCACCAGACCATCCTCCAATAGCCTTCGCCTCATTCCCACTTGCCTGCCTGCTGCCATTCCTGAGCCAGCTGTGACCTGGTGGTGCCCACAGCTGAATCGCCTCTGAGAGATGCTCCTGGCACTTGCTGGACTCTCTCGGGCGCCCTGACGCCTTCTTCACCTCTCTCTATTGTAACTCAATCAGTGTGACAGAGTGACCTCCAGCCTTGTCCTCGCAGACACTCTCACCCATCTTAATGAGAGGATCACTGAGGTGACGTCAGCTGGTTCTGTTGTGGCAGGGCTGACATGCAGCGGTTTTTGGCATTAAGTTCATTTTCATTATTCATTGGCATTCATCTTCTCGCTCATCAGAACATTCTGGAGTCGATGCAAGTTTGTATTTGTGACAATCTGAAAACGTTTGGCTGTGACTGTACTTTTGAGCTGGTAACTGTAGAGGTTGGCATTGCAGGGTCAAAGACAAGCGACCGTTTCACCCCCACGTCCCCCTTCTATATTTGGTAGGCTTTGATCGGACTCTGTTCTGCCAGCCTGCCCAGCTCTTGCCTTTGACTGAAGCCCTCCAGTCCCGTGTGTAGATGCCCCACCCGCACCGAGGCGAGTGGAGTTTGCCTGCACCAGGGGTGTGGTGGGAATTGTGAAAGCGTAGCTTCAGCTCAGAACTTGCCATTGAGTCAACAAAGCAGGCAGCAGCAGCAGCAGCAGCCGGCGGAGGAGGAGGAGGAGGAGTGGAAAAGGGGGCTGCTGCTTACCTGGTGGCTGGCCTCGCACTTCCTGAGACAAAGCATGCATTGGGGGTCGACCATCTGTCTGTCGGCAGGCAGTTTAACTCCAGACAAAAAAGGGGGCGGGGGAGGGGATTAAGATCCATCCAGTGTGCCCCCTACACACCAGCTCTTTAATAATTTCCAGCTGGCCATGCCTGACTCTGTGGGCCTTTTGTGGAGCGTTCACTAATCTTCCAGACCATAAAATTGAAAAGAGCAGATCCACAGAGCCCTGTCTGCAGGCGGGTAGGGTAGCAAGTACACTGTGTGCACAATTATTAGGCAAGTGAGTGTTTTGACCATATCATCATTTTCATGCATATAGATAGATAATTTATTAATCCCAAGGTGAAATTCTCATAGTCCAGCAGCAGCATACTGATGATAACAATATTAAATATCAGAGTGGTAACAATGCAGGTATAACAGACAATAACTTTGTATAATGTTAACGTTTACCCCCTAGTCGCATAGTGTGTGGTCTCCTCAGTGTGTCAGTGGAGCAGGATGGTGACAGCAGTCTGTCTGTCTCTGAAGCTGCTCCTCTGTCTGGAGATGATCCTGTTCAGTGGGTTCTCCATGATTGACAGGAGTCTGCTCAGTGCCCGTCGCTCTGCCACGGATGTCAAACTGTCCAGCTCCATGCCTACAATAGAGCCTGCCTTCCTCACCAGTTTGTCCAAATGTGAGGCGTCCTTCTTCTTTATGCTGTTCCCCACCGTGTAGAAGAGGGCGCTCACCACAACCATCTGATAGAACATCTGCAGCATCTTATTGCAGATGTTGAAGGACGCCAGCCTTCTAATGAAGTATAGTCGGCTCTGTCCTCTCTTACACAGAGCGTCAGTATTGGCAGTCCAGTCCAGTTTATCATCCAGCTGCACTCCCAGTATTTATAGGTCTGCACCCTCTGCACAGTCACCTCTGATGATCACGGGGTCCATGAGGGGCCTGGGCCTCCTAAAATCCACCACCAGCTCCTTGGTTTTGCTGGTGTTCAGGTGTAGGTGGTTTGAGTCGCACCATTTAACAAAGTCCTTGATTAGGTTCCTGTAATCCTCCTCCTGCCCACTCCTGATGCAGCCCACCATAGCAGTGTCGTCAGTGAACCTTTGCACGTGGCAGGACTCTGAGTTTTATTGGAAGTCTGATGTATGTTGGTTGAACAGGACCGGAGAAAGTACAGTTGCCCGAGGACGTGGTGGACCTGTGGCCTCAGGTGGTGAAGCAGCAGCCGCTCCATGGTCTTCATCACATGTGACGTCAGAGCGACAGGCCGGAAGTCGTTCAGCTCACTAGGATGTGATACCTTTGGGACTGCGGTGATACTAGATGTTTTCCAAAGCCTCAGGACTCTCCTCTGTTCCAGGCTCAGGTTGAAGATGCGCTGTAGAGGACTCCCCAGCTCCGACGCACAGGCCTTCAGCAGTCGTGGTGATGTGCCATCTGGACCCGCTGCTTTGCTGGCACGAAGTCTCGTCAGCTCTCTGCTCACCTGGGCTGCTGTATATATTCCATCATCTCCAAGCTGTATAAACCTGAATGCTTATTGGATTTAAGCCTATCAGGTGATGTGTAATGAGGAAGGGTGTGGCCTAAGGAGACCAACACCCCTTATCAAGGTGTGCAGAATTATTAGGCAGCTTCTTTTCTTCTGGCAAAATGGGCAAAGAGATTTAACTGAGTCTGAAAAGTTTAAAAATTGTAAAAAGTCTTTCAGAGGGATGGTAAGATATTGGCGCGTGATCACAGAACCATCGAGCGTTTTGTTGCAAACAGTCAACGGGGTCGCAAGAAACGTGATGGGAAAAAAAAAGAAGCCACAGACTTGAGTAGAATCAAACGTGCAGCTACCAGGAACCCGTTATCCTCCAGTGCTGTCATATTCCAGAACTGCAACCCTACCTGTTGTGCCCACAAGTACAAGGTGTTCAGTGCTCAGAGACATGGCCAAGGTAAGGAAAACTGAACAAGACACACAAACTGAAAAGTTGAGACTGGGCCAAGGAGCATCTGAAGACAGAGTTTTCAAAGGTTTTATGGACTGGTGAGATAAGAGTGACACTTGATGGGCCCTGTGGCTGGATCAGTAATGGGCACAGAGCTCCACTTCGACTCGGGAGGTGGGGTACTGGTATGGTGCTGATACTATTAACGATGAGCTAGTCGGACCTTTTCAGGTTGAAGATGGACTCAAATTTAACTCCCAGACCTACTGCCAGTTTTTTGAAGACACTTTTCTTCAAGCAGTGGTACAGGGAAAAAAAAGTCAGCATCTTTGAAGAGGACTGTGATTTTGATGCAGGATCAATGCTCTGTCACATGCATCAAAGTACTCCAGTGCCTTAAAGATGACAGAATAATGACATGGCCCCCTACCTCACCGGACCTAAACCCTATTGAGAACTTGTGGGCCCTTCTTAAAGGGGAGATTTACAAGGAAGGGAAACGGACGGTACACCTCTCTGAAGAGCGTCTGGGAGGCTGTGGATGCTGCTGCGCAAAAAGTTGATCAAGAAACTGACCGACTCCATGAATGGAAGGCTTATTGCAGTTATTGAATAGAAGGGGCGCTATATTGGTCACTGATGTCACAAATGTTTATTTGGAAATTATGTGTTTGTTTATTATTGTCACTTTAACAGATGAAAATAAACAAAGGAGATCGGGGAAAATGTAGGTTTTTGGTTTAGTTGCATAATAATTGTGCACACGCGTGTATTCCCCAGGTGATGTCCACACTCACATTTCCTTTGCTTAACATTCAGGTTTCAGGTTTATTTAACCTTTTGGATTGACTGATGGCACTGTGTTTGTTTCATATTGAAATGAATCCCAAAAGTACAACAGTGTAGTCAGCTAGATAGATACTTTATTAATCCCAAGGGGAAATTTTACACGTAGTAAACAAGAAGCAAGACGACGGGCAGTAAATATTCCTCTAATCTCCGTCTGCTTTGCCTCAATAGACAGGGGTAGGGAGTGCGTCGGCTTGCTAATTTTTAGGGGGGCTTAGAAATTGCAAGAAAGTGGCTCCTGAGGTCCCAGCAGCCTTCATTTTTTCGTCTACTCGGGGAGAAAGTGAGATGCAGGAGGAGAGGGCGGGCCTTTCGGGCTCGGCGACGGAAACGGATGTCTGGGTTAATGCCAGCCGTACGAGAGGCACCGCTCTTGGTTCAGGTGTTTGACTTGAAAGGAAGGTGTAGGTGGGTTTGGTCAATATGACCAAAGTTCTGCAGCTTACAGTTTGCTTCATAGGACAGTCGATGGGGGTCTCGAGAGACTAAGTTGAGGGGCTAGCGAGTGCCCTGATAAAAACCCAAGGATCCAGACCTTTAATGACCTCTTGGGCACGGCCATCAGCAGTGCGTCTGTCTGCAGAGAGAGCGTCGATCTCGTCATTGAGAGGTTTACTGACCTCGGCGGTGACATTCCATGTGACTCTTCGTATAAAGTCAGTGGACGGATTGGCAGAGCATGGGTTGGTCATGAGGTCTCTGCTAAGGGGTTTGTGGCGCAAAAGGACAAAGGTCCTGGTGCCCCCCTGTTTGTGAGACGTGGACGCTATCCAGTGACCTGAGATGAAGACTCGACTCCTTCATGTGTGTCTTTTCAGAGGAAACAAAAAAAATCCTGAGTGGTCTTCCCTCGAGTTTCTTGCATACTCGCATATAGGGATGGATATTTGAAGAGTAAATATTTTTATTTTATATATATTAAAGAAGCATCAACAACAAAACAAATCAAATTAATACATTGAACAAGTGTTAGAAAAGTCAAGTTGAAGAAATCAGACTCCGGGATTGGCTCCAGCAGAACCCCTGTGACCCTGTAGTTGGGATATAGCGGGTTGGATAATTGATGGCTGGATTATGTACATTAAAGGACCATCAACAACAAATCAAATTAATAAGAAATGGAACAATTATTCTACAAGTTGAATAAAATCACTGCTTGAATGTAAAGGTCAAGTACCACTTTGGGTTTGCGGAACTAGCTGATTGTTGAAGTTGATAGACACCTACATTTTGTGCCTAATACTTGTATGCAGAATTTGCTTGACCGAAGTGAAAGCCCACTCAAGTTATCGTATTTACGCATTTACGCAACGGTATTTTTTTGGACTCGGGGAGGTCTAAAACGTCGTGATTCATCAAAATCGTCCAGTAATTTGATTACAGTACTTTCCCTACAGGGCGGCCAAGCTTAGCCGAAGTCCAGGCGTCGGATACTGTACTGAACCCGAAATCGGTCCGTCAGTCAAAACAAACCGCGGTGAGGTTCAAGCGGTCGTCCTCGTTTGTCATTCCTACATCCCGAAAGAGACGTGCGCGTCCGGCACCCCGTTTTTTTTTTGCGCCACATGTTTTGTAATGATGGACAAGTAAAAAGAAATGTTTATGATACGCACCAGCGTTTTCGCAAGTCCCTTTCTGCTTGGCCCCCTGTGGCTGCAGATGTTTGTGCCAACCAGTTTCTCAGTTAGTCAAGTCGTTTTACCTTTAAATGATCCCGTTGTTTAATTCGCCGAGCCTCGTCTTTTATTTTGCTTTTAGAATAGTGAGATGTGCACTTGGCGCAGTGGTAGGGCTGCTGCCTCACAGTAAGGAGACCTGCGTGGAGTTTGCGTGTTCTCCCCGTGTCTGCGTGGGTTTCCTCTCACAGTCCAAAGACATGCAGGTGAGGTGCATTGGCCATCCTAAATTGTCCCGTGTGGGTGTGGCATGCCCTGTGGTGGGCTGGCCCCCCTGCCCCAGGTTTGTTCCTGCCTTGCGCCCTGTGTTGGCTGGGATTGGCTCCAGCAGACCCCCGTGACTCTGTAGGTAGGATATAGCGGGTTGGATAATGACTGACTGACTTTCTGTACAAGAAGGTAAATTGGACTCGGGAAGATCTAAAACACTGAGATTCATCCAAATCTCGATATTGAATTAGTTTGCACGATTACAATACAATCCCTATACTTCGCATACAAGAGAGTAAAAAAAAAAAAAAAAATGGAGGGTATGGCGCGCAGAGAAACAGCTTAAAATTGTTTTAAATACTGAAGCTTGTGCACGATTGGACTTTCAGATCGAACTTCACTGTCTGAGTAGTGTTATGAATTTTTACAAAGGGGCCTCATTTGAAGGGAAAGTGTCACATTTAAATCTTTATATAAAAAAGAAACTAGGGGGCTCTGGCCCCTGCTCGCTTCGCTCACCCACCCCCGGGTTTGGTTTACCGGATATACAATTTAAAGCGATTTGTTATTTTCTCGGATCTTGTTACATATGCATTATTTTCACTTTTACTTTAAAACTTTTGTAAAAACAATACTTTATTTCCGGGTGTGGACAGGACGCATAACGCTGCTCGCATTGTGAAGGAGGGTGGCAGCTGGATACGTGCTAAGGAGATGCCGTCGGATCATCTGCCGTCTTTCTGCTGCTTGTGCTGGCGAGCTGCGTGTTCGGGTTTGTCGCGCGGCAAGTCGACCATTTTAAAGCCTGTACAGCAGCTGTCCTTTTGCCACTTTGCGTCTCTGTCGCTCGCGTTGCAAAGTTAAATTAGCTTAATGCATGCTAAGGAGAAGTGGTTGGATCATCTGCTGGCTTGCTGCTGCTGCTGGCGAGCTGCGTGTCCTGCTTGTCGTGCTACAAGTCGACCATTTTAAAGCCTGTACAGCAGCTGCCCTTTTGCCACTTCACGTCTCCGTCGCTCGCGTTATGAAGAGGGGTTGAATTAACGCATGCTAAGGAGAAGTGGTTGGATCATCTGCTGGCTTGCTGCGTGTCCTGCTTGTCGCACTGCAAGTCGATCATTTAAAAGCCTGTACAGCAGCTGTCCTTTTGCCACTTTGCGTCTCCGTTGCTCGTGTTGCAAAGTTAAAGGAGCTTAACGCATGCTAAGGAGAAGCAGTTGGATCATCTGCTGGCGTGCTGCTGCTGGCGAGCTGCATGTCGATCATTTTTAAGCCTGTACAGCAGCTATCCTTTTGCCACTTTGTGTCTCTGCCCCGCGTTATGAAGGGGGTGGTTGGATTAACGCGTGCTAAGGAGAAGTGGTTGGATCACCAGGCCACATGCCTTGGTCCGGTGCGCACCGTTGCTTTGACTGTCTAAGCATCCTTCAAAAACAACGAATCCATTATCACAACGCAACGCAGGCCTTCCCGAACGCACTTCAGCTTTCCTCCTAGCGGTGACGTCCCAAATCGGAAAACAATTCTTAAGTTTAGACAAACGGGTCCAACATTGAACAGAAAATTTCCAGGCTGTCCTCAAACTGTACGAACAAATGCTTTGAAACATCCAAGCTGTGAGCTGTGCGTCCATTTTGCAGTCTTCTAGACGCTCCGCGTGCTTCTGAGTTGGGGAACCGCTGCTCTAAAACTAAGAATCACAATTTGTTACCAGTCCAAACAATTTAGAACGTGAGATATTGCTAAAGTTGTCCATTGTCGTCCTATAACGGGTCTCACTCCCACGCTGGAGATTCCTTCACCACCACTGACACGAGTGGACGGTGGGAGACCAAGCCACTCCGGTGTCCTTGTATGCGGTCCATGGCGACCAAGGTCTTTGCTTCACACCTGATAGTCTCTTATATCTATAGTGAACAATAGTTACAAAAAGAACACCTTTTGACATCATAATTCTCCATTGATCGTATAAAGGAAAGTATTGTTCAGTCAGTGAATGACTTGGAAACAATGTATACAAAATAACACATTCATTCACTTTCTGGCGCTCTCTTACAGTGGGTACCGAAAGTATTCAGACCCCCTTCAATTTTTCACTCTTTGTTATATTGCAGCCATTTGCTAAAATCATTTAAATTATTTTTTTTCCCCTCATTAATGTACACACAGCACCCCATATTGAATTTTTGAAATTGTTGCAGATTTATTAAAAAAGAAAACCTGAAATCTCACCTGGTCCTAAGTATTCAGACCCTTTGCTCAGTATTTAGTAGAAGCCCCCTTTTGAGCTCATACAGCCAGGAGTCTTCTTGGGAAAGATGCAACAAGTTTTTCACAACACCTGGATTTGGGGATCCTCTGCCATTCCTCCTTGCAGATCCTCTCCAGTTCTGTCAGGTTGGATGGTAAACGTTGGTGGACGGCCATTTTTAGGTCTCTCCAGAGATGCTCCATTGGGTTTAAGTCAGGGCTCTGGCTGGGCCATTCAAGAACAGTCACAGAGTTGTTGTGAAGCCACTCCTTCGTTATTTTAGCTGTGTGCTGAGGGTCATTGTCTTGTTGGAAGGTAATCCTTCGGCCCAGTCTGAGGTCCTTAGCACTCTGGAGAAGGTTTTTGTCCAGGATATCCCTGTACTTGGCCGCATTCATCTTTCCCTCGATTGCAACCAGTCGTCCTGTCCCTGCAGCTGAAAGACACCCCCACAGCATGATGCTGCCACCGCCATGCTTCACTGTGTGGACTGTATTGGACAAGTGATGAGCAGTGCCTGGTTGTCTCCACACACTGAGGAGAGGCAAGACACATGACAGCCCGCATGAAGTTTGCGAAAAGACACCTGAAGGACTCTGAGATGGTGAGAAATAAGATTCTCTGGTTTGATGAGACCAAGATAGAACTTTCTGTTCTTAATTCTAAGCGGTATGTGTGGAGACAACCAGGCACTGCTCATCACTTGTCCAATACAGTCCCCACAGTGAAGAAGAATCTCCGAAGACACTTCGACATCTCGCGAGACAAGGCGGTGGGACAAAAGGACAGGTGCTGTACAGGCTTTTAAATGATCGACGCGCAGCGCGACACATGCAGCAGCACAAAGCCATCAGCAGACCCAACCGCTTCTCCTTGGCGTGCGTTCAGCGCCCCCCACGGTCCCCTTCACAACGTGAGCAGCGTTCTACGTCCTGCGAGAAAGAGATTTAACTTCGCCCGGGGTCTGAAATAAAGGACGAATATTGTGTTTACTGAAGTTTTAAAGTGCAAGTGAAAATGATGCATATGTAACAATTTCCATGGAAATAACAATCTGTTTCAATTGTATATCCGGTAAACCAAACCCGGGGGTGGGTGAGTGGAGCCCCCTTGTAAATAGTAATTAATATCTTTTTTTTTTTGCTTTCTCGTATGTGAAGTATAATGGAAGTACAGTGAACCCTCGTTTATTGCGGTTAATCCGTTCCAGACTCTACCGTGATAAATGAATTTTCGCGAAGTAGGATTCTTTATTTATAAATTGAATATTTTCACAGTTAGAGTATAGAAAACCTGTTTACGACCTTCTAAATACGTTTTATAACATTATTAGAGCCCTCTACACATGAAATAACACCCTTTAGTCACCATTACACTCGTATTACCCAATATATTAGACAAAATAAGACATATTAGACGTTACAAATATCATATTATTACTAGGCTCACCCACCTTTTAAGGCGACCGACTTTTCTCCTCAATTTTTGTGCGCTCCATATGTACATCAGGCATGTAAGTGTAGGGAATGAGAACATCAAAGTGCCCATTTATAACATCTCCCGAAAGTTTTTTTTTATCCCCTCGAGTGCCTGTCCAAAGTCGTACAATGTCAGCCCGAATCTGTACCGCTAAAGACGAAGTTTCATGCACTAAATAAGCTATAGATGAGAACAAGCAAGCACCATCTCCCCTGATATTCACTACGCGGTGAGGCATTTGTACTCCATCAACATTAATTATTTCCAGAGACATCATTTTGTCTATTTTTCCAGCGCATCGCGCACAAAACCAAGGGAACGATGGGAGCACCAGAACTCCGCTCACATCGCCTCACTTCGTACCTCAAGCCGCAAGTAGTAAGTCTGTGATAAGCGGAATACCGCTACGCTCTGCACTCACGGGACGGAAGGACAATCCCGACTGCTTTTCTATAGTAGATTATTGTACTGCACATTTAATTGCACACAAACACTAACCTATGAAGGCACGACCTCAGTAGGAGAGTCTCCAGAGGTGGTGCAGTATCTTCAGCAGGTGCGTCGTTGTCGTCTTCCGCTGAAGGAGTACTAGGAGTAGGCAGTGGGTGTCTGGGTGTGCGGCTGAAGAACATCTTGATAGGCAGTTGCTGGCGCTGTCTTTTCATATGCGTGAGGAGGCTTTTGTAGGGTATTGCCATCTTTGATCATATCCAAGAGTTTCACCTTCTCCTGGATAGTAAACATCTTCCTCCGTCGCTTAGTTTTATTGTCAGAAGGCTCAGAAAAAGCAGCACGTTTAGGAGCCATCGTAGGGCTCAGATAAAAGTTCTCAGAAAGCGCATGCGTAGTGACGTAAGCGTGTATGAGAAAAAACATTGCGACAGAGTGAAGCCGCGAAAGTCGAAGTGCGATATAGCGAGGGATCACTGTATTGTAATCGTCCAAAGATTCCTTGTCAAGAGTTTGATGAATCTCGACGTTTTAGAGCTCCCTGAGTGTGATTTACTTTCTCGTACTTTCTTATCCAAAAATTCCATTTTGATAAATCTCAGCGTTTTTAGATCTTCCTTAGTCTTAAAATACCATTTTTTTTGAATTATGTGTGTTTTTATAAACCCGATCGGTCAACCAAATTTTTCATACAACTATTAGGCACAAAATGTAGATTTCTATGAACTTTTAAGCTATTTACGCTAACCAGGAAGTGGCACTTTACCTTTTATTCATGCAGCCGCAGAGTCCGATTTTATTCAACTTTTATAATAATTGTTCCATTTGTTATTAATTTGATTTGTTGTTAATGGTTCTTTAATGTACATCATCCAGCCATCAATTATCCAACCCGCTATATCCGAACTACAGGGTGGTCCAGATCGTCTGGATGACTTTGATTTATGCAGGGACGATTCCAGTTCGGCGCGAAGACGATTCTTCATGTCGTCAGTTCGCACACTTCTCGATGGTCCGGGATTTTCTGCATGATTTTCTATGTAATAAACTTAAATTATAGTGTAATGAAAATTGCATAATTAGATATGGACCACCCTATACAGGGTCACGGGGGGTCTGCTGGAGCCAATCCCAGCCAACACAGGGCACAAGGCAGGAAACAAAACTCCGGGCAGGGCGCCAGTCCACCGCTGGGCACACACACCAAGCACAATTTAGGACGGCCAATGCACCTGACCTGCATGTCTTTGGACTGTGGGAGGAAAGCCACGCAGACACGGGGAGAACCCGTTATTGTACATAATATTAAATCTAATCCTTGTCTGTCGGTTTACTCCTCAAATTTCCATCCCCACATCTGAGGGTACGAGAAAGTTGAGGGTCAAGTCAGAAGTTTGTGTTTGTTTTTTTTCTTTGCTTTCATTTTAGTCATTGTGGTGTGTGTTCTTATACATCTATTTATCTGTTTTAAAAATCTTCTGTAAAAAGCCAAACTTCTAGCTGGGTACAAAAAAGTTCTGTCTATTAATATAGTGCCTTTCATATCTATCTACATATCGTATAGTTACTATCATTTTTGCTTTCTCGTATATGAAGTATTGTAATTGTCCAAAGATTCATTGTTGAGATTTTGATGAATCTCAGTATTTTAGACCACCCAGAGTCCAAAAATACCACTTTTTACAGTCGTGTGTGTGTATAAACACAATAAATTTCCATACCTGTATTAGGTACAAAATGCAGATTTCTATGAACTTTTGGGCTATTTACGCTAACCAGGAGTGGCACTTTACCTTTTATTCATGCAGCTGCAGAGTTTGATTTCTTCAACTTTACTTTTCGAATAATTGTTCAATATATAATTTATTTGATTTCTTGTTGATGGTTCTTTAACGTACATGATATAAAAATGTAATCATTCTGTTGCGGTTTACTCCTCAAATCCCCATAAGGGCGGAGTGGTGGCTCTTAAGGATCTGCGCTGGTATCCCCAAGGAATCCCCATCACTGCCAAAAGAGATCCTACCCTGCTGGGCCCTTACCCTGTAATTGCTCCAGGGGCACATTACAATGGCTGACCCCAAGGTTGTATGTGAAAATGAACTCTTTCGGGGCTGATGTAGACTTCTGTCAATAGGAGGAGTTGACAATAGTAATCAACTGTGACAAAACCAAGCGTTAAGTTTTTTGTTTTGGAGTCTTCTTGCTAGAAGGAAAGTTAGCTTCATTGGTGTTGACCGAGATTTCCTGCGCTCGTGTGAGTAGCAAGGCACAAACAATGACAAAAATGGCCCTGACACCTGACGAGAGATCAATGCGGACGCATAAAGCCGGGGACCGCGTTTTGCCTGTACTCTTTGAGCTGGACTATGACTTGTCAGACTCCGATTTTGACTCAAGCGATCAAAGACAAAGGTGGGGTTCCAGCTTCAGCTAATTGGTCCCCAGCTCTTCACGGTGCTGAACAGGTTCAAGGAGTTGACACGCCTATGGCGCTGTTTGCCTGGGAGGACTGCCATTTAACAATGATAAGAGGTAGAAAGCAGATTGCAAAGCACTGCGATGGTGACCACCACCACTGCTGCTGTTCCAGCCACGCAAAGACAGCCTGGCAGCAACCCTGCTGCACATTCTTAGCAAACTGGCAGCCACAGCATGCAACAACGGATGTTTTATGTTGATTTCTGTGTGAATCAATCAATCAACATTTATTTATATAGCACATATTCATACAAAAAAATGTAACTCAAAGTGCTTTACAAAATGAATAGAGAAATAGAAGACACAATAAAAAATAAACAAGTCAACATTAATTAACTTAGAATAAGAGTAAGGTCCGATGGTCAGGGTGGACAGAAAAAACAAAAAAAACTCCAAAGCTGGAGAAAAAAAAAAAATCTGTCGGGGTTCCAGACCACGAGACCACCCAGTCCCCTCTGGGCAATCTACCTAACATAAGTCAAACAGTCCTCTTTGTATTTAGGGTTCTAATGGGAGGACCTGATGATGATGGTCACGTAGACTTCTGGCTTTCAGTCCATCAATGTTGGAGCATCAGGATGCTTTGAGTAGGTGGTGGTGGCGCAGGGCGGAAAAATAAAAAACAGAAGAGAGAGTTGGGGTCAGTATGGATTTTAGAGCCACCATGAATAGTTATTATGAAGAGTATCAGGATTAAGTTAAAGTGAAGTTATAAAAAGGCCATGTTACAGTAATGTGTTGTCAGCAGTGTTTTAAACTGCTCCACTGTATCAGCCTGGCGAATTCCTACTGTCAGGCTATTCCAGATTTTAGGTGCATAGCAGCAGAAGGCCGCCCGCCTCACCACTTCTTTTAAGTTTTGTTCTTGGAATTCTAAGGAGACACTCATTTGAGGATCTGAGGTTACGATTTGGAATATAAGATGTCAGACATTCTGATATATAAGATGGAGCGAGATTATTTAAGGCTTTATAAACCATAAGTAGAATTTTAAAGTCAGTTCTGAATGACACAGGTAACCAGTGTAGTGACATTAAAACTGGAGAAATGTGTTCGGATTTTCTTTTCCTAGTTAGGATTCTAGCAGCTGCATTCTGCACTCGTTGCAAGTGATTTATGTCTTTCTTGGGTAGTCCTGAGAGGAGTGCGTTACAGTAATCTAGTCAACTGAAAACAAACGCGTGAACTAATTTCTCAGCATCTTTCAGTGATATAAGAGGTCTAACTTTTGTTATGTTTCTTAAGTGAAAAAATGCTGTCCTAGTGGTCTGATAAATATGTGATTTAAAATTCAGATTACAGTCAACAGTTTTTTAATCCTAATGTATCCAGTTTATTTCTGATGACCTCATTGAATCCATTATTGCCAATTACTAAAATTTCAGTTTTCTCTTTATTTAGTTTGAGAAAGTTACTATTCATCCATTCAGAAATACCAGTAAGACACTGTTAGTGTATCGAGAGAGTCGGGGTCATCAGGCATTGCTTTTCAGAAAACTGTTTTTTAGCCCTCAAAGAGCTAATAAATTCCTAATACAAAAAATTGTATAAGGTGAAAGAAAGAGAGAAAAAAAAAAAAGGTCGAGGGGAGTCCACTGTCGATTTTTTTTTTTTTCTTTTAAATATATAAACGTCTCTCTTTTTTTTTTTTTAAGGTGCACACCTCCGTGTAAAGCAGATCTGAGCAGGAAGGTGCGATTATGTCATCATGTGGCATGGACAGGTGCCCTTTCTGCACCGTAGAGATTTGACTCGATCGTGGTTGGCGCTTGTGCTTCTTACTCAATCCGCTAATCACAGACCCACCCGTCAGTGAGCGAAGTCCGAGAATAAAGAAGAGAAACCAAGTGAGCCGTCTGTGAACAGGGCGTCAGATGCTCTGCCAGACACACACCCTCATCCGTAACTGTGTAGAGCTGCGTCTCTTCCATGAGTCCAACGGTCTCCACCTACACGAAGGGTTCGATCATGGCATATCAAAAAAAAAATGCCATGGTCCAAGTGTCTTTTAGGTTTTAAAAGGTTTAGTACAATTCAAAGGAAAAGCTTGAAACACACACACACGTTAACCTTTCACACTTGCGTATCTTTGCTACGTCTCCTTAAGTTACTGTTTTCATTGTTAATGCGAATCTACAAATGTTGGTACGATGCCTTGTAAAGTATGCACCCGCACAGGTGTTTGTTCCGTTTTCCAATCTGGAATTCAAGTAGGATTGCGGGGTGGCTCAGCACTCGGCTCAGGTTGGGCGGTTGGGAGACAAAGTCAGAGAGACATGACTGCGTTCGTTTGGAGAGAGAAGGGTGCTAAGGATAGAGCTACATCATCCTCGCCACTCCACTGATCTCCCTCTCATTCACACACATGTATTCTGTCTTGGTGGTCCTACTAACCTTCGTTCCCATGGCCTTCCTCTCGAGGCCACTCATCATATGCCTTCTCCATACCTTGCAGTTTTTAACGCTGTAATCTGACATTGGCATTGGGTTGTTTTTTTTTTTAACTGTGGTGCTAATAAATTGTGCACACGGTCATGTCTCGTATCTGTCAAAAAACTTGTTAATGCTGTTCTCTGCTACTCCACTGTATTCGTTAGCATGTATTCACATTGGAGCACTGTGGACGAGAACAGGCCATTCAGCCCAAAAAAGCTCACCAGTCCTATCCACTTATTTCTTCCACAAAAACATTAAGTCGAGTTTTGAAAGTCCCTAAAGTCCTCCTGTCCACCACACTACTTGGTCGCTTATACACTCTGTGTGAAGACAAACGTCCTGATGTTTGTGTGACATTCACCTTTCTCAAGTTTCCAGCTGTGTCCCCGTGTTCTTGATGACCTCATGTTAAAGTCACCGTCTGATCCACTGCACTGATTCCCTTCATCATTTTAAACACTTCAGTCAGGTCTCCTCTTCATCACTGTAAAGGCTCAGCTCTTTTCATCTTCATAACTCACCCCCTGTAGCCCCTCAATCAGCCTCATCGCTCTTCTCTGGACTTTCTCCAGTGCTGCTGTGTCTTTATGGAGCCATAAACTGACCCCAGGACTCCAGATGAGGCCTCATCAGTGTGTTATAAAGACCTGAGAACCACCTCCTGTGACTTGTACTCCACACATCAAGGCGCTATATAACCTGACATTCTGTTAGCCTTCTTCATGGCTTCTGGATTTCTTAGAACATTAGAACAGTCTAAACGAGAGCAGGCCATTCAGCCAACAAAGCTTGCCAATTCTATCCAATTCATTCCTCTAAAATGACGTCAAATTAAGTTTTGAATGCCCTTAATGTCCTCCTGCCCACCACACTACTTGGTCACTCACTCCAAGTGTCTGTGGCTCTCTGTGTGAAGACAAACTTCCTAATGTTTGTGTGACATTCACCCTTCACAAGTTTCCAGCTGTGTCCCCGTGTTCTTGATGAACACATTTTAAATTCACCGTCTCGATCCACTGGACTGTTTAAACCCTTCAGTCAGGTCTCCTCTTCCTCACTGTGAAGGATCAGCTCTATTAATCTTCATAACTCACCCCCTGTAGCCCCTCAATCAGCCTTTTTGCTCTTCTCTGGACTTTCTCCAGTGCTGCTGTGTCTTTATGGAGTCATCAACTGACCACAGGACTCCAGATGAGGCCTCACCAGTGTGTTATAAAGACTTGAGCAGACCCTCCTGTGACTTGTACTCCACACGTCAAGGAGCTATATAACCTGACATTCTGTTAGCCTTCTTCATGGCGTCTGAATTTCTTACAACATTAGAACAATCTAAACGAGAGCAGGCCATTCAGCCAACAAAGCTTGCCAATTCTATCCAATTCATTCCTCTAAAATGACGTCAAATTAAGTTTTGAATGCCCTTAATGTCCTCCTGCCCACCACACTACTTGGTCACTCACTCCAAGTGTCTGTGGCTCTCTGTGTGAAGACAAACTTCCTAATGTTTGTGTGACATTCACCCTTCACAAGTTTCCAGCTGTGTCCTCGTGTTCTTGATTACGTCATTTTAAAGTCACTGTCTGATCCACTGCACTGATTCCCTTCATCATTTTGCACACGTCAGTCAGGTCTCCTCTTCATCACTGTGAAGGCTCAGCTCTTTTAATCTTTCCTCATAACTCATCCCCTGTATCTCTGAATCAGCCTCGTCGCTCTTCTCTGGACCTTTTCTTGTGCTGTTGTGTCCTTTTTGTAGCCTGGAGACCCAAACTGCACCCAGTACTCCAGATGAGGCCTCACCAGAACGTCCAGGGACTTGTACTGCAGACATCAAGGCGCTATATAGCCTGATATTCTGTTAGCCTTCTTAATGGCTTCTGAACACTGACTGGAAGTTGACAGTGCCGAGACCTCTATGACTCCTAAATCCTTTTCATAAGGTGGACTTTCGATTTTTAGATCTCCCATTTTGTATTCGGCTTCTCTGTTTCCGAATGTCTGTGTGACATTCACCCTTCACAAGTTTCCAGCTGTGTCCCCGTGTTCTTGATGAACACATTTTAAATTCACCGTCTCGATCCACTGGACTGTTTAAACCCTTCAGTCAGGTCTCCTCTTCCTCACTGTGAAGGATCAGCTCTATTAATCTTCATAACTCACCCCCTGTAGCCCCTCAATCAGCCTTTTTGCTCTTCTCTGGACTTTCTCCAGTGCTGCTGTGTCTTTATGGAGTCATAAACTGACCACAGCACTCCAGATGAGGCCTCACCAGTGTGTTATAAAGACTTGAGCAGACCCTCCTGTGACTTATACTCCACACATCAAGGCGCTATATAACCTGACATTCTGTTAGTCTTCTTAATGGCTTGTCTGCCAGTTGATCCCTTAGAGTCCACTGTGACTCCTAAATTCTACTCATAAGGCGGACTTTCGAGTTCTTCTCATGTTAAAGTCACCGTCTGATCCACTGCACTGATTCCCTTCATCATTTTAAACCCTTCAGTCAGGTCTCCTCTTCCTCACTGTGAAGGCTCAGCTCTATTAATCTTCATAACTCGTCCCCTGTAGCCCTCAATCAGCCTCATCGCTCTTCTCAGGACCTCCTCCAGTGCTGCTGTGTCTTTATGGAGTCATAAACTGACCACAGGACTCCAGATGAGGCCTCACCAGTGTGTTATAAAGCCTGAGCAGAACCTCCTGTGACTTGAACTCCACATATCAGGGCGCTATATAAACTAATAGCCTCCATGGCCACTTTAGTCCACTTTAATCATGTCCCCTCTTAATCACCATTTGGTTCTGTGACTCCAGTCTTCCCACCATTGTTGGTCTCTGTGGTCCAGGATCAGCCTTGCTACTTTCCTCTGCTGTGTCCTTTTTGTAGCCTGGAGACCCAAACTTCACCCAGGACTCCAGACGAGGCCTCACCAGTGTGTTATAAAGCTCCACATGTCAAGGCGCTATATAACCTGACAGTCTGTTAGCCTTCTTAATGGCTTCTGAACACTGTCTGCCAGTTGATCGTGTCCACTATGACTCCTGAATCCTCCTCATAAGGTGGACTTTTTGATTTTCAGACCCCCATTGTCTATTCACACCTCCCATTTTTTTTCTTACATTCGCTGACGTCACATTTCATCTGCCCAAGGCTGTCTGCTGTCCAAGTCCGTCTTCAGTGACTTCCATGAAGGTAAAGCAGGATCATTAGGTCAACGAGTTAAAGCAGGCCGACCACTGACTTTGAGCATCTGACATGTTAGAGAGGAGCGATCATAAATTAATGGCACAATGAACGTCATACGAGTTCAACTGAGGAATCTGCCGAACTGAACACAACAGTCGTGGCCGTTTTTCTCCGTCTGGACAAGGTTATATAGTCGTTTCAGAAACACTTGACCTCCATAAATCCACATTAGTCCAAAATTTGTATGCAAGTGGAGTGCATTAACATAATAGCATCCCTGCCAAGACGTGGACAGCCTGTTACAATGTTACCCAGCGCCAGAAGGAGAATACAAAGAGCTAAAAGGTCGCAGAAAAATAACATCTGAGACCCAGCAGCCTCCCTAGCTGCCCCTGCCGTGCTGTTGCATGAATTGATGAGAAGAAGAAGAGCCCTGAACTGAAATGACTTTCTCTGAATATGAAAGGGTCGAGAGAAAGAAGCTGCTGCTGTCTTAAAAAAAAAAAAATGAAGAACCGAGCAGCCAGGCTGAAGTTTTCCAGAAGACTCCTGCACAAGCATGAAGAATTCTGAATAGCCGAGCCAACAAGAGAGCCCGTGATTGGCAGAGGACCTGACCGACAAAGCCTTAATCCCTGCTGCCAGGTCACGTCCTCGCCAGGCCTGTTTTTCTTCCTCTAGCCCCTTGGCAGCTTGACATCCTTTTGAGGGAGACGGGCATTCTGAAAGTATCGAGGCGTTCTCGCCATAGAACGTCAAGCCAAGTGTTACGGTCGTTTGTCCTCGTTAACGATGAAATTCTTACTTGCGTGTCAGGCTACTCCGTTTGGAAGCTGAAGCTCGAGTACAAGATGGACGATTTAGCGTGACGGCAACCCTATTGTACGTGTAGGGTGTTCACTAAAGAATGGCTTGGAGCCATTTTAGAGAACTGGCAAGCTTGCTGGGCCCGTTGGCCGGGGTCTCCTTCACCTTATTTTTCCAACTGAACACAGATTTGAGTTTTGAAGGTTCTCGGAGTGCTTCCCTCCAGCAGACCCCACTTTGGTTACCGAGTCCATGTTTTTCTGTGGTTCTCTGAAGAAGTTAAACTTGAAGTGTTTGTGCAAAACGTAACGAGATTTCGCATGTGCCCTCCGTGCTCTACTGCACTTAATCCATCCATCCATTATCCAACCCGCTAGATCCTAACTTGAGGGTCACGAGGGTCTGCTGGAGCCAACACAGGGCACAAGGCAGGAAACAAACCCTGGGCAGGACACACACACACACACCAGGGACAATTTAGAATCACTGCACCTAACCAGCATGTCTTTGGACTGTGGGAGGAAACCCACGCAGACACGAGGAGAACACGCAAACTCCACGCAGGGAGGACCCGGGAAGCGAACCCAAATCTCGTTACTGCGAGGCAGCAGCGCTACCCACTGCGCCACCGTGCCGCCCCTGCACTTAATTCCCTTCATAATTTAAAATGTAACGACGACATCATGTAACCTCTTAGTCTCCATTTACTAAAACAGGCGGAGTTCATCCACTCGTTCCTTCAAAGTCCTGGAGTCAGTCTAGTTCACCTCGTTTAAGAATCTGAAGAAAGCTGTGGACCTCAGAAATATTCACATATGAATGACGACACAGTGAAAGTAAAAAGTATGTGAACCCCTAGGAATTCTCTCTATCCTTCTATATAAAAGCGGGCAGGATTGTCCTTCCGTCCCGTGAGTGCTACGTAGGCGCGGAGTTTCACACACGCCCCCATTTTGCAATGCACGATGGGATTTGTAGTTTTGTTTTTCCAGGTCAAAGGTGATTTTCTACTCCAGACTGTGCGATATCTTCTTCTTTCTTAATATATAAAAGCGGTCGGGATTGTCCTTCCGTCCCGTGAGTGGAAAGCGTAGCGGTACTCCGCTTATCACGGACTTACTACTTGCAGCTTGCGGTACGAAGCGACGTGATGTGAGCAGAGTTCTGGCGCTCCCATCGTTCCCTTGCTGGAAAAATTAGACAAAATGATGTCTCTGGAAATAATTCATGTTGATGGAGTACAAATGCCTCACCGCGTAGTAAATATCAGGGGGGTTCAAAAGGGCGACCTCAATATAGAGAAAAAGTAACAGAAACTCCGAGTATTAAAGTAATACCGCTCAAATGCAATATAACCAAATTAATGAGTTTGTATCAAATTGATCTGCATATTGAATTGCCTTAAGAAGTGTCAACTTATAAGTCGGTCGCCTTAAAAGGCGGAGTCAGCCTAGTTTGTCTAATTCCCATATACAACATGGTCGTATCGTCCTGTCCGTCCCAATAATGAACAAACACAGTCTCCTGTAACTAAAGAGGCACAGATTTTCAGAGAATCTTTGACCGTATTGAATAAATCATTCAAACTGTGAAACTGAAGGTTGGGAAAAGTGAACCCTAAGCGAATGACTCTCTTTAAAAAGCTCAGTGCAGTCCGAATTTAGCACACTACCGCAGGGCTGTATGCCAACATGATGACCTCCGAGACGACCACTGAGGGTGAAGCTGCTGGACTGGCCCAGCATGTCTCCAGACCTAAACCCTACTGAGCATCTGTGGGGCAGGTGGAGGAGCTCAAGGTCTCAAACATCCAGCAGCTCCGTGATGTCGTCATGGAGGAGAGGAAGAGGATTCCAGTGGTCAACCTGTGAAGCTCAAGAGAGTTCAGGCAGTGCTGGAAAATAATGGTGGGCAGCCACACAAAATAGTGACACTTTGGGCCTAATTTGGACATTTGTCACTTAGGGGTGTACCCACTTTTGTGAGATACTGTACCAGTTTCACGGTATTCGACTGTATTTTTATTCCCATGCATGAGTGGATTTTCCTCTGCAAGTACTGCAGTAGACTGGCAAAGAATAACCAATTCCACGGTCATGAGAATTGTACAGTCAAAGTAAAAAGTATGTGAACCCCCTAGGAATTCTCTCTATTTATGTCTAATTCCCATATACATCATGGTCGTATCGTCCTGTCCGTCCCAATAATGAACAAACACAGTCTGCTGTAACTAAAGATGCACAGATTTTCAGAGAATGTTTTGACCGTATTGAATGAATCATTCAAACTGTGAAACTGAAGGTTGGAGTCCATTTAATGAGACGAGTTCACAGGTGTGGTGGCCCAGAATGACTTTGATTGATCAAAAGCACGATAAAGTTTTGAGTTTTTGACAAGGAGCTTATCCAGACGGGAATCGCGCCTCGCACTAAAGAGCTGTCTGAAGGGCTCTATTCAATAATGCGCGCGTAAATCAAGGTTATTATAGATTTGCCTTTTTATATTAGTTTTTATTTCTACAGTGGGTACGGAAAGTATTCAGACCCCCTTCAATTTTTCACTCTTTCTTATATTGCAGCCATTTGCTAAAATCATTTAAATAATTTTTTTTCCCCTCATTAATGTACACACAGCACCCCATATTGAATTTTTGAAATTGTTGCCGATTTATTAAAAAAGAAAACCTGAAATCTCACCTGGTCCTAAGTATTCAGACCCTTTGCTCAGTATTTAGTAGAAGCCCCCTTTTGAGCTCATACAGCCAGGGGTGGTCTTATGAAAGATGCAACAAGTTTTTCACGCCTGGATTTGGGGATCCTCTGCCATTCCTCCTTGCAGATCCTCTCTAGTTCTGTCAGGTTGGATGGTAAACGTTGGTGGACGGCCATTTTTAGGTCTCTCCAGCGATGCTCCATTGGGTTTAAGTCAGGGCTCTGGCTGGGCCATTCAAGAACAGTCACAGAGTTGTTGTGAAGCCACTCCTTCGTTATTTTAGCTGTGTGCTTAGGGTCATTGTCTTGTTGGAAGGTAAACCTTCGGCCCAGTCTGAGGTCCTTAGCACTCTGGGAAGGTTTTTGTCCAGGATATCCCTGTACTTGGCGCATTCATCTTTCCCTCGATTGCAACCAGTCGTCCTGTCCCTGCAGCTTTAAAACACCCCACAGCATGATGCTGCCACCGCCATGCTTCACTGTGGGGACTGTATTGGACAAGTGATGAGCAGTGCCTGGTTGTCTCCACACATACCGCTTAGAATTAAGGCCAAAAAGTTCTATCTTGGTCTCATCAGACCAGAGAATCTTATTTCTCACCATCTCAGAGTCCTTCAGGTGTCTTTTAGCAAACTCCATGTGGGCTGTCATGTGTCTTGCACTGAGGAGAGGCTTCCGACAGGCCACTCTGCCATAAAGCCCTGACTGGTGGAGGGCTGCAGTGATGGTTGACTTTCTACAACTTTCTCCCATCTCCTGACTGCATCTCTGGAGCTCAGCCAAAGTGATCTTTGGGTTCTTCTTTACCTCTCTCACCAAGGCTCTTCTCCCCCGGTAGCTCAGCTTGGCCGGACAGCCAGCTCTAGGAAGGGTACTGGTCGTCCCAAACGTCTTCCATTTAAGGATTATGGAGGCCACTGTGCTCTTGGGAACCTTAAGTGCAGCAGAATTTTTTTGTAACCTTGGCCAGATCTGTGCCTTGCCACAATTCTGTCTCTGAGCTCTTCAGGCAGTTCCTTTGACCTCCTGATTCTCATTTGCTCTGACATGCATTGTGAGCTGTAAGGTCTTATATAGACAGACAGGCGTGTGGCTTTCCTAATCAAGTCCAATCAGTAGAATCAAACACAGCTGGACTCAAATGAAGGAGATCTCAAGGATGAGCAGAAGAAATGGAAAGCACCGGAGTTCAATATACGAGTGTCACAGCAAAGGGGCTGAATACTTAGGACCAGGTGAGATTTCAGTTTTTCATTTTTAATAAATCTGCAACCATTTCAAAAATTCAATATGGGGTGCTGTGTGTACATTAATGAGGGAAAAAATTAATTGAAATGATTTTAGCAAATGGCTGCAATATAACAGAGTGACAAATTGAAGGGGGTCTGAAGACTTTCCGTACCCACTGTATATTTTTTTTTCTGACCTTACGTGGAAATTCAGTTTAGTTTTAGTTTTCCTTCATTGTGTATTTTTCGTTTTAATTTAGTTTTTATTTCACAAAGGTATTTCTATTTTATTTTTATATCTATTAGTTTTAGTAATTATGGCATGGAGCTCCCACGGAGTTACTTTTGTGTCACAATCGGACAGAACTGCACACTTAACAGAGTTTAATGTTAGTGGGACATTACTACACTGCCTGGTTTACTATCTGGTTTTGTTTTTGTCTGATAAAAACCAACATAATCAAAACTAGACACTGAATATGAAGAATTTTACACAATTTTTTTAAATATTTTCTCATGAAAATCACAAGGGCTTACTTAGGAAGAACAGGACTCTTAGGCTTGAGTCAGTGTGCAGACACCACCTGGCTGTATTGAGGGACACAAAGAACAAGCAGCATGTAGTGTCGAGGTTAGGGGTGGCGAGTCTTGAGTAGCCCACCATAAGAACAGTAAACCCATGATGAGCAGGTAATAATGGCGCTTTTCCACTCCATGGTACGGCACAGCACGGTTCAGTACAGCTCACCTTGGTTCGGCTCGGTTTGCGTTTCGACTGCAGTTTAGTACCACTTTAGAGTGGGCGCGATTATTCACGTGTCGTTATAGTTGCGCCGCCTCTACTGCCGTGACATCATCGTAAACGCGCCACAAACAAACACACAACAATGGAGCATATCGACGGAATGGTGTTCTTCATTCTCGCCATGTGGATGTTTTTAACAGCAAGACAAAGGCGTTTGTTTCAAAAGAGGCTGATGGCAGCCAAAGAAATCACAGCTAAAAAAAACGAGAGTTTTGGAACTTTTACAACAACACGCAGACAACGACGACGCGCAAGGGTAAGCATCTAAAAAAAAAGCACATCACTAGCTAACTTTTATCACTGTTGCAAAGCATAAAATAAACTTAACTGCCAGTGTAACATTAAAATGCTGATTCTGTATATTAAAGATCTTCCACATTTTGCAAAAAAGTCGCCGCAACAGACCATCTGTTTGGACATTTAACCGTGCTTCAGAGTGGTGGGATGTGATTGCTCCCGGTTTTACAAACACTCAGTGGCTGGAGAACTTTCGAATGTCTGAAGAAACATTCATCCACTTATGCATTTGGTCGAACCACTTCCACGAGCGCCTGTTTGAACCACTCCGGCTGTTGTGGTCCTTTACACTCCTGCAGTTAGTCGCTCTTCATTTTTTTTTAACTTGTCCCTACACTGTTTGTAAGTCCGATGGTAGCCGTGTGCGCCCAAGAGCTTAGCGACCTCCTGAAAAACTTTTTCATTCCGCGTCGCCCCATCCAGCTCTCCTCGGCTACCAACGAGAGGAACGTCTGTACTTCCTCAATAGACCACGAAACAGCCCTTTTTGGTTAAAACAAAATGGCGCGTCCGAACCTTTGCTGGCTGTGCTAAAAATCTAGCGGCTCTGTTGTGTCTCGTGTCGCAAGTTCAGTGACGCAGTAATGACGATTTTCTCCGGCCAATCGGTGACCAGTAGAGATTACACGTCACGTTTTGGTAACGGTTCGGCGCGCTTGGTACCTCGGCTGAGGTGGTACTAAAAAAAAGGACCAGGAACTGTGCCCAGTGGAAAACCGCCCAAAAGTGAGCTGAACCGAACCGCGTCGTGCCGTACTATGCAGTGGAAAAGTGCCATAAGAGTACGGACTGGCACAAAACAACAGAGACAGCGTCTGAGATTAAGAACCACATAATCTAAACGTATTTATTCAGAGCAGGATTGCAAAATTTACAAGGGTTAAAGACTAACAGCAAGAATATCCATTCAAAACCTAAACATATTTTATTAAATTATTATTTTATTTCAGTTAGTCTTTCCAGCTACTTTAATAGTTTCGTTTAGTTTTGGTTTTGTTAATTATTTTATTTCGGGTTACGAAAATGTTTTCTTAATAGTAGTTTCAGTTTTGATTTTAGTTTTTGTTAACTATAATAACCTTGGCGTAAATAAAGGCGAGCTTCAAAAGGGCGACCTCAATTGAGCACGGCGAATAAAGGCGTTCGTAGATCATTTTATACCTTCAATCATTGCCTTTATCTAATACATTTTCTGTAATAATTATTTCGTAATTCATAAATATTTACGCGCCCTTATTGACGGATACCGTCTGAAGAGCTACGATGAAGAATTGTTCATCTACATGAGGCTGGAAAGGGTTACAAAGTCCTCTCAAAGAGCGGAGATATTCATCAGTCTACTGTTGGGCAAGTTGTCTATCAATGGAGACCGTTTGGTATTGTGGCTACACTGCCTAGAAGTGGGCGCCTTGCCAAGATGGCCACAGCGCAAAGACAGCAACGAGGTAAAGAGTGACAGCAAAGGACTTGAAGAAGTCACCAGAACTGGCTGACATCTCTGTTCACGAGTCAACTGTACGCAAAACGCTGAACAAGAAAGGAGTCCATGGCAGGAAGCCACTGCTATCAAAAAAGAACATTGCTGAACGCCTGAAGTTTGCGAAAGAGCACTTGGACACTCCCACGACGGTACTGGGAAAACCAACATGGAGGAACAAGCAGAACTTCATTTGGCATAAAAAGGGCGCCGCATATCAACATCAAAACATCACCCCTTCAGTAAAGTATGGTGGAGGGAACATCAGGATTTGGGCCTGCTTTTCTGCATCGGGGCCTGGACAGCTTGTCATCATTGAGGGGGAAAAAATGAATTCACAAGTTTTATCAAGAAATCCTCCAGGATAATGTGAGAGCGTTAAGCTCGGAAGAGGCTGGGCGATGCAACAGGACAGCAAGCCCAAACGTCGCAGCACGATGGCTTCAGAAGACCAAGCTCGGCCTTGTGGAGCGGCCCAGTCAGAGCCCAGACCTCAATCCTATTGAATGACTTGAAGAGAGAGAGAGAGTGAAGACGAGCAAAGAATATGGAAGAGTCAAGGCAGCTCTGCAGGGAAGAAGGGGCTCAAATACAAAACACGCACGATGTACAGGAATCGCCTGCCAAAGGAAGGTCAACCAGTTATGAAATCCCAAGGGTACAATACAATGCAGTTTATTTGTTGTATAGCCCAAAATTACACAGGAAGTGCCGCAATGGGCTTTAACAGGCCCCCCAGCCTTGACTCTCTGAGCAGACAAGGAAAAACTCCCAATAAAAACCTTGTAGGGAAAAATGGAAGAAACCTCGGGAAAGGCAGTTCAAAGAGAGACCCCCTTTCCAGGTAGGTTGGGCGTGCAGTGGGTGTCAAAAGTAGGGGGTCAATACAATACAATACACAGAACAGAACAATTCCTTAAGACGGCATAATAATAAAAATTTTAGAAGTACGGTTTAGCAGTAGATGATATGACATAATTAGGTTTGGATATTTTTAGAGTCCCTTTTAAGGTTCTCTTACTTTTTCCACAGGCACTGTGAACGTTGAATGCGTTTGTAAAATTAAAGACATGAAAGGGTAGAACTGTGTGTGTGTGTCATCGACTTAACTCCTTGGTATATCAGGACCTGTGACTTCGATGAAGATCAGATCACTTTGTGTGACCAATTCATGCAGTAAACCAATTCATTCCAAAGGGTTTGCATACTTTTTTACTTTGACTGTAGAGGTGCATCTCAATAAATTACGATATCATCGAAAAGTTTCCTCAATTCAAAAAGTGAAACTCGTATATTCTGTATAGATTCGTTACGCACAGAGTGATATGTTTCTTTCTTTTTCATTTTGCTCATTATGGCTTATAGCTAATGAAAACTTCAAAATTCAGGGAAAATTTCCGCTGACGATAACGTTTATGCGACAGATTGCGTTTTCCGACCGTTATTATCAACGTCGGCTCACTACATTACCCGACGGCCACACTTCACACCCGCTGACTTCCGCGTGCCCTGCACTTCCCTTCTTATCCAATGTGTTCTGTTTAACCCAGGGGTCCTCAATCCCGGTGGTCCTGGAGAGCCGCAGTGGCTGCAGGTTTTTGCTCCAACCCAGTTGCTTAATAAAAAGCACTTATTGCTAAAGTAACACTTCTGCTTCACTTTAGTGATTTTGAGCCCTTATTGCTTCATTTTGTCTCAAACAGCTCTTTTAACTGCTCCTTATTATCAATAACATGCAAATGACAAGAGAGAGCAGCATTTCTCCATTTAGCTTCTTTACATTTACACCTGTGTGTATTTATCGCAACTATTGGGTTTAATTAAATACTTGGAAGAAAAATGAAGAGAAAAAAGTGAAGGACTGAGAATTACTCGTCCATTTTAGCCTTCAAATCATTTGCATGATAGAAAGGGAAAGAAAATCTAGGATATGAGAATGAGCTGACATAGCAGAGTTAATTTAATTTCATAGCTTGTTGGTGCTTTATTGGCAAGAATTGCTTTCTAATTAAGCAACCAGGTCAGAACAAAAACCTGCAGCCACTGCGGCCCTCCAGGACTGGGACTGAGGACCCCTGGTTTAACCTATTCATGTTACACTGTCAAGTCGGGGAGCATGCACTGGTACAGCGTGCTGCCACACCCACCAGACAACGAAACAGCTCGGGATCCCGGTTGGCACGGTCTGGTCCCACCCTCCGGAAATGACCCTCCATCTGCCGCAGCCAGGTGTTACGTGGGCGACGCCTTGACCTGGTCCGCAACAATGAGCCGGATCACCCTCGGGTAATGGCGCCACGTGGCCGTAACTGATGCCCTCTCACAATGCAGGTAATGTGCCTCAAAGTCAAACCAGCGGTACCCACGGGTTCTCCATAGAGACGCACATGAAGGAGTCGAGTGTTCGTCTCGGGTCAGTGGATAGCGTCCATGTCTCACAAACAGGAAGCATCAGGACTCTACAGACTTTTCGTCCTTTCGCGCCACACTCCCCTTCCCTGCGACCTCCTGACCCCCCTGTGCTCCCCCCCAACCCGTCTACTGACTTCATAGTAAGAGTCACCAGAGTCGTGAGTGTCACTGCCGAGATAAGTAAACCTCTCGATGAGGTCGACATTCTCTCCGCTGACGGCCGTGCCCAAGAGGTCATTAAAGGCCTAGATGTTGGTTTGTAGATATCCGGAGCGCCGCACACCACATTCCAGCCACCTCCATGCTCTCCCAATCCGTCTACTGCACGGGTGTCCCACTCCACTCCTGCTGGGCCGCAGTGGCTGCAGGTTTTCATTCTAATCATCTTCTTCATGAGTGGCCCGTTTTTGCGGCCAATTGCCTTCATTTTAATTTACTTGACTCAGACCCCTTAGTTGTTTCTTTTTCCTAAATTGTCCCAAGTGTGTACTTGGTGGGTGTGTGTGTGTGTGCACCCTGTGTTGGGCTGGCACCCTGCCTGGGTTTGTTTCCTGCCTTGCGCCCCGTGTTGGCTGGGATTGGCTCCAGCAGACCCCCCGCGACCCTGTAGTTAGGATATAGCGGGTTGGAAAATGGCTGACTGACTGATAATAGTGAGGCCCAAAATGCGCCACCACATGAACGGCTCACCACTGTATCTGAAAAATAAAGAAAGGTGACGTCTCGGTGAGGTTGATCTCCTCAGGTCACCGAAACATCTTGACGGTGTTCATAGAAAAAAACAGAAAAGTCAACCATTTGGGAAATGTCTGCTGTGGCAGAATGAGAGCAGCAACAAGCCGTGGGATGAAATAACGGGGTTTAAATTAACAGCGAGAATCGGCTTCTCCTTAAGAGACTGGTTGGAGTTTGAAACCCCAGTTTAGCTGGTTGCCTGTCGGCTCGTTTCACGTCTCGTTTTCGTTTGAAGAAACGAATCAACTCAAAACAGGGCTATGAAGGGAAAAAGAGAATTTAACTAGCAATGAAAACTGATTAGGAAAAGGGGGAGAAGGAAAACTTGCAGCCATTGTGGCCCTCCAGGACCAGAGTCTGAGACCACTGATTGAACATGTCATGCTGCTTTTCAACTATTTTTTGTAATTTAAGCGTAACTTGTAGTGATGGGAAAATGAAGCCTCATGCAGCTTTTGTTCAATTTATGCCAGAAAAAGATCTGAAGCGTCGAAGCCTCGGCCCCAGTTTGAACAGCGACATCTGGTGGTTAACTGAGGTCAAGGCAAACTCTCGAGAGCGCAAGTGGAGCGGCGCTCACTGTTTCAGTCTCATGTCACCAGGAAAAGGTCAGAAAAGTTCAACACCCCCCCGATCTACTGACTTCATGGGAAGGGTCACCAGAGTGCCATGATTGTCACCGGCGAGGTCAGTAAACCTCTAGAGGAGGTCAACACTCTCTCTGCAGACAGACACACTGCTGATGGCCGTCTCTGAGCGGTCATTCGAGGGCCTGTTAGGTTACACTTTGTATTGTAAGTATTCCTGCTCTTGTAACATCCCGTACTAATCATGGGACTCTTCTAATATTGAGTCCTCTTATTAACCCTTTCAGGGCTGATGTTGCCTTTTGACAAAAGGAGGAGCTGACGATAATCCGTAATCGACTGGAAACTGTGACGTTTTAGTTAGACTCTCATCGGTAGAAGGAAAGTGAGCTTCGTTGGTTTTGACCAAGGTGTCCTGCGCTTCCGTGGGTAGCAAGGTGCAGCCACTGGCAAAAATGGCACCGACATTTGACGAGAGATCAAAGCGATTGCGTAAAGCAAAATACTCCGTAGAGGCCGTTTTGCCTGTTCTCTTGGAATTGGACTAAGACTTGTCTGACTCTGATACAAGCAATCACAAACAAATGCGAGGTTTTGCAGGTAATCGTGGTGCTGAACAGGTTAATGTATGGCGCTGTTCACCTGGTAGGACTGCCACTTAACAAATGATAAAGGGTAGAAACCTCATTGCAATCCACTGGGACCGTGACCACTGCTGCTGCCACGTGAACATAGCCTGCCACACATTCTTGGCAAACTGGCAGCCACAGCATGCAGCGACAGACGTTTTATGTTGATTTCTGTGTGAAGCCATTGTGTTTTAGAAAATGATATTTTTTGGAATAAAATGTTCAGCCCTTAAAGAGTTAAAATAACCTCCTTTCGTACTGTAACGCAGGGGTGTCTAACTCTGGGCCTGGTGGGCCGCAGTGGCTGCAGGTTTTCCTTCTCCCCCTTTTCCTAATCAGTTTTCATTGCTAGTTAAATTTTTTTTTTCCCTTCATTTTAACAGCCCTGTGTTTTAAGGAGTCAGTCCTCTGAATTGATTTGTCTCTTTATTAAATGGCAGCCAATCAGAAATGAGACGTGAAACGAGCGGACAGATTCCCAGCTAAACTGGGATGTCAAACTCCAACCAGTTTCTTAACGGGAAGCCGATTCTCGCTGTTAATTTAAACCCCGTTATTTCATCCCACGGCTTGTTGCTGCTCTCATTCTGCCACAGCAGACATTTCTAAAATCTGGTTGATTTCCTGTTTTTTCTATGAACACCGTCAAGATGTTTCGGTGACCTGAGTAGATCAACCTTTACCGAGGCCATCACCTTTTCTTTATTTTCAGATATCGTATGATGGGCACAGGTGGCGGCTCGTTTTGGGTCTCACTATTATTTGGCTGCTAATTAAGGAAGCCGATTCTCGCTGTGGGCGGCACGGTGGCGCAGTGGTAGCGCTGCTGCCTCGCAGTTAGGAGACCCGTCTGGGTTCGCTTCCCGGGTCCTCCCTGCATGGAGTTTGCATGTTCTCCCGTGTCTGCGTGGGTTTCCTCTGGGCGCTCCGGTTTCCTCCCACAATCCAAAGACATGTGGGTTAGGTGGATTGGCGATTCTAAATTGGCCCTAGTGTGTGTGGGTGTGTTTGTGTGTGTCCTGTGGTGGGTTGGCACCCTGCCCAGGATTGGTTCCTGCCTTGTGCCCTGTGTTGGCTGGGATTGGCTCCAGCAGACCCCCATGACCCTGTGTTCGGATTCAGCGGGTTGGAAAATGGATGGATGGATGGATGGATTCTCGCTGTTAATTAAAGCCCGTAATTGAATATCAGGACTTGTTGCTCCTCTCACTCCGCCACAGCAGGCATTTCCAAAACTCTTTCTTTTTTCTGTTTTTTTTTTCTTCTATGAACGCCCTCAAGTTGTTTTGGTGACCTGACACCGTCACCTTTCTTCATTTTCAGATATTGTGCGATGGGCACAGGCGGGCTGGTTTTGTGTCTCATTATTGTTTGGCTGCTAATTAAGGAAAAAGAAACGACAAAGGGGCCAGAGACAAGTGAATTAAAACAAAAGAAGGTAATTGGCAGCAAAAACTGGTCACTAATTAAGAAGAGGGTTAGAATGAAAACCTGCAGCCAACTGTGACCCTCCATTACACCCGCGCTGGGACGTCTGTTGTTCTGCTCTCCCTCGTCGTCATTTCGTTAACGCTTTTAGCACGATATGCTGGCACAACTCGAATATGTGTGTGGTTTAACTCTCTCAGCCGTGTCACACGCTCTGCTGTCTGGATGAGTCACTGGGCGAGGGAGTGTGATGATTGTACTGTCACTCGCACAGTGTGATGGCCTCGCAGATTGAGAGGTGTTGTGCGGCTGGCTGCCCTCCAGGCTTCTCCTCCTCGGCTTTCACACCAGCAGGGAGATTTACTGAGTCGTAATACCCGCTAGACGGCCGTAAAGAACGCCATGACCTGTCTCGACCTCCGGACACCGCCGTAGGGCACTGACTGACTGGGTTGAACAGGGTGCCTTTTTGAGCAAGACTTAACCCTGGCGATTTTTTTTGTGTTTTCTCCCCAGCTTTGAAGTGCAACTGTACCGAATGCGAGAAGAACAATTTCCAGTGTGAAACGGATGGTGCATGCATAGCTTCCATCTCCAACATCAATGGCTTGGAGCACCACATCCGTGCCTGCATTCCTCGTGCCAGCCTTGTTCCTGCAGGCCAGCCCTTCTACTGCCTTAGCTCCAAGGACTTGCTCAACACGCACTGCTGCTACACCGATTTCTGTAATAGCCTTGACCTCCGGGTGCCCAGTGGTGAGTGAAGGTTTTTCTTTTGACCTAAACATCTGCATGGTGGCTTGTTGTGCTAAACTCATTCCTGAAAAGCTGCACCTTTTTTTTTTTTTTCCCTGTCTCAGGAATCCCCGGAATTGACTACTCGCCATCAGGCTGGGGCTTAGTGGAGCTGGTGGCCGTGATAGCTGGCCCGGTATTCCTCTTCTGCGTGGTCCTCATAGTGGCGGTGTTTCTCTTCCAACACCATCAGCGCGTCTACCATAACAGGCAGCGGTTAGACGTGGAGGATCCTTCCTGTGACCACCTGTATTTAGCCAAGGACAAGACACTGCAGGACCTCATCTTTGACCTCTCCACTTCAGGGTCTGGTTCTGGTAAGTTCTCACTCAGATGCCACCCGTCCATTGAGCACTCAGAACGAGTCTGCTGTTGCTTCACTGTACAGTCGTGGCCAGACGTTTGGAGAATGACCTCCCCCTAGTGTTGGTTTTCACAAAGTCTGCTGCTTCAGTGTTTTTAGATCTGTGTGTCAAATGAGATACTGAAGTAGAGTGACGAGAAGTTTCAAAGGCTTTGATTGACAAGGACCTGACGTTTATGCACAGAGTGTCCATATTGGCAGTGTCTTTCAAGAGCTCTGCAATTCGTTTTGTCAGGCTGGCAATCAACTTCTGGGCCCAATCCTGACCTGACCCATTCATGGAGTTTCTCAGAATTGGTGGCTTCTTGTTTGTCCACCCGCCTCTTGCAAGGCCATCTTAACAGCATTACAGTTGTGGCCAAAATTATTAGGGCCCCTTATGAAATCAGGCAACACTCCTGATTCCAATATGAAAATGACCATTAACAACAAATGTTTGGTTTTTAAAGCGTATCTGTGTCCAAAATAACAAGGTCCACTAATTGTAGTTTGAATATTTTATTGACACACTGAGTGGAAACAAGAAAGGGCAAAAATGAGACATCCAAAATTATTAGCCCCATGCCCATTAATAGTCAATAGTGTACCCTTTTTGAGCCACAACTGACAACAATCTATTAGAGTAGGTCTTTACTAGATTAGCACAGGTCTCCTGAGGGATTTTGGTCCATTCCTCCATTGCAAATTGTTCTAGCTGGTCCAAATTGCGTGGTTTCTGAGCACGGACATTCACTTTGAGCACTCACCACAGATTCTCAATGGGATTGAGGTCTGGGCTCTGTGCGGGCCACTCCAAGATCTTGGTTTTGGTATCCTTGAAAAACTCATTTTGATGTGTGCTTTGGGTCATTGTCTTGTTGGAAGACCCAGCGACGACCTAAGCCTAGACTACGAGCAGATTTCTGCATATTCTCCCTCAGAATGTCAACATCATTTTCTTTTTTCATGATGCCATGCACCCGAACAAGGCTCCCTGTGCCCGAGGCTGCAAAACAGCCCCACAGCATGATGCTCCCACCACCATGTTTAACTGTGGCAGCTGTGTTCCTAGGGTTGAAGGCCTGTCCCTTTCTTCGCCAAACATAAGCAACATCCATGTGCCCAAACAGTTCCAGTTTAGTCTCATCAGACCAAAGCACAGACTTCCAAAAATCATCTTTACATTTCAAATGTTCAGGGTCAAACCTCAGTCGGGCTGTGATGTGCCGCTCTTTGAGTAAAGGGGTTCTTCTGGGACGATGGCCGTGAAGCCCACCACGGTGAAGAGCCCTCACAACTGTGTTCCTTGAAACATCAACTCCAGAAGAGGCCAGGTCAGCAACAATCATCTTGGCAGATGTCCGGGGTTCCTTGCTGACATCTCGGACTATTTTTCTCTCCAGAGTTCTTGAAATCTTGCGCTTACGGCCACGGCCAGGTTTGTTTCTAACAGAATTTGTCTCCTTGTACTTGGTAATGATGCAACGTACAGCAGTTCTAGACACTGTGAATCGCTTGGAAATGGCAGGGTAGCCTTGCCCCTTATCATGAGCCTCTACTATCTTCTTTCTGAGCTCCAGACTGATTTCCTTTGTCTTTGGCATGGTCAGTAACAGTAGTCCCTCTCATGTGTTCAAGAGCCCTGTTCCTTGGGAGTCTTTTGATGCTGATTGAGTGTTGTTAGGAAGCCAATTGACTGCACAGGTGTGGTTTCAAAGCTGATTGGTTAATTAGTGTAGGTGTGTTTTGAAAGCAAATATTAACATGGGGCTAATATGTTTGACCACCCCATTTTTTACTGTATTTGCTATGTGTTGGCTGGGATTGGCTCCAGCAGACCCCCGTGGCCCTATATTCGGATTCAACAGGTTAGAAAATGGATGGATGGATGGATGGATGATATAAAGCAAGACTAAAAATATATTTTATATTACAAAATGTATCAAAAGCTAGTAAATAGCACTGGTGGATGTTTGATTATATCAAGTTTCATCAATGTTGCAAACTTTGGGAAGAAGTTTAGGAAAATGTTCCATGATTCCAGGGGGGCTAATAATTTTGGCCTCAACTAAATAGGCCCCTCCCCAGGCAGAGCAGTGCACTGGGGGGCCCCCCCTACCTACACAACCACTCAGCAAGTCACAACATACATACAGGGTGGTCCAGATCTAATTATGCAGATCCAGATCGTCTGGATGACTTTGATTTATGCGGGGACGATTCCAGTTCGGCGCGAAGACGTCAGTTCGCGCACACACTTCTCGATTTTTCGGGTGATTTTCTATGTAGTAAACTTAATAAGTTATAGCGTGATGAAAATTGCATAATTAGATCTGGACCACCCTATAGATAAGGATGGGACCCCCAGGCAACTGCCCATGCATTGACAGCCCTGGCCTCTTGAGGATTTGACCCACAAGTTCCTGGCCATGGACCCCAAATGTCGATGTTTTCTTCCCCGAGCCACTCAGTTGTCACTTTTCATTGACAATGACGTGAAGTTTAAGCACAGAGTGTCCATATCTGCAGTGTTGGCCCTTCTTTCTTTTTCAAGAGCCCTGTGATTCGCCCTGGCAGGCTGTCAATCATCTTCTGGGCCCAATCCTGATTGATTGACCGCCGCCCATTCTTGTTTAGGCAGAATTGGTGGCTTTTTGTTTGTCCACCCGCCTCTTGACCCCAAGTTCTCAGTGAGGAGTTTCCTGGCCATGGACCCCAAATGTCGATGTTTTGTTCCCCTGAACCACTCGGTTGTCACTTGTGCCTTATGGCCTGGTGCTCCGTCACGTTGGTCACCAGACTGTTGTTGGATGGTTGGCAGAAGTTGCTCTCTTTATTCGTGGCTGTGTTCTTATGCCATATTGTGAATGAGCCCACTTCCTGGGCTGAGAAGCAACACTACACCTTTTTTTTTTTTTTGTGTGTTCTTTATTTCACCTTTTACAATTTCTTATATTAGAAATATGTTACTTTTCACATACCCCTTGGGGTCAGAGCACAGGGTTAGCCATGGTACAGCACCCCTGGAGCAATTGTAGGTTAAGGGCCCAGTTGAGTAGGATCTCTTTTGGCAGTGAAAGGGAATCAAACCGGCAACCACCTGAATGCCAGCGCAGATCCTTATGAATGGTCTCAGGATGCTTTACTGTTGGCATGACACAGGACTACTGATGGTAGCGCTACTGATGATAACAAGTTCTCAATGGAGAGTTTCCTGGCCTTGGACCCCAAATGTTGATGTTTTGTTCCCCGAGCCACTTAGTTGTCACTGTTGCCATATGGCCTGGTGCTCCATCATTGTTGGTCTTGGATGGTTGGCAGAAGTTGCACTCAGTTAATGTTTTGCTCCCATTATTTATTCCTGGCTGTGTTCTGAGCCCTGCACTGCCTTGGCTGACATGACTGGTCTCAGGATGCTTCACTGTTGGCCTGACACAGCACTGATGGTAGCGCCACTCACCTTTTGTTTTTTCTGGATGCCCCAGTCAGTCGGAAAGGGGATTCCTCAGAGAAGTTGACTTGACCCCAGCAGTCCAATCCCAGAATATCAGTCTGTCCCTAATGACTTCTTTGCTGCCCTTCTTGACACCCACCAGGCCATCCTGCACAAGTGTTCGCCTCACTGCCACCTGCCTTTCCTGCGCAAGCTCTGCCCTGGTGGTGCCCACAGCTGAATCCACTTTAGGAGACGCTTTAGGAGACGCCCTGACGCCTTCGTCACCTCTCTATTGCAACTCAGTCAGTGTGACAGGGTGACCGCCAGCCTTGTCCTTGCAGACACTCTCACCCATGTTAATGAGAGGATCACTGAGGTGACATCAGGGCTGACACGGATTGGTTTTTTGGGATGGAGTTCAATTTTGGCATAGACGGACTTTGCCATTCATCTGATCGCTCGTCAGAACATTCTGGAGTCGATCCAAATTGCCATCATATAAAAACGGAGGCAGCAAACTTGGTGAAAATTCATATTTGTGTCATTTTCTAAACGGCCATGACTGTATGTTAAAAATAGCAGCAGCCCCAGCACTGCCCCCTGGTGGTCACCGCTCTTAATATCTGCCAGTTCTGATGAGGTTCCTCGCGCCATCGCCCTCTGCTTTCTGTGTCTGAGCCCATTCTCCATCCACACACCACTTATCCCTCGTCGGAACATTCTGGAGTCGATGCAAATTGCCATCATATAAAAACGGAGGCAGCAAACTTTCATATTTGTGTCATTCTCTAAACTCTTGGCCACGACGGTAGACCCGTTTATGTTTCTTTCTACACGTTCTCGCTGCTCAGCATGCTTGACGTTTCCTGAGCTTTCTGAGTGCTGCTGTTGTCCTGCAGGGCTCCCACTGTTTGTCCAGCGCACGGTGGCCAGAACCATCGTCCTACAGGAGATCATCGGTAAGGGCCGCTTTGGCGAGGTGTGGCGAGGAAAATGGCGTGGAGGGGACGTGGCCGTGAAGATATTCTCATCTCGAGAGGAACGCTCCTGGTTCCGCGAAGCCGAAATTTACCAGACCATCATGCTGCGACACGAGAACATCCTGGGATTCATTGCAGCAGACAACAAAGGTGACTTGGCCATTGGGACTTTATTTGTGTGTTAAATTTTTTTTTTTTTGGTTTTGTTTTGTTGTGTTGAAATGACTTGGGGGGTGAGGCCTGCGTGGTTTCTTTGGCAAATCACCCATTCCCATGCTTCCTACAGATAATGGCACCTGGACACAGCTGTGGCTGGTGTCGGACTACCATGAGCACGGCTCTCTCTTTGACTACTTGAACCGCTACACGGTGACCATTGAGGGCATGATCAAGTTGGCTCTTTCAGCAGCAAGCGGCTTGGCACACTTACACATGGAGATTGTTGGCACTCAAGGTTAGTATTGTGTGTGTGTGTGTGTGTGTGTGTGTTAGTGAGACGAACATGAGGGGTGACGATCCAATGGGAGGACCCGACCTTTCACGCTACCAACCTGTTCTGTTACAGGTAAGCCTGGCATTGCCCACCGAGATCTGAAGTCCAAGAATATCCTGGTAAAGAAGAATGGCACGTGTGCCATTGCTGACCTGGGCCTGGCTGTACGACACGACTCTGTAACGGACACCATTGACATCGCTCCCAATCAGCGTGTGGGGACAAAACGGTAGGGGCCTGCTCACCATATGCGCCACGTGGCTGGAGCAGAAGCAGCTTGGTCTACATTTCAGAGCTCAGTTTGTTGGTGTGACTTAAATGCCACGTTTTGCTTGCAGGTACATGGCTCCAGAAGTTCTGGATGAGACCATTAACATGAAGCATTTTGATGCCTTCAAGTGTGCTGACATCTATGCACTTGGCCTTGTCTACTGGGAAATCGCCCGAAGGAGTAATGCTGGAGGTAAGCATGCCTACTGGATGTGGGGACACAATGGGTTGAGGTCTGGGCTCTGTTATTATTCCTCCTCGCCTCACAATGGGCGGACTCTGACTCTACAGGGGGGTCCAGATCTAATTTTGCAATTCTCATTATGCTATAACTTCCATCCATTATCCAAGCCGCTATATCCTAACTACAGGGTCACTGGGGTCTGCTGGAGCCAATCCCAGCCAACACAGGGCACAAACTCTGGGCATGGTGCCAGCCCACCGCAAGGCACACGCACACAAACACTAGCGACAATTTCGGATCGCCAATGAACCTAACCTGCATGTCTTTTGACTGTGGGAGGAAACCCACGCAGACACGGGTCTCCTAACTGTGAGGCAGCAGTGCTACTCACTGCACCACCGTGCCTCCCATGCCATATAACTCATTAAATTTATTACTCCGAGCCTGTATCCAACTGAAAGGAGGACAAGCGGGACATTTACATGGAAAAATCAGTGAATTAATTCAATGCAAGTTCATTTTCGTTTATTGCAAGATATTTCGAGCAATTCTTTTGTCTTGTATTGTTTTCCTGCATTGTATTAAAAGTTGCATAATTAGATCCGGACCACCCTGTATTCCACCCAGTTAGAGGTCGGCTTTAACACTGGTATGCAGTCTGGTTCGCCCTGACGATAACCAAGATTACTCGGGAGCATTTAATGACACGTACTGTATGTGGTGTCACTGCCTCCGTCTACAGCTTACTGGCTGGACATCTGTATCCAGCAGGGGGCGCTAGTTCTCTTGTCGGAATGAGCTTGTTTGTAATTGCTGCATGTTACATAACCCGAAACTATACAGATATAATAAAAAAAAGGCGATACCCCTCCCATAGTGATATGGCAGTAGCTTTGTTTAATGACGGCTTACACAGCATAACAGACGAAGGAAGCCATGACAAGAACCTAGTTCGGGAGTTGAGGCCCGATGTGTAGAGTCTGCCATTTTCGTCACTGCGTTGGATGGATTTTTCGGATCGGATGATGTTATCTCCCATCCGTCCGGTGGGGCGGGGCATTGTGTCAAGGCTTTATACTCTTTGTTCACGCGCAGGCCCCCCGCCACTTAGGTGAATCATGCGATTCCGAACAAGGCAAAGAGGGGATACATTTCCATGCTGACTCTGACACACTGTAATGGGTACAATGCCCATTTCACAGTTGTCCCTGTCTTGTCTTCTAATGCTTGCCCAGCAGTTCTAAATGATGAGCCCCTGTGTGCTAAATCTGTGCCCACTGTGCATGTGGGTAGAAAGAAAAGTAGATTTATAAAATATTTGTACAGAGCACGGTGACATATTAAACATACAGTGTACACTTGTTACAGCATCTTTGCGAATCAAGTACGTTGAACAGGGCGCCTAGGAGCTCCCCCGTGTTTCAGCACTCCTACACGTACAAGCAAAGCGAACGGTTGCCCTTTCACGCCATGTTTTTGCATTTGGAGATGAGCTCTTCTTCGTGTGCGCGTATTCAGTTTGTGTCTGCGCTCGGACTCCACGTGCCGGTCTCTCCCTCTGTCACATACTTACCATGCGAGTATCTGGATGGTTCTATTAATGAAGAAGTAAAAGATGCCTATAAAGATGGGAGACTACATTTTACCACTGGGTAATCAGCTAGTGTCTTATAAATGTAAAAACCGCACTGTTGTGTTTTTTTCTGAATGCAGAATAAGAGAAGCTAATTAAATGAGATCCGTTGTTATCGATTAGCATCACAGATTGTGAATCTGATTGGAAGAAAAACCTGCAGCCACAGTGGGTCCCCAGGACCGAGTTTGTAAAGCGCTGCACTCCACACCAGTCAATTCTGCCTGCTGCTTAAATGAGACTCTGATGCCATCTAGTGGCCGCATAACCTCTTTTGCTTTACCACACTTCTTTCTACATGTCGGGTAGTGTCGTATCATTTTGCTCATCGTATTCTGCCTGAAGAAGGGGCCTGATTTGCCTCGAAAGCCTGCATAGTGTAATCTTTTTTTAGTTAGCCAATAAAAGGGGTCATTTTGCTTCTCATCAGGCGGGGTGGTGGCGGCTCTGAGGCTAGGGATCTTCACTGGCAATTGGAAGGTTGCCGATTTGAATCCCGTAAATGCCAAAAGGGACTCTGCTCTGTTGGGCCCATGAGCGCGGCCGTTAACCTGCAATTGCTGAGCGCTTTGAGTAGTGAGAAAAGCGCTATATAAATGCAAACAAAGAATTATTATCATATTGTTAACTTTCTGTAGTCATCATGTCTAATGTTCTTTGTATTGCCTTTGTATTATGACTGAATAATATCTGCATGCACACATTCCACTAAAACCGTGAAAGGCAAGCTTTTTTGAGTTGCGGCGCACGAAGTCCAAAAATTTTCTTTCGCGCCGCACCTGAGGGGGCTTTCCCATAAATAAAGTCGTGACGACACAATCTATGGACAGTCGCCAATAAAAACAGTTAATTTTACAAGTTTGAAAGACATTTGGGCAGCACGGTGGCGCAGTGGTAGCGCTGCTGCCTCACAGTTAGGAGATTCCAAATTGGCCCTAGTGTGTGTGCTTGGTGTGCTTGTGTGTGTCCTGCGGTGGGTTGGCACCCTGCCCGCGATTGGTTCCTGCCTTGTGCCCTGTGTTGGCTGGGATTGGCTCCAGCAGACCCCCGTGACCCTGTGTTCGTATTCAGCGGGTTGGAAAATGGATGGATGGATGAAAGACATTTTTTTAATGAAGGAATCAAAGGATACAACTTAAATTGAATTAATGCGAACGTTGAGATTGTTTTTCAGCACATATGAGATTGATGCGAGGATCAGTTTTCGAAAGACAGACGATCATTTGAAGTCTCTCGCGTTTCTTAGACTTCATTTCCGTATTCCGTACAGTGAGCGAGATCTTCTAACAACGAGACTTTTTAAGTCTCACGAGAGAGATGTGTTTTTGACACCGCTGGTGTTGATGTTATGATGAATGGTGAACAGCGAAAGTTTTAACTGCCATTCAAAATAAATACATTAGTTTATTCAACAATCTGATTTTACCGTTATCTGTTTTTCAAACATAAAATCTATATTTTTTTTTAAACATTATCTTTTTAATCAACCAAAAGTTCAAAAACACTAGCAATTTTAAATATTTTTCAAAAGTTTTCGCAGCGCACGGCACACCGGTTGCCTGACAGTGCACTAAAAGAATAATATTTACTGAATTCAGTGACTTCTCCTGGCATAGTTTATAATGCTGTCGTATTAATTTGCCACATTGTCATAAAGAGGTTTTTTTTCTTTGATATTTGGTACACTTGTATTAAATTTTACATTTTCTTTTTGCATGACCTTTGGAGGTCAGAGCGCAGCATCCGCCATTGTACAGCACCCTACCGCTTTGTCTGTAACGCAAGTCTGCAGTGGTGTGCAAAAGTATTTAACCCCCTTGTAAGTTATCCTCATTTTCATTATGACATGATTAGTACAGATATTTATGCATTTAGTATTTTAATATGAACTCTTCTCCTGTAAGAATACATTTCCTTTTTTTTTTTTTATAAAATTTTATTATAATCATTCCATACAAGTAGATCAATTTTTTTCCAAAAAAAATAGGATTGAAAACAAATCGAACCTCACCCCTGAAAGAAAGCATGGCCGACAGAGTAATAGTTAAGGTTTGTAAACATATTTAAATTCATGACTTTAATAGGGCAATAGAGATGAATGGAGAAGAAAAAGAAATGCGGAGAGAATTACTCCTTCTTATTCTAAACTATTACTGATCAGATCCTGCCAGGTTTTGAAAAAGTTCTGTACGGATCCCCTAACTGAGTATTTGATTTTTTCCAATCTCAAAGAGTATAACACATCGGTTTCCCACTCACTTAAAAGAGGAGAGTTCGCATTCTTCCAGTTTAGCAAAATAAGTCTGCGTGCCAATAGTGTAGTGAATGCAACCCCAGTTTGTTTGTCCTTCTCCACTTTAAACCCATCTGGAAGACCCCCAAACACAGCTGTTAGTGGGTTAGGAGGGATTGTGAGGCCAAGGCTGTCTGAAAGGCACTTCAAAGGTTTGGTCCAAAATGATGTTAATTTGGTGCAGGCCCAGAACATGTGACCCTGTGAGGCTGGGTCTTGATTGCACGTTGTAAATGTAAGAATACATTTCCAAAGTCAAATAAACCATTTTCTGTAAGTATTTAACCCGTAAACCACTTCATACTTTTGGGTTAATGCATCCCCTGGACGCCAAATACTTTTTTGCTGCACTTTTTAAATAAATGTCACAATTCACCAAGAAAAAGAGAAATTTTAATGGAACACCTAGTTTTTTTTTTTTTTCTCCACGCGAATAGCATCATAATTACTGCAACACTGATCATTTTACACACTGCCAATGAACTGTAAAAACTGTAAAATAAAACTAGTGCAACAATATGTACAAGATGCAACTGACGCCATGGATGAAATTCAGTAAATCACCGAGCCAACTGCGCTTGAACTGGCTGGCAGCACGTGAGCACACAGAGAGAGGTAAGCGCTGAGGCTGACCGGCTAGTCTAGTGCAGCGGCTCAATCCCAGGGACAGGGGGCGCCAGTGGGATTGTATGGCACTGAATGAAGTGCCTTGATGATGTTAAAGCCTGAATGGCTTCTAATTTCTTAAAATTCAATGAAAAAAAGACTGAGATGATCATTTTTGGTGGCTCCACTGAGACCCCTAAAGTGTATTTAAGTTCCTTGGCCCAGTACAATAAGCCAATTGTCACAAATCTTGGGGTCAAGGTGGATGCTGATCTTAAGTTTGATAGCCAGATTAAGTCGGTCATTAAATCAAGCTTTTTCCAGTTGAGGCAGTTGGCTAAAATAAAGCCAATTCTTTCCCGGCACCATTTTGAAACCGTAATCCATGCCTTTGTTACTACTCGGCTGGACTACTGTAATGCACTTTATGTAGGAGTCAGTGCCTCATCGATTACTCATCTCCAGAGGGTCCAAAATGCTGCTGCTCCTCTTTTAACTGGCACTCGGAAATTTGAGCACATTTCCCCTGTTTTAGTGACACTTCACTGGTTGCCCGTTTCTTTTAGGATCCATTTTAAAAATTCTTTTATTTGCTTTTAAAGCTCTTCATGGCCTTGCCCCACCCTATCTCTCTCTGAGCTCCTACAGCCTTATTCACCCACTCGCTCTCTCAGGTCAGCTGATCGGCTGCTCCTGAATGTACCGAGGACTAAGCGTAAACTTAGAGGAGACCACCGTGCTTTCGCTGTAGCAGCTCCCAAGCTATGGAATGATTAGACAGGCCTCTTCTCTGTCCGTTTTTAAATCTCTTTTAAAAACCCATCTCTTTACCCTGGCCTTTGACACCTTGTGAGAAGTTTCGTTTTAGCTCATTTTACTTTTGTTGTTTTTAGCTGATTGTATTCCATTTTATATTGTTTTATCGTAGGGCTGTTTGATTTATGTATTATACCATATTCTTATTTATGTGCAAAAATGTTGTGTTGTTTTACCCATCAACTATTTATTGTACAGCACTTTGGTCCTGTGCTGGTTGTTTTAAAGTGCTTTATAAATAAAATTGGAATTGGATTAGCTCCGGCGTGATGGCACATTGTACTGGGAAGCGACTATAGCTGGTTAGGGTGGTTTAAGGGCTAATGGAAGAAGAAAACTCCAAAGTTAGTGTTTGTTAGTATAACTATTTAAACCTTGGTGCTTTGGAAGTGACAAATGAGTCCCAAACAACACAGAGGTGACAGTCATTTGGCTGTAATTAGGTACCCTTTGTGAGTTCTTTATTTCTTAACTTTTATATATAAACGTCGATGTGTGTCTGTCCTGCTTGGAAGTAAGAGGAGGAGTCGAGGTGAGGAAACAGAAACTCGCTTAGCCTGCTAATAACACAAGTGAGGCCATGTTGTCAAAACGAAACAAAGTCATTGGCAGCTAACATCGGCAACACATTATCCCTTTTACTTTTCCTCCCGCCGCTAATACACAAGCGAGGCAAGCGCGTCAGCTGAACGAATCCTCCTAGGAGAGAGAGACACCCGAGGAGTTCCTTTCAATTACCTGACATCTGTACATTTTCATTTTTTAATAGTTTCTAGGACCCCGGGCTTTTTACACCACAGGCTTACACAGTTAATTGGATATAAAAAGTCCCCTTGTAAGGTCCGTAGTCTTTTTGCTTTTTTCTGACAATTTCAATAGTTTCTAGGACGCCAGGCTTTTTACACCACGGGCTTACACAGCTAGTGTTATATATAAATGTCTACACGTGTGTGTGTCTGTCTGTCTGGCCCAGAAGTGAGGGGTGGAGTCGGGGTGAGGGCTCCGCCTCTGAGGAAACAGAAACTCGCTTAGCCGCTAATAACACAAGTGAGGGCAGCATGTCGTCAAAACGAAACAAAGTTATTGGCAGCTAACATCGGCAACACGTTATCCCTTTTACTTTTCCTCCCACCGCTAATACACAACCGAGGCTAGCACATCGGCAGAATGAATCCTACTAGAAGAAAAAAAACAGGGTAGTTCCTTCCAATTACCCGACATCTGTGCATTTTTATTTTTTTCCTGACAATTTCAATAGTTTCTAGGACACCAGGCTTTTTACACCACGGGCTTACACAGCTAGTATGTTATATATAAATGTCTACACGTGGAGGTAAGTGTGTCTGTCCTGCCCGGAAGTGAGAAGTGGAGTCAGGGTGAGGGCTCTGCCTCTGAGGAAACAGAAAACTCGCTTAGCCGCTAATTACACAAGTGAGGCCAGCATATCAAGAAAATGAAACCTCCAAAGAAAGACAACGTCGTTTAGTCACTAATAACACAAGCGGGACCAGCACGTCAAGAAAGACAACATCGCTTAGCCGCTAACATCTTCAAATTGGTGTCCCTTTTACTTTTTCTTCCCTCCGCTAATATACAAGTGATGCTAACACGTCGGCCAAATGCATCCTCCTAGAAGAGAGAGACACCCAGAGGAGTTCCTTTCAATTACCTGACATCTCTACATTTTAATTTTTTTAATAGTTTCTAGGACCCCAGGCTTACACAGCTAGTGCTATATATAAATGTCTACACGTGGAGGTAAGTGTGTCTGTCCTGCCCGGAAGTGAGAAGTGGAGTCAGGATGAGGGCTCTGCCTCTGAGGAAACAGAAAACTCGCTTAGCCGCTAATTACACAAGTGAGGCCAGCGTCGTCAAAACGAAACAAAGTTATTGGCAGCTAACATCGGCAACACGTTATCCCTTTTACTTTTCCTCCCACCGCTAATACACAACCGAGGCTAGCACATCGGCAGAATGAATCCTACTAGAAGAAAAAAAACAGGGTAGTTCCTTCCAATTACCCGACATCTGTGCATTTTCATTTTTTTCCTGACAATTTCAATAGTTTCTAGGACACCAGGCTTTTTACACCACGGGCTTACACAGTTAATTGGATATAAAAAGTCCCCTTGTAAGGTCCGTAGTCTTTTTGCCGGACAATCTCTGCAACATTGAAGACAAAGGAGCCTTCTGCTGATGTAACAAAGTCATTGAAATGCGCAAGGCAGGAATTGGCTACCAAAAAACTATCAAACAAATATTATTCCTGCGGGGAATGTTGAAAACGACGCAAGTGCAGTCGCCTCTACTTTTAAACTATAAAACCCGGGTAGCTTCTCGTTGTATTTAATAAAACCACCAAAGTGTTTGAAGCTTCTGCGGTGGACTGGCGCCCGGCGCCCTATGTTGGCTGGGATTGGCTCCAGCAGACCCCCGTGACCCTGTAGTTGGGATATACAGGGGGTCCTCGGGTTACGACACAGTTCCGTTCCTACAACAGTGATGTAATCCGAATTTTGGTGTAAGTCGAAACACACCCTAGACTTAAAGTCACTTACCTATCCTAACACATTTGCAAAATTATAATCTAGAACATAAAAACACAACCTTCTAAGCCACAGAAAAAGGACATAAATATACTGTACTGTACACTGTACTGTAGTAACAGAAACAAATGAGTGTAAAAATACATTCCTTACCTTTATTCTTTTTGATCTCTTTACAACGTCTAATTTCACTTCCATCGTGATGGCTTTCCACTGCCATCTGAAGACTCCGACTTTCGTTTAGGAGCCATGATAAGGGCGAAAAAGTTGGCAAACAAAGCAACACAAGTCGAACATTTCCTCCACGTGCAACCAAAACGAGTTCGCCAACTCCCTTGCTGTGTTACTGCGCATAACCAAACTATTTTGCCCCAGTAGTCTGTAAGTACGGCGCTAATGGCATAAGCCGAAACACTCGTCTCAATTTTTTTTTTTTAAGATTTTATGGGAGTGCGCGTTGTAAGTTCGACTCCATCACTCGTACACCGCGCACTTTCACTTTCACAGCATGCAACAAAACTACTGTACTGTACAGCCATTTATATGGATACACCTTAATAAAATGGGAATGGTTGGTGATATTAACTTCCTGTTTGTGCTAGCATTTCTCCTGCGGTGTTGCTATCAGAGTGGGAGAAGAGGGTTGCATTGACAATCCAACACAATGGGCAGCACATTGAACACATTTTATAAGTGGTCAGAAACTTGTAAATAACTCGTGAAAGAATAAAGTTACGTTAAAACCAAGCACACCATTGTTTTTCTTGTGAAATTCCCAATAAGTTTGATGTTTCACATGACCCTCTTCCTATTGAAAAAACAAAAGTTGGATCCAAAATGGCCGACTTCAAAATGGCCACCATGGTCACCACCCATCTTGAAAAGTTTCCCCCCTCACATATACTAATGTGCCACAAACAGGAAGTTAATATCACCAAGCATTCCCATTTTATTAAGGTGTATCCATATACTGTAAATGGCCCACCCTGTAGTTCGCAAACTCCCTCACTCGCATGCCGCGTACTTTCGCCACCCGCAACCAAACTAGTTCACCCCGTAAGTCTGTAAGTACGATGCTAACAGCGTAATCCGAAACACTCACATCTCAATTTTTTTCTTATTTTTTTTTTTAAGTTTTTATGGGAATGAGCGTCGTAAACTCGAAATGTCGTATGTCGCGACATTGTAACCCGAGGACCCCCCATTAGTGGATTGGATAAAGGATGGATGGATGTTTGAAGCTTTCACATCAAAGTACTTCCTATATGAGCACAATCCACTTGTACTTGCAGACACCTGGGACCCTCTTCTGTGGCACCGTGGTAATAAAATGGCCCCGTTTAGGAAGTGGGTCTTTAACGTAATGTTGAGTTTAGTTTACTGCTAGTGCTCAGTGGTTTGGTAATGTTGTCGCATTCACCCACATTCACACATGAGGGCAAAGGTAAAGCAAACCGAAATCACCAAGAGATGGTGGGGCGTAGTTTTATAAAGACGCATTATTCATGCAGTGCCTTCCTAACGATAACGCCATCCCAAGCCTTTTAAAGTGGACTCCATGTCATTTTGGCAGACATACTGTAGGCAAACAACCATTTTCAGTGCGTTTTGAACTTTTATCAATTAATTTTTTTTAATTAATTAAGTTTTTGTCCCAAAATGGAAATTGGTTTTATCAGAAAATTTTACGGAGAGTCCGTGCGCGGCATATCATTAAATACGTACAACAAAGAACACAACAGCAAACAAACTTTGCACATATAAATTTGAGATGTAACCATGAACATCATACTGATTGTATAACGTTAGATCTCACTGTGGATTTATACAAATTGTAAAAATCTGCTTTAAGATTTGACTAATGATTGATGCAGATTTTAACTGCTCACCTCCTGATTTAAGTCTATGGAAATGTATTCAAGTCAAAGACTAATGGCTAACCTGCACGGATGACCCCCCAAAAGGTCATGCATAAAGACCATTTCCCTTCAGGGATTAATAAAAGCGCATCATCCGTCAACAATCAGGGTGAAGGATTATTTGAACCAATTGTCACAAAACACCGTCTTCGCTCAGTGTGTCCGCTAGTAGTTCATAGCCGGACGGTGCTCAAGGTACCCCGGAGCCCAGATAACACTGGTGCAGACCTATAAATGCCTGGGAGTGCAGCTGGATGACAAATTGGACTGGACTGCCAATACTGATGCTCTATGTAAGAAAGGTCAGAGCAGACTAGACTTTCTTAGAAGGTTGGCGTCCATCAACATCTGCAATAAAATGCTGCAGATGTTCTTCCAGACGGTTGTGGCGAGCGCCCTCTTCTACGCGGTGGTGTGCTGGGGAGGCAGCATAAAGAAGAGGGACGCCTCACGCCTGGACAAACTTGTTAAGAAGACAGGCTAGGCTCTACTGTAGGCACGGAGCTGGGCAGTTTGACATCCGTGGCAGAGTGACGGGCGCGGAGCAGACTCCTGTCAATCATGGAGAATCCACTGCATCGACTGAACAGGATCATCTCCAGACAGAGGAGCTTCAGCGACAGACAGACTGCTGTCACCATCCTGCTCCACTGACAGACTGAGGAGACCCCACACTATGCGACTCTTCAATTCCACCGGGGGAGTAAATGCTAACATTACTCAAAGTTATATTCTGCTTTTACATGCATTTTTATTACTATTTAATTTAATATTGTTTTTTGTATCAGTATACTGCTGGTGGATTATGAGAATTTCCCCTTGGGATTAATAAAACTATATCTATCTATCTATCTATCTATTATATAGTGCCTTTCACATCTATCTATCTATCTATCTATCATATAGTGCCTTTCACATCTATCTATCTATCTATCTATCATATAGTGCCTTTCACATCTATCTATCGATCGATCGTACAAAATCTCTTGAAATCAAAGTCACCGATGTTTATTGTGGGGGAAAAAAAAATGATAAACCAGTATTGTGGGTGAGATAAAGGACAAAATCCACAGCAACAAAAAATAATAATACAATGTAACAATCCAGCAGAACAAAATAGTCACATCCAACAAACAGGACAAATTCAATAAATTACTGGAAAAAAATTAATGCCTAGTAATTATAGGCAAGCGGCGCAGTGGGTAGCGCTGCTGCCTCACAGTTAGGAGACCTGGGTTCGCTTCCAGGGTCCTCCCTGCGTGGAGTTTGCATGTTCTCCCTGTATCTGAGTTAGGTTAGGTGCATTGGCAGTTCTAAATTGTCCCGTGTGTGGGTGTGTGTGCCCTGTTGGTGGGCTGGCACACTGCCTGGGGTTTGTTTCCTGCCTTGCACCCTGTGTTGTCTGGGATTGGCGCCAGCAGACCCCCGTGACCCTGTAGTTAGGATATAGCGAGTTGGATAATGGATGGAATTATAGGCAAGGGCTCATGTAATGCACATAGTCCAAAGCTGACAAAAAAAAGAAAGAAAAAAAGGACGAATAACTGGTCCAGTGACTCGGTAGCAGCCAAAATCTGGGAGATTTGCTGGCTTAAAAAGGTTGGAAAAATCCCTTTAAGACAACCTTGAGCATTTTGGAGAAATGAACTTTTGCAATACACACAATAGTGCCACCTATCCTCAACACTCCCCCCTTACTAATGGCACTGACCCTTTTAAGTACTTCCTACCCAGTCGCTTAAAGGTAATGGGCTGTCCTACCATTCAGATAGTGGGGGGAGGAACACCTCCTTATCCTTACTTTATTCCTGCATAAACACCATCTTACATACGCCTCACACATCCGCGGGGATTACATCCAAATTCTTAAACAACAACAAGACATAAAATACATGAACGAATGGAGTAAAACTATCACCATCCCCGCACTGTGACGGCTTTCCCCCTTTCCTGTTTCGTTCTTCCTGACTGTCGCAAAGTCAGCTGCTTGCCGGCTTTTAGCAGGATAAAGGGAGTGTGCAGAATGAAAACTGGCCATCTACTGACCACAATAATAATGAAGGCATTATCTAAATAATAATGATGATAATAAATGCATTATTATTAATTGTAATAAATTAATTTAATTATTAATAATAAATTATTATTAATAAAAATTATTAATAATAATAATAAATTATAAATAAATCTCTCTATTATAATATAGAAAATCTTGGGACTTTTTGGAAGGAAGTCCCGTGAGACGGAGTCTTTTGCCATGAGATTCTTTCAAGTCACGGCCTACTTACAACTGTTTTCAAACAAGACCACGGTCACCCCGTGCATTCCGGCACTTAACCTGGACAGACACCAGTCCATTAAATGGCTTACTTATGAACACCCACAATTATGAAGATCCAGTTTAGAATCTCCCATTCATCTAAATATATCAGCGCGAAACAATGAAGCCAAACGAATTAACACGAAAACTGTCGATCGGTTACACGGCAAATTGGTTAAACGTGTGTCAGTGGAATATACTGAAACAGTTTGTGGTGTAACCGATGGACAATTTTCACGTTAATTCGTTTGACTTCATCATATCTCGGTGCTAGGATTGCCCGTGTATTCATTACTTCTGTTGATAACCCTTCGGAGTGAAATTCTTCAATAAGATTTGGACATAATTTGTCTTTTATTGGGAACTTAAAGTGAGTAAAACGTAAAAATTTATAAGAGCTGAGAGAGCTGGAACTGTGATGACCAAAACATTCACACCAATGAGAGGAGAGAAGGGCGTGAGAGGGCGTGGGCTGTGAACCAAAAATGGTGGAGAGGAGGGCGGGACTTGAGAAAATCTCTTGGCAAAAGTCTCCTCTCGTCTCAAGATTTTCTTTTATAATAGAGAGATTACTTTTGAGAGAGGACATGTAGGTGATGGGTGTAAGAGAACAAGATGCAGAGGTCAGAAAGATATGGAAGAGGATGATCCACTGTGGCGACCCCTAATGGGAGCAGCCAGAAGAAAAGGAACCGAGAGATTACTTTGAGTTAAGGATTACCTAATGAAATATAATGGCTTCCAAGCTCCTATAGTGTGGAGTTGACTGAATGAAGGTTGTCACGGGTTTGTGTTTTTTAGGAGTTTTTTCTTTTCTCCTTATGGAGTCTTTCAAAAATGGGGTCCACTGTGTCATGTTTGGTTTATACAATAAAATGAATTGTAATTGAATTTGTTTGAACTGCCATTGTGTGTCTTATAGCAAAACAAAGCTCTGACCCTCAAACAATCTGCCAGAGACTGCCATCATCAAGCCAAACGTTTTTCAGAAATGTTCTCTGTGCTGAGCTGTAAGAAGGGGCAGCAATAACGTGGATTTGTACCCACTGACAACTTCAAAAGGCATTTCCTAGATAGGTTTACAAGAAGAGGCTGCCAGTATTTCCATCTTCATCAGGTTTGGCATTGATTGGGTGAACGTTTATTTTATTCTAGTTCAGAGTCGGTGGTGCAGTGGGTAGCGCTGCTGCCTCACAGGAGACCCGGGTTCACTTCCCAGGTCCTCCCTGCGTGGAGTTTGCATGTTCTCCCCGTGTCTGCGGGTTTCCTCCTACAGTCCAGAGACATGCAGGTTAGGTGCCCATAGTGTCTGCTTGGTGTATGTTTGTGTGCGTGCCCGCCCGGCAGTGGGCTAGCGCCCTGCCCGGGGTTTATTTCCTACCTTGCGCCCTGTGTTGGCTGGGATTGGCTCCAGCAGACACCCCCCAAAACCCGTGACCCTGTAGTTAGGATATCGCGGGTTGGATGATGGATGGATAGTTCAGAGTCTCTCTGGGCTCCGAGTCGTACCCTAGCAGCACTGGGTACAAGTCCGGCCCCAAGCCTGGCCAGGGGTGCCGCTTGACTTCAAATGACTCATACAGGGCCAGCTCATGCATGTCAGAGCGAAGTAGAATGCCAAGAGAAATGCCTGCACGCCACACTAACACTGCCCAGTGTGGAATACGAACAAGAAACTCTGAACCTGTAAGGCGGCAGTAGTAATTACCTTTATAAAGCAAAGTTGCTCTTCTAATTGTTAAAAATGAAAAAAATGTTTGCAATGAAATGTTACGAATGCGTAAAGGAAATGAGTTGCATCTTTTGCTGCCCACACCCACCACAACTGCCCCCACAAAAAAAGCAAAAAAAGTGAGTCATTTCCTGCTCTTCATTGTTGAAATTGCAGTTGGCCTACTTGTTGGTTTATTTTTGTATTGAAATTCAGCCGCAGTGTTACTTTTTATTTCAAAAAAACTTTGCTGGTTTTGTAAATGGCACTTTGCTCTTTCGTATTCACTAGAATAGCTGCTCCCTTTCGAGTTTTACATCCTTCAGGCGACAAGTGTGATGTGTACGAGTTTCCTTGTGTAAACTTTTTAGATAAATTCAAATTAAGAACACTGCACACAAAATGAATAGAAAAATGAACAACAAAACAATCGCCTCTTATGTTGCTTGTTGTTTAGTTGGCTTAGTGATGTTTTTATATGTACGGTTGCGGCCAAACGTTTTTAGAGAATGACACAAATATTAATTTTGACAGAGGGAGATGGCACGAGGAACCTCATCGGAACTGGCTGACATTAAGAGTGGTGACCAGCAGGGGGCAGTGCTGGGGCTGCTGCTATTTTTAACATGCAGTCGTGGCCACAAGTTTAGAGAATGACACAGATATCGATTTTCACCAAGTTTGCTGCCTCAGTTTTTATGATAGCCATTGGCATCGACTCCAGAATGTTCTGACGAGCGATCAGATGAATGGCAATGAATTACAAAGTCCCTCTCTGCCATGAAAATGAACTTCATCCCAAAAAAAACACTGCGTGTCAGCCCTGCCACCAAAGGACCTGCTGACGTCACCTCAGTGATTCTCTCATTAATTCGGGCGAGAGTGACGAGGACAAGGCTGGAGG